>NC_073254.2:171967500-173167500 GCF_029289425.2 Pan paniscus
TCTGTTTAACTGAAAACAAAAGCAAACTTTTTTTCAGAGCCAGAATCTGGAATCATACGTAACAGAGAATGATATTGTACAAGTTGCTTCATCTCTTTAAGTAACGGTTTCTCAAACTTACAAGATTATTGTGAGAACTAAATTAGTTCTAAAGTGCTTCCATGTAAAGTGTATGTAAATGCTTAAAATATATAGTAAGTGCTGAATGCATATTAGAAATAATAATAATCTTTATTATAATTTTTACTATTTCATGAGAAATGCTTATTTTAATACTGAGCAAATAGGAAGAGTTCATGGCTTCTCTATGTTTTTGAAGTGTCATTTAATATATTATATATATAAAACATATATATATTTCAGTCACACATTTGTCCAAATACCTTGACAAATTAAAACAAAATAACACAAAATTCTCACGCTAGTTGTTATAAAGTAATAGAACAAGTGATATGTTATAAAGAGCATTTATTTCTCATGTCTTTGATATTAAAAATAGTTGTATTAACTTTTTATCAAAATGATTGCTTCCTTCATATAAATCTAAGAATTATGCTGTCTGATAAATATTGGAGAGATTAACTACTTTGAAAATATAGAAGCTTTTTGTCTTTTTAAAATAGTTGTTTTTTTGCAGATGTTAATACATTTCAGCAGTACAGTATGGCCTTTTTCAGGTTAAGGTGCTGAGCCCAAACCTCAAAGAATCACTGCAAAAAGATTGGATCACCCCTCTTCACCCCATTTCGTTATTTAGTTAGTGAGAACCACAACTGGCTAAACCTTTGTGGGGGGCCGGGCACGGTGGCTCACGCCTATAATCCCAGCACTTTGGGAGGCCGAGGCAGGCGGATCACAAGGTCAGGAGATCGAGACCATCTTGGCTAACACGGCGAAACCCCGTCTCTACTAAAAATACAAAAAATTAGCCGGGCATGGTGGCAGGGGCCTGTAGTCCCAGCTACTCGGGAGGCTGAGGCAGGAGAATGGCATGAACCTGGGAGGCGGGGCTTGCAGTGAGCCGAGATCGCGCCACTGCACTCCAGCCTGGGTGACACAGCGAGACTCCATCTTAAAAACAAAACAAAACAAAACAAAAAAACACCTTTGGGGGGAAATTATCAAATAAAACAATTAAACTCTTTTTAGAATTTTACAACTTTTATGTTAGGAAAAAACAAATACATTTGTGAAAAGCTTAAAATCCAGTAAATGACTTGAGGGACTTGGGGCAATCCTAGGGTGATGAGGAGCAGGTTAGTAACAGTGAAGGACTTAGCACCCCAGGGGGCCAGAGGCTGTAATATACCTTATGAGCAAGTCATTCTTATTTAGTCTTGCCCGTTAAGAAGTCTACTTGGACTACAGGCTTTTAAAAATGCCCTTTTAATTTACTATTAAAAGAATATTCCTAGCAGAAGTAGTCTTTGATGCTAAATTATATTTTAAGAATAACTAAAATTAGAATTCTGTTCTTTTTATAACACCTGTTACACACACACCCCTACCTAGTGTGTTGGAATCAGTTTGTATGGGCTCACCAAAGCCTACTGTTCAATTTTCAGGAGTTTTGTAAGCCATTTGATGTCAGACAAGTGGCCTGAAGTTTGTTATGGTGGTGGTATTTACACCATGAAAATTGGCATGTTATGGTGGTAGTATTTACACCATGAAAACTGCTACAAATAGAAATCTTTTTCTTCTTCTCTTGGAGAGCCACTTGTTAAACACTTACCAGCTCACCTGTGCTTGAAAATATTTCTTCAAATAAAATGAAAGATGGTTAGCTTTGAAAATTTTTTGTATAAAAGTTTACACGGGAAAAAAATAAACTAATTTTTTTTTCCACCTGTGTTTTCAGGGATACGAAAAGACCGAAGAGGAGGGAGAATGTTGAAACACAAGCGCCAGAGAGATGATGGGGAGGGCAGGGGTGAAGTGGGGTCTGCTGGAGACATGAGAGCTGCCAACCTTTGGCCAAGCCCGCTCATGATCAAACACTCTAAGAAGAACAGCCCGGCCTTGTCCCTGACGGCCGACCAGATGGTCAGTGCCTTGTTGGATGCTGAGCCCCCCATACTCTATTCCGAGTATGATCCTACCAGACCCTTCAGTGAGGCTTCGATGATGGGCTTACTGACCAACCTGGCAGACAGGGAGCTGGTTCACATGATCAACTGGGCAAAGAGGGTGCCAGGTAAGAATGCAAAGCTCAGCTTTTAAGAGTCAATAGCTTTTCAAGAACTTGTTGTGATGTCATGGGAGAAATAGTGGGGGAAAAAGAAGCAATAACATGTTATGTAATTGGTTTCAAGGTTACAGGAGATGTGTTCATTTTCAGTATCAATACACTGTAATTTTCCTGGAGATTAGGAAATAATATTTTTAAATCAAAATCTAGAAGACTGAAATTCTTAAATTGACATAATTTATTTTTAACCCATCTTATTTACCAAAAAGATTTAGGGTGGACACTACATGATAAAACTATTTAATAGTATATGTTCACAGTAGCAGAAACTTTTAACACTAAATGAACTACAAAAGTTTTTAATATTAATGACCTTTGTTGAAAACATCTCAATTATTAATCAAACAATTTTATCTTAAAAAGATTTTTAAGATTCGGTGTGGTGGCTCGTGCCTGTAATCCTAGCACTTTTTGGGGCTGAGGTGGGAGGATTGCTTGAGCCCAGGAGCTTGAGGCCATCCAGGGCAACGTGGCGAAACCCTGTCTCTACAAAAAATTTTTAAAAATTAGCTGGATGCAGTGGCACACACCTGTGGTCCCAGTTATGGGGGAGGCTGAGGTGAGAGGATGGCTTGAGTCCAGGAGGTCAAAGCTACAGTGAACCGTGTTTGTGTGGAGTGCCACTGCACTCCAGCCCAGGTGACAGAGCAAGACCATGTCATAAAAAATAAACCACACACAAAAAAAGAGAAAGATCTTTATGGATTAAAAAGATAATAATAGTGTATTTACTGAATGCCAATTATTTATCCAACCTGGTGTATGCTTAGTATTTTAGGAGAAAGAGAAAGGCAATGGAAAAATAAATTAAGGTATCATCCCTGAAAGAAACTTTTAGAAAGACACAGTGGCTGAAGTGATACCTTGTTCCTTCAGTTGATTCTCTCAGAACTGGTGTTCTGGTAAAATTGGACTGTTACTCCTGTTATTCAGGGAGAAGAACTCAAGTTTGTATGGCAACAAGACTAGAAAATGACTTTCTCCCTGCCCCAGTGTATTCGTTCAGGAGCTAATGTAGATGAACCGAGGCAAGAAGATGCTAAATTTTTTTTCTGGGCTTATAGGTTAAATGAGTGATAGATTTAGTTGGAGGTTTTCTCATTTGGTTTCTTTTAATAGATGAAATTAATTGTTTCCTATGAAGCATGAAATGTTTTATATGAAACTAAAAAAATGTGGAGTTTGTACTTGCATTTCAAGGGTCACTGCTCTGTTATAGGCCAAGTGAACTTATGTCTGGCCTTAGAGAATCTTACATGTATTTGCATCTATCAGTATATAAACATGTGGGCCGTAGAATAAGGAGCCAGCAGTACCAGAACCCAGCCTTGTTAGAGACCACCATTTTGGTGGTTGAGTGGTTATTAGTTTACATGGAAGCATGGAGAATAATAGGCAAATGTAGGTTTTCAGCGTCAGTCCAACTGGCAAACAAAAATTTCTGGTCATCTTCAGAATGAAAAGTTTTCTTGAGTACCTACATATTTTAGCATTTTCATATGAAGCAGATACATTATAAGTTAATTGTTGGAATCTAATTGTAATATGGCTGTAAGTTTTTTCTTTATATTTGTTATTGCCTTGTTCTTATATTTTAGGGAAAGAGAAACAAACAAACAAGCAAAGAAACTAATGGTCATATATTTGAGAGCCAACTCTTGGTTGCTGTTCAGTTTTATTTTCCTGTAAACATATATTTTCCCTTATGAAATCTTGGGAATATTAGCTCTGGAGCACTGCTGAACTCAAGTACAGACATTTTCATGTGTATCAGTAGATTCCCATCATGACATTTTTATAATAATGTTGAAGAGCATTTTAAACAACTGGAATTAAGCTCAAATACATTACCAGTGGTTGAAGAATTCACATCAATAATCTTCTGAATTTAGGAATAAAATGGAGAAGTCAAGGAAAGGAAAATATTATACACAGGCTAGCAATAGTTAAAATACAATTATTAAAGCCAGAGCTAGACAAAATTATGGCAATGAGATGTGTAACAAAACCACTCTGTAACTTCATCATGTTAGTTTAAAAGACCTGAATGATTCCAAAATCCTTAGACCAATAAACTATGTCTTCTTACTTGATAATTAAAAAAAAGAATTATAAAGGCAAAATGAAATTATATGTATGTGTGTTTGTGTGTGTTCCATGGGAATACAGCTGTTGTAAATCAAAGGCCTACTTGCCTGACCAAGCAGAATAAAAATAGTCATTGATTTTAAAGAGACTAAAAGTGAGGGAAGAAAAAAGTCTTCTGCAAAAGCTCTACAGATGGTTGTCAAGCTTTTCAGAAAAATAGACAAAGCAACATTTTGAAAAGGATTTATATCTTTTATATGTTCAAATACCATCTGTTATTTAAAAAACATAGCCCACACTGAATATCTGATATAGACAATATAACATTTATGAGATAATAGTTTGAGAATGACAATAATAATAGTAAGTTTTAAAAAGAGGAAATAGGCCGGGCACAGTGGTTCATGCCTGTAATCCCAGCACTTTGGGAGGCCGAGGTGGGTGGATCACCTGAGGTCAGGAGTTCAAGACCAGCCTGGCCAACATGGCAAAACCCCGTCTCTACAAAACAGTACAAAAATTAGCCAGGCTTGGTGGCACACATCCATAGTCCCAGGTACTTGGGATGTTGAGGTGGGAGAATTGCTTGAACCTGGGAGGCAGAGACTGCAGTGAGCCGAGATCCCACAACTGCACTCCGGCCTGGGCAACAATGAGACTCTGTCTCTAAATAAATAAGTAAAGAAGGAAATAGTAAACGTCATTAGTAAGAAGAATAGCAAAATTTCAGTTCTAGAAATACCCAGAATTAGCTATATGATACAAAAACCCTCATGAAACATTTGGATAATCCTCAGAATACCTATCAATATAACAAAAACTATGAATTGACTTCATTTTGAATCATGAATTTTTAACAAAAATAGTCAATACTTTGGGCTTAGTAGCTCTAGAAGTGCTTCTTTCTTCTTTCTTTTAATTAACAGAATATTGTCAGAATTTTCAAATGTTGATGATTATAAGTTGAATTTTCCTTTTCATTAATCCCTGGGGCTTATTTTTTGACTTGATATGTTTCTCTACTCAGAATTAAGATGTGAAGAGCTTTGGGATAAAATGCATCATACAAGTGTGAGAGTCAAGTTCCAATCCATAAAGTACTTCTGGTAGACCTGGATAAAGATGACCTTAAGAAATGATTTTTTTTTTCTCTTTGCAGTTTAAAAACAACAGTAGCAACAAGAATGATAAAACCTATGAAGCCAGCTCTGACAAAAGATGTTTTTTTATAACACATACTATGTATCTACTTTTTGATATTTATCTATCGAGAAGACTTTTCTCCTTATAGTTTGCTCTGAAATTTGTTTATATTTAATAGGAATTTTATAGCCTTATCCCTGGGTAGAAATTCAGTTTTTTTAAAAGTAGATAATTAAATCTTAATTTACTATTATTTTACACATGGTGAAACTAGTCAATAAATGTAATATCATTGAGCTGAAGGTTAAAAAGGAAAAAATATGACTGCAAGAGTGGTTGTATTTTTGATTTCAGCATCACACTCAATTGCATCATTGAGTGGTTCATTCTTAGTTTCAGTGTTAATGAAATACATCTGAGTTTTTTTCCCCAGAAGCTTGAATTGTGTCACCAAAGTGTCATTTTGATTTATTGGAAGTTAAGCCCTTTCCAAAATTCACCATAATTTTACATGTCTCGAAAGCAATTTTATACTTCAAGTCTGTGCTATAGTTCTGTATATTTTATGAAGATTTGGATAGGTATCTAGCCCTGAGTTTTTTATTGCCTGTTAAATACTTATAACCAAAAGTGTAGCAGCCTCATGAACTGCTGCTGGGCACAGATCTGGGAGAGTGCACTCAGAGTGTTGGCCCAGGAAGAGGAAAAGAGGAAAAGGGGCAGTTCAGTGGCAGCTTGGCTTCCTGTGAAACATGTCGCCTTAACCACTTCCTCATTCTTTTAGTGGCAAACTAGACGACCTTCTACTTCCCCTTTCCTGCCGAGTCCCCCTCTAATCAACACTCTAGAAGGCCCCTCTTCCTCCTCAGTCCTGACTCCCTGTCATTTACTTCAGGTTGCCTCCTTGCTCAGTTTTGGCCCCAGGGGTAGGCAATCTCCTCTTTCTGGACATGTCTCCCACCAGCCCCAAGTTCAGATTTCTTGGAAGTTTCTGTGTTGTCTCGAGGATGCATGGTTGTGTGAGTTATTCCAGGGCTCAAGGCCTCTTCTGTGTCTGTATTCCCCAGGAATCCAGGAATTCACTTCTCTGCCTCTCATCCTCATCCTCATCATTAAAATGAGCAGATTTGAGCTCAGGAAGTGCTTGAATAAATGAATAAATGAACAAATGAAAGGTGATTTTTGAAAGTCTTAATTTTAAGAAGTCTCTGAGCCCTGTTACAGCTCAATTTTCCCATAAACTAGAACTTCTCTCTAAGGCTGTGACATTTCTCCTTTTTCCTCTCCTCAAAATCTACCTGCTGTTCTGATATCTCCCTGACAGCCACCGTAGTGAGACTCTATTTCCATTTCCAATCTCTCTTTTGTAAGGGACAGAGAAACAGCTAGAGAAATATGGAGCCAGGCGCTCTGAGGACTTTAGCAGGCTTCAACTCTATCTGCAAGTGAGTTTCACTTAGCGAATGAAATTGGAAACTTAAAGTGCGTAGGGATGAGGGTTCCCGGAGAAGGTGTAATACCTCAATCTGGGAATTGGGAGCATCTACAAGGAACACACTCAATTCTGGGAGGTTCCTGTAGATTTCAGAGACTTAGCAGGGCTTCCCAGCACTCTGCTTCCCAACCTGTCATTGGACCAGTAAACCCTGCTCTCAAACTGTTGTGGTGTCCAGCATGCTTTGGCAAGGTAATGAAAGATAACATGACATGGACGTATGGGTGACATCCTGGAGAGAAGACAGAAGCCTCTGTTTAAGGACAAGATTTGCCATTTAGATTTTGCACCCACTGTATAATAAAAGCCTTAGGATTGGGCTGGAATCGCCCTAGCAGGCATGATGGCAGCCCCTCTGGACTGGCAATATGCAGCTTTTTTGCAAGTGTTCCATGTCCAAGTCACCCCACCCAGCTTTCTACTGCTCCCGTGGAAGCTCTGGTGAAACGCAAGGAAAGCAGCTGCTGTTGACTGGATTTTTCTTTCACATGAAACTTTGAAGCCTCATAGATGCTTATTGGCCTGGATGCTATTAAACCTTTAAAAATCCTTTTCTCATCTTGAGAGTATTTGAGAAACATGTCTGGGGCATTTTGCCCGCCCTCCTCCAGGTTCTATGTCAGTGAGTGATATGGTTTGCCTGTGTCCCCACCCAAATTTCATCTTGAATTCCCATCTGTTGTAGGAGAGACCCATGGCAGGTAATTGAATCATGGGAGCAGGTCTTTCCCATGTTCCTGTGATAGTGAGTAAGTCTCAAGAGATCTGATGGTGTTAAAAAGGGGAGTTTTTCTGCACAAGCTCTTCTTCTCTTGTCTGCCACCATGTGAGATGTGCCTTCCACCTTCTGCCATGATTGTGAGGCCTCCCCAGCCACAATGGAACTGTAAGTCCATTAAGCCTCTTTCTTTTGTAAATTGCCTACTCTGGGATGTGTCTTTATGAGCAGTGTGAAAACAGACTAATACAGTGAGTCTGGGTCAGTGTGTGTTTATGTTGAACACGGTGGACCTGTGGTGTCCCCAGGGCACCCTTTGGGGAATGTTGGCCTGTGGCTTTGCTACTTCCAGGGGGATTTGGCATGGAGAATGTGTGTTTTAAGTAATAGATAGATTATGATTGAAGTGTGTTATGGGCTGAATTGTCTCTCCTCAAAAAGACATGTTAAAGTCCTAACCCCCAGTATCTCAGAATCTGACCTTCTTTGGAAATAGTGCCTTTATATAGGTAATCAAGTTCAAGTGAAGTCATTAGCACAAGCCCTAATCCAATAAGGACTGGCATTCTAATGAAAGGGGAAATTTAGACATAGAAACAGACATGCACAGAGGAAGATGATATGAAGAGACACAGGGAGAGAACGGTCATGTGACTGGAGTGCTGGGTCTGCAAGCCGAGAAATGCCAAGGTTTACTGGCCAACATCGGAAACTAGAAGGGGCAAGAGTGGACTCTCCCCCTCAGAGAGCGTATGGCCTTGATTTCAGACTTCTAGCCTCCAGAACTGTGAGACATACATTTCTGTTGTTTTTGAAGCCACCTAGTTTTTGATACTTTGTATGGGAGCCCTAGGAAATTAATACAAAGTGTATTAAAAATAGAATTTTCTTCTATTGTATTTTTGAGGCAAAAGAAATAAGGAGCTATTGATTTAAGGAGGAAGGTTTGGCTCATCTAGTATAGACTTGGCTAATCATTTACCCTTGTATATTTCTCTTCTGCCTGACCAAGTAGTTCACTGAACTGGCTTAGAAGTTGATTTATAATTGTAAGAGTTTACGCATCAGAAGTTGATTTATAATTGTTAACAGTTTCATGCATCTACCTCATAAATACCTTGTAAAAGATTTTACCCTTCAGAATAATGTTTTCCTCTGGTACTTTAGTAGTTTATCCTTTTTTTGCATCTTTGATGCATTTGAATTCATCCTGGTATGCTGTGTGAGCTGGGGCTCCAATGTCGTTTTCCTACAGATGGCTCCACAGTTGTTTCGGTTTCATTTGAACAGCCTCCTACAGAAGTATTTTTCAGACTTCTTTTATACTTGACTTCCAAGTTTACTACTGGTTAAGAGCTTTTAAAGTAGGGGGAAAGGTATGACCCATTGGCCTACTCGTTTGATTATTTTTTCCAATTCTGAAATCAAAAATTAAAAAATTTATTCAAAGTTATAGTTTCACTTAATTTATATTAACTGCATAGATAGTGTGATTCATGTGTCCTGCTTGGACATATTTAGTAACTTTTAATTAATCTTAGAGATAAAAGATAGAAATCTATGAGACTTGAGACATTTAAATAAGACCAGTACTGATAAGAGGTAATCAGGTGAAGTGCCATTTGGTTGTAACAGGACATCAAAATTGTTCCCCGAGAGTGAAGGATGTTCCATTCTCACTTTTCCCATCTGTCCTCCCAAATTCTTTCACTCTTCCTGATGCTTTGAACCAACTTGAAAAGTTAGTCCACTCAGAACCTCAGCTGTTAAACTTTTAGCCTCTGCAAACAAACTAGCCGTTTTCCTCTTTGTCCCTTTACCATCAAACTCAGTTGCTTCTCCTACTCCTCTCCCTTCTGCCAGGGGCTCCACCCTTGTTCCTCATTCAACAGTGGAATCATCTGTGTGCCTGTCTCCTCTTTACTGTGTACCATTCGGTCCTCTTCTTCACCATCTCTAAATTTATGCATCTTCCCTGTTCCACTGTCACCAGCTTGGTCTACATCCTACTTTGATCATTTGGATTTAGGTCCCACCCTAATCGAGTATGACTTCATCTTAACTTGATTGCATCTGCAAAGACCTGATTTCCAAATATGACCACAAGTAAAGGTTCAGGTGGACATGAACATTAGGAGAGACAGCACTTCAATTAACAGTTAGGCATTAGGACTTTATTATCTAGCTTAGTAATTGTTTTAACAGATAAATAATAGTATCCCCTAAAGTTTAAAATGCAGAACCAGATTATGCCTCAGGGTGCCTAACCTGAGAGGAAGAGTCTTTCTTCAACAGATTCTTGGGAAAGACCTTTGTAAAAAGGCTGGTGACCATTCTATTTGATTTCTACTTTCCAATATTAACTGCTTAAGTCAGACAATCTCCTTGGCCCACGCTTTCCCCTGCCATTCTCCCCTTCACATAATGTCTTCATTTTATTTTTCCTTTGTTTTATTCCCTGAACTCCCTTCTCTCTATTCAGATTCCCTGCCCATTTTTTCCCCTAATGAGACACCTGACTTCCTACCTCCTTTTTGAAACTTCAAACTGCTTAGCAAATACAATTTCGAATTGAGTTTGCTGTCACAGAACAAAAACTAGTCCTTGGTCCAGAGTATCTTGCAGGACTGAATCAACTGTGGTCTAAGACACAATAATAACTCTTAATTATTTTCTTGTTTCCTTCATGGTATATTTGTTGCTGGATGATGAGTTTATATTATGGTTGAATTTCCTTTTTGAAATGAAAAGATGAATAGTCTTTATTGGCTGGGTATCTATTTTTATCCAGAAGACTTTGCAAATGAGAAGTATTTCTACAATCTGAGTTTAATTTGCTTAAGCAATGAGCTTGTTCTTTAAGAGTTGTATATGTGCAAAATAAATTTAAATTAAATAAATCATATTTTAATGTAGTCAGGGTAGCTTTCATTTAAATAAAACCTATGACAAATATCCACGTGAAGTTATCACTCCTTTAACAAAACAAGTGTTCTCCTTTTTTATTGAAATACTAGTTTTCACAAATTGAGATTCCTTAATGTGATGACTGCTTGGACTGACTATAGTATAGCTGTGTTCTTAGAATGGCCCTGAAACCACGTGGCCTCTCCAAGATGCATGTGGCTGACTTTCTGAGGTGACTGCATTGAATCTTTCTGGCTTAGCTTATTCTGCATCCAGATCCCTGGAAGCTATTTATCCCCAAACAGTGGTATATTTAGACCCATCGTGTGCTAACCTCTCTGTGCCCTAAGTACCAACATAGCCAAGCCAAAGTTCGAACTTTGCTGCCTTACAATGGAGGTTACATCTTAGTGATGAAAGAGGTTAATTTTCTTTAGGAGTTGAAGACCAGAGAACTGCAAAAAGGGGAGAAAATCAGTGTGGCCTCTAATGAGAGCTAAGTGAGTGAGGCAATAGAAAACAGTGAGGACCGGCCAGTGCGGTGGCTCATGCCTGTAATCCCAATACTTTGGAAGGCTGAGGTGGGCGGATCACGAGGTCAAGAGATCAAGATCATCCTGGCCAACATGGTGAAACCCTGTCTCTACTAAAAATACAAAAATTAGCTGGGTGTGGTGGTGGGTACCTGTAGTCCCAGCTACTCGGGGGGCTGAGCGGGGAGAATCGCTTGAACCCGGGAGGCAGAGGTTGCAGTGAGTCGAGATTGCGCCACTGCACTCCAGCCTGGCGACAGAGTGAGACTCCGTCTAAAAAAAAAAAAAAGAATACAGTGAGGACCTTGGAGGGAATCTTACAGTGGAGCAGAATTAAAAGAGAAGAATTCACCTATTTCCTATATAACTCCCTCTGTAACCGATAACTTTCTAGAGAAAGCTCACTGAATATATTTGAAATTTGTTTCATACCACTTTTATGTTATTGCCTTCTTTCACAGGAACCAGAGAGCTCTAACCTGTACATTTGCTTTGTTGTCTTTACTTTAGACTACAGCCTAAACTGACTGTTGATTTTTGGCACAATTATTACTTCTCTCCTTTCACCCCGCCTCTAGCCCTTTCTTAATTACCCCCATTAGGTATTTTTCTTGCTAGCGTGAACTAAATCCCCTGTCTCAAGCACGTGGCTGTACATTGAAATAGAATGTTAATTCATTGACGAAATTAACTGTTCCTGATTGGGAACCCCTAGTTCCAGGGAATCTTAGGGTTTCAATTCTGTTGCCTTGGTTACTAAACTGTTCCATGCAGTTTGCTCAACTTTGAATGGATACTTCTCTTAGGAACATTCTCCCTTGTAAGTAAATTGCTTGATGTGTTAAAATCTAAGTTCTGTTTTAAAATTCTTGAGACAAATTCACCATGATTTAGTTTTAAAAACAAGTGGCCTTGTCCTTTTAGTCTAGGATTTATCACTTAGCTGTATCTAGCAAAGCCCCTCACACAATAGTAGGAAAAAGCAGAAGTGTGATTGCTAAATGAAGGGGAAATGTAATAAAATGATGGAAGTGCCCTTTTTTAGGGGGAATTAAAGTTTCTCTTTGTAGTGTTACATGTGTTCATTATGTGACTTTCATAAATACAAACCCCAATAAAACGGTGGGCAGTTCCCTCTCTGGAGATGTTAAGTGTCTCTTCATAGAATAACATGGCACATCATAACATTTGATTCTTTTTACCTGGTCAAGATGTTTGCTTATGGCATTTGAAATGCATATTTTAAAACTAGGTAGATGAATGGTTTAAATATAAAAATTCATTCAAGGCCCTGAGCTATAGAAGAATATCTTCCAAAACATGCATTCAAGTTCTATCTGTCAGTGTTTTTCTTTTTGCATCAATAAGGCAGCAATGGAATACAATCAGGTTTATTTTTTCTTTATTGCTGTCTACAATTCAGAGATATAACCTGAAAAATATGTTGTCTCTTCCCAAGTAGATCTTGTAATTCTCTGAACTGTGATCCAGACCAATGCCGCCTTTACATTGGGTCTGTGGAAGTGGGAGGGTCCACTGAACCTGGTTATGAGAGGTTTCAAATTGAAAAGATTTACAAGTATGTAAATGTATAATCAAATAAAATCAAATAGTCAATTAGTATCTAACATATACATGTCAAAACACATAGCCCCAATCTCATAAAATCAAAGAGATCTACCTAAATAGATTTGTTTGCCTAACAAATAGCAAGACCACTTTGACAGAATCTTTAGCATGACAGTGATTGTCAAAATGGGTAAATGGTTACTATTGCCCAGTTAAGTAATTTCTGATTTGCTTTGCCTTGATTACTCTTAATAAACTAAACTTAACATATCATAGAAGCAATATTTTTTTAAAAGAGGGTATATTCTAGAGCTAGATAGGGTGATGGTTGTGCAACAATGTGAATGTACTTACTACCATTAAACTGCATACATAAAAAGGGTTGAAATGGTAAATTTTATGTTATATACATTTTACCAAAATAAAGAAAAGTTATAATACTTTCCGTAGCATATATAAAAAAGAAACAGACATTTCATAGCAAAAATAGGATAAAAATGATATTAAATTCATAGGGGATTTCTCTTATCTAAAACTTTAGATTTGATTCTTAGATAAGAATATAAACACATTGCAAGAAGATAAATCAATAAGCCAATGAAGTAAGGTGGAATAAATAAATAGAAATAGGTGATACTTGCGGCTCTGACAGCATCTGATAATAATAGTACAAACAGTTTCATTTCATTTAACAGTTATTTGATGAACTCCTGTGTGCTAGGAACTGTTATTTAAAAAAAATAACTTTTATTTTAGGTTCAGGGGTATATGTGCAAGTTTGTTATATAGGTAAACTCATGACTCGGGGCTTGGTGTACAGATTATTTTTTCACCCAGGTACTAAGCATAGTACCCAACAGTATTTTTTTTTTCCGAACCTCTCCTCCTCTCACCCTCCCTCACGTAGGCCCCAGTGTCTGTTGCTCCCCTCTTTTTGTCCATGTGTTCTCATTATTTAGCTCCTACTTATAAGTGAGAATATGCATTATCAGGTTTTCTGCTTCTGTGTCAGTTTGCTAAGGATAATGGTCTCCAATTCCATCCATGTTCCTGAAAAGGACATGATCTCTTTCTTTGTTTTTATAGCTGCAGTGTATTCCATGGTGTATATGTACCACATTTTCTTCATCCAGTCTACCATTGGTGGACATTTAGGTTGATTCCATGTCTTTACTATTGTGAATAGTGCTGTAATGAACATACGTGTTCATGTGTCTTTATGGTAGAACGATATATAATCCTTTGAGTATATACCCAGTAGTGGGATTCCTTGGTTGAATGGTAGTTCTGTTTTTAGTTCTTTTAGTTCTGTGTGTGAAAACACACCAGAGAACAAAATTGACCAGATCTCTGCCTTCACAGAACTTTCATTCTACTGTACCAGTTATTTCATGAGGAATATGAATACTGTTATTACTCTCTGCCCATTTCACACATGAAGGAGCAGAAATGGAGCAGAGTTTACTAATTTATCTGTTGCAGATAGTAGCTAATTGTGTGCCAGGTGCTGTTCCAAGCATTTTACCCCTGTTAACTCAGCTGAGTGCTTTTATTTTCCCCATTGTATGCCCAACTTATGGATGACAGCACTGAGGTAGAGAAAGGTTAATAACATAGAATAGTTTAGTATTAGGGAAACAATTTGAATTCTAGGACACTTTTACTGAAACTTAGCATAGGCTAAAGAAGTGATTGTGCATGTTTAAAGAGTTGTATCATTTTATCATTATTTGACTTTCTTTTCCAAAAAAAACAACCCTTCTCCTTTCTCTCTCTTCCATGTGACAAATACATGTCTGTATACATATATATATATTATATATATATATATAATATATATAATATATATATATATAATTTTTTTTTTTTGAGATGGAGTCTCACTCTGTTGCCCAGGCTGGAGTGCAGTGGCACGATCTCGGCTCACTGTAACCTCCGCCTCCTGGGTTCATGCCATTCTTCTGCCTCAGCCTCCCGAGTAGCTGGGACTACAGGTGCCCACCACCACGCCCGGCTAATTTTTTGTATTTTTTAGTAGAGACGGGCTTTCACTGTGTTAGCCAGGATGGTCTCGATCTCCTGACCTCGTGATCCGCCCACCTCGGCCTCCCAAAGTGCTGGGATTACAGGCGTGAACCACCACGTGCGGCCCACATGTCTGTATATTACAGCCGTTGAAGGACACAACTTTTGCCATTGGGCGACCCAGTCCCCTAGTAAGTGTTCAAAAATATTCGCTATTATCATTGTTGGTGATTTCGAGGATTTGGATATAATTAATTTGAGCCTAATTTTTTAAGACTATTACATAACTATACAAAAAAATCATGAGAGAACCTGGAATTTTGCAAAACTAGGATAGAAACCAGTTTCTAAAAAGCATTTTAAACATTCAGCTTGTGTATTTCTTTTCACTTGTATTTTGTGATCTGCCTCCATGCTTTCATGCCTTTCTCTTCAAACAATCTTATTACCACTAACCAAAAACAATTAAAATTTGATTGTTTTGTTTTGTTTTTACATGTTGTTACAGTTAAGAAAAAAAAATTCTAGGTATTGACCCCTGCCAGTTTTCGGAGTTAATATTAACTAGTGATTTGGGGCTACATTTAAGTGCTTTAAGCTATCCTACAAGCTTAAAGTAGTTATACATGCAAATACTTAAATGAATTAGGTACAAGAATACAGAGGTAAGAAATAGAATCTATTGTAGAATAAATCCTATTTCAAATGTGACTGTTTTAGGATTTGAATCAACCACATATTACAGAAAACCCCAAGATAAAGCCTTGGCACAACCAAGACAAAGTTTATTTTTTTCTCTCACATAAAATTAGTCCAGACTTATTTTACCAGTGGTATGGCAACTCCACAGTCAAAGGGACCCAAGCTCATCTGACCTTCGATTCCCTTATCCTGGGACAGGCTTACATTCTCAAGGTCGACTCCTGGCCTAATGGGGCTACTGGAGCTTCAGCCATCACACTCTGTGCTTCCTGTTATATCTACTGGTCAGAACTTCAGATACATCTGTCTGAAAGGAATGCTGAAAATACAGTCTTTAAGCTGTGCAATTGTACCTGGAATAAATGAGTTCTTTTAATAAAAAGAGTTGAATGGATATTTGGTGGGCAAATAGCAGTCCATGCTACAATAATAAACTTCACAATTTTAGAATTAGATATCTTGTAATGAATATTCTGACGTGGTGAGTGTCAACTTATACCATAGATAGATTATAACTTTGAAAAGGAATTAGAACACAATAATAATAAATTCACACTAAGGCTCTTTTGGGGAAAAAAAATCTCTACCATTTATTGAGTGTTTATTATCTTCACAACATCCCTATGAGTTAGGGACTATTTTTGTGGACATTTTACAGATAAAGAAACAGAGGCATCGAGATGATAAGTAGCTTGACTAAGGAGTGGCGGAGCTCTGGGCAGTGTGGTTCCTGTGTGCCCACAAGGCCATTGCACAATGCTGCTTCATCATGTAATTCAGAAAGTATTCCAGGATGTGGCAGTTGGTCATCATGAATGTTCATTGTTATCTTGTGGCTTTGTGAAAAATTCTGGTCATTCAAACGATTTGACTGTTGAGATTCTGTGCACATGAGATTGTACTGTGTACATGTTTCTAAAAATGTATGTTATAGATCAAAATACACACACTCATTTACCTCTAAGAATAGTTCTTATATTGAAGGGAAATTATCTGTACGTGAGAGAACAACGTGGTTTTGAGTACAAGTGGTGAACAGACATTGAATAGTTGTTTTCAGAAAGCATCGCTCCCCTGTACCTCAGAACCCAGCCTCAGTGCTGGTTGCGAGCCAACAGCTTTGATGACCTGAAGTTTTTGCATCACTTCTCTTTTGCCCCTCTTTGGGATTCAAAGATGATAAGTTTGAAGTGGAGTTCTACCGCTTCCATTGGAAGAGAAAAAGTTTCCGTGTATGTGTGTGTGTGTGTGTTTACAGAGAGGAGTTCTATGCATCTGCAGAGGGTGCTGCCATCAACAAGGAGAACAGAGTGGGATGAAGGGTTTGGGAAGCCAGGATGGGCATCTCTGACGAGCTCCAGAACTCTCCACCTAAGTGTGCAAGTGTAAACACTCCCTGATGTGTGAACTGGCCATCTCAAGACTAAGTATTTAGCAGGAAATGCCCCCTATTCAACCCTTGCCTTCTCAGGTGTAGAGGTTGGGTTGTCTCTTCCATCTTTGTTTGAATTATGTCATTAATCAACCTTAGTGAAAGATCACTTAGTCATTTGTGACAGCATAAGTTCTTAATTGTTAGGAATCACTGGTGCGGCACACATCTTTTTCTATCCATGAACAACGTCAAATGCTTATTTTCTCATGAGCTTTTATTTTTTCCTTTTAAAAAAAGTTTCTTAGGATAAACACAGCCTTTTTCCTTGTCTCTCCCTTGCCCCCAGTCTCATCTTTTTCTCAATCTTTGTATTCCTATATGTCACTGAAGAGTCCCCATGCCAACACTGTGCAGTGGGAGGCTCCTACCTCCACCAGCTTTTGAGGAGGTTGTAGTCCTGCAACCTTAGAGGTTCCACAGCCAAGCTGGGGGTCTATCTGGAGCATGGGTGGTGAATCTGAGATCTATGCACCCAGGAAGCCTGACACATTATTGTGGTGTCTCAATTCTTTTTTTTTTTAATTAGAAAAATTGTATCAAATTGCATTTGGTGAGAGCAAAAATAAACTGAAGTTGGTTGAGCTTTGGAAGACTACAAGCCACTGTAATATTTAAGATTTCTTGACCTCCAGAACTAAAATTTGTCCTGTCAGAGAAAATAATTACTCCTGTTGAGAATACATGCATTAAAGTAAGATGTTCGCTACTCTATATGATCACCAAACATTAAATAATATGTTTTACACATGTATGTACTATGTGTTCAAGTGTTTATAAATCCATGGAGCCAATAGAATGTAAGTTCTATGAGGGCAGAAATTTTAATCCATTTTGTTCCTAGAACAGTTCCTGACACATACTGGTGTTAGGGGTAGGTCTTCAGATTTTATGGATCAAATGGAATCTCCACACTTAAAAAAGCTTAGAGAAAAACTGCCTTAATGTGCCCATAGTCTGGTTGGAAATGGCAGCTCCAGGTTCATTGATTGCTTTGTTCATTCGGCACTTTTCACTGGACATGCTATGAGCCCAGCAGTGTTCTGGGTTTTTGGGATACACCAAGCCCTGCCTCCCCGGTGCTTAACATTCTAGTGGGGGAGACAGAAAGAAAGCAAACATGGTGGACAACTTAATTATCTATTTTTGAAAGTTGACAGGAACCGTGGACAAAAGAAAACAAGAGCTGGAGACAGCAGTGCCAGGGCAGGGTGAGGGTCAAGTTAGAGTAAGCCTCATTGAGAGATCCTTTGGGCAACACCTGAAGGAGGAGGTGAGAAAGTTAGCCATGTGGAGGGAACAGCATTCCAGGCAAATGGCCCACCAAGTGCAGAGTCCTGACAGCAAGAGCAGTTCTGGAATATTCTAGAAACAGGAAGAAGACCAATGTGACTAGAGCAGAGTGAGGCAGGAGTGGGAGAAAATGTGATCAGGAAAGTAAGGTCCTGTGGCAACTAAGATTTTGGCTTTTATTCTGAAGGAAATGAGGACTCGTTACAGGACTTTGAGAGCATGATCTGACTTGTCACAAGTGTTCTCTTTGTCTGCTGGGTTGAGAAGACATCCAAAGGGGGCCAAAGATTGAGGCAGGGAGAGCAGCTAGGACAGGCTCTAGCAATCTAGGTGATAAATGAGGACCGATGGTGGCTCTGACAAGGGTGGTAATGGAGACATGGTGAGGAGTGACCACATTTCAAATATATCTTGAGGTAGAGCTGACAGGATTTTCCCGATGGGCCGGGCGTAGTATGTGAGAGAAAGAATTCAGTTATGGATGATTATTTTGTCCTGAACAATGATAAAGTTGAGTCAACAACTGATATGGGGAAGTCTACAGGTGGAACAAGTTTTTGATGAGGAAATCAGTTCAGTGTTGGCTATGTTGAATTTGAGATGTTTTTAGACCATCTGAGTGGAGAAATCTGGAGTTTAGGAGAGAGCCTGGACTTGATATGATGTTATGGGTCCTCAGCATAGAGATGATGAATGAGATTAGCAAAGTAGTGAGTGTAAAAAGGAGAGGGAAGGAGACCAAAGATTGAGCCTTGGGACAGTCAGAAAGAAGAGAGGGAACCCGCAAAGGAGATTGAAATGGAGTCCATCTCACTGTGGCATCGTGAAAGACAAATGAAGATGGTATAAGATGAAAAACTGATCAGCTGTATCAAATGCTGCTATTGGGTCAAGTAGGGTGAGAACTGATAATTTTCCATCTTGTCAAGAGCAGCCGTGATAGAGGGAGGGGGTGGAGATATACTTGGAATGAGTTCATGAAAAAATGGGAGGGAAGGGATTAGAAGCAGCAAGTATAAGCAGCTCTTTCAAAGGAGGGAGATGGGGAATGGCTACTGGGATGCCATCACATAGATAGGAAGGTGGAACCCTGTGCACTGGAGGAGGGAGTGTCCTCACAGAGGAGGACAGGCAGGAAGGTAGAGTGGGCTGCTTTGGGCACATGTAGTTCTGTGGATGTTCTCTTTCGACAGCTTCAGTTCTTCAGGGAATTGGGAGCAAGTTCATCAGCTGAGAGTGAACATGGGGCAGACAGTGTGAGAGGTCGAAGTGGCAAGAGTAGTTGTGCCACAGTCTTTTAGGAGAGAGGGAAAGTAAATGGAATGGGGAAGGAAAGTAAATAGCATGGCTGCTGAGCTGCGTTACAAGCCCACCCGGTGTTGGGTTGTGAGGTGTAGTTGTGGGCTCTTCTTCAGTCGGATTGTCAGCATGGGCGGCTGGCAGAGAGTTGAATCTGACAGGGCAGCAGTTCTGGAAAATGAGTATGATGAGTCAAGAAAGGGACCAGGAAGTGGAAACTGTGTGTGAGGCAGTGATGCTGATGAATGACTGTGGAAAACAACGGAGGTGAGGAGGGAGTGGATGTTGAGTGGCTAGGGGACAGCGAAAAGGGAGTAGGATCCAATAGCTTGCTGCTTGTCTCTTATAATTAGGATCAAGAGCTTCTGGCATCTTCTAGGCATTCTGCTGCTTCAAGGGAGTCTCTGAGATTGGGTTCTGCATGGATGTATTGAAACATGCACCTAGGTGTGTTTGGAGTCCTGCCAGAGACCTGCTTTCTCTTTATTCTTATCCTGAGGCCCTTTAGGAGGCTCAGATGGAATAATTTTTATGGTTTCTTAAAACCCAAGTGGGTTAGCTAAGCCATCCTAGTTCTGCCCCCTGTTCCCTGAGAGGACCACGGGAGCACCCTGAAATGGGTTTTCCACTCTGCCATCCCCCACTTGCCTGTTTGGGTGTTGACCTCAGACATCTACACATATCCCGGATGTAGTGTTGGGCCCCTGGTTGATGTCATTCCTTTTCAAATGGGATCTTTTACTGCAGCAATCCAGCAACAAACTAAATAGCGATAGAGTTTTCTTTCCCTTACAAACCACAACCACAACCAAGGGAAAAACCAAACCAAACCAACCAAACAAACAAAACAAAAGTATGTGGCTTCTTACCACAGCCCCCTATCTCACCCAAGCCTTGTGGCTCTTTGATCTCTGGTGTTCTGAAATTGCATAATCATGTGCTTGCTCTTTTTCATTCATTGTGCTGGGCACACACTTAATGGACCCTTTCAAGTTGGTTTTCTTTTATGGGGTAAGGGTAGGCAGGACTATTTTTTAAGATTTCTTCAACTTTGTCTTCCAATTGTTCTAATGAATTTTTTAAAATTGTGCCTGTCCTGTTTTTAAATTCCAAGAGATATTCTTTGTCCTCTAAATGTTTCTTATAAATATATATAAAATGAATAATATAAACATATAGTTTTGCATAGATTTGAGTTCGCTGTTACAGTGTCCTTTTATTTCTCTGAGGATATTCATTATAGGTTTTTTTAAAAACACTTTTTCTGGTCCCCAAATTATCTCTTCTCTGTAGACTTCCTCCATTCATGCCTTCCTTCCCCCCTCCCTCCCTTCCTTTGCTCTTGCTCTTGATTTTGGAGGCTTGTCATAAATATTTGACCATCCATTCATTTTTTAACCATAACGAACTAAAAATGTTAATTGGAGCCCTGTGTGTTCCTTGAGCAGAATGTTTGGATTAATGAGCTTCCGTGCAATGTTTTCTCTGGAATGGATTAATTTCTCCAGATCTATAATTTTTCAATGTCTTTCCAGGGGGTAAAAGCCTGGTTGTCTGTTTCATGAAAGTAAAAATGTGGGTAAGAGTGATCCCAGCATTCAGAATGCAGACTTAGTAGCTGCTTGTTTTCAGTCCTGGGACTTCACCCACCCTCACCACAGTTGCTATTCCAAAGTGTGAAACTCCTTAGATTATCTTTCTCAAGAAAATGAAACTCCAGATATTCGTGTCCTTTGGCCATTTTTGATTAGCTTATTTGTTTTCTTCCTTTTGAATTGTTTGAATTCCTTATGTATTTTGAATATTAACCCCTTATTAGATTTATGGTTTGCAAATATTTTCCCCCACTCTGTGGGTTATCTTTTCACTTTGTCAATTGTTTACTTTGCTGTGCAGAAAGCTTTTTAGTTTCATGCTATCAAACTAATTTTGCTTCTGTTGCCTGTGCATTCAAGGTTGTATCCAAAGAACTCATTGCCCAGACCAATGTCAAGGAGCATTTCTCCTGTGTTTTCTTCTGGTATTTATATAGTTTCAGTGCTTTTCTTTAAATTTTAATCCATTTTGAATGGATTTTTAATAGGGCATAAGTGTCACTTCCATTTTTTTATATGTGGATATCTAGTTTTCCCAACACCATTTATTAAAGAGGCTGTCCTTTCCCTATTGTGTATTCTTGGCACTTTTGTTGTAAATAAGTTGATCTTACTTGTGCGGGTTTATTTCTGGCCTTCTAATCTGTTCCATTAATTCATGTGTCTGTTTTTATGCCAGTATCACACTGCTTTGATTACAATAGCTTTATAATATATCTTGAAATCAGAGAGTTTGATGCCTCTAGCTTTGTTCTTTTTGCTCAAGATTGTTTTGGTTAATTGGGGTCTTTTGTGGTTCCATACAGATTTAAAGATTATTTTTTCTATTTGTGTGAAAAATGGCATTGGAAATTTGATAGGAAGTGCATTGAATCTGCAGATCACTTTGGATAGCATAGATTTTTTTAACAATAATAATTTTTCCACTCCATGAAGAGGTATACTTTTTTCATTTATTTGTGTTTTCTTCTGTTTCTTTTATCTGTGTTATGTAGTTTTTAGTATTCAGGTGTTTCACCTCCTTGGTTGAATTTACCCCAAGTATTTTGCTGTTGTTGCTATTGTAAATGGAATTGTTTTCTTAATTTCCTTTTTGGATAATTCTTTATTATTATATAGAAGAGCTACTGATTTTTGCATGTTTATTTTGTATGCTTCAACTTTACTGCATTTGTTTATCAGTTTTTAACAGTTTTTTGATAAAAGTTTTGGTGTTTTCTGTATATATGATGATGTCATCAGCAAACAAAGACAATTTCATTTCCCTATTTTCTTTCTTTTTTTTTTTTTTTGAGATGGAGTCTCACTCTGTCGCCCAGGTTGGAGTGCAGTGGTGCGATCTCCGCTCACTGCAAGCTCTGCCTCCTGGGTTCACGCCATTCTCCTACCTCAGCCTCCCGTGTAGCTGGGACTACAGGTGCCCGCCACCATGCCCAGCTAATTTTTTTTGTATTTTTAGTACAGACGGAGTTTCACTGTGTTAGCCAGGATGGTCTCAATCTCCTGACCTCGTGATCCACCCGCGTCAGCCTTCCAAAGTGCTGGGATTACAGGCATGAGCCACCGCGCCCGGCCCCTATTTTCTTAATCACGTGATATATACAGGCTTGTTGAAAAACATGAAAATGATAAAGAAGTTTATGTATTAAGAGGCAAACGCTATGATGTTCAACTCCTCTAAAACCACTTCTTAGTAGGTGAACATTGTTAAACAGTTTTGTGAATCTGCTTCCAGATTTTTTCTAGGCATGTTCATACACATATACACACATAATTTATTTTTACCCAGTTGGGATCATGTATCATCTGATCCAAAACTCGCTATTTTTCAGTTAATATGCAGTGACTGTCTTTCCAAACCATAGTATATATATCTCTAAGAATTTTTCAAATCTGCTATAGTTTTTAAACATATTTATTGTTACATACATATGTGTATAAGTTACTTGTTTGCTTATTTCTTTGAATATATTTGTCTAGCTTTGGAATCACATAAATAATGAGTACAAATGGTAAACAAATTTCATGTGGAAGGATATATAGAAAAAGTACAAGTCTCTCTTCTCATCCACTCTATCTCATTACCCAAAAGGTTATCCTTAGAGCTTTATATAATACATCCCTGAAGTTTGGATCATTTTATTGCCTCCCAATTATTGAGAGTAAGGAATTTAGTACATATACCTTTCCTTTCACTTTCCTACCCTCTACCTACTTAATGAGTTCGATTATAGTTTTTCAGTTCACCCACTGTTAAATAATATACCTATATTTATAATATACCTATATAATATACCTATAATAAACCTAAATTTTTGACTTATCAATTTTGGACATATCTATTGGTGACTTGTGATGAGAGATGAAATAATTTGTACATTTACCCTTCTTTTCCATTCTTTTCCCCTACCCATTCTCCCCTTTTTGGCTAAATGATTGCTTTTAGGTTGATAAGGTTTATAATAGCCACTGTTCTGTGGTTATAAAATTTGTTTCATATTTTATGTGAAATTTGATTATACAACTAGCATTCACAACATTATTAAGTAAATATTAGTTACTGTAATCACACAGTGACGCTCAAGGAGGTATTTACTAAGCATACAGATCATTCCTTCTGGATCCAACTCAGCAGTCCTTTGCTGTGCCTTACCTCATCTTTCGTGGATTCCTTTTCTTTTGATTGCAATATATCCTTGAGTAATTTTTCAGAATCGATATGTACTGTCTGAACTCTCTTATACCCAAAAAATTTGCTTTCACATTTGCTAACAGTTTGACAGAGTATCAAATTCTGCTTTCAAATTCTTTCCCCCTCATGGCTTTGAAGATACTTCCCCACTATATATTCTAAAATCCATTGCTGCTAATGAGAAATTCTGGTGTCAGTCTGACTCTTATTTCTTTCATATCACTTGGCATTTTCTTCCGGGAAAATATTACTTATCTTCAGAATGATGAACCTTCTCTATCATGTCTCTAGGTGTTAGGGCTTCTTTCATTTAATCCTGTAGGTCTTCAATAGGCTTTTTAATTAAAGTCTCATTTTATTCGGGCTCTGTGAAATTTTTTGTTATGTTTTGGCTTCTTTTTCTCTTTTGTTGTCTCTCTTTTCTCCTTGAATGTCTTTCTGATAGATATAGCATTCCCATTATCTATCATGTCTTTCAGATTATCCTACATTTTTCTCTTTGTTTTCTTTTTCTACCATGTTTAGAATTCTCTTACACGTAAGACATCACTTACTAGATCTTCAGTCATATCCTTTTTATTATTCAGTCTGTGCATTTTTAATTTTCAATTTTGGCAACCACATTTTTAACTTCTAAGAATCTATTTTGCTAATAGTACTTTTGTCCTGAAACCTTTTTATATCCTGCAATCTTTAGAAAGAGCACACCCTTATCCACAGCTGATTAGGAGTACACTCTGAATGCAGGGCACGATGGGCAAACATTTTGTTACTGGCCTCCTCAAGCCTCAATGCCCAGAAGTTATTGCCTCCATCAGAAACCCTTCTTTTGTTCTATCCCTCACTTCCAAATGAAGTTCCAGCTTAATTTTTGCTGTCACTGTAGTGAGACAAGCAAATCCCTATTTCACGTGATCATTGCTCAAACCTCTATTGACAATCCTGCTTTGCATTCCCTTATTTAGAGTGGGATGGAAAATAAAGGCTATGAAGGGGAAAGAATCTGATCCCACCATTCTCCTTTTTCATTGCAGTTTTCTCCTGTTTTATGGATGCAATAAGCTGTTGCAATCTCTCAGGATGGAAAAGAACATTTTAAAACTACTCTACTGCCAGAATGATCTCTCTTTTTTTTTTTAATTATACTGTAAGTTCTGGGATACATGTGCAGAACATGCAGGTTTGTTACATAGGTATATACATGCCATGGTGGTTTGCTGCACCCACCAACCCATCATTTACATTAGGTATTTCTCCTAAATGCTATCCCTTGCCTAGCCCCTCACCCCTTGACAGGTCCCAGTGTGTGATGTTTCCCTCCCTGTGTCCATGTGTTCTCATTATTCAACTCCCACTTATGAGTGAGAACATGTGGTGTTTGGTTTTCTCTTCCTGAGTTAGTTTGCTGAGAATGATGGTTTCCAACTTCATCCATGTCCCCGCAAAGGACATGAGCTCATCCTTTTTTATAGCTGCATAGTATTCCATTGTGTATATGTGCCACATTTTCTTTATCCAGTCTGTCATTGATGGGCATTCGGGTTGGTTCCAAGTCTTTGCTATTGTGAATAGTGCCACAGTAAACATAAGTGTTCATGTGTCTTTATAGTAGAATGATTTATAATCCTTTGGGTATATACCCAGTAATGGGATTGCTGGGTCAAATGGTATTTCTGGTTCTAGATCCTTGAAGAATCACCATGCTGTCTTCCACAATGGTTGACTAATTTACACTCCCACCAACAGTGTAAAGGCACTCCTATTTCTCCACATCCTCTCCAGCATCTGTTATTTCCTGACTTTTTAATGATTGCCATTCTAACTGGCATAAGATGGTATGTCATTCTGGTTTTGATTTGCATTTCTCTAATGATCAGGGATGATCAGCTTTTTTTCATATGTTTGTTGGCCTCACAAATGTCTTCTTTTGAGAAGTGTCTGTTCATATCCTTCGCCCACTTTTTGATGGGGTTGTTTTTTTTTCTTGTAAATTTGTTTAAGTACCAAAAACAGATACATAGACTGATGGAACAGAACAGAGGCCTCAGAAATAACACCACACATCTACAACCATCTGATCTTTGACAAACCTGACAAAAACAAGAAATGGGGAAAGGATTCCCTATTTAATAAATGGTGTTGGGAAAACTGACTAGCCATACGCAGAAAACTGAAACTGGACCCCTTCCTTACACCTTATACAAAAATTAACTCAAGATGGATTAAAGACTTAAATGTAAGACCTAAAACCATAAAAACCCTAGAAGAAAACCTAGGCAGTACAATTCAGGACATAGGCATGGGCAAATACTTCATGACTAAAACACCAAAAAGCAATGGCAACAAAAGTCAAAATTGACAAATGGGATCTAATTAAACTAAAGAGCTTTTGCACAGCAAAAGAAACTATCATCAGGGTGAACAGGCAACCTACAGAATGGGAGAAAATTTTTGCAATCTATCCATCTGACAAATGGCTAATATCCAGAATGATTTCTATTTTATTTTTTATGACATATTAATCATGTTTGTTCTCTTGTGTCCTCTCTTTCTTTCTCTTGATTTTCCAGTGGTCCATGGTGGTCTATTTGTAGGGTTCATATTTGCAAATGGGAGTCAAGGTGACTCCACTATAGTTATGTGAAAAAGTTTCCCTGCCATGCCTCTCCCTACACTGGGCAAGCTGATCTGGTTCCAGGTCAGTGGATGGAGCATTTCCTCTCGCAGGCACACCTTCAGGCTGGTGGGAGCAACTTGGGCCATGGACTGGAACCATGTCAATGGAGAAGACTTCCTCTGTGCCAGGTCCTGGTCAGAGCTGCCATCTTGATTTATTTGTATCCCTCTTTCCATCTGTGGTAAAGATCTGGAGGTTCTTAAGCTCTCTCTGGCCTCAAAACCCACAGCAGGAAACTTCCTCACTCAGATCACCCACATTTTTAGCAAGCAGAGCTTCAGTTTTGAGTGGAGGGCAGGAGTATTGGGCAGTAGGGAAGGACACAGTTCTCTACGCTGTTCTGAATGCAGTGCATTAATAAACTCTCTTCACAGTTGCTCCTGGGTGCTTTGCATTGGTGAACTTCTGGCTTCCAGGGAGACCCTGGTTACCTCTGATGTGTTGGGTTGTTGTTCCGTCTACTCTAAATTCTGTGCCAATCCATCCCATCTGTTTCCTACCATTGGTTTATTTTTTTAAAAGATTTTATATTTATGTAGATTTATGAACTTGATTATTATACCATCATTAGAGTTTGGGTCCAGAGTCAAACTTCTATAAACCTGTAATCAAAAATTGGCCTTTATTTTCATGTAGAAGGAAGTAGCAGACCAAAATGGAGTTCTATATTCCATTTTTCTAAATGAGCCATTGAGATGTAGAGCAAGCAAGTGCCCTTTTGAGGGAACGTGTGTGTGTGCGCACATGCAAAGGCATTTTCCCATGTCTCCCATCCTTTAATTATTCCAGTAGACAGTGGGTCAGTGGCAGGTGGTGACATAACTTCTCCATTTGCAGTGCTGTGGCTGTGGTGGGATCTGAACAGGAGGCAACCTTGGCAACAGTAGGAATAGAATGTGGAGTCAGCAGGAAGCGCTTTTCCCTCCCACTTACCTGTCTTCTTGTAGCAGACAGCAGTGCGGGCAGCTTCGGCTGCCTTGCTTAGCCTGTTTCCATTGTGAGCATAAACACCTTAGACGTTTTTTCATTTCAGGACACTGGAGCTTGATGAAATTAAACTATACTCATTGTCTCAGGCAAATCTCCTAATCCTATTCTATGCTTTTGTTGTTGTTGTTGTTGTTAGTGGTGTGTTTCTCTCTCCACTTTGCTTTCCTTTTAAAACACAACAAATTTTTTTTTTATTTTAAATGAACTTATTCATTGCCTCCCTATGTGTCCCCTCCTTTCTAGTGATATTGCCGCTGTTCATTCCCAGCTGTTCTTGATTCTTGTACAAGACTCTTTGCTGGGCTTCTGCCTTCTAGACGCTTCACCTTCCCGTTATTTCTTCCCTCTGCCCCCGGAAAGGCCCTTACCATGGCTCTGATGATGATGACAGCTGACCCTTTTCCAAGGTGGAATCCACGTTTGATTCCCTGATCTTGTACTGGCTTAGCACAGTGCTCGGCATTCAGTAAATAAGGTTAAGGAAGGCCAGTGATATACAGTAGTAGAAAACAGCAGTTAATGAAGGCTTGCTTTCTGTCACAGGTTCCTCTCCTCCAGGACTGCAGCATCTCTGTCTTTCTGTCGTAGTATACAAGACAGCATCTCTGTCTTTCTATTGCAACTTCCAGGTGAGAAGCCCTCCCACAAGCATATACAAATTTTATGGAAACAGACAAAAATTTGTAGGGAAGCAAATCCCTTCAAGGTTGAGTCTTTCTGGCCTTCTAGAAGGTAAGCTTGGTGATGGGGCAGTCACAGCCCTAGTGCTTATGGAACTTGGCCCTTTGAGGACAGATCTCAGTTAACTAAAGAAATGCTATGGCACAGAGTACCTTGAATCTCCTCTAATTTATGCTGTACAGGGAATTATTCACACTTTATTGTTAATAACACATTACATGGGGGAACACCAGACAGCTGACCAGGACTCCTGTGCTTGAAAGCTTCTGCTCTTCAGCAGGGCAGCCAGCCTCTTCTCGGTTTAGCACAGAGCTTTTATTCTCCTCGCTCTCTCTAAACTCCTGTTCAAGACAGCTTCCAATTCTGTTGAATTCACTCATTTACCTCATCTGTGCCTTTCCCCACCTCATTCTCTCCCCTTCAGAGTGCCCATTTCTGTGTTTCAAATCCCACAAGGCCAAGCTTAGATGCTATTATGTCTATGACATTCTCCACCTCTATCCCAATAAAAACCTTTGATTTCACCCTGCTGTTTGTATCTTTACTCTGTTATATTTCACCCATACCAGAGTTGTTTGTGGACATGCCTGATTTCCTTCAGGCTGTAGGCATATTTGATTCATTTTTGTACTCCATGAGTGCCTAACATAGCATCTTATACACCATAGATAATTAATAGATGCCTCTTGGCTGCATTTGTATTAAATTTTTACCATGTACTTGTCCTAGCTAGCAGAGACTTGGGGGGAAATAATGATGACTGATTTTTACTTATTTATTTATTTTTTATTCCCATAGGTTTTTGAGGAACAGGTGGTGTTTGGTTACATGAATAAGTTCTTTAGTGGTGATTTCTGAGATTTTGGTGCATCCATCACACGAGCAGTGTACACTGTATCTAGTTTGTAATTTTTTTATCCCTCACTCCTTTCCCTCCCTTTCTCCCGAGTCCCCAAAGTCCATTGTATCATTCTTATGCCTTTACATACCCATAGCTTAGCTCCCACTTATGAGTGAGAACATATGATGTATGGTTTTTCATTCCTGAGTTACTTCACTTTGAGTAGTGGTCTCCAATTCCATCCAGAACCCTCAAAACCATGCAAAACCGTGGAAACAAAACAGCCTGCTCCTGAATGATCATTAAGTCAACAATGAAATCAAGACAGAAATTTAAAAATTCTTTGAACTGAATGATAATAGCGATACAACTTACCAAAACCTCTGGGATACAGCAAAAGCAGTGTCAAGAGGAAAGTTCATAGCATTAAATACCTACATCAAAAAGTCTGAAAGAGCACAAATAGACAATCTAAGGTCACACCTCAGAGAACTAGGGAAACAAGAACAAATCAAACCCAAACCCAGCAGAAGGAAAGAAATAACGAAGATCAGAGCAGAACTAAATGAAATTGAAACAAACAACAACAATAAAAAAGATAAATGAAACAAAAGGCTGGTTTTTTGAAAAGATAAATAAAATGGATAGAACACTAGTGAGATTAATCAGGAAGAGAGAGGGTCCAAATAAGCTCAATTAGAAACGAAACAGGAGCTATTATAATCAATACCACAGAAATACAAAAGATATTGGAAGCTACTATGAACATCTTTACACACATAAACTAGAAAACTTAAAGGAGATGGATAAATTCCTGGAAATATACAACCCTCCTAGGTTAAGCCAGAAAGAATTAGAAACTCTAAACAGACCAATAGCAAGCAGCGAGACTGAAATGATAATAAAAAAAATTGCCAACAAAAAAAGTCCAGGACCACACAGATTCACAGCTAAATTGTATCAGACATTCAAAGAAAAATTGATACCAATCCTACTGAAACTATTCCACAAGACAGAGAAAGAGGGAATCCTCCCTAAATCATTTTATGAAGCCAGTATCACCCTAATACCAAAACCAGGAAAGGACATAACAAAAAAGAAAACTACAGCCCAATATCCCTGATAAATATAGATGCAAAAATCCTTAACAAAATACTAGCTAAGTGAATCCAACAGCATATCAAAAAGATAATCAACTATGATCAGGTGTGTTTCATACCAGGGATGCAGGGATGGTTTAACATTCACAAGTCAATAAATGTGATACACCACATGAATAGAATTAAAAACAAAAATCACATGAGCATCTCAATAGATGCAGAAAAAGCATTTGACAAAACCTAGCATCCAATTATGACAATTTTTAAATATGGGGAATGGTCTTCATGGAAAAGTAGATGTTAATGGCACCTGTATTAGGGTTCTCTAGAGGGACAGAACTAATAGGATAGATGTATATATAAAGGGGAGTTTATTAAGAAGTATTGACTCACACGATCACAAGGTTGGGTTCCACAATAGGCCGTCTGCAAGCTGAAGAGCAAGGAAGCCAGTCCAAGTCCCAAAACCTCAAAAGCAGGGAAGCCGAAAGTGCAGCCTTCAGTCTGTGGCTGAAGGTATAAGAGTCCCAAAGCTGAAGAACTTCACGTCAGAAATTCGAGGGCAGGAAGCATCCAGCATGGGAGAAAGATGTAGGCCAGAAGACTAAACCAGTCTAGTCTTTCCATGTTCTTCTGCCTGCTTTTATTCTGGCCATGCTGGCAGCTGATTAGATGGTGCCCACCCAGATTGAGGGCGGGTCTGCCTTTCCCAGCTCACTGACTCAAATGTTAATCTCCTTTGGCAACATCCTCACAGATACACCCAGGAGCAATACTTTGCATCCTTCAATCCAATCAAGTTGACATTACATATTAATCATCACAGCAACCAAAAGATTATCTCATTTAATCCTTACAATAGCTCTGTGTAGTGGGTATATATTTTCCTTTTGGTGAAGAGGAAGTAGGCTTAGAGGGGTTGAGTAATTTGCCCAGAATACCTAGGTAGTAGAAGATAGTAGAGCCATTATATTCTGTCTGCATTCAAAAGAGTGTGCTGCTTTATTTGTTCCTGAATTGCACACAAGCTAAAGAATACAACTGGATGTTCAGTCTACTCCTATTTTGATAACTTGGCTAACTTTACTGCAGAGTCTGCAGAGGTGACCAATTTTACTCTGGGAGATACCAGGGAATCCCCCATGTAATTCCTCAGGCTGAGTGTTTTGGAAACACAAAGCTGTCACTGCTATTAAGTGATGTTTTTTCCTGAGAGTCTACTATGCTCCCAGTACCAGCCTCTGCAGGCCCTCTGTCTACCCCTTTTCTGTCCTGATGTGTTCTAGCAGGCACTGAGAAAGTCATTGTAGAAGTTACCGTGACTTTCCAAATGCTTCCAGAAGCAGAACACAATTTCACAAGAGGGCCAATAAGTATGAATGCCACCTTGATAGAAAGTGAAGTTTTGCGTCCTGTGAACACTCAGTAAATGCTTCCTGAATAGATGCAGGATTGGCAAAACATAGCTCCCCAGCTTTCATAATTCAGACTCAGAGGCCCTTCGTGCTCCTGTTATTCTTGTTACTTCATGTCAGGTACCTAAAAGGGTTGTTTTTCAGTTTTCGTAATTGATTTAAAGCAGAGGTTAGTAAACTTTTTCTGTAAAGGCCAGGTAGTTAGTATTTTAGCCTTTGTGAGTATTTGGTCTCACAAAAGCAGCCATAGATGATATGTAAATGAATGTGCATGGCTGTGTTCTGATAAAACTTTATTTAAAAATGAGGGGTCATCTGGGCTGTAGTTTTTCAACCCCTGATTTAAAACAAAAACAAAATGTGCTATGCCTGTTAGATGCTACTACATTTGATTCTGTGTTTTCCATATTTTTCTAAAATGTACTGAACAGGAAATGAACAAACTGATGACACAATGATCTAATTTAATCATTGAGATAAGAGTGGCGCCAACTCTTATCGAGTATTTGTTATGTGTCAGGCACTTGGCTAAGCACTTTACATGTTTTCTATGATTTGTAAAGCAAATATTGTTATTATCTTCATTTTTTGCTGAGGGAAGGAATAAAGTCACAGCCAGCTTACAGAGGCTGCCGGAGGTCACACATCACCAATATACTGAAACACGTGGTCTGATTACAGGATCCATGATCTCCTGTACAGATCATAGTGATATTGACCTGAGAGGAAAGAGCCTAGGACTTACAATCAGAAATCTGGGTTCACGTTTCAACTCCGTTCCATGCCAAATTACATTAAAACTGGGCCTCAGCTTTCCCACCTGTGAAAGAGGAATAATACTAGGACTCGCCCTCCCAACCTTAGAGATTGCTTTGAGGATAAAAGCCTATATGAATGTGCTTTATAAACTATAAACACCATACAAATGTTTGTTATAAGTCTGCCATTTGAATACATCTTAGTCTTTTTTTCCTATGTGAAATAAAACATTTTAAGACAAGCAATGAAATTCTTGAAACTATAACAGGTTTTTAAGGGTGTTGATCCCCAAAGCCGTCTTCACTATTTTGCTCCCTCTCTGACTCACTCTGTCTCTGCCTAGCAGCACTAGTCTTTTCTACATGTTTGATCTGTTGTTCCTGCTTTTAGGCCCATCCCTACTACACAGCGGAAGTCAGCTATTTTTTCTCTTTCCTTTGCTCTGCTGAGCAAGATTAAACTCTTTTCACCTGGACTTTTCCTAGATTACTCAGGCTGGGTGGAAATGGGGTAGCTGTGAGGCTGGGATGTTACTGTACAATTCAAATTTATGATCTGAACTTAACTAGATCTTGCTAAAGATTGACCTGGCTAGCACAGTTTTGAGGTACCTATCTTTCAGTCCCTTCTGTCCCCTTGGCCTGGCCGCTGGCCACATGTTAGTAGCTTACTTCTAAGGATGGAATGCCATACATCTCCTACAAGGTTGTCTCCATGCTTCACACAAAGTAAAAGAATGGAGGCAACTTTGAATGCTGCTCATTTTCACTCAGGCAATCCCTTTACAATATTGTGCTTAGTAAACTCCTCCCATTCTTTTTTTCCCTTAGCTTGTTTTTTTTTTTCTAATAAAAGTTTATATCAATTTGATGTATTAGTTAGGGTTCTCTGGAGAAACAGAACCAGTAGGATCAATTGATTGATCAATCAATCAATCGAGACAAAAAGAGATTCATCTGGAAGGAGTTGATTCATGCCATTGCGGTCATTGGCTAGTCTGAAATCTGTAGGGCAGGCTGGCTGACTGGAAGCTCAGGCGGGATTTCTCTGCTGCAGTCTCAAGGCAGAATTCCGTCCTCTTAGGGAAACCTCAGTCTTTGCTCTTAAAGCTTTCAATTGATTGGATGAAGCCTACACACATTATGGAGAATAATCTGTTTTACTTAAAGTCTACTGATTGTAAACATTAATTATATTTAAAAAGTACTTTCACAGCAACATTTAGACTAGTGTTTGACCAACAACTGGGCACCACGGTCAAGCCAAGTTGGCATATAGAATTAGCCAGCAAACTTGGTATTCACAATCTGTCATTATAGTCTTATCTATAAACCTAAGGTTTAGAGAAACGCTGGTCATTCTGAACAATTCCCTGTGAATGCAGAGATCAAGGAGCCTCCCCTTAACTGGGTAGGCAGTGTGAAATACCTGCAGTGTGCTTGACCTTACTGTTCACCCACTGGCAGCTGTTCCTACAGCTTGGCTTCAGATATATAATATTACATTGGCTAACTTCAAACAGCATTGTTTTCCAAGGATAGAGATGGTGATGGTGTATATTACTTTTACCAGCCCCAGAACTGTAAGAGGTTCTCATCTCTTTTGTTTAAGATTTTGTTGGGTTTTTTTTAATGCTCAATAAAAGAAGCTTTATTCTTTCATTAAAAAACAAATCTCAGAAGAACAGGGAAGAAGAGGGTAGCCTATGAAAGTGTGATTGTTATTTGATACCATCGTGACTTAGCTTGTTTTCACCTAAGACTCTGAGATTCTATTCTGTTTATGTGAGATTTGGGCTGAGTTCAACTACTATCCATATTAACTGAATCATAAAACAATTAATCCATCATCTGGTTACATTTTGGTGGGGAGGGAGCATTTAACACAACACTAAGCCAGATATTTCACTTTTTTTTTTTTTTTTTTTGCAGCAAATTGACTTAACTGCTTGCTTTCACACCATGCCTATAAAACCTTTTTGGTTTTAGAGGTTCTATGTGTCTGGAAAGTACAGTGAAGTATCTCATCAGAATAGTATTAATATTTCTTATGACATTTCATATGTCCTGATATGGGTTAATGGAGAAATATCATAAGAGTAGTAATTCTCTTGCTGTTATTATTTGTCCTATTTAGACAAACAGAACATAGAATTAATAAGAATTCAAAAACTTTAATCACTGATAGAGATTAAATGATGTTTATATTAGTCATCATCACCTAATATCTTAAATATTTAACCTTTTATGCAGTGTTTGCCTCTCTACTTGGGTATGCCCTTAACAGTAAAAAGTGTTGATAATGCTCTCCCTTTTGGCACTCACAGAATCGCTATACATATATATGTATAAAATATATGTAAATATAAAAATACATAGTTAAAAAAAATAAATCTACCACTAAATATAGTAAGGGAGTTTTAAACTGAGGTTTTTGAAGTCTTTAAGAATTTATTTAGAGACTTCTTTTGTTGGAAGTATGGTGGCTAGATGCCATGGAAAACCCACTGAAAACAAGTGTAAGTGCTAGGTAATATGTTGAAACATATCTTTTGAAATGTATTACTGAGCTGGCAAGAAAGTATGCCATTGTAGAGAGTGAAAATAAGTGAAGGCAGAAACCTGGGAGGTAAGCGAGCCTGAAGATATTGATGACACTGGATGGCCTTAAGTTTCCATTTTGACTGGCACGTAATCCAGCCAAAGATTCCCACAGAAATCCGAGGTTCCAAATGGTAAATCCGTGGTGACATTGGGGTGACTGAGAAATGAACTCTGCAGAAAGGAATGGTAACAACACTTGTCTCGTACAACTTTGGCTCTGGGTAGGGGAAAGGAAAACAGCTTCCTAGAGAAATGTTAACCACAAGCTAGCCCTCATGAGAGATTTCAGCTAGGATGGACGCTATCTGTGTAGTGAAAAAAAAAAAAAAATCCATAGCCAGATTCTGTGCTTTAATGTGGACCTAGGTTAATAGTGACTGCAAAGCCAGAAGCAGTGGCTTCTCCTGTAATCCCAGCACTTTGGGAGGCCGAAGGAGGTGGATCGCTTGAGGTCAGGAGTTTGAGACCAGCCTGGCCAACATGGTGAAACCCTATATCTACTAAAAATACAAAAATGAGCCTAGAGTGGTGGTGGGTGCCTGTATTCCCAGCTACTTGGGAGGCTGAGGCACAAGAATTGCTTGAACCCAGGAGGCGGAGGTTGCAGTGAGCCAAAATCGCACCACTGCATTCTAGCCTGGGCAACAGAGTGAGACACCATCTCAAAAATAATAATAATTTAAAAAAGTGACTGCAGGGGACTGGGAAGAGGAAACACAAATCTTTACTGGGGAATGGAATTTCAAGTGTATGCACCAACCCTTAGAAATCACAAAACATCTGACCCTTCTGAAAATAACCACCATGAGTGAGACAGCAGGAAAAAAAAAAAGAAAAAAAAAAAAAAACAAGGAAAGAGAGGGACAATAGAATCAGACTCATACCTACAGAACTTAAAAATTAAATAAAATGAATCAGACTCAGAGGCTTCAGAGTTTGATTTAAATACATTATACAAAAGTTCTATGTGAAATATGTTTAAGATGTAGAAGGGTGCTTGAAATGCACAAAGTCAACAGCTGAAAAAATGACCAAGCAGATTTGAAAATAAAATCCAATAGAGGGCTTCTGGAAATAAAAAAGTATAATAATTATAGTGAAAAAAGTTATTAGATGGGTTAATTAGTAGAATGGATATAGCAGAAGAAAGATTTAGTCAACTGAAAAATATATCCAAAGAATAGGTCCAGAATTAAGCTTAGGGAGATAAAGAGATGGTCAATACGAACATTAGGAGACATGGAGAACAGTGTACGAAGGTGTAATAAATTCTAACTGGAGTTAAAGAGGAGATAGTAAAGAGGAAGAAAAAACACAAAACTCAAAAAATGTAGTGGCTGAGAATCTTCCAGAAGTATTGAAAGACACCAATCCACAGATTCAGAAACCTACAATTTGCAAGAAAAAGTAAAAAGAATTTCACACCAAGATCCATCTTCATGGACTGGCAGAGCATAAGAGATGAAGAGCTTATCTTGAAAATGCAGCCAGAGAGAAAAGATCTATCGCAGTCAAAGGAAGAGGCAAGCAGATGACTGAGTTCTCAATGCCAACTGAAAATGAGAAGCCAGTGGCACACCTTCAATATGTTGGGAGAATATAATTTTCAACTTAAAATAGTGTACTTTGTAAAATTACATTTCAAAAAAGAGGGTAGTATAATGACATTATCAAATAAAAACCATCTCTTATAACAAATATCACTAAAGAAACTGTTGGAGGATGTAGTTTAGGTTTCTAGAAAGAATGTCTGATATGCAAGAAAGAATGGTAAGTCAAATATTGAGAAATATGTGAGGAAATAGAAACAAGAATAACTAATGAATCAATGATGCTGTCTAATTTGAAGGTTAAATGATTAGGTAGAACTAAAATATGAAACAATAATAGTATGTAAGTCGGGAGGAGGAGGATGAAGCTTGAAGTGCTCTATGCATCTTGCATCTCTGGTGTCTTTTTTGTGTCCAAACTTTTTCTTCTTTCAAGGACACCAGTTAGACTAGATTAGGGTCCACCTAATGACCTCATTTTAACTTATTTGCCTCTTTAAAGGTTCTATCTCCAAATACGGTCCCATTTTGAGGCACTAGGGGTTAGGGTTTCAATGTATAAATTTTGGGGGGACACATTCCAGCCGATAGCAATTATAAATACAACTTTTATAGTAAAAGCCCATCTTCTAGAACAGGTAGAGAACAGGGTTACTTATTTTTTTTAAGAACAAAATTGGTTTAAATTATCCTAAGATGATTTTAGGAGAAAATGGACATTAAATATACAACATTTCCTCCTTTATTATTTTATTGATGACTTGATATGTTTTTTAAAACTCAGTAAAATAAATGATTAGTCTCATAATCATAAGAGAGTTATGCCCTTATTTTAATGCTGTAAAACTGTGACTTCTGAAGAAATACAATCATATAAAATCATATTTTAATTTACTTTTGAGAATGTACAGTAACTCAGGAAGGCAGAGTGTGGAACCTGCTTTAATGAATGGATAAGAATGACTAGCAATTAAAAATTAATTATCTATAATTCTTCTGAAGTTCTTGAAAATAATCTCTTCTAACCTGGGTAAATAGTCCTCCTTTTCAGAAATGTTTGCAATGTTGCTTTTTTTAAAATTAATCTCTTTTTCTTAGATAATGGAACATAAATCTTAGACACATTTGCTTTGTAAATACCAAATTGCACACAGATTAAAATTTAATGAGCTTTTACTGCTGTAATCTCAACAGGCAGAGTCTTTGCTGTTGGTTTTTCAATAAGAAATACTTTATTTTGTTATACAGTGGTCATTAAGAACCTTAAAAATAATCAGGACAGATTTTCCAAATTGCATAATGCTATTGCCTAGCTATTTGCATGTATTTTTTTTAAATGACAAGACATTTCGTTAAATATTTACTTGCCTGACGTTGAAAGATTTAGACAAACAATGTACTTCTAGTTGTCACTTTTTCAAAAAGATTCTTAGGGAAAAATTAGCCGTTTTGTTTGTTGGTAAGTGATGGTTTTCTTGGAACGTGTTGCTTGCTAATTTTACCAGAGAAGAAAATAAATTCAAATGGTAAGCTACATTCCAATTTGTATTCTTCTTCTAAAGTCCTCCCTGTTTGCATTCTTGGATTTTGACACTCCTACACACCAGTTGAAGCACTTGTTAGAGTGTCCAAAAAATTGTTGCAATTAATTTCCCAGTCTCTTCTCTCTTTGATGTGTCACTATAATGCTTTGAGTAATTTTCAGTGTCTGGCATCTGTTCAAGGACAATTTCTGGATTTTAGGAGGGGGAGAAGCAATAAAGGAAACAACATATGTTTTTTCCTAAATAGGAGGCATTTTTTGTTTGTTTGTTTAAACAAAAATTGAAAACTTTCTTTTCTATATAGGTGACAAAAAGATACACGACTCATTGGTTGTTAACTACCATTGCATTCTTTTCTCTTTGGAGTAGCCCTTAAGGACCAGATTAGACCGGCCATCTGCATCATGTAGCATGTCTGGGTTACCTTTCCCAAAAGAAGTTCAGATAGATGAACTTTGCAAACCAGAGCCATCTGAAGTTTGTTTTTTCTTTTTGAGACAGAGTCTCATTCTGTTGCCCAGGTTGGAGTGCTGTGGTGCAATCTCAGCTCAATGCAACCTCCGCCTCCCGGGTTCAAGCGATTCTCCTGCCTCAACCTCCCAAGCAGCTGGGACTACAGGCACGTGCCACCATGTCCAGCTAATTTTTGTATTTTTAGTAGAGACAGGGTTTCAGCATATTGGCCAGGCTGGTCTCAAACTCCTCACCTTGTGGTCCACCCGTTTTGGCCTCTCAAAGTGCTGGGATTACAGGCATGAGCCACCACGCCCAGTCCATCTGAAGTTTTAAAATGGCTGCAGGTATCTTAGTAGGAGACTAATTTTATTTTCCAATGATTAGAAAAAAATGGCCAGACCAAGAACTCTAGGGTTATGTTTCATCTCATATCCTGTGCAGGATGTTCTGAGAAGTTTCTGTTTGTATCTGTGGAGTGGTTCTAGTCTTGTTCATCTTGCATTTTAAGGTTTGGAGGTATTTTATCTTGCCTTGCTTCTTTACCACCTTGCTTTAATTTCCCCCTATTTTGCCATTTCTAAAGTAATGACTCATTTTCAAGGGTGGGTCTGAAAGGAAAGAAATAATAAAACCAGAGGTCTGGAGGAGTTTCTCGTTCATGGTCTTATTCACTTTTTAATAAGAGCATCTAGAACAGTGAGTGGTGCCCCAGCAGATATCTGGAAATTTTTGTGGAATTGAATTGAATTTGTTCTTAGAGTAAATGACAATAAAGAAAATAGTATTATGGAAACTTTCAACCCAAGGGAAATATCAAGGCTAAAGTTGCCATTTTCTTTTTCTTCTGATGGATGCTGAGTTTTTCTCCTTAAAAAACAAATCCACATTTAAACATAAGGCATTGTTTGATGGCCTATCACATTCAGTAGAATGGATTTGAGAAATACGTGTAGGATGCCTATTAAAAACTCTGTTTTGAAATTAAACCTAAGACTATAAGATTGTCTGTTTAAAAAAATTATTGCTGCTGTAATTTGAGCGAATCTGAACTATATTGAACTTTAGAAATTCAAATGTATGCAATCTTGTAATATAACTTACTCCATTGGTAGACATAGTTCTTTGTCCCACCTGGCTTCCAGCAGTTTGTCTGTCTGTCATTAGGCTAAATTCTTCATGTTCCTAAACATGTTTTCCTCAAAAGGGGACATATTTCTTGGGTCAGATGTAAACATCAAGCTAAGGAGTTCTGCTGTGCGTCTAGACAAATAAGGTTCATTTTCATCCTCTACATAGTGTTAAACTTGAATTTAAGATCACACAGATTCCTTTACACGTTACCAATGTAATTATATAGACAATCTCACTTTATTCATTCACTCTGTTTAATTCATTCAATAAAAACATATACATTGGCTGCCTTCTGTGTGCCAGTTGGTGAAGATATAAAGATGATTAAGGCAAGGGTCTGTGCTGACACGCCTAATGGGCAGGCTGACACACCTAAACACCAGGGAAAAAGAGGGATGAGACCTGGGCCTCTGAAGCCCTGGCCACCTGGCTCGAAGCTCACTTTAATGTGCTTCTGGGTATATTCCATGACTTTTTAAAGGCGCTTATGTTTCCTTTCTGGTAAAGCATGTTTAACATGCAAAATGCTTATTTCATTGAGTAGCTTTTAAAAGGTGTTCATAGAATGTCTAGAACAGTGCTTGTCTAATAGAAGTATAATTCAGGTCACGTAGGTAATATTAAATTTTCTAGTAGCCACATTAAAAAGTAAAAAGCAACAGGCAAAGTTAATTTTTTTTTTTTTTCCTGAGATGGAGTCTTGCTTTGTCACCCAGGCTGGAATGCAGTGGTGTGATCTCGGCTCACTGCAAGCTCCGCCTCCCGGGTTCAAGCCAGTCTCCTGCCTCAGCCTCCTGAGTAGCTGGGACTATAGGCGCCCGCCACCACACCTGGCTAATTTTTTGTATTTTTAGTAGAGACGGGGTTTCACCGTGTTATCCAGGATGGTCGTTAATTTTAATAATATATTCATTAATTTTAATAATATATTCATTTAGTCCGGTATAAAAAAATTAGCATTTCAACATGTAATCAATAGAATATATTATTAGTCAACTATTTTGCATTCTTTGTTTTGTACCATCTTTGAATTTCAATTTGTATTTTATACTTACAGTGCATCTCAATTTTAATGCTAAATTGTCATCGGAGATATTCGATCTCTGTTTAGCTTTAATATATTTTTGGGTTGAAAAAGTAAATTCGCATAACCAAGTTCTTCCAAATATACTTGAAAGTGTTTCTGATAACTGAATTATCAACTTAAAAATGTAAGTTAATGACAATAAATGAAAGAAAAATTCTGTTCCTTAGCTGCACTGACCACATTTTAGTGTTCAATAGTCGCAGGTGGCCAGTGGCTATCATATTGGATAGTACAGCTTTAGAATGACAGTTCAGTGCAACAAAAGTGCTATAATAGACTCATGAACTGGAAGCTCCGGGAAGAATGGGATCAATGAAGTGGGTCTTGAAAAACCAATAAAAATTCACCACGTAGAGAGGAGGAGGGCGACTACTCCAATTCAATCTTTTGAAAGCATGTGAAGGAGCAACAGTACACTTCTTTAATTATTTAATAGTAATTTATTGAACATGAATTATGGGAGGTGCATGGTGTGGGTGCTGGTGAGACATAGTTCCTGAGCTCAAGTAGCTTGGTGTCTAAATATTCATGGGCCCATTTTTCAGAAAGGATGGATATGTGTGTGATCCTGGGTGTGCCAAATGCTGTGGCTTCCTGAAGCTTAGATTTCCAGCTTGTCACCTTCAAGGTTACCTTGTGAATAGGACTTTTTTGAGCTGTAAGTAAATTTACTTTGCCTATTTATTTCCAATGGAAAAAAAGCTTTTTTAAAAAATAAATCTCATCTTATTGCCTATGATTGGCCAAGACAACATGGCCCATACAGAAGGTTTTTGATGGCTTCTGAGGTCTGTTATCATTTGCTTATTGGCGTTTCAGCTGTCAACCAGGGTTCTGTCAAATTCCATTCCTGCCTGTAGCTCTTTTACTTGAATACCTCGGGCAATGGCAGAAGTGGTTGCTATTTGTCACCTTTCCAGGATGTTAGTCGTGTCCTTGAGACAAATAGAAAATTTAAAGTCAGATGACTTGATTCCTCTGCCAGTTAAGACCCTTAGAGAGTCCTCAGCATGTTGCTTATTTTTAAATTTCAAGTCCCTGGTAAGGATCAAGTAAACTCCCCAATTTGCAGATTTCTATCCAGCTGACTATGGATTTTGCCTGTTGCTTTGTTTCCACCAACTCTCCCTGAAGATGAGGTGCACAGACAGACAACTCACAGGCAAGAACAGCCTGGTCCATCTTGAAAGATTCTCAAGACTATTCTCCACAAGATAATTGTCTACTTTTAAAAATATTCAGTAAAGGGAATTTTTGCTGTTATCCTTGGTTGTGTTTTTAGTATCTCATCATCCTTCTAGTTGTAGGAGGCTTTTCCTTACATCTAACCCATATGTCTGTTGTCTCATCAGGTGTTTCTATTAAAGCTAACTTCCCCATCAATCTCAATTTTTTTTTAATCTTCTGAGATGTATAGGTTAAGTTGAAATCAGAGACTTTCATAAAATGGTAAGATGGCCATTTAAACGCAACTATGAGGAAATAATGTAAGCAGGATTCCATTGGAGAACAAAACACTAGCAACAACTAACTTGGTAATCAATGTTGGGACTTGAAGTTAGGCTAAAATCAATAGTAATGGCACTCATATGTACAAATGCAGAACTTTTTACACACAATGATTTTTCCCTCTGTTATTATACACTAGCTGTGTCTGAGTAGACAGTCCAGCTCCACTACCTGCAGTCCACCCTGGGCTGTGTAATCTGAGCACTGATGGGCTGTTATTTGTACGTATTACTTCTATGACACTGTTTTTTCACTATTTGTACGTATTACTTCTATGACACTGTGTTAGAAATGTCTTTCTTTCTTGAATAAGCTGCTTCAATTTCTTATAGACAGATTCTGCTTTTATGACCCTTGTTTCTACAAAGTAATCTCTACTCATGCTGAAATCTCAGACAATTTTAACAAATATTTAGAGTACTTAATTTTTCTTTGAATTCTAAATATTATCCTTCTTTAGTTCACCATAGTTGGATATTTTGAGACAACTGTGGAGGAAACAGCACTGATCCTGGGGCCATGAAACCTGATTTCAAGATCTAGTCCCTTCTTTAATTTTGCACAACTAATTTAATCACATTCATCCTTAATTTCATCATCATTAAAATAGCAGAGAATAATTCCTGTTTCATGGAGTTGATATGCAATGAAATAGCATATCAATGTATGTATGAATGTCCCCCCACATAGAGTACTAAACAAATGAAACGTGTCACTCAGCATAACGTTATGTGCTGCTTCCTGCAACTGGATTGCACTCCAGTGGGATTTCATGCTGGTGAGATGGCTGTGCTGCTGGACTTCATGGGACACCAATCTTTGAAAATAAGCCTGATCTGGCTGGGCGTGGTGGCTTATGCCTGTAATCCCAGCACTTTGGGAGGCTGAGACGGGCGAATCACCTGAAGTCAGGAGTTTGAGACCAGCCTGGCCAACATGGTGAAATCCTGTCTCTACTAAAAATACAAAAAAATTAGCTGGGCATGGTGGCATGTGCCTGTAATCCCAGCTACTTGGGAGGCTGAGGCAGGAGAATCACTTGAACCCAGGAGATGAAGACTGTAGTGAGCCGAGATTGCGCCACTGCACTCTAGCTGGGGCAACAGAGTGAGACTGTCTCAAAAAAAAGAAAAAGAAAAAGAAAATAAACCTGATCTAAAGATGAGGCCAGTGGATCTAGTGAAGAGTTGAAAGGTCAGATATCAGTCTTATACTATGTCGGATGGGGCAATCGTCATAACTTTTCAAAAAATTATTTATTTATTTTGAGACAGTGTCTCACACTGTCCCCCAGGCTGGAGTGCAGTGGCATGTTTTCGGCTCACTGCAACCTCCGCCTCCTGCGTTCAAGCGATTCTCATGCCTCGGCCTCCCTAGTAACTGGATTACAGGTGTGTGCCACCATCCCTGGCTAATTTTTTGTATTTTTAGTATAGACAGGGTTTCACCATGTTGGCCCAGGCTGGTCTCGAACTCCTGACCTCAGGTGATCCACCCGCCTCAGCCTCCCAAAGTGCTGGGATTACAGGTGTGAGCCACCGTGCCTGGCCCAATTGTTACAGCTTTTTAAGTGGATTATATGCCTGCTTCAGGCATTAGACATAATAAGTTAATCTGTTGATAAGGTTCTTCATTTCTTAATTTTCAGTTGTGTTTTGATGTGTGTGGTCTGGGTGAGCGGCTCAGTGCTGCTGCTGTGGAGAAGGCGTGATATGGAAGGGATGTGACTGTCCTTCATCTTCATAACGGGGCCAGGACTGGGGTGAGGTGTGTGAGATGAATGAAGCACTGGTTTTGATACAAAATTTAAGAAAAATCAAATTCAAGAGGTAATATTTTAATACGATATTTGTAAAAAATCAAAATTAGTGCAAAAATTTGTGATGAGCAAAATGTTAGATAAAGGCATTGTTGCTTTTCTTTTTCTGTGTGTTGTAAAACACCATCACTTCGTGGGGAAACGGCTCTCACTTTCCTCCTCCCCAGATACAACCATTTATGTTGAATTAAACTTCTAGTTCTCGTATACCTGTGAGCATCCCCCAGGCCCCTTGGTATGGAGAAAGCAGTTTATTTGTCTTAGTAAGATTATAAAAGTGGCAATAAAATGTGAATGTAATGAGCAAAATGCACATTTTGTGGACCAACTCGTTGTTTTAGATCTATTTTTGAAAACTCATTAGGTATGTGCATGAGGCAAAATAATTCAAGTGCAGTTGGATATTAAATGAAAAAGTGCCAGGTCCCCTTTTCTGCCATATTCTCTTCTGTGTCTTCATTAGTGGAAACCATTTTGACCAGTTCTTATAATTCTGATGATTTGCCGATGGCTCTAATTCTTGGTTTATCAACTTCAAGCAGAATGTCTTGACATCTTGGTATGAAAGTTAAAGAATATGAATCATTTGTTCTCTCCTTTCTCCTTTCCTCTTTCTCTGCCTCTCAGTTTTTGTTGTATGCTCACGGAGTATGTGTGTGAGCATGTGTGTGTGTGTGCATGCGAGCCTGTGTGTGTGTGTGTGTGCACGCATGGGTCCATTTTTGCATGGCAGGCTTTATTTTAGAAAGATTGGTTACAACAGCTACCCCACCAATCTCCTCTACAGGGAAGGATTCCTACTCTGAGACCTTGGTCTTTTCCAGGCAGATCACTTACATTTCCTCACAGATTATTTCTCATCCTGCAGCCTGGGTCCCAATGGGCTTTGCTGTGAACAGTGACTCTCAGGCTTCTGGTCTCTACTGTGCTTGAGTGTCGTTGAGATGCTCCATCTCCTCCTACTGCACCCACCCAGCAATCATCTCTCTTTCAGGAATTCACCGAAGTCTTTTTTTAAATTATTCTTTTGTTTTGAGACAGAGTCTTGCTCTGTTGCCCAGGCTGGAGTGCAGTGGCGCAATCTCCGCTTGCTGCAACCTCTGCCTCCTGGGTTCAAGTGATTCTCCTGCCTCAGCCTCCTGAGTAGCAGGGACTACAGGCATGTGTCACCACACCCAGCTAATTTTTGTATTTTTAGTAGAGATGGCGTTTCACCATGTTGGCCAGGCTGGTCTCAAACTCCTGACCTCAGGTGATCTGCCGGGGTCCATTTTGCGTGGCAGACTTTATTTTAGAAAGATAGGTTACGACAGTTGCTCCACCCATCCCCCCTGCAGGGAAGGAGTCCTACTCTGAGACCTTGGTCTTTTCCAGGCAGATCACTTACCTTTCCTCACAGATTATTTCTCATCCTGCAGCCTGGGCCCAAAGTGCTGGGATTACAAGCGTAAGCCACCATATCCGGCTCACCAAAGTCTTTGGGTGGTTGATGTCATATCCCTCCAGTTGATAGCACTTTTAAGAATTTTTCCTTTTTGTATGCTGTTATTATTTTTAGAAGGCTTTTGGATTATTATTGTTAAAGAGTATGCCATGTCTATCTTTTAACTTTTAAGCATCTATTGCTTTGTTACTTGTACTTTATATATATATGTATATCCTTCCCCCAATAAGACAAAGAGTGCAAATAATTACCTCCCTTGCCTGTTGTTTGGGTTTAATTCAGGAGTCAGTGGAATTAAAAGCCTAAACTCAGGATAGTTTTAAAGCAGCAGTCCCCAACCCTTTTGGCGCCAGGGACTGGCTTTGTGGAAGACAATTTTTCCATGGACCAGTGTGGGGGCTGGAAGGTGATTCCAGGACGATTCAGGTACATTACATTAATTGTGCACTTTATTTCTATTATTATTACATTGCAATACATAAGGAAGTAATTATACAACTTACCATAACGTAGAATCAATGGGAGCCCTGAGCTTCTTTTCCTGCAACTAGACGGTCCCATCTAGGGGTGATGGGAGACAGTGACAGATTATCAGGCATTAGATTATCATAAGGAGTGCACAACCTAGATCCCTTGTGTGCACAGTTCCCAGTAGGATTCGTGCTCCTATGAGAATCTAATGCTGCCACTGATCTGACAGGAGGCGGAGCTCAGGCAGTAATGCGAGCAATGGGAGTGGCTGTAAATACAGATGAAGCTTCACTTGCATGTTCACTGCTCACCTCCTGTTGGGCGGCCCAGTTCCTAACCAGGGTTGGGGACCCCTGCTTTAAAGAATATGTTTGTGGATTCATAGAGGGAAACAACACACACTGGGGCCTTTCGGAGGGTGGAGGGTGGGAGGAGGCAGATGATCAGAAAAAATATTAATAACTAATGTGTACTAGGCTTAATATCTGGGTGTTGAAATAATCTATACAACAAACCCCATGACACAAGTTTACCTATGTGAGAAACCTGCATGTGTACTCCAGAGCTTAAAATAAATGTTAAAAAATTCCCTCCAAAAAGGATATATTTGCATCGGAGTTATATTTGTATATGAGTATATATTTGTATATATAAACATATTTGTATATGAAAAAATATCTTTTTTCTTTCATTTTATTTTCCAAACATTAAAGTCAGGCACATTGGTTAGGAATTTCACCAATACTTTTTACAAAACTGAGGACTTGGATGATAAAGACACTTTTTAAAAGATTACACACTGGCATGGGGAATAATACCTTTATAAAGATGATCTATGTGTTCCTGAATATCCCGATGCATCTCCTAGCTGGATCTTCCGCTCCACAAAAATTCATAAGATGAGATTCTTGAATTAGAATGCATGCCTTAATGTATTAAGTCTATGTAGAGAGAGTTATTTAGTCCATGTAAATTAAGTGGGAATATTTTTATTTGATTACTGTTTTATCTGGATCTTGCCCACTTAAGGCCTTCAAAAATGAAATTTAAGGCCTGTTAAGCAGACCCAACATCAACAGCATATTCTCTCTCTCTTGTAAGTATTGTCTAGTTGACAAAAAATTTCAAAAACATGTCTTAATCAAAAACAAGATGATCCAGCACAGGTTTAATAAGTGTTTTGTGAATATGGCACATTCATGTCTCATTACTACCGTTTTCTTATGCTGTCTTTCTCAATAATTCCCCCCAAAATTGTAGTGTTTACATTATGGCATTTATAGTTACCTCTGAACCTAAAAAATTAACTTCAAAAGTATTTAAAAATCATTATATTTAAAACCATTTCATGTTTAAATGGTTCATACAGGGCAATGAAAGGAAATGTAGTAATAAACACAGAATCAGATTCGGTCACTAATATTTTTCTGCAGTTGAAATATATGTAGACTGGCTTAGGGTCTAAATAGCATTGAATCCTGTTACCTTCCATCTATAATCAATTAATGTATTATGACATTGTTGTCCTCAGATCACTGGGATCTCATGGCAAGTAAGTAAAAGGATTATTCTGTGCATTTTCCCAATATCTATATTAGTTTTAATATACCTTTATGTTAATGTATGACACTGACACTTAGTAATTGGATTAACTTCCTATCAGAATTTGTTTTTCACTCATACTTTGTATACATGTCTTAAGGGTAGGGTAGATGTACATTTTTTTCTGTGTTAGCATATCTGTTTCTGTGACACTACATGCTTTCTGTCCTCCAATTTGTGTTTCTTTCCATGTACAAAAATGCATCATCTACCATCTACATCTACAAAACATGTAGGCTTCCAATGTTTTCATATAAATACATTTCATGAGTCCTCAGTAGAGTGTTAGATGAGTGGTTAATTAGTAATGTTAATAAATGTAAATTACAATAAAAACATCTATAATGTTAATAATGTTTATTGAACTTAAATAATTTAAACATCTTCTGAAATGTAGTAGAAATTATGATTAGCCATAACTAGTACAGTATTTTTTGCTTGTTTAATTTTTTTGGTGATATTCCATTTGTGGAATGAGTGTGTGTGTGTGTGTGTGTGTAGTACAGACAGAAGGGAGAGAAACATATCTGCATGTTATGTTAGAAAGAGTAGTGTTAGCTACCCTACCAAATTTACATACTGGCTGAACACAGTATGTAAAAAATTATTTTTTTAGTCCATTGCTGGTGTTCCTTGTTGGTGGGTGACTCTATTCCACATGGTGATGCAGGGAACCAATCTCCTTCCTTCTGTGGCAATCCCTTGCAACCTTGAAGTCCTCTGCATCTAACTTTAGGATGAGGAAAGTGAAGGTGGAGGATATAGCCCTCTTGACCGCCTTGACCTTGACCTGGCACATCTCTTTTGCTCCCGTTCCATGGGGAAGAACTAGTGACATGGTGGCCCATAGCTGCAGAGGGGAGGCTGAGAAATGCAGCCTCTGGATAAGAAGCCCACTCCCAGTGGTTACTGTACAGTGTGGGAGGGAAGCTTGAATTCTGGTGGACAGTGAGAACCATTCTCCACACAATAATGAAATGACGTCTTCTCAACCTTGGCAATGTAGCATCCTGTGACTTAAGTATGTAAATAATTATCAGTACAGGTCAGTGAAAAATTAGGTCACCTTTCCCTTCCACTTTTAATTCTATAGTTTAATTTGCTTATCTGCTACATATTATATATATGGGAATAGATAAGATTATCTATAAACATATGTATAAATTTGTTTCCTACACTAAAAAGAAAAATGACAAAGAAGAATTAAGTTAGTTGCCCAAATCCACACAATACCACCAGGAGAAAGTCTAGGAACCATACCTTCTAAATCCAGGTCTACACTTGTTTAGTGCACTAAATTTTTGCCTAATATAGCTCTGAGGAGACTGGTGTTTAACAGGCGAATGTTAAGCCAAAAGCCCATTTCACTTGGCTCTGTACACACAGTAAGTTAATTTCCAGGATGTATAACTCCTGATTTTCTGTGATGACAGAGAAAATACTGACCTGACTTGGGTAACTCTGAGGTTTGGAGATCTTGAATAGCCTCATGTTCCTGAACTTCTTTACCATACATGAATTCCTTCTTAAGAAGAAACATTTCTTCTGTAGAATTTGGTTTCGCATTTTATTTTTATTTTCTCAGACACTGGTAGTTGGAAATTCAGGAAGAATTTGACTACAAAAAACATTTATTAAAAAGAGTTTCTAATCTCACCTGCTAAGTGCTGCAAGGAAAAAAATATATATTTTGAGCCCTCAAGGGGCTCCAAATATGGTTGAGGGAAAATTAGACCCAGAAATAGTATATGATTAGGAACAAAACGATGGCAGAGAAATGAGAGTTTAGAGAAAGGAGAGATAATCATGAGTTACCTTAGGAAGAGAAAAATTCACAGAGAAAATGGCCCCCACACTGATTTGGGGAAGATGATTCAGACTTGTCTCAATGGCATGAGGAGCAGGGGCCAGATGGGAAAGGACATCGTGGTGGAAATGACACGATGAGCAAAAGCTTAGAAGTACTTCTGCTTCACGTCTGTGATTCTGCCTCTCCCCTTGTTTCTGCAGTGCTAAGTTGAGTGTAGTTCCCCACACAAACCCTGAGCTTTCTTCCCCTCCAGGCTGCTCCATCAGTCAGACAGGAGTGCCTTCTCAGGGGATCCTCTTCCTCATCTTATCTGGCCACTCATCTCGTCCCAGACATTCCCATACTCCTGGTTGACTTGCTCTTCCCTCTTTTTAACTGACATGAGCAGGCATCACCTCTTCCAGGAAACTTCCCTGACACCAGGCTGGGTCTCTTTGTTGTCAGGGAAGGCTTCTGCATTACTGCATCTGCCATTTTGATTTAAGGTTTTCTGCTCATTCCAACTCAACAGTGAGCTCTTTGAGGGCAGATATTGTGTCTTATTCATTTTTCTTGTTATGCCCTAAAAATGTATTGTGATAATATATAAGTAACGTACAATTTACCATTTTAACCTCTTGAAGTGTATAGCTCAGTGGCGTTAAGTGCATTCACACTGTTGTGCAACCATTATCACCATTCATCTCCAGAACTTTCTCATCATCCCAGGCAAACTCTGTATCCATTACACAATAGCTCTCCATTTCCTCTTGCCCTCAGCTTCAGGAAACCTCTCATCTACTTTCTCTTTCTACGCGTTTAACTACTCATATAGATGGAATCATCCAACATTTTTCCTTTTGTGCCTGGCTTATTTCACTTGACATAATGTTTTCAAGGTTCTTTTATGTTTTCTTATGCGTTTTCATATCTCTCTATCGTTGATAGCACCCAATACATAGAAGACAATGAATGTTTTTGTGAGTGAAAACATAAGACCAGAAAGAAATAGGATGTCATATTCTAGGGACACTCAAGACACTTTCTTGAGGACAGAGGCACTGTAGCTTGGAATTTGGAAGATGAGGTTGGCAAGGTGGGTGGGGAAAGGATGGAAAAGTGATACGTTTCTTGAGGCATGTGGATTTGCTTCCATAAGTAGTGGTGGACCAGTGGGCACCCTTGTCTATTAATAGAATGATGTTTTTTGTGACTCGTGTAGAACACTGTCTTAGTTACCTACCCCAGTGGTAGATAAGAGAAGCGGATTAAAAAGAGATCTGAACCTGAGGAAATGGAGACTACCAAGTTTTTTGTAAATATGTCTATTATAACATATATTATCTAGTACTTGCGATGCCTGTGCCAAAGCATGCTTTTTGGTTTAGTTAAGCCTACTTAGCTCGCTAATTTCAGTAATTTTGGCTTGAATTGCAAAAAGTTGATGGGGGAGATGGGGGAGTCTCTGACATCCTTCCCCCACTCACAGGTTTGAAAAATAAAATTATGAAGAGCAAAAGGATCTTTTTCTGTGGTAAATTGTACTTCATGACAATAAACAAGTTGTAATTTTAGTGGTTAATTTATAAATTAGGCCATCTGGTTTTTCTGTAATCTAAAGATTTTTATATATACGTAAAATACAAAGTTGTCCTGGGCAACTGCCAATCTATAAAGGAGAAAACATCTTGAACTCTGTGGAGATAATAAAACCACATTCAGCACTTTGGCAGCTGACATACTGTCCAATGAGACACCCAACGCCTTTGCATTACAGCCAGCAAGGTGTGGAGCTAGATGTATTGATCTATTTAATAATATTAGCTTCTCTTCTCTGGGTCGGACTTGGCCCAGAGCAAGTGAACAGGACCTATCCATCTCCTTCTCAAAAGTCACAGCTTTCTTACCAAATTGTACAACTCAAGCCACAAAGGAAACAAGTCAAGGAAAGGGCCAGAGAAGCACGAGGGCACATGCCTTGTTCCCAGACCCTGGGACCAGCTCCAGCTCTGGCTCCTTGCAGATCCCGCTCTTCTCAAGTTCTCTGGCTTTGATCCTAGTTTTCTGCCCTACTATTCCTGACATGTACAGCACTTAGCAATTCATAACTTGCTTTATTAACCAATATCTCAACAGAACTTTTAAACAACCTGGCAGGAAGCAGAGTGGGTGTTACTGTCCTCATTGCACAGATAATGAAATTGAGATTCAGAAAGGTTGAGTATCTTGCCCAAGGCCACACGGCTACTTAGTGGAGAAGCCAGGATCTGCACTAATGTCTTCCAATGGACACACTGCCACTTAATATGGTACTTAGTTTTTCTTTCTAGATGAAGCAGTATGAGGAATTCTACCATGGATATCTCTCTCTATTTTTTTAAACTGCAAAATAATGATAATGATAATAATGAATACTAGAATACAGTCTCTATGCCAGGCACTATATGCTTTATATGTACTAACTTGCTTAATTCTCCTAACAACCCTAGAAGGTAGTTACTAATATTATCACTATTTTTAAATGGGGAAACTGAGTTACAGAGATGGTAAATAAGTTGCCCAAGGTCACAGAGGCAGCCAGATTAGTGACAAAAGTTTGAGAGTACTCAGTTTGAATTTTAGATGTTCTGTGGATATGGTTTATGCCAAATACCTTCTCCTTTCTAGACCTCAGTTTCCTCATGTATCAAACAAGTGGACTGCACTATACAACTCTGAGGTCCCTTCTAGCCTGAAGATTAGAGTCTTTTATGCCCACATGATATGGAAAACATTAATGCTGGCTCTTTAAGACTGGAACCTTGTCATTTCAAAAAATAAGCTCTAATAAATTTGCAGTAAACTGTCCAAATACGATCTCTGGTCTCTGATTTGTATCTCTCACAGAGCATGATACAATGCTAGACATATATATACTCATTAAAAACTTGCTGAATTAAATTGTAAAACATTCCTCCAGATACACTGTAAGGGTGAGCTAATGCCCTAATATGCTCCTCAGCTGCTGACTTAGGACCCGTGGGTGACAAACCCTGTTGTTCCATCTGTGACAGTGGGCAGTGTCCAAAATGAGTCTCTTCATCAAAAGTGAGTCCAGGAAACTGGATCAAAGTAAGTAAGGAGTCTTCCTTGCTTCTTTTTCTCTAAAATACAATACAGTGCATTCTAGCAAACTACCAGCATGCCTATAAATCTCATTTTAAAAATATCAGGAAATAGATGCTCATTGATAAAGAGGGTAAGAATGAGCAAGGGAGAGAGTCAAGCCTGTATATTTGTGCTTAGGGTATTTTCATTTGAGAAATTATCATTGGAAAGATCAATTTCCAAGGCAGGCATTTTGTCTTGACTTAATAAACTAATCTTTATCAATAATAATTAAATAATGTCATTTTCCCAGATGCAAAGGGGAAACCATAATGCCTTTCATATGCCTTCTCATATCTTCAGTGTTTCTCAAACCCAGCTGTGGGGTCTTTTTAGGGAAGATACAAGGAGGGTGAGACCATGTGGAGCACACACTCAGCAGCCACTGTGAAGTCATGGGTCCCTTGCTACCTTTGGAAGCTGACAATCTGCATGAAAAGCAGCCCCTAGGAACATGGGTAGTGGCCCGGGATCCAAAACTCCTGAATCCATAAAAGGGCTTTTGACTTCTTGTTCCAGGACAACAAGTGACATCTGACATGCTTGCCTGCCTGTTTGCCTTTCTTCCTTCTCCTATCCGTCTTTCCATCCATCTGTCCATCAGTCTATCTGTCCATCCAGTCATCCATCCATCCTTCCATCCATTCGTCTATTCATCCATCCGTCCTTCCATCCATCCATCCAAGATTTATTGAGCACTTATATGACAGGAAGTATGAGACACAAAAGAAAATTCTACACAATTCTCCTAGGGACATGAACTAATGGTTAGCAAAAATATATGGGAAGTCCTGCTTCAAGTAAAATTATGACTTAAGATATACATCAGATATTTGAAAAAGATATTTTTAAGTTCAACATTGAAATTCTAACTACATTGTGTCCTTAATTTCTATTTTCTAGTTAGACATTTTTGAAGATACAAATCATTTGAATTATCATTATTATTGTTACTTGATTTTATTTATTCCACATGAATAGTAAGAATTTTAAAGGAAGGTGGGTGCCCTAAAAATACATTTATGCCAACTGGATTGAATCACCTTGAATCACAATGAGTACAACAACTGCTAATGAGCTAACACTTAATGAGTAATGACCAGGCACCAGACACTGTTCTAGCACTTTATACTTACTGATTTCTTTACTCTTCATGATAACCCTATGAGGAAAGTGCTTTCTTTTTTTGTTAAGCTCCATTTTCAGCTGAAGAAGCTGAGGCCTGGAGAAGTTACATAGCTTTCTCATGGTGTCTCCACTATGAAGTAGCTGAGCTGAGATCTCACCCAAGGCCCTGCTGGGTTCAGGCCACACTCTTAAGTACTCACAGCTGCATCACACTGAATATCATCTCCCTGCACTGCCATTTCATTTGAGCAGGGCTTTGCCTGTCAAGAACATTCATATCTTTTGATAAACAGTGCATTTTTTCCCTGATAGTCTGTATGGGACAGCCTCCTTGTTTGCATCTGAAGGACAGGGACTTCAGGACCTCCTGCTGTGGTCACCAAGGAATCACATTCAAACTTCTCAGCAAGGTGTTATGGTCCTTCTCAGTTTGCCTACGATCCATTGAGGCAAAGGTTTCCTTCTCTCAATACACCCTCTGCTTTAGCCAAGGGGACCTCCCACTGTCCTCTCTATGTGTTCTATTTGTTCCTGACTGTTAGTACCCGCTTGTGTGGTTTCCATGATCCTTCTTCTGCGTGGAATGAGGCTCCTCTTGAGTCCTGAGAGCTTCATTTCTGTCTGTCTGTTGGGCTGTGCCAAAGCCCCTCTGCCTTAGTGGACTCCCCACTGATTCATTACCAATTTTCCTCTCCTCTGGGCTCTTCTTAGATTGCAAATGGTGCCTCTGGATTGGGTACCAAGACTTGCAGTGCCTTATTTTGATATCACTAATATGAGACCATGTTATATGCCTCTTGAGATATCATTCCCTTTCTAGCAATAGACAGTGATAAGCATGCATATAGAGGGTTAACGTAGGACTTTGAGGTTCATCCATCTCAATAGACAAAAGTAAAAGTATGCTAATTTCAATCCTTCACACAGTAAATTGAATGTAATAGGTCCTCAGTAACTATTTGAGGAATGAAATTGTTATTGATATATTGATTTAACTGAGCAAATCCATAAGTGCCACGCTTGGAGTAAAGTACAGGGAATCTCATTTTTTGGGTAATTTCAAACAAGTAGGAGACCATCCACTATCTATTAAGGACAAAGGAGATTTGAGTGACAAACATGTTCCAGACCATCCAATGGTGTTATTCTACTACTTCATCCCAGCTAGTAAAATGGGGCAATAAGAACCAAAAAGCAGGTACTGTCCCTATGTAAGTAGACTTCCTAGTCCTGGCCAAAACAAAAACAAAAAAAAACAAAGCAACACAAAACAAAAACAATGTGTGAAGAGCATCTTACCGTTCATTGCTTTGGATGATTTGTGCAAATCTAGTTAATGGGGGTGGATCTGATCAGTCTTTGTAGGAAGTCAGTATTGGCATATGTCTGGCTTCTGAATTTTCTAAAAATGTAATTATTTATTTTTAAATCCATTCAATCAACACTGAATTTACTAATCAACTACTAAATAAGTGAAAGATCCTATAGTAGATCCTTGAAGAAATGGAAATTGAGACATTAGGTCACTATAAACCCCAACCCTTGTAATCTTTTTGTGGCAACCTTAGGAAACTTGGAATGCTTTTTACACTCTGATAAACGTTTAATTGTAATCATAGCCCCAGTGTTGCAAAATGAGTCAGAAGATACAAAGTATCTCATAGGATAATATTATAGCTGTAGGTACTTCAAATGGACAAGTATAACACATTATGACTGCTAATATGGATGCATTGGGAGGAAAATAAGCCCTAAGAAGCAATATGCAGAAAAGCTATGATTGCTGGAGACAGATAGATCCAAGAACCTAGGTAATTTTTCAGCAAACTGTGGTTCCACTTTCGCCTCTTTCTTGACATTGACTGTGTTTGTAACAGGGAAAAAGTTATCTGAAATTTTTGATACAGTTCAAACTTTAAATCATGTTCACTTTGCTAAAACTCCACTGGATGGAGTGGCAGAAGAGAAAAAACACAGAAATAAAAGAAAAGCAGTAATGGAGAATGGAAAATCTTTAAAGATGCTACCATCCTGAAAAGATTTGAAAGCAAGCCCAGGAAAGCCACGGGGAGGGAAAGAGCGCTTAGAGGTGTCCCCAAAGCTTTCAGAAGTGATGAGGGAAACCCCAGCTCTTCTTGTTACTTCTTGGCATTTTGTTCCTCTATACGTTAGCTTTTGGTTAATCTTTCATGTTACTTATTATCTCTGTTTTAAAATTTCACATTAACTCATTGGTTTCATATCCCACTTAACAAATTAGATATTTTCCTTGGGCTTATTAAGAAAATTATTTGCTCTCATATGTTATGGCTTTAGATTTTCTGTGTAGCTAGGACTGTTCTTAAATTTTTATCTTTACCTTTGTTATTTCTCTGAAGCATCCCCATTGGGGTGGGAGTGGGGGGTATTAAATGGTTATGTAAAATTTACATGTAATTGTGCAATTTACACATAGCCTCAAATATAATGAGGCCTAGTCTAGCTGCCCATACCAAGAGGATGTTATAGTTGCCAATAAAATCAGTATTATTTCTTTTTTTTTTCTGTTCTTTTTTAGCTTCTTGCAAACATTCACTCAGAATCCTTTTTGAATATCAGTTTTGTGAAAAGCACCGTGCTGGGTTCTTTGGGAAAAGCCAAGATGAGGGCAAATGCATCCTCCTTTCTAGTGAGTCCAGCACACAGATGACTCAGGAAGTCATGCACGGGAGGAGGAGTACCTTCTAGAACTGGGGAAAGGTTAAGGAAGGGATCAGAAACCTTTTTCACTCAACCAATTACATTTTCCTGAAAGCATGTTATTAATCGTACATGATCTTTCAGACCCCAGATAGAGACTATATCACTATATCAATTGTTTTATTAACAACTGGAGTTAATTCTCATATGTTTGGTTACCCTTCAAGTATTTATGTTTAGGATCTGTTTTCTTCCTCTTAACTTACATTCCAAAGTTTAGGTATCCTTCCCCTCCATTTGCTGTCCAAAACAGCATCCTTTCATGTAGCTACATGCCATTGGAATGATTTGGTTTTTGCCATGGATTCCTAGTCCTAAATTTGGATTTTATTGGTATCTAAGATGTCATGGACAGAACCCACAGATGTTGTACAAAATGGGCTGAGTGGACAGTGCAACAGTTACATCATCTCTTCCAAACACCCTCGTAATGGTTGTATCAGCGTCAATGTCTGAGTGGCTGTCCTGGTTCTCCTGGCCAGTCCTCAGCTGGCCATGTCTGTTCAGGCACCAGAGAAAGCTTCATACCTCAGGCAAATCTTTACAAGAGATTTGAAAGGCAAGAAACAAGTATTTTGGAGGTTTTACCTGTTTATTTCATGTATAGCTTCATGTTAACAGATTTTGCTATCACTTAAAAGTAAATAAAATGATTTTGAGAAATCAAAATCATTTTATAATTTATTAATCTATTTTAAGGCTTGCATTTACATTTAATCTTCAAATCTTGATGCATTTTCACAGAGTTTCTTTGGTTAGTTAAGGATATTAATGACTTCCTTTAATAGTTGATGAAGTGAGTCATCATCAACAGTGAGTCACTAAGGCCAACTCTTGTACCTGCTCTTAAATAGCAGTTGTTTTACTAGATTTGTACAGAAACCTTTTTAAAAATCTGTTTGTCTTATATATAACAAGCATTTCCAATAGTTAATAATACTTTCTTAGCTCTTCAATCATTTTATGAGAGCATTACAAGAAAAGCAGGAGATGGGGAAAGAGATATCTTGTTTGCCATGTAGGATGCATGAAATTCTTATTTAGTCTATTGTGTTTTGGATTTGAGAGAAAATATGTAATGAATCAAAATGTTTCCTACAGTCCTCTGAAAAGATGTAATGAGACAGTCTTCCAGCAGCCTTTGATCATCTGGGAAGTCACTGACTTTGATCCTTATCCTATCAGGGGCACTTACCCTGGGGTCCATAAATACCCAGGCATTTTTAAGAACTGGATTTCAGTATAACTTGTTTCATTTTGTGATTTTTAAAAATATTTTGTTTTATGCACTTAAAACCTTAATCTGAGAAGTCATCTGTAGACTATACCAGATTTCCAAATGGAATAAAAATATTTAAGAACTCTCTTATGTGTGTGTTTCAACCTATAAATTTTATATGTGAAGCTCATGGTTAGGTGGTAAGTAGATAATTTGCTATCTGCGTAATATTTGGTACTTTTTATAATGAAAAAGGAAGTAATACAATGATAGGTACCATTTATTTGTTGACCACCCATATTTTCCAGGGAATGTGATAGATACTTTTTATATATTCTTTCTAGTTTTCACCATAACATGCTGCAGGGATAGTGTTACCATTCTCATTTTGCAGATGAAGAAATTGAAACCCAGAACAATTCATTCATTCATTCAAAAAATATCCATAGAGCATACACTAAGAGAAGACACTCTGCTAGGCACCAGAAATTGAATAATTCACCCCAAATCACCTAACTCATAAGTGGCAAAGTTGGACCTAACAAAGCCCATTATCCCTTCTATCACACATTCCATCCTCATAATATCATATTCTACATAGAAAAACTTATCAGTCCTTTTGAGACACTTGGAACTCTAAGAAGGTAGTCAACAGATACTTTTCTCTTTATATAAATATGATATCTAATTAGGTTTTCCTGGAAAGGAGTGATTCTGCCTTTTTTTAATTCTAGCATTCCCTGAGCAAATTAGAGCCCAGGTAATGATTTCCTGAGATAAGTCAATTCTCTTCTAGGACAATCTCTAGTCTTGTCATCATGAGATGGAATAACAACAGTCTATGTCATTTCAGTGACGGCACCTGCATGTCCTTGTATCTAAGAAAAGACACCTCCTTCTCTGCCTTGCTAAATATTTGTAAACTTTGCTTTAATTGGTATATGTGCCACTGTTTTGTATGTGGGAGGGGTTTATGGTTTTGTTTTGTTTTTTGGTCTTTTTTAGTAACCCCAATCCAAACTATTCTCATTTGTAACCTAAAATACTTAGAACAAGAGGCTTTGCAATCTTGAAGACCGCATACATTTTTACTACTAAATGTAAGGCAGATTTGAGCCACCCATTTTGTAGTGCTTGATTATGGCAACCCGAGGAAACTAATACGGTTACTCTTTATCTTTATTAGGAAATACTGCTGTAGTTCCTGTTGTAATCCTTAGGGAGCCAACATTGTTGATGAGACCTAGTACCAAGCCAGAGGCCATGTTGAACTAGCAAGATATGGGATAGTTTTTACTTTCAAAGTAATTAGCATCTAGAGTCTAGAGAGTTTCTCTTACAGGGTGGCCTGGTGTCTTAGTCTATTTTCTGTTCCTATAATAGAATACCTGAGACTGGGTAATGTATAAATTATAAAGATTTGTTTGACTCACAATCCTAGAGGCTGGGAGGTTCAAGATCAGACAGCCACATCTGGCCATCCTTTAATGAGGGCCTCATGCTGTGTCATAACACAGCAGAGAATTGGAAGGAGAAATGGGCACGTGCAAAGAGAAAGAAAGGGGACGAAAGGGGCTAACTCACTTTGTAACTCTGAGACTAATCCATTCCCTGGAGAACTAATTTATTCTCATGAGAAAGACATGAATACATCTTAACATCCTAATCACTTCTTAAAGGCCTCAACTCTGTACACTGTTACATTGTAACAGGCAATTAAATTTCAGCATGAGTTTTGGTGGGGACAAACTACATCCCAACTGTAGTACCTAGCTACCCACTTTATTTTTAGAGTGGCTATTTAATGACCTGGCAAGATCTACTGTGCTTGTAAAAGAATCCACCATGGGTTAAAGAAAAATAGTTTCTGGCTTCCAGTCTCCTTTTGGCCTCTCTCTAGAATGGCATATACAAGTTCAGTGGTTACGACTTCAAAGGTGGGGTGGAAGACGCTGAAATGAATTTTTCTCCTTTCTTTGGTTGGTTGCTCTCTCTCTTTGTTGCTGAAATTTGTGTAGGATAATGGAATGAATATGGGAGATAGGGAACTATAGAAAGACTGGAAGGAAGGGAGAAGTCTTTTCTGAATTAACCCCCCATGTGCTTGTGAGACCCTTGGACCCCAAAGGGCTCCTGACTGGCTGGGCCCGCTCCTTCTGTATATGGAGCCATGGGGCTTTTCTCTGGCTTCCCAGTTGAAGCGTTGTCATATGCTTTGATGCTCAGCATTTCTGGCAATTTTACCTTGTAAAACTCCCATTTCGACATTCTGAACTTAAGTAGAAAATGGGAATATAAGCCTCTTTTTTTTGCTCTTAATCCATTCCAGAACTATTAAGTCCCTGGGTTCTTGGCAACAACAGGTGTTCCTCTAGATTTTAAATCAAGTGCGTGTGTGTGTGTGTGTGTGTGTGTGTGTGTGTGTGTGTGTGAGAAATATCTCACTAAAACGACAGTGTTGTCATCAATTTTGGCTTCATGGAGGGTCTTGAGCTGGGTGGAGATGGGAGGAAGCTATCCTTGTCCATGCGGTTTGGAGACTTGCTTCTAAAAACGAGACTGTCTACTTCCCTCTTAGTTTTTGTTTTGATGACATTTGTAGTGTTTACCAGGAGCATACAGTTATCTGGAAAATGCAGACTGATGACAATAGTATTTGAAATGCTCGTAGGTCTGCTTCTAGGTTGATGGAAAGAATGTATGTTCCAAGGTACAAGTGCTTGTTGACTTTTCGGATGCAGCCAGTCTGTGCTCTTTGTCAGGTAACTCGGAATCACTCCACAGTAGCTGTCCTTCCTGTCCATTTGACAAGCACTTAAAAGGGCAGTCTTAAGTACTTTACTTCATAGTTTATTAATTCTTTCCCTTCTTTAGTTTGCAATCTACTCTCAGAAACTGAAAAATAACTTCTTTTACCTTTTTCCCCTTTCTCATTTAAGCTGAAATTGATTTCTTTCTGAGCGTGTAAGGAAAAAAATAAAAAGAAGCTGTGGTTAATACAATTGCCTTTGCTGAACAAAAATAAAAGACTAGTTTACCTTCAAGCTGTGCTGTATCAGAGTAAGGATCTGTTCTGTCACTCCCAGGAGATTTTGATAAGAGACAGTACAAAATTTCAAAATATCTACATAGCATAATTGTAGCAAATATAAGAAGTAATAGAATTGTTTATTTGGGGATGAGGGTGGGGATGGGTTTTTTTGTGTGTGTTTGGAAAATTGGGAAGCTAGAAGATACTCTTAAATCCATCAGCTTCTCCAGAACTCTCCTCAAATACTTATTGTCATGACAACCATCTCTTCATAAACCAAGGCTCTGAGTGTAATACAGATGGGGCTGGTAACAAGGTAGGATTGCCATCTGCTTTGTTTTCTCTAAGGGACATTATTTTTTTGTGATCCCCAAGTCTCATCCTCAAATCTGAAAGTCTTGACTTATTTTTCTTTCTGGAGTCAGATAGAGCTGTGAGATTAATTCTTTTCTCCTGACAAACTACTTCCTCACCTGTCATCAAACAACTTACTTGTTAAATGGAGGGAAAAAAGGGTAATTATGTGTGTGTGTGTGTGTGAAAACAAATATACATATTTTAATGATTTATTTATCTGTCTACTTTGCAAAGTCTCCTATGAGGTACCTAGTAATTCAATAATACAGTCAAGTGTGAGATCCAGAAACAAGTAGGAGTGAGGCAGTCATTTTCCCATGAAACAAGTAAAATTGTTACTGCTTTTGAACATTTTAACACCTGTGCTTCCTGATGGTGGGGCTGCATGAAGTTTGTAAGTAGTTTCATCATTCTCTTATTAGGTAACAAATAGGAGCATAATTATTTAGGAGAGGAAAATCTTTTCTTGTTACCAAATTTGGAGAGAAATTTGCCAAAGAAATGAATGCTTACAGGAGGGATACAGCTTAATATCTTCATACTCCCCTTTGTCAAAGATACAAATGACATTTTCTCATATCAACTTCCTACAAAAAGTGAGGCCATACATTTTTAAAGGAATATACCCAGTATTTTAAAAGTTTGTATATATCGTGATCAGAATTAAGATATATCCAGCTTTTGAAAAAATATACATATTTAGCCATTAAAAGGTATGTGGTAAACTAAACTGATGAATAAAGGTTATGGGAAATATTTCATAAAATTTATATTTAAAGTAAAGAATAATTTCTCTCTTTGTATTATAGTTATTTTACATAAGCTACAATCTATAATTCTAAACCTTAATTTCTTGAAGGGCTTTATAAGCCTCATTTTTCTTTCTAAATAGAGAAGAAGTTCATACACTGCTTTTATGTCCTATATGTTGATGTGTAAAAATAATCAAATACTAGTGGGTGAGTAGAATGTAACTACAATATAGTACACACACAGACACACAGGATGACTAAACTGTGCACATGAGCTGATGTCCAGAGCAGGGAAAAGCTGCTAAAGAATGTTTGAAGTAGAGTCAGAATGCAGTTTTGTGGTTAAGACCAATAATTTTTCAAAGGAGCATTATAAGGAGTGTGGTTACTTGGGTTGGAGTTGAAAACCAAGCAACAGTTGGGCAGACTTGAAACCAGTTTTGTCTTTAGGTTTCTTTTCTTAATGATTGGTCTACAATGAGTTAGCCACTCATCGTACTTAAGGTCTTGGTAAAGGAGAGACTTTCTTTGCCGTGTAGTTTATACCTCATGTATGCATTACAGTAGAGAGGTCCAGGAAATACTGCAGGCCTTCTACTGGTTTTTATCCTCCATTTAGATAAAAATGAGGAAGAAGTAGAATTATCACAAACAATCTTGTTGGCTTTTAGTTGAGATATACTACAGAAACATCACCTTTGAATCTGTATATGTAAAAAAAAAAATCTCAGAGTAAGATATAAGTTCTGTTGCATTGTTCTGAAGGAATGGGTAATGTCAGAAATGTCTTCATTACATTACATAAAGTAATACACGGTGCTGTTATCAGATTGCATAGTCAAAGTTGGCAAGTTTGCAGATTTACATAGATATCATGACTTTCATCATTCATACTTCTTTCAAGAAATGGTCATCTTAATATGGGGTGTTTATTTGAGGCATACACCATTTATTTTAAGAAGCAGTACCTTTGTTTATTGTAAAACTTCTGGACTAAATTCTTCAATTTTTTCTCAAATGAATTCAGTTTTTTGTTTTTTTTCTTACCACTGGTTTTTACTGCGTAGCGTTTGCCCGAAGAACACCACTTTGTTTCCCAAGGCAAGTAGTCACTACAAGGCAAGTTTTGTTCTGTCTATCCCAAGGCAAATAGACAGCAGCAAACATAGTGTGGAGGGCTGCTGGGTTCAGTAGAAAACCATCAACTATTTCTAATTGGGGGTGTATGAAGACAGCTGCATTCTGGACATGCTAAACATCTTGAAATGCTTGGAGTGTAATAAAACCCCAAACGTGCTTTCTTTTCTCATTTCTTTGCACATGTATTTTAGGCAAAATATAATCCACATGCTGTTGTTCCCTCTCCTTTTAAATCATGAAAAATGTTGTTTTTTAGGGCTATTTGAGGCCCAGGACTCCTTTTTATCCTTTTTATTAGGTTATTTTTATATATAAATGAAAAGAAAAACATAAACAGAAAATACAACATGACATCATGAATGAGGGCAAGCACAAACTGCCCAATTTAAGTTTGAAGTTATAAACCTAAAATATTTTAAAACAAAACATTTCTCTTGGTGTTTTGCAAAAGCAGTGCTTTCTTCTATTGGGCAGAAATTGCAGCCTGTTGGGATGAAGGAGAGAATAGAACTAATATTTATTGAGTAGCTACCATGGCTTTCTGGGACATCTGCTAACCCCTTAATTTTTACAGTAACCCTAAGTGGTAGGCCAGTCCATCTGCATTTTACAGACAGGAAATGCTTTCAGAGATATTAATTAGTTGGCTGTAGACCACAGAAGAATTGAAAGTCAGGTCTTCTTGACTTTTCAGCTCATGACTTCATTACTTCTGCCCTCCTCATTCTGTTGGGAGATGGGTGGGAGTGTCCCCTCCAGATAATCAAAAAGTCCCATGTTGGGATGTGATTTGGAAATAGCTAGTCCTCAGGCCTGTGGAGGAAGGCTATTGTAGCCTCAAGAAAGAAAGAGTCAGCTTGATATTGGCAAGGTGGTTATTTAGTATGGCAGCTGCATAAGAGCATTGGATGTGGTATGATACGGGATGCGGGTCAGGGTGGGAGCTGCTCACACCTCCTTATTATGGCAGGGCAAAACCAGAATAGTCACAGTGATGGTGATGTAGGGTAGGTTCAAGAGAAAGCTCATGTTCTTCTAGCATTGAGACTCACAATATTTCAACACAAGTGATTATTTATTCCATTACTATTTATTTTGGTGATGGATGTTGCATTTATTTTATTTTCTAACAGTAGTACATATTTGGTAAGAGTTGTTTGTGACATTCTTTATTTAAATGGATGAAACTCATTTTCTTAATTTTTTTAAGTGTTTGTCCTGTTATCGAAGATATCTTAAAGTGTTACAGAATGGGAATCATAGCTTTAATGAGTCTGCGCATAAGAGAGTCCAAACTTTTTTTTTGGAGAGAAGGAAGGTCATTTCAACTGTACTATAGGAACGATAGGGCCCATGATCCATGGTATGGCAATAAGTTACTATTTTTTGGAGAATAAGTTGCAAAATATAGGACATGAAGACTGCTTGGTATTTACACAGGAGTCTAGTTCTTCTGATACTATATATTCTATAAGCTTTCTCCCAGAAATCCAAAGTTTTATTTAGCTTGTAACCATCATTGTGCCACAATCTTCCTTCCATGATTTATTTTTTTCCCATACTATACTCTTGCACTGAGTCTTTGGCATTGAAAGGGAAAGAGATGAATTATTCAACTCTTCTTCTATTGAGTAAAAAGCCAATACAGAAAAAAAAATGCAACAGGCAATTTCATGACTGACATTTTGGAGAACATTGGGGTCATCATATGACTGAGAAAATGATTATCTCTTTTGAAGGTCAGGAAACCAATATTTTTTTTTCCAGTGAATCTACTGAGGGAACCAACCACCTAGCTTTTTGTAAATAGCACTCCTCAGGGAAATGTTGCTTTTTTCTTTTGCAGTGTTTCTGCTTTGAATCTTCATAGACTGTATCCCATGGAAGCAGGAATATAATTACTGTAGTGCTTACATTTTTTCATGTCTCTACTGAAGAGCCACCCTGATTTATCTTTTACTCCAAGGTAGTGTGGAACTTTACAAGGATTTAGATTATATTAGTCATTTTGCTTGGAGATCTCTGCACACTTTTCAACATCATTTCTAAGAGCCTTGCCACACTCAGTAAAAGAGGGTGAGGCTTCAAGAATCTCTTTGTGTGCCAACGCAAATTAGGCAATTTGTAAGAAGTCCCTAGTAGAGCAGAGTGGAGAGAGGGCTCAGGATCTCGTGAGGCCTGGGACAGGGAGGTGGACATGCCATGAGCTCCTTTCACAGTCAACACAAAGTTAACACATCTTGGAGGAAAAACCATTACTGTATAATGGAAGGCAGAAGGCAGGGATATCTGTGCTTGGTGATGAAGCTGGAAGTAGTGAGCTGATTTATGACGGAGGGGTGAAATGTGCCATGAAAGAGACTCCCCTCAATTTTATTAGCCAGATTACTGCCCATACGCGGGGTGAGGAGTGAGCATTTTAAGGCATTTCTCTCTCTTTTCAATATATCATCTCTGGATTCACTATTACTGGGACTTGTGAATATAGACTAGGGATTAAAACCTGAGTTTGCTTTTAAAAAACTTTATTTTATTAAGTGAGATTTCTGAGCAACTGATTTCACTTAGTCTTATCAAACTATTGTTACTACTTTTTCGATATGCATTCTGTCCCTCCTGTGTGAAGGCCACAGGCCCATGGCCCCCATGTCATTGAGATGGAGGTCCTCAAATGATGGCGGGATGAATCACCTCTCACTTGCCACCTGCGAGAATATCTATCACTGATACCTCTCCTTATGTCCCGTAGCAGCTGCTAAGCTCCCAGGTTATTATTGGTGACACTTTCTAGTGGTCAGGAGAGAACAGGATTTACTTTTTGAATGCCTCTAAGTTATTATAGCAGGTTCATTTGGAATTGCATATCAGAACATTCTTCCTGTTTATCAGGAAAATAAACCAAGGTCTTGAAACTTGATGTCTATCCATATTTGGCCCAATATAATTTTGCATGTGGTTTATTACATTATTTTTCTCCATTGGCTATGAACTGAAGGCATCTCACGGATATTTATTCCACGCTGAAAAGGTAGTTAGATGCTGTGTGGTAAAGTCGAGACCAGTATATTGGAAGAAAAGAGACACTCCATCTAATAATCTTTCATAGTCTTCACATTCATTGAGAAGGTTAATTGATAACCTTTCCTGCACACTCTCTCCCAACCCTGACCCAGGAACTTGCAGAGCACACTGTGCAACAGATCTAATAACCCTTGTCTGCAGGCAATATGCACAGCTGGGAAAGATAATTAAATAGACTCTTTTTGAGAGGTCTACAACATTTCAACAGAAGGATCGAGCAATCCTGCTGGCCTCCGACTGAAAACTATTACCAACAGACATACTTCAGACAGATTCCATGATCACCATCCTTATGTGGCACAAATGCTTATGGGGAGCTTCTTTGGCTTCCAAAAGGCCACTGAAACTGTCAGACCTAAATAATACTGGAACTGTAATGTGGGAATTAAAAATTATAATTCCATTTAACATGTAAAGTTCTCATCAGAAAGGGGCCTTTGGTTTTCCATATTGATCGGTTACATGGTCAACTGCAGTTGTAACTCATGAGACACGCCCAGATATCATCCTGCGTGATTCTTTTTGAGGTTTATTTAGGGTGTTAGATAATCCGAGGTAGGTTTCATCATGGGTGGCAATATTACGTATAGCAAATGTCATGAGAAGAGAGAAAAAGCTTCCCTTTTGAATGTTAACATTTCTGCAAGTAAGTTTAATGTACCGTGTAAGTTTACATTACTATTATGAGACTTAACCTAAAAAATTGGGGTGAAATCTTAAAGAATTATGAAATTAAGAAATGAAACCAGAGGGCTTTCATTTTAAGTACTGATCACTTAAACCGAAACCAGTTTGGCTTATCCTATGAGATCGTGGGTATTGAGAAAGAGGAACATTTGCTGCTGCGTCAGGAGATGTTTCCTTGAGAGCAAGACTAGTTCCTTTTGACCCAGTACATCCCATAGGTAAATCACTGCACACTGTAGAGATACCTGTTCCCTCCCTTCCCACACCCCCTGGGGATCTGAAACCAAATCATTGCTTTTTCATCTTTTACTTATCCTTATAAACAAAGCCACCCACTTTCTCATTTTTCCTGATGCCAAGTCCTTCTTTACATGAGTGGAATCCACTCTTTTCAATGGAAAGACACCTGCTCTGAGACAGGCTACACTGTCATGAGCCTTGGCATGGCTGAGTGATGTGCTACACTGTCATGAGCCTTGGCATGGCTGAGTGATGTAGTGGAAGGTGCAATAAATTTAAACTTTAAAAATGCAAAATTTGATGGAATCATGCTTCTTGTGCCTACAGTGAGTATATGGTCTAGCAGGATTTACAGATACATGCATGATTAATTTGAATACAGTATAGCAAAATGATCTGTTAAAAAACACATGAAAAGATGTGCAACATTATTAGTCATTAGGAAAATGCACATAAAACCACCGTTCCTGTGTGATACCTCTGTACATCTATTAGAATGTATAAAATTTAAAAAGACTGAACATACCAAGCACTGGTGAGGTTGTAGACCAACTGGTGCTTTCATGTTTTGCTGGTGAAAATGTAAACAGTACAACTACTTTGAAAACAGTTTGACAGTTTCTTAAAAAGCTAAAACATCCACCTGGCATGCTATATACAGATATCCTACTCTTATGTATTTAACCAAGAGAAATAAAAGCATATATCCATTCAAAAACTTGTATATAAATTGCTCCTAGCAGCTTTATTTGTAATAGCCAAAAACTAGAAACAACCCAAATGTCCAATGAAAGGATACATCGTATTTATTTATGGGATATATCCATGCAATGGAATACCACTTAGGAATAGAAAGAATCAACTGTTCATCATACATACAACCACATGGCTAAGTCTTAAAAATAATTATGCTTAGTTAAGAAGTCAGACAAAAAGGTAAGAGACTGTTAGGAGCTGAATTAGCATGTTAACAGTGGCAATGAAAAAGGAGAAAATTATAGCTACCTCAAGATAGAATTGATGAGCTTTGATTATGAAATGATGGTAAGAGAGGGGGCCACAGACTCTGAGGTCTGTCTCTAGCATTGGTTTCCCTATGTGGATCATTATCTATTTGGATATAACAATTATCTGGAAGATGATACTTAAGCATGTAAGAAATGATAAGCTACCTGTTTAATGCCGAGCTTTTGTTACCTCCAAGAACCCTAAGAAGAAACATCCTGTGAGCAGACCATTCATACTTGATTGTTAAAGGAAAACAAAATTCCATTTTGTCTTTTTTATCGACACAAGTATAGCTGGCTAATAAAAGTGTAATATTCATGAGAGAAAAAGAAAAGAACACGCACACACATACACTCAACAGGATTCCTAGAGTCATTCCCACGGATAAGAGGGAAGGAAAGGTTGAGGGCAAAGAGAGAAGGGAAGGAAACAGACTATGATGGGATATCTTAGGGCAAAAGAATTAGGGGGCTGATTTGGAAGGCAGCAAACTTCGTGGATACTTGATTTATTTAATGTCCCTCTCACTCTGGCGTATCTTAATGTGTGTGGTGTGTGATTTATTTAGTCACTTGATCCAAATTCTCTAAGTGGAGCTCAGAAGATATAGTGTCCATTGTGGTCAAGGGCACAGATTTTGGCTTCAACAGACAAATAAGCTCTCTGAGCATCTGTCTTCTCATCTGTACAATGGGCATATCAGTTCCTATCTCTTCAGGTTGTTGTATTCATAAATAAATTGTGTGCAAGAAACATTAGGATTGCTTCTAACCCATAGTAAGGGCTCAACAAACCTTCTCCTCCTCCTCCTCCTCCTCCTTCTTCCTCTTCCTCCTCCTCTTCTTCCTTTCGCTTTTCTCCTTCCTTCTTCCTTCCTTTCTTCCTTCCTCCTTCCTTCCTTTCTTCCTTCCTCCTTCTCATTATTGTTATTAGGTAACCACAATACTATCAGTAATAATTGGAAAAAGCTTTAATCTCCTAGTTCACCATTAGAAAACAAGAAGCATTTTGGTGGTTATTACCCGAAGTAATCATAATGTCACCTTTTTTTCCATTTGACTCATTATCCCAAGTGATTTATTTATATATGGAGTTTTCTGAGTCTTTCTTTTACATATTACAAAAAAAGAGTGTGATTTAGGGACGAAGCAAGGAAATAAAAATTTAGTGACTTTCATTCTGCCTGTGCCCCAATTCCTATTGGGCCTAAGGCAAGTAATTTAAATTTCTTAGCACCTTAGCATCTTCTACTCAAACAGAAATGAGGAACAGTCACAGGTTACTATTATAACTGTCTAAGTAGAAGGCACACAAGTTTTCACACTGATTATAACACTTTATAGAAAGCTAAGTGTGTTGCTCAAGTTGGTACGTTTCTGTAGATGTGACACTATGGCAATAAGAAACTTAATGCCACATTGAAATTCACTGAGATAGCTAGACTTTAAAAATAATTACTTGACTTCACTATAAAGTATATTCATATTGCATTTACTTCATCTAGTAGAAAATAGACCTTGTCAGTTCAAATCCCTGTTGCATTAATTTCACCAGTAATGAGTCTTTTTCATTTGAGTCAGCAGGGTTTTTCTTGCTTGTTTTCAGGCTTTGTGGATTTGACCCTCCATGATCAGGTCCACCTTCTAGAATGTGCCTGGCTAGAGATCCTGATGATTGGTCTCGTCTGGCGCTCCATGGAGCACCCAGGGAAGCTCCTGTTTGCTCCTAACTTGCTCTTGGACAGGTAAGTGACCTGGCTGTAGCTTAGGAGTAGCATGTTCTTTACGATCATAGTTCATTCATGAAACTATTTTATTCATCTCTCGGTGAAGCTTCAGAGAACTTTATTAGGTATGTTTACTTAACAAAAGGGTGCATTGGGGGTGATGAAGCCTAGTCAAATTCACAGAAAGCTAAGGATAACTTTCTGCTAGACATTACCTCAGAAGAATTCTATTATTTCTAATACACACACACACACACACACACACTCACACTCACACTCTCTCTCTCTCTCTGTCATTATGAATGGTAATTTTCTAACTCCATCTTCAACTTGTATCATATAAAAATTATAATAACCTCTCTTTAATTAAACTCTGTTGTTGCTTCTTGTACATCCCTACCACAATAGCCTGTTCATTTTCTTCTCCAATTTTCCCATCAGTAAAATGAAGAAATTTGACCAGAGTTCTGAAGGTCACATTCAGGTCGACAAATTCATTTTCATGTTCAAATATGTTACCTTCTTTCACATACCATTCTGGGGTTGCCTTGGAATGTGGGTCCCATTGGTTTTTTTTTTTTCAGTCATTGCTTAGAGTCATAGAATTTAGATATTACTCAATAGCAGCTGCCACTGATAGAGTCTCCACCCTGCACCAGCTGTGATGCTAAACACTTTACATATATTATCTCATTTAATCATCACCGGACTCCTAGGAGGCAGGAATGTCATCATCCATGTTTTACCAGAAAGGAAACTAAATCTCAGAGACATCCTGCTACTTGCAAAAAGCGGAAAGCTCACTAAATGGTGGAGCCAGAGTTCAAATTCAAGATCTTTCTGGCTCTGGTATGCTCTATTACCTCCTGTGCTGGGCACATGGTCTTCCCACTCTCATGTTCAGTGATGCCTCCTTTGGTCTGCTGCCATAGCATTCTGTTTTCCAGGTAAATCTTGTCTTTGTGGGCTACATAACATTTTGGATGAGAAAGAACCATTTTGTTGTTTCTTGCAATCCTATTTTGCCTCCGTGCCAAGCAGTCTAAGGCTGCCAGGCTGCCCACAGTGCATCTCTGCATGGTACTTTACTTCAGAGCATTTCACTATCTTTCTACACCTGCCAAGTGCCTGGAGCAGAGTTGCAGCAAAATTTATTTAAGTACTGGAGAATTGTACAAGGTGTTGGTTATTGTTTTGTCATTTTGTGTTAACACAGCTTTTGAAAAACAGTGTTGATACAGTTTAAGAAGCATATTTTGCTGTCTGTGGAATATATTTGGATATCACAGTTTCATAAAATTATCAAGAATGGCCACTAGTCTTGTTCCTTAGAACTGTACTCACAATGTATTCTGTCAGCCTTCTAGAGGATGTCTTTACTGTGTTCTTTCCTTTCCATTCCTTGTTTCCTTTCCATTTTTTCCTATCTCGTTTCTCCTCTCTTTTCCTTTGCTTTCCTCTTTCTTTCTTTCTCCTGTCCTCTTAATTTTTTTGTCTTATAGCAGTGTGGTTTTGTAACCAAGTGATATCAAGTTTGCAAATGAAAATCTTAGACCACACATAATATTTCCCTGCCTACTGCCTGGAGTGTCTACCATGTTTAGGTTTTTGGACATTCATAACTCATTTGCTCCTTGATTTCCATCCTCATCTGTATCTATCTTCTTTTTTAAAATTTAATTCAATTTTTATAACATTGACACAATTGTGCAGATTCATAGGGTACACACTGATGTTTTCATACATATAATGTGTGGTGATCTTATCTATCTTCTTGAGTACACACTTGCTTGAGGACAGTCATCAAATAATTGCATTTTGAATATGTGAAGGTTTTTGACATTACTGCACCCAAAAAACTCATATTGCCAATGAGGTGATATGGCCTAGGATTTTGTCAGCTACAGCCTTCTCTTTCCTTTCTGTACACTCCGGTGGTGGACAATTTTCTTTCCTCTCTCACAGAAGTATGAATGACTAAAAGTTCTCATCTCAATTCATTCCTACTTTCTAAAACTTCAGATTGGAAATTTTAATTCCCTCTAGGCCAGGATTTGTCAGTCTCTTTACTATTGACATTTTGGGTCAGATCATTCTTTCATTCTTTCTTGGTTGAGGGGTTGATATTGTTTGGTGTGTCCTCATCCAAATCTCAAATTGTAGCTCCCATAGTTCCCATGTGTCATGGGAGGGACCCGGTGGGAGGTAACTGAAACATAAGCAAAGGTCTTTCCCTTGCTCCTCTCATGACAGTGAATTTCTCATGATATCTAATGGTTTTATAAAGGGGAGTTCCCCTGCACACGCTCTCTCTCTTCCCTGTTGCCATGAAAGATGTGACTTTGCTCCTTCTTCCGCCATGATTGTGAGGCTTCCTCAGTCACAAGGAACTGTGAGTCCATTAAACCTTTTTCTTTGTAAATTACCCAGTCTCAGGTATGTCTTTATTAGCAGCTTGAGAACAGACTAATACAAGGGGCTGTCTTGTGCATTTTAGGGTGTTTAGCAGCATCCCTGGACTCCACCAGCTAGCTGCCAGTAGCAACCTCCACTTCCTCCAGTTACGATAACTAACAATGTCTCTGGACATTTCTAACTATCTTCTGTTGTGTCAGGGGGTGGGGGAGGTAAAATTGTCTCTGGTTGAGAATCACCACTCTATGCTTTCCCAACTCAATGTTCTATAAGCTCCTCAGACACACTGTACTCTAAACTGAACACTTTATCTTCCGCAACAAGTCTATTCCTTTTCTTTTCTGTCTTGGTGACATCAACACTCACCTAGACACTAAAGCTAGAAGCTTTAAGTTACCGATGGATTCTACCTTCTCCCTCACCAAATTATCCAGTTAACTATCAAGTCATCTATGAACTGCTTCTGAATCCAGACCTCCCCTCTATCCCCATTCCTCTGCATGGCACAGGTCCTGGTTGTCTCTGCTGCAGATTCCTTGCTTCTGCACCACTGACTCACTTTCTTGGTCCTGCTACTCTTTCTTTCAGTCCATCTCCCATACCGCTGCTGGAGAAGGCTTTCTAAGGCACAGCTGTGATCATGATGCTTTCTGACTCACCTTTCAGTGGCTCTCTCAATTCTTAACATGGAGAAACCCCATCTCTACTAAAAATACAAAGTTAGCCGGGCATGGTGGCTCATGCCTGTAATCCCAGCTACCCGAGAGGCTGAGGCAGGAGAATCGCTTGAACACGGGAGGCAGACGTTGCAGTGAGCCGAAATCGTGCCATTGCACTCCAGCCTGGATGCAATTCTGTCTCAAAAAAAGAAAAGAAAAGAAAATACTGTGTAGACTTCTTATCTTAATAATCATGAATCTCTATTACAAGTGTCTCAAACGCAAATTTCTGAAGAGTCACAGGTGACCCAGTGAGCCCTTGTCCAGGCTAAAAACACCTGGTGGCTGAATTCTGAACTTCACACATTCGAATTTCTCTTCCATTGCTTCTGAGAGACCCTCCACCATTACGGTTCCTTATCAGAGTCATATCTACCTATAAGGCTCATTTCAGATGCCGTCTTTTTATAAAATCTTCCTTCAAACTTTCTCCTCTTCAGCCTTTATATATACAAAAGGCTTTTCTTTCTTTTCCTTTTCTAAGTTTCCTTTATAGTTGGTTTGCTTTTCTCTTTGTTATTCTCATTCCACCATATTAGTTATGATTGGATGTCTTACCTTCCCTACTAGCTCATAAACTTCTTGTGGTCAAAAACCAGATCTTGTTCATCTTGTGTGATCTCCAGTTTACGAAGTCTTCCATGATACCCAACAAATATTTGTTAATTGCACTGGCCAAGGTCACCCAGGTGGCTTGTGGCCAAATCAGAAGAATCTACATCTTCTGATAGTCATGGCAGCTGTTATTCCCATCCAACTCACTTCTTGTGCATTGCTACTCATCAATTCCCCACTTATTCTTTTAAAAACATTGCAGAAATACGTATCTATGTGTTTTGGAAAGATTTTCTTAATCTATAAGCGCATTTGGCGTGTGCTTATATGTCTGCTTATATGCCAAATTTGAAATTCCAAATTTCGCCATTTGGAATTTCAAATGGGGAAAAGCAAAGACTCTTATCTTTCCCATAATTAAACCCCTTATGAAGTAAAATCCTTAAGGTCTCTCTACAGGTAAAAATAATTAGGTGATATGATTTGGCTGTGTTCCCACCCAAATTTCACCTTGAATTGTAATAATCCCCAGGTGTCAAGGGTGGGGCCAGGTGGAGATAATTGAATCATGTGGGTTGTTTTCCCCATACTGTTAGTGTGGTAGTGAATAAGTTTCATGAGATCTGATGATTTTATAAGTGGGAGTCCCCCTGCACAAGCTCTCTTGCCTGCCGCCATGTAAGATGTGACTTCCTTCTGCCATGATTATGAGGCCTCCTCAGCCATGTGGAACTCTGAGTCAATTAAAGCTCTTTCTTTTATATATTACCCAGTCTTAAGTATGTCTTTATTAGCAGCATGAGAACAAACTAATACATTAGGTATATGTTAATGATGAGGAATGTGTATAAATACATATACATTTATATTTAAATATAATTAATATTTACAAATAACATGATATTAAAAATATGGTCTATAATTTTTTAAATTATCTACTTTTCTAATCATTAACATGCACTAAATATTATTAAATTTCAATATCATTTAATTACCATCTTGGTGTTTGAGGATAACTGCTTTTGATGGCATTGATAGATGCATTAACAGTGAAACATTGTGACCAACAGCCCATCTGAGATTTTATACATGTAGAAGATGGCTTCTGAGTGACAGCTGAGAAGACTGTTTATGTCTTTGCCCTACAGGTTCCTAACCCCTTTAATAAAATAGAGCTCTCTGATGCAGATGACGCATGAGTCTTCTTTTTGCTCTTGCCCCATCACACTGTACATAGTAAACATTTTTAGCAACAAATAGTAGATACTTATAACTTTAAAAGCTAAGTGGTTGACAGCTGAGAGGCAGATGATGGTAATTTCATTATTTTTCTCATATCTCAGGCATTGTGACGCTACCTCTGCAAGGTCAACTGTCTCCATAGGCTGTTTTCATTTGCATAGAAATAGGGGGGAAAGATAGCTTGAAGTCATCAGGAGCCCTGCAACCCATGGATTACCAATGTTGCTAACTGGAGCCTGGATTTCATCTTTAATTGATTGTAATGATGTCTTGTTCTCTCAAATCTTTGCAAATCTAGGCATTTATAAGACTATCCTGTAAGTCCCTTACAAGACCATGAGGATGCTAGAACTTACCCTAGTCTTTTCTTGTAATTGCTTAAATGTTAGTATTGGCAAATGGGGTTTGGTGATTATAAGAGTAAAAAAACCTGCTGCCATCCCACATTTGTGAGCAGAGGATATATTTCCTGTCTTGTGTCCATTTAAAAAGAATGATTGCTTGATTGGCTTCCTGATGACAACCCATGATATACTGATTCTGTTAGTTTATAACTTTCCTAGTAGTCATATACTTATAGGCCAATTTTATCCTTGCCATGCTTAGCCTAGTCACAATTTCCAGTTCTTCTCTGTATCCTGCAGCAGTGAGTTCCAAACACTTAATGCTGTCATCTCTTCCTGTGAAAACCAAGAAATAAAGGTTATTACAAGGTATAAATAAAGAACCCAGTGATTTCTCTTGGGGTGTGTGTGTCCATGTGTGTGTATATTTTACAAGAGGAAAGTTAAAGATACTAAGAATGCCTGTGAAAGTAATCAGGAAATGGAGAAAACTTGTTTTCCATTCTAGCACCTAATCCTTTGGTGTGTTTTGGCACTAGAAAACACAAAATATGTCCTCTGTGTCTACTAGGAATGCCTCTCTTCATTTAGTCCTGCTTGAGTGCTCATGATGGAAAAATATAGACTGAAAACAGGAGCAAAAGTGTTCATCCTACTCATTCCTTGTGGGGTCTCTTTGCTTTCAAAGAGATGTTAGAGATGTTAGTAAATGGTGTTAGAAGAAACAATGTGAATTGCCTGTTTAGTAAGATGATCCAGTTTCTAAGGAACCGTTTTACTGGCGCCTTCCATGCTAACAAATTCTGAGAAATATTTGCGGATTTCTCAGTGAAGCCAAAGCACTCTCTTTTGACTCCTATTTACTCTCAGAGAAAAAAACTATTCATCCATTTGAAAAGCAGGGACCAATTCAACAAGCAGAATATTCCCTCTACTAAGCCTTTGGCCAGAGAGTTGTTGCTCTAGTTCTTTCCATCACTCCTGCATCAGGAGGCTCTGCCTGCAGGAAATAGTATTGGACAACAGAAAGTTCTTTTACTTGTAGGCATAAAATAGGAATAAATTCTCCTCCTTAAGAGAAAAACAGGTTGCTGCACCAGAAAGAACATTTGCCTCGTCTACTAAATAGCAGACTGTTTTCCAATGATAAACTCATTTTAAATAGAAAAAAAAAGTCATTCTCTACAAACAAGAACATTTTCATTTTAGGTTGTTTATTGTAAATATTTCAGAAAAAAATATGCAAATAAAAATATGCCCCAAAATCAATGCTTCCAGTAACATATTTATTAGCTATCTTTTTCCCCATGTAAAACTTCAGGTAAATTCTTCGCAGATTTTTTACTTGGAAGAATGATTAAAAAAAAAAGTTCTGAAATGAGTTGAATTCATCCACGTGTGTTTTTGGTTCACATGAAAAGTAGGACCTCCGTTTATATTCCCTCTTCAAATTCTCCCCTCTGAAAATTGGGTGCTACACTCAAAGGAGGACCGCACACATTGTAGTAGCTGGGGTTTTGGGGGTGGGAGGAGCAGGTTTTGGGGGTGGGAGGAGCGGTGAGTGATCCTTTCAGCAAAGTCAGTCCTGGGCAGGAGACGGCTTCAGGAATACTGTCAGCTTTACTGGATTCCACCATCGCTTTCCAGGACTGTTTAGGCCCTGGGCCCTTGAAGGGCTTGCGTGCCTCTTGTCTCCATTCATACCTCAAGAACTTTGTTCATGTTAATTTTTTTTCACTCTGTCATATGGAATTGAGTAAAAAAAGAAAAAAAAAGGAAGCCAACACTTGCTTAACTGCTTTAATGTATAGGACTCTGTTCTGGCTTGTCTTCTAAAGTACATTTCATTCAATGTGTGAGCATACAGATAGGAAAGAGTTTTGCTAGTTTCTATTTTGACCGTGGATCCATTGATTCTTTCTGGTTCTCAGCCCTTAATTGCTCAGCTGCAGATACCACTTGACTGACTCTTAAAAGTCTTTGGTTTATTGCCCAATTCTGGGAATATGAAACTGTAAGCTGTAAAGGAGAAAAACTGAGACCAACAGAAAGGAGAAGTGAGCCAAACTGCCATTATGATTGCCACTTCTTGTTGAAGATAAATCAAAATATCCATTTGACTAGAAATCAATTGAATTATGCACTTTAAATGGGCCAATTCAATGATACCTGAACTATATCTCAAAAAAGGTGTTAAACACAGGCACACATATACACACACATATTGGAATTCCAGGAAAAGTCACTTTGATCAACAAGATTATCAGTCGTCAAAGTGCTTGGAAGGGTTCTATTGGAATAAAGCTAAAAAAAATCAAAGTAAAGTTTCTCCTTAAAAACAAAAGCAATTAAGCAGCACTATATTATAAAATATGCTAAGCTGCAAGTCAAAATTCTTAAGAGACTTAAGCCTGTAAGCAGTAAGGATCCACTCAATGTAAAGTTACTCCAGAGGGAAAGGCGTGAGCCCAACCAAAATATTAATCCTGTGTAGGAGGTTAATTTGACTCTTCTTAACATTTTTACACACCACATTATGTTTTATTCACCATTTATGATTAACTGAATTTATTAAAGTATAATCAAAATAATATTTTTGAGAGTTTAAAAATATTCTTATAATATTTAAGTTACATATACTATGCAGGGACCGTCAAGTAATTCCACTCTGACATCTGTATTTATTACCGCCACCTGTCCATGATGGTATTAGAAAGATCCTCATTTGTTTTAATGGATGCCTCTAAAATCCAGCTTTAAGAGGGGGTTGGCCACTTTCAAGTTTGTGTTAGTTAGGATTCAGTTTAACCCAGCTCAACAGGTATTTACTAAGTACCAGCATATCCATAGGGTGCTGTATGATACTGGAGGACACACAGAAAAGAGATGTGTAAGAGGCACTCCTGCCCTCAAGGAGTTTACTATTGAGTGGTAGTGTAATATGAATAAACAAATGAATCTGCTCAAAAGCAGGGCATTCTAAGCAGGCCCTCACCAGCCTCTCATCATTCACATCTAGTGTATCTTCCTCCATCACTTTCTAAACGCTATGGATTCTGAGTGAAAACCAATCGCTGGTTTAGCATGTATGCGTATATGAATTCATTCTTGACATTGCCATGCAGAGTATTTAGTATAACTAGACTTATTATCCATTTATCCTGCCTAGAAGCATACTGTAATATATATAACTCTAAAAGCAAGATCATTCCTTACGTTGGTTCTTTTGAGCTGGCGGGGGAAAGCAGAGTATGTTGGCAGGGGTCTATCAAGGTAGATGAGCCCAGTTTGTCCATCTTTGAAATATTACCAATGCCAATGTGTTAGTACTGCTTGGATCTCTTCTATGACAACAGTTCTTATTTTTTCCTTTTTTTGGTTTGTTTGTTTTTTGAGACAGGATCTTGCTCTCTCACCTAGACAGGAGCGCAGTGGTGTAATCTCGGCTCACTTCAATTTCCGCCTCCTGGGTTCAAGGAATTCTTGTGCCTCAGCCTACAGAGTAGTTGGGATTACACGCATGCGCCATCATGCCTGGCTAATTTTTGCATTTTTAGTAGAGATGGGGTTTTGCCACGTTGGCCAGGCTGGTCTGGAACTCCTGGCCTCAAGTGATCTACCCGCCTTGGCCTCCCAAATTGCTGGGATTACAGGTGTGAGCCACCACACCTGGCCCATCAGTTCTTAATTTGATGAATGGATAGAGGTTTGGCTTCAAATAAATGGAGTTAGTCTGTCAATATCTGTTTCTTTTAAAATTTGCAATTGTTTTTATTTTTAGTGTCATGCTATGTGCCCTTAATGATCTAGAATTAAGTTCTAATCTCTACCCTGGTATAATTGATTTCTCCCTGTGGACTCCTAATATAAGAAGAAAGATGAAGTTTTTCTTTTAATGCTTTTAGAGATCTTCATTAAGTCATTTAATATTCTTATTTGCTATTTCCCAGTGTGATGGTTAAGACTGAGTGTCAACTTGATTGGATTGAAGGATACAAAGTATTAATCCTGGGTGTGTCTGTGAGGGTGTTGCCAAAGGAGATTAATATTTGAGTCAGGGGGCTGTGGAAGGCACACCCACCCTTAATCTGGTGGGCACGATCTAGTCAGCTGCCAGCGAATATAAGGCAGGAAGAAAAACGTGAAAGGGGAAACTGGCCTAGCCTCCCAGCCTGCATCTTTCTCCCATGCTGAATGCTTCCTGCCCTTGAACATTGGACTCCAGAATATTCAGTTTTGGGACTCGGACTGGCTCTCCTTGCTGCTCAGCTTGCAGACAGTCTATTGTGGGACCTTCCGATCATGTAAGTTAATGCTTAATAAACTCCCCTTTATATATATCCTATTAGTTCTGTCCCTCTAGAGAACCCTGACTAATACACCCAGTGTGTTCTTTTATCAAATAGAAAGGAGATATAGAAAACACACTGTCCATGTCTTTGATTGTTACACCACAGCAGAGAATCAATTTCTTAACCTGCTTACTTATTTACCATTCTCCGATGGTGCCAATTCTGAGATCCATCATGACTTTATCATTAGAAAAGGGGATGTAACAAACATGATGAGATGTTACGGGAATGCTGCTTACTGCATGATATGGTTTGGCTGTGTCCTCACCCAAATCTCATCCTGAATTGTAGCCTCCCATACTTCCCACGTGTTGTGGGAGGGACCCGGTGGGAGGTAATTGACTCATGGGGGTGGTTTCTCCCATACTGTTCTCCTGGTAGTGAATAAGTCTCACAAGATCTGATGGTTTTATAAGGGGTTTTCCCTTTCACTTGGCTCTCATTCTCTCTTGCCTGCTGCCATGCAAGACATCCCTTTGCTCCTCCTTCATCTTCTGCCATGATTGTGAGGCCTCCCCAGCCATGTGGAACTGTAAGTCCTTTAAACCTCTTTTCTTTATAAATTGCCCAGTCTCATGTATGTCTTTATCAGCAGCATGAAAACGGACTAATACACTGCATGCTCAGTATACTCAGGCACTCTGGAAACTAGGTTTCTACTTCGGACCCCTGAGAGAAAAGGGTTATGTATCTCCAAGTGTCGTCATGACAAACATCACTACTGTGTGCAGTTGGGCCTGTGGATTGAGCCACCTTAGCCTCTGAGGAAAGCAGAAGCTGAGAGCATGCTTAATTCAGAGTGTGTGTGACTTGGAGTGTGGAAAGGAAGATTTCCAGATTTGCGGTATTGGCGACTGAAAGGATGGCAGTGCTATTGATGGAGATTAGGAAGACAGGAGAGAGGTAGATGTTGAGCAACTCCGAGGAGTTTTTCCTCATACATGTTGGGTTTAAAGTGCAGGGAAGATATCCTGAAGGTTATTCCAGGCAGAAATTTGGAGCTCAGAAGAGACACCAGAGCTGAAGATAAAAAATTTGAGAGACATCTCTGTAGTTAAAAGTGTGGAACGAATGTGATGACTAGACAAGATAATAGAGAAAAGGTATCCAAAGGCCTGAGGAAAGACCTCTTAAAAGGCTGACTTTTCAGGGCTTTAGGTAGAAAAAGAGTCCCAGCCTGGGGTTAAGGCAGTTTTTTGAGAAGTAGCGGTACAAAGTTCCTTGTTCCAAAGGAAGGGTGTCTTTCAAAAGAAAAAGGATGGGCCGGGTGCAGTGGCTTACGCATGTAATCTCAGCACTTTGGGAGGCCGAGGCTGGCAGATCACCTGAGGTTGGGAGTTCGAGACCAACCTGACCAACATGGAGAAACCCTGTCTCTACTAAAAATACAAAAATAAAAAATTAGCCGGGCTTGGTGGTGCATGCCTGTAATCCCAGCTACTCAGGAGGCTGAGGCAGGAGAATCACTTGAACCTGGAAGGCAGAGGTTGCAGTGAGCCAAGTTCTCACCATTGCACTCCAGCCTGGGCAACAAGAGTGAAACTCTGTCTCAAAAAAAAAAAAGAGAAAAAGAAAAAGGATGGTGAATTGGGCCAAATACCAGAGAGATGGACAGGAGTAAGAAGAAAAAGACTAAAGATTTGTTCATCAGGAGCTCATTGTTTCTAAAGGGAGCATTTTTAGTAAAGAGGAAGGAGGAATAAAATGCAGTATAATATGTTAAATCTAAGTATAATTTATAAAAGAGAAAATGGGGGTGGAATATTACAAAAAAGGAACTATAAACCAGCTCTTTGAGGTATTTGTCAGTGAGGAAAACAGTGGGGCTCTAGTTCTTGATAGCAACAGCATCAAAGGGAACTTTTTAAACTAAAATATTATGAATTTTTCAAACTGAAATAATGAGAGAATAATACAAAGAAATCTCATCTGCCCATAATCCAAATTCAGTAGTTATTAAAATTTTGCCCCATTGCTTAATCCATTAATCTCATTTCATTTTGTCCTTTTTCTTTGTTTATTTTTGGCTAAAACATTTTAAAGACAAATCCTAAATATCATACATCAGTAGGCATTTACAAAAAAATTTCTTGATAATCACAGTGCCATTCTCATACCAAATAAACTTATAATAATTCTGTGATATCATCTAAAAAACAGTTCTTTTCTACATCAAAAATGTCTGTTTATAGTTGATTTATTCAATTTAGAGTCCAAACAAGTTCCATATATTAGACATTAGGTCATTAATGTCTGTCTATTTGAATTTATAACAATTTCCACTTAATTTATTTTCTCCAGCTTCTGTGGAGACTAGGTAAGTTGTTTTGTAGCTGTCTGGATATATCTGATTGCTTCCTTGCAGTGTCATTTAACTTGTTCCTCTATCCTCAGTGTTTCTGCAAATGGAAGTTAGCCTCATAGCAGGGGTTGGCATACTTTAGCCTGCTTACCAAATACGACTCCCTTACATTTTTGTAAATAAAATGTTACTGGAACACTGTCACATATGTTGGGGTCATAGAAAGAGTTTCCGTGTCCCCAAGTTATAATTACATTCACTTATATTTTCTTCTAGTAATTTTTACCCTTACATATTAGGGGTCAATTTGGAATTTCTCTTCATATACAGTATGCAATAAAGAATGGCTTTTATATTTTTCCAAATGTATATTCAGTTGTCTCAACACCATTTATTAAAAAGTCAGTATTTCTCAAGTGATTTGAGATCTATCCTTAATTACACAGTAAATTTCTCTGTAGTCTTGTCTTTTTCTAATGTGTTAATTCTGTACTAAGATTTGTTCATCTATTAATGGATCAATATCACATAGCTTTGTTTATAGAAGGTGCACATTGTTTTAATTCTGGCCATGCTATCCCACCAAATATTGCCCTTTGATTTTTCAGAGTTTTACTGTGGATTCTTCCTTGTTTCTTTTTCTATGTGACCTTTAGAATTAACTTGTTTAATTCTATAAGTAAATTTATTGATAATTTTATTGAAATTATGTAAAATATAAATTGGCTTAGGAAGTACTGACATCTCCATGACATTAAGTCTTCATATCTAAGATCAAGGTGTGCCTTTTCATTTGTTAAATATTCTTTGTGTCTTTCAGAAGTGTTTTCAAGTATCCTTATGTGTATTTTGCACAAATTTTTATATTTGTGCCTATTGGATGCCACGTGCAGGGTTAAAAAATATTATACCTATTTTATATAGATATATATGTATATAAAAATATATATTATATAGTTATAATACATAAATATATTTTAATATATTATATAATATATACATGTATTGTATTTATATATGTATTTATATGTGTATCTATAAATATACATATGTATGTATCTATAAATATACATATGTGTACATATACACATATATACACATTATATGTATGTTTATACACATATAAATACATATGTAAATATACTAGAAAGTCCATGGGGTTTCCTAGTATACAATCATATTGTCTGCAAATAGAGATTTTTATACCTTTTCCTTTCTATTCCAAAGTGTCTAAAATATTTTTTCTTAGCTAGTGGCATTGGATGACACCTATAATGTCTTCTAAAAATAGTAGCAGTCATAGGCATCATTTCCTTATTCTTGAATATTCATTCATGTTACAAAGTTTATAGGAATTTCTGAATTATTAAGTACTTTTAATAGGAATGAAGGTTATTGTCATTATTGCATCAAAATTCATAAGAAAGTTTGGTGTCAAATTTGTGCTTTGTGTGTAGTCTTCATCACGCTTTTTTTGTTTTTTTTTAACCAGTGTTAAACATCCATTACAAAAATAGTTTGGAAGTTTTTCTTTTTTTTTTTCCTATGTCCTGGAAGGTGTAAGTAGAATTGGAATTATTTGATCTTTAAGATGTAAAATATTGGTAGAATTCTACCTTTGAAAGCACCTGGACATGGTGACTTCTTAATAGGTGAGCTCTCTGGAAACTTTATTTCTTCTGTAGTAATTGGTCTCCTTAGACTTTCTATTCCTTCTGGAGTCAGATATTGTATATCAAATCTTCTGTTAAAGTTATCCATTTCTTCTTGGTATTCCAATTTTTCACATTGAGTTGGACAAATGATTTCTGATGATGTTTAAAAAATTTCTCTGGTTTGATGGTTACTTTGACCTTATAATTTATTTTGTGTATTTATGCTTCTTTTAGAAACTTAGGTCAGCTAGTGGTTCCTCTATTTTGTTGATTTTTTTCCTCAAAGAACTAGCTTAAGTTTATTTTATTAGTTCTACCAGTTTTCTGCTTTCTAACTCATTAAGTTATGACTTTAGCTTTATTAAATCCTTCATTCTGCTATCGGTTAATGTTTTAGTTCATTTTCTAGCTTTTTGAGTTGATACTTAATTTATTTTCATTTCATGATATAGGTAACTGATGCTCAGAATTTTCTCAAAGCATCAGTTTTCGCTGGGCCCCATAGATTCTAATATATCTTACTTTCATTATCATTATTTCCTAAAAATTCAGCAATTTCATGTTTTATTTTGTCTCTCATTCAAGAGTTGTTTAATAGACAGTTTAATTTCCAGGTTGGATGGGCATTTTGTTTTGTTTTTTGTTTTACTGTTTATAAATACTTTTGGCCTTGGGATCAGAGAATACTGCTTGTATTACAATTATTACTGAATATTTTTGTGGTCTAATATAATTTCAGCTTTCAAAAATGTTCCATGTATACTTGAAATGAAGGTTTATTTACCCTTATAAAGATAGAAGGTAAAATATTAGCTATGCCCATGTCTATTTATCTTCTTATAATTTTTGCTTAATGAAAACTAATGATCCATTATCTGCTGCATAAGTATTTATGTTTGCTTTCTCTTTATTATGCCTTATGGCTTTTGTGTTAAAAAGCTATTGATTTATTTAATATTTTGGAAGGATTGAATTTTACCCTATCTAATATCAAGATCATGACTCTTGATTCCTTTTTGTTTTCACTTGTTTAATATATCTTTCTTCTATCTTTATTTTAAACACAAGAAGAGCTTTGCTTTCAGTTTCTATTTTACATAGTCTACAATCGGATTTTACTTATTAGTCAATCTGAGAATACTTTTAATAGATGAGTTACACAAATACATATTTATTGATACCAACACTGTTTAATTCAAGATCTGTTCTATTATTTTATATTTATTATATATTAAATTGTCTTCTTTATTTACTATTTATTGATTTATTGAATTTATTTTGCTTTCAGGTATTTTGTATTTTTGTTCTGGTTGTTAGATTTATGCATACTTAATCAACTCTTCCTTTATAAAGCATTCATTTTCTACTATGAGCAGTAGTAAAATTAGCTAGTAACTTAACAATTCCTGAGCACTCTCCAGTCCTAGTCACTAGTAATAACGCAGTGTTAAACTTTGTAATATTAATTATACTTAAGCCTCTATTACTTGGTTTGTCAAAATCAAATGATATCAATTTACTTCCAGCACATACCTATGAGGTAATTGTAAGCTAATAATAACTTCCATGGCTATTCTTTTCTCTTTTTTTTTTTTTGAGATGGAGTTTCGCTCTTGTTGCCCAGGTTGGAGTGCAATGGCACGATCTCGGCTCACTGCAACTTCTGCCTCCCGGGTTCCAGCGATTCTCCTGCCTCATCCTCCCAAGTACCCGGGATTACAGGCATCAGCCACCACACCTGGCTAATTTTGTATTTTTAGTAGAGACAGGGTTTCCCCATGTTGGCCAGGCTGGTCACGAATTCCTGACCTCAAGTGATCCACCCCATCAGTCTCCCACAGTGCTGGGATTACAGGTGTAAGCCACCGCACCCAGCCTCTCATCTTATTTTTATTACTTATATTTTTCTACATTATTAGAAGTTATAATACTTATATGCACATTTCTTTAGCCCCTAACCCCATTTTTTGATATTAGCTCTATTATTAAGATATTTAATGTCCACCTTCAGATTATATGCTGATGATTCTCTAATCATTTTTGGTTGTCTGGAGCTTTTTTACTGTTTATTTTCAGGAAGAGCTCATGATAACTCTTTTTTCTTTGGTTTAAAAATGTTTATAATTATTTTTCTCTGGACTTTATGCTGAGAAATTTGGCTGCATACAAAAATCTCTGGCTTACATTTTTTCTCAAGTATTTTTAAGTGATTGCTTCATTATTTTGTAGTATAAAATATTGCTCACAAGAAGCTGGATGCCAGTCTGATTTTCTTTCCCTCATTAGTGATTTGGACTTTTTGTCTGAATGTCGAATTTTTAAATATAAACATAAATTGCAATACTTTTATTAAGATATGTCTCTGCATTGAACATTTTAGGTCCGCTTTCCTAAGTAAATAGAATGTCTTTTGAATATGTAGACTCAAATCAGACTTCTTGATTCTCTTGATTTATAGTTTTAAATATTTGTTTGGGGGCGGGTGCGGTGGCTCATGCCTGTAATCCCAGCACTTTGGGAGGCCGAGGCATGTAGATCATAAGGTTAGCAGATTGAGACCATCCTGGATAACATGGTGAAACCCCGTCTCTACTAAAAATACAAAAAATATAGCCGGGCGTGGTGGCAGGCACCTGTAGTCCCAGCTACTCAGGAGGCTGAGGCAGGAGAATGGCCTGAATCCGGGAGGCAGAGCTTGCAGTGAGCCAAGATCACGCCATTGCACTCCAGCCTTGGTGACAGAGTGAGACTTTGTCTCAAAAAAAAATAAATAGGGGGCGGTTCCAAGATGGCAGAATAGGAACAGCTCCAGTCTGCAGCTCCCAGCATGAGTGATGCAGAAGACAAATGATTTTTGCATTTCCAAATGAGGTACCGGGTTCATCTCACTGGGGACTATTGGACAGTGGGTGCAGGACAGTGGGTGCAGCGCACCAAGCGTGAGCCGAAGCAGAGCGAGGCATCGCCTCACCTGGGAAGCGCAAGGGGTCAGGGAATTCCCTTTCCTAGCCAAGGAAAGGGGTGACAGACGGCACCTGGAAAATCGGGTCACTCCCACCCTAATACTGGGCTTTTCCGATGGTCTTAGCAAACGACACACCAGGAGATTATATCCTGTGCATGGCTCAGAGGGTCCTACACCCACAGAGCCTCGCTCATTGCTAGCACAGCAGTCTGAGATCAAACTGCAAGGTGAAAGCGAGGCTACGGGAGGGGCGCCCGCCATTGCTGAGGCTTGAGTAGGTAAACAAAGTGGCTGGGAAGCTGGAACTGGGTGGAGCCCACCGCAGCTCAAGGAGGCCTGCCTGTCTCTGTAGACTCCACCTCTGGGGGCAGGGCATAGCCAAACAGAAGGCAGCAGAAACCTCTGCAGACTTAAATGTCCCTGTCTGACAGCTTTGAAGACAGTAGTGGTTCTCCCAGCATGCAGCTTGAGATCTGAGAACGGGCAGACTGCCTCCTCAAGTGGGTCCCTGACCCCCGAGTAGCCTAACTGGGCACACCCCAGTAGGGGCAGACTGACACCTCACATGGCCGGGTACTCCTCTGAGACAAAACCTCCAGAGGAATGATCAGGCAGCAACATTTGCTGTTCACCAATATCCGCTGTTCTGCAGCCTCCGCTGCTGATACCCAGGCAAACAGGGTCTGGAGTGGACCTCCAGCAAACTCTGACAGACCTGCAGCTGAGGGTCCTGACTGTTAGAAGGAAAACTAACAAACAGAAAGGACATCCACACCAAAATCCCATCTGTACGTCACCATCATCAAAGACCAAAGGTAGATAAATCCACAGAGATGGGGAAAAAACAGAGTAGAAAAACAGAAAGTTCTAAAAATCAGAGCACCTCTCCTCCTCCAAAGGAACGCAGCTCCTCACCAGCAACGGAACAAAGCTGGATGGAGAATGACTTTGACTAATTGAGAAAAGAAGGCTTCAGACGATCAGAATTTTCTGAACTAAAGGAGGAAGTTCGAACCCACAGCAAAGAAGTTAAAAACCTTGAAAAAAGATTAGATGAATGGCTACCTAGAATAACCAATGCAGAGAAGTCCTTAAAGGACCTGATGGAGCTGACAACCACGGCACGATAACTATGTGACGAATGCACAAGCTTCAGTAGCTGATTCAATCAACTGGAAGAAAGGTTATCAGTGATGGAAGGTCAAATGAATGAAATGAAGTGAGAAGAGAAGTTTAGAGAAAGAAGAATAAAAAGAAATGAACAAAGCCTCCAAGAAATATGAGACTATGTGAAAAGACCAAATCTACGTCTGATCGGTGTACCTGAAAGTGATGGGGAGAATGGAACCAAGTTGGAAAACACTCTGCAGGATATTATCCAGGAGAACTTCCCCAATCTAGCAAGGCAGGCCAACATTCACATTCAGGAAATACAGAGAACACCACAAAGATACTCCTTGAGAAGAGCAACTCCAAGACACATAATTGACAGATTCACCAAAGTTGAAATGAAGGAAAAAATGTTAAGGGCAGCCAGAGAGAAAGGTTGGGTTACCCACAAAGGGAAGCCCATCAGACTGACAGCTGATCTCTCGGCAGAAACTCTACAAGCCAGAAGAGAGTGGGGGCCGATATTCAACATTCTTAAAGAAAAGAATTTCAACCCAGAATCTCATATCCAGCCAAACTAAGCTTCATAAGTGAAGGAGAAATAAAATCCTTTACAGACAAGCAAATGCTGACCGATTTTGTCACCACCAGGCCTGCCCTACAAGAGCTCCTGAAGGAAGCACTAAACACGGAAAGGAACAACTAGTACCAGCCACTGCAAAAACATGCCAAATTGGAAAGACCATCGAGGCTAGGAAGAAACTGCAATTAACAAGCAAACTAAGCCGCTAACATCGTAATGACAGGATCAAATTCACACATAACAATATTAACCTTAAATGTAAATGGGCTAAATCCTTCAATTAAAAGACACAGACTGGCAAATTGGATAAAGAGTCAAGACCCATCAGTGTGCTGTATTCAGGAAACCCATCTCACGTGCAGAGACACACATAGGCTCAAAATGAAGGGATGGAGGAAAATCTACCAAGCAAATGGAAAACAAAAAAAGGCAGGGGTTGCAATCCTAGTCTCTGTTAAAACAGACTTTAAACCAACAAAGATCAAAAGAGACAAAGAAGGCCATTACATAATAGTAAAGGGATCAATTCAACAAGAAGAGCTAACTATCCTAAATATATATGCACCCAATACAGGAGCACCCAGATTCATAAAGCAAGTCCTTAGTGACCTACAAAGAGACTTAGACTCCCACACAATAATAATGGGAGACTTTAACATCCCACTGTCAACATTAGACAGATCAATGAGACAGAAAATTAACAAGGATATCCAGGAACTGAACTCAGCTCTGCACCAAGCAGACCTAATAGACATCTACAGAACTCTCCACCCCAAATCAACAGATTATACATTCTTCTCAGCACCACGCCGGACTTAATCCAAAATTGACCACATAGTTGGAAGTAAAACACTCCTCAGCAAATGTAAAAGAACAGAAATTATAACAAACTATCTCTCAGAGCACAGTGCAATCAAACTAGAACTCAGGATTAAGAAACTCACTCAAAACCGCTCAACTGCATGGAAACTGAACAACCTGCTCCTGAATGACTACTGGGTACATAACGAAATGAAGGCAGAAATAAAGATGTTCTTTGAAACCAATGAGAACAAAGACACAACATACCAGAATCTCTGGGACACATTCAAAGCAGTGTGTAGAGGGAACTTTATAGCACTAAATGCCCACAAGAGAAAGCAGGAAAGATCTAAAATTGACACCCTAACATCACAATTAAAAGAACTAGAGAAGCAAGAGCAAACACATTCAAAAGCTAGCAGAAGATAAGAAATAACTAAGATCAGAGCAGAACTGAAGGAGATAGAGACACAAAAAACCCTTCAAAAAATCAATGAATCTAGGAGCTGGTTTTTTGAAAAGATCGATAAAACTGATAGACTGCTAGCATGAGTAATAAAGAAGAAAAGAGAGAAGAATAAAATAGATGCAATAAAAAATGATAAAGGGGATATCACCACTGATCCCACAGAAATACAAACTACCATCAGAGAATACTATAAACACCTCTACACAAATAAACTAGAAAATCTAGAAGAAATGGATAAATTCCTGGACACATACACCCTCCCAAGACTAAACCAGGAAGAAGTTGAATCTCTGAATAGACCAATAATAGGCTCTGAAGTTGAGGCAATAATTAATAGCTTACCAATCAAAAAAAAGTCCAGGACCAGACGGATTCACAGCTGAATTCTACCAGAGGTACAAGGAGGAGCTGATACCATTCCTTCGGAAATTATTCCAATCAATAGAAAAAGAGGGAATCCTCCCTAACTCATTTTATGAGGCCAGCATCATCCTGATACCAAAGCCTGGCAGAGACACAACAAAAAAAGAGAATTTTAGACCAATATCCCTGATGAACATCGATGCAAAAATCCTGAGTAAAATACTGGCAAACCGAATCCAGCAGCACATCAAAAAGCTTATCCACCATGATCAAGTGGGCTTCATCCCTGGGATGCAAGGCTGGTTCAACATATGCAAGTCAATAAACATAATCCAGCATATAAACAGAACCAATGACAAAAACCACATGATTATCTCAATAGATGCAGAAAAGGCCTTTGACAAAATTCAACAACCCTTCATGCTAAAAACTCTCAATAAATTAGGTATTGATGGGACCTATCTCAAAATAATAAGAGCTATCTATGACAAACCCACAGCCAATATCATACTGAATGGACAAAACCTGGGAGCATTCCCTTTGAAAACTGGCACAAGACAGGGATGCCCTCTCTCACCACTCCTATTCAACATAGTGTTGGAAGTTCTGGTTAGGGCAATCAGGCAGGAGAAGGAAATAAAGGGTATTCAGTTAGGAAAAGAGGAAGTCAAATTGTCCCTGTTTGCAGATGACATGATTGTATATCTAGAAAACTCCATCGTCTCAGCGCAAAATCTCCTTAAGCTGATAAGCAGCTTCAGCAAAGTCTCAGGATACAAAATCAATGTGCAAAAATCACAGGCATCCTTATACACCAATAACAGACAAACGGAGAGCCAAATCATGAGTGAACTTCCATTCACAATTGCTTCAAAGGAATAAAATACCTAAGAATCCAACTTACAAGGGATGTGAAGGACCTCTTCAAGGAGAACTACAAACCACTGCTCAACGAAATAAAAGAGGATACAAACAAATGCAAGAACATTCCATGCTTATGGGTAGGAAGAATCAATATCATGAAAATGGCCATACTGCCCAAGGTAATTTATAGATTCAATGCTATCCCCATCAAGCTACCAATGACTTTCTTCACAGAATTGGAAAAAACTACTTTAAAGTTCATATGGAACCAAAAAAGAGCCCGCATTACCAAGTCAATCATAAGCCAAAAGAACAAAGCTGGAGTCATCATGCTACCTGACTTCAAACTATACTACAAGGCCACAGTAACGAAAACAGCATGGTACTGGTACCAAAACAGAGATATAGACCAATGGAACAGAACAGAGCCCTCAGAAATAATGCCACGTATCTACAACTGTCTGATCTTTGACAAACCTGAGAAAAACAAGAAATGGGGAAAGGATTCCCTATTTAATAAATGGTGCTGGGAAAACTGGCTAGCCATATGTAGAAAGCTGAAACTGGATCCCTTCCTTACACCTTATACAAAAATTAATTCTAGATGGATTAAAGACTTAAATGTTAGATCTAAAACCATAAAAACCCTAGAAGAAAACCTAGGCAATACCATTCAGGATATAGGCATGGGCAAGGACTTCATGTCTAAAACACCAAAAGCAATGGCAACAAAAGCCAAAATTGACAAATGGGATCTAATTAAACTAAAGAGCTTCTGCACAGCAAAAGAGAAACTACCATCAGAGTGAACAGGCAACCTACAACATGGGAGAAAATCTTTGCAATCTACTCATCTGACAAAGGGCTAATATCCAGAATCTATAAAGAACTCAAACAAATTTACAAGAAAAAAACAAACAACACCATCAACAAATGGGCGAAGGATATGAACAGACACTTCTCAAAAGAAGACATTTATGCAGCCAACAGACACATGAAAAAATGCTCATCATCACTGGCCATCAGAGAAATGCAAATCAAAACCACAATGAGATACCATCTCACACCAGTTAGAATGGCGATCATTAAAAAGTCAGGGAAAAACAGGTGCTGGAGATGATGTGGAGAAATAGGAACACTTTTACACTGTTGGTGGGACTGTAAACTAGTTCAACCATTGTGGAAGTCAGTGTGGCGATTCCTCAGGGATCTAGAACTAGAAATACCATTTGACCCAGCCATCCCATTACTGGGTATATACCCAAAGGATTATAAATCATGCTGCTATAAAGACACATGCACACGTATGTTTATTGCAGCACTATTCACAATAGCAAAGACTTGGAACCAACCCAAATGTCCAACAATGATCTGGATTAAGAAAATGTGGCACATATATACCATGGAATACTATGCAGCCATAAAAAAGGATGAGTTCATGTCCTTTGTAGGGACATGGATGAAACTGGAAACCATCATTCTGAGCAAACTATCGCAAGGACAAAAAACCAAACACCACATGTTCTCACTCATAGGTGGGAGTTGAACAGTGAGAACACGTGGACACAGGAAGGGGAACATCACACACTGGGGCCTTTTGTGTGGTGGGGGAGGGGGGAGGGATGCATTAGGAGATACACCTAATGTAAATGACGAGTTAATGGGTGCAGCACACCAACATGGCACATGTATGCATATGTAACAAACCTGCCCATTGTGCACATGTACCCTAGAACTTAAAGTACAATAAAAATAAATAAATAAATAAATACTAGTTTGGCTGCCTTGCTTTGATTTTCTTCTTTAGGGGCCTGTTCATACATACAAAGGATACCATTTACCTGTCTTCTATATGACTTTCTCTTAAATCCTTTCATTCTTTTGTTTTAATTTTTATCTTCACATCCTTTATTTCTGTCACTGTGCTGTCCATAGAGTTTGTCTGCTGTGTGTCCTTATAATTAAGTCTATGTTCTGAATGTTTTTCCTTTTTTAGAAATTCAGTTCTAAACTGTTTAATTTCTCATATTTTTTTTTCTGTTGCCTCACCATATCATTTCTGAGTTTTCTGTTTCTGAAATGTGCAACTAACTCTTTCAAAGCATTGACCATATTCTTCAGTCTTTTTAATTCATTCTGAAATAACTGGGCTACAGTTTCATCTGCTTTGTGGACAGAAGTGCCACGAAGAGCCGAATTGTCAGTGCAGACCCACATGAATCATAGATCTTAACGAAGTTTTTACTAACGACTAGCAAAGGATACAAGCTAAAAATGGGTACAAGCAAACACAGCATCATTCGTCACTGGAAAGACTCTGAACTATCACATGGAACTTCAAAAGGATTCTCCTTCTTTGCTGCAATGTATTTTGATTTTTGGAGTGATAGATGTTTGCTAACTACGCACGTGACAAAAATTTGCTTAGAGGAAGCCATGTTGGTTTTGATGCTACTCAACTTTGTATTTTGTTAGTCATGAGATAGAAAGCCTGTGAGATTACGTGCCCTTCTTTTAGCAGCTGCATCCCATAAAATTAAAAATTCCAGTTTTTTTTAAACCATGAACAATTTAGTCAGACTTAATATATCCTATTTAAAACATTCTTAGATAAGAACTTCCTTTGTTATTTTGCTAATATACAATCCCACCAAATGTCTACAAGAAGGGCTAGTTAATCAATATACCAAAGATCAAATCTATTTATATGAACCACAAATACAAAACATAATTATACATATATAATTTTATATAATTTAATTTATAATTATATACATTTTATAGCAGCAATCAAAACTATCATGTATTTTGGGATGAATTTAATAAAGAAATAGCAGGAGCTCTGTAGAAACAAGTATGAACTTCTATTGGAAGACAGTAATATCATAAAACATTAAAAAGAAAGCTATACCATGTTTATGGTTAGGAAGATTCACTATTGAAAATACATCAATTCTTGACAAATTGGTCTATAAATTCAGTGCATGTCCAATCAATATATTTAGCTCATTTAAAATGTATATGGAAAAGGCTAAGTACCAAAGATAATCAAATGCTCTTGGAAGATGAAAATTAAAGTTGAGAGATGGGGTAAAAAACTATAATTCAGTTTTAAAGTCATAAAGCTATAATAATTAATACAGTATGGCATTGGCATAGAAATAAGCACATTGACTAAATAAATAGAAAATACAGTTCAGAAACCAACCTCTACATTTATGAAAAACTGACCTATATCAGAACGAGCATTGAGACTACAGGAGAACAGAGGAACTAGTAAGTTAATGGTCCTGACACAATTGATATCTACATAGAAAAAAAAACTTAATCCTTCTTTACTCTATGTAAAAACAATAATTCCAGATGAATGTAGGACTTAATGGAGAGCCAAAACTAAAACTTTTATAGGAAAATATAGAAAAATACCTATCTCAGGGTCGGGAATTAGGTCTTCAACATGGCACCAAAAGTACTAACCATAAAAGAAACATTAATAAAGTCAACCTTTTTAAAATCAACAACGTTAATTAAAAAACCAGGGCCAGGCGCGGTGGCTCACGCCTGTAATCCCAGGAGGCCAAGGCAGGCAGATCACGAGGTCAGGAGATCGAGACCAGCCTGGCCAACATGGCAAAACCCCGTCTCTACTAAAAATATAAAAATTAGCTGGGCGTGGTGGCGGGTGCCTGTAGTCCCAGCTACTTGGGAGGCTGAGGCAGGAGAATGGTGTGAACCTGGGAGGCGGAGCTTGCAGTGAGCTGAAATCGTGCCACTGCACTCCAGCCTGAGCAACAGTGCGAGACTCCATCTCAAAAAACAAAAACAAAAACAAAATCAAAACAAAAAACAAAACACAGGTTGCTGGAAAAATGGTTACTTATTTTTATTATGCTTTATAAAATATACAGTTCTATTATCAAACTTCTTTTGTAAGAATCAAATATTATGCTGAGAATATGGCAAGAAAAAAGAAAACAACCTCCACCACTCATAATGGCATTCCCTTTACCCACCATCAACTAAGTCAGGAACCTGCGTCACTTTCAAGTTTTCTGAAATGTGGACTGAAAATACTTGTGGAGGGCCCTCACAGATGCATTTAGAAATGGTATGTTCTGGAAAATGGAACTGAAATGTTTTAGCGAGAGTCATGGGCCCAAACCTTGAAATAGAGGTTGGTGGAGTTTTCTATAGTATGTAATTACAACACAATAAGACTCAAAAGCATTTCAATAAAGTGTGGGTGGAAGACAAGATACTGCTTCAAGGGCTTCATTAGCTTTCTGCAGACTGGAGCTCTCCAAGGCGTGGGGAGGAACCCTGTTTACCTTTGGTTCGGAATCAGTTTTAACCATCATTGAGGGCTAGGTCAGAGTGCAGCATTAAGTCCTTGGGAATACACTGGGTGGGGAAAGAAAAGAGAGCAATGTTTTTCTAAAAGCCCAGAAATGGGCTTACTGTGTTTACCAGTTGTTTCCAGGATCATGTATTGCAGCGCCAATTGCTGATGAGATGGTAGGATTATACTTCAGTCCCTGCTTTACATTTATTTCTTAAAGAAGCTTCTGGTAAATTAGAGCAATAGCATCGGCTTAGTTTAGTGTTGTTCTGTTGGACTAAGGATATCAGTTCTATCCGTATGGGCGGGCCTAAAGCCTGGGAAATATTTAATGAAGGGAGAGAGGGGGAGAGAGTGAGCATGCAAAAGAGAGAGAGAAAAACAAATAACAAAACAAAAACCAAGACATTTCCCTTTATAGTAAGAATGATGAGGAAAACATGTTTAGCCATACAAGATATCAAGATAATCTCTTATTTCTTTCTTGAAAATGCAAGTACAAATGCCTGCAAAGATAAAATATCCTCTGGATGGAGTAGAAAGGTTCACCAGGCCTCTGAAATCACGTGAATGATGTTGCGCTTTGCTGTTAATGAAGCTCGGTGCATTTTTCATTTCAGTTTCTACTAAGCATTTATGAGCTATTACCCTTCCCTTCCCTAAACTGCGTTGTTTTTTAAAAAGCCTTAGAGGCATTCCTTCTAGAAAATAAAGGTAAGTGTTAAGTGGTGATAATTTGGTAATAGGTGTCATGCTTGTGGTTCATAATGTGTTACCCTACACATTTTCTCAATTATCCCTAGAACAGCTTTTTGAGGATATGAAGTTAGACCTTACAAAGCACATCTTTCTGCTGGAAAAATGAGGTCTATAGTGGTTAAGTTTAGTTGCTTATGATCACAAGGCTAGAGAGTGGCAGGAATCAAGACTCTTCACCCTGATTTCAGTGCTTTTTCACTCCACCATTAATATTTATTGTTGATAAATAATATCAACACTTTCCTAGGTGTATTAGGGTCATCTAGAGGGACAGGACTAATAGGATAGATGTATATATGAAAAGGAGTTTATTAAGGAGTATTGACTCACACCATCACAAGGTGAAGTCCCACAATAGGCCATCTGCAAGCTGAGGAGCAAGGAAGCCAGTCTGAGTCCCAAAACCTCAAAAATAGGGAAGCTGACAGTGCAGCCTTCAGTCTGTGGCCAAAAGCCCAAGAGCCCCTGGCAAACCACTAGTGTAGGTCCAAGAGTCCGAAAGCTAAAGGATTGGAGTCCAGTGTTTGAGGGCAGGAAGCATCCATCATGGGAGAAAGATGGAAGCCAGAAGACAGCCAGTCTAGTCCTTCCACGTTCCTCTGCCTGCTTTTATCCTAGCCATGCTGGCATGATGATGACATGGTGCCCGCCCAGACTGAGGATGGGTCTCCATCTTCCAGTTCACTGACACAAATGTTAATCTTCTTTGGTAATACCCTCACAGACACACCCAAGGACAGCACTTTGCATCCTTCAATACAATCAAGTTGGCACTCAATAATAACCATCACAAGTCCACACCTTGTCAACTTGAACCCATATACATCTCCTTAAATCATACATAATCTCCAAATACAGACAATAATGTCATAATTACACAGAACACAATACAACTATCGTTCATACAACCAGAAATGCACCAATTCCCAAACCAAATGTTATTACATAAAGTTAACAACACTTAAATGCTGATATGAAGTCAATAAATACTTTTTTTTTTTTTTTAAAGATGGAGTCTTGCTCTGTCGCCCAGGCTGGAATGCAGTGGTGCGATATTGGCTCACTGCAACCTCCGCCTCCTGGGTTCAAGCAATTCTCTGCCTCAGCCTCCCGAGTAGCTGGGATTACAGGCACCCACCGCCACACCTGGCTAATTTTTGTATTTTTAGTAAAGACAGGGTTTTGCCATCTTGGCCAGGCTGGTCTTGAACTCCTGACCTCGTGATCCACCCACCTCGGCCTCCCAAAGTGGTGGATCCCAAAGTGATCCACCCACCTTGACCTCCCAGGTTGTAAGCCACTAAATCTTATGTCACATGATACAGGAAAAAGAAAGGAAGTAAAATGAAGATATTTTCTTAGTACAAGTGTATACATGCAGAAAGGTGTTCTTAACAAAATAAGGAGGAAATACTCATGACAATTACAGTAACCTGGTTGCTGCAACTCATCACATGGTCGTAGCTGTTATTGATGACTACCTTCTTCTCCAACCCATTCTGTTTTCCCTTTGCCTCTAGCAAGTACCTCAGCAGGTCATGGTTCTTTACCTGGTGGAGTGTCCCAAACCTTCATTCCTGAAGGGTCTGGGCCATTTGTAGTGCTGCCTGGATTGAGTTGTTGTCATTTTTTATTGACCTTAATCACAGGGCATGGTAATACTAAGAGACACCCTAAGGAATTTCCTGTATTCCACACATATTCTTCCTTACCTTCATTATGGAGTAGTAGACTGAGTTCATCTTGATAGGCTAAGTCAGTCACCCCAGCCAACACTAACTCCTTTCTTAGCCTGTTGACTTAGAGGTAGGAGGAGCCCGAGATGGCAATCTTAATTTCCAGTTTAATGAAATCATTGTTGTGTCTCCTGGTGGCAACATTCATCCCCCTGGAACTGAGACTTCTAGGCCAGCAGAACGTAATGCTGTGGAACAAGAAGCAAAAATTTTACTAGCGGGTCTCTAGGGGTGATGGTGAGTGGTGCCACTTCCATTTCCACCCCTTGATTCCTGGACCCATGAATCCTGGCTATGGGAGAAACAGTACCAAATACTGGACACTGATCCGGAGCATACACAGCCTTCTGGAAAACTTTGCCCCAGCCCTGCAAAGTATTGTCACCTAGTTGGCATTGCAATTGTGACTTCAAAAGGCCATTCCACCGTTCTATCAATCCGGCTGCTTCAGGATGATGGGGAACAGGGTAAGACCAGTGAATTCCATGAGCATGAGCCCACTGCTGCACTTCTTTAGCCATAAAGTGAGTGCCTTGTTCAGAGGCAATGCTGTGTGGAATGCCATGACAGTGGGTAAAGCATTCCATAAGTCCATGGATGGTAGTCTTGGCAGAAGCATTGCCTGCAGGATAGGCAAACCCATATCTAGAGTAAGTGCCCATTCCAGTGAAGACAAACCACTGTTCTTTCTATGATGGAAGAGGTTCAATATAATCAACCTGCCACCAAGTAGCTGGCTGATCACCCCGAGGAATGGTGTCATATCGCGGCCTCAGTGTTTGTCTCTGCTGCTGGCAAATTGGGCACTCAGTTGTGGCTGTAGCCAGGTCAGCCTTGGTACGTGGAAGTCCATGTTGCTGAGCCCGTGCGTAACCTCCATCCCTGCCACCACAGCCACTTTGTTCATGGGCCTATTGGGCGATGACAATGGTGGCTGGGAAAAGAGGCTGAGTGGTATCCACAGAACGAGTCATCCTATCCACTTGATTATTAAAATCCTCCTCTGCTGAGGTCATCTTTTGGTGAGCACTCACATGAGATACAAATATCTTCACAGTTTTTGACCACTCAGAGAGGTCCATCCATCCACATACCTCTTCCCCAAATTTCATTGTCATCAGTTTTCCAATCATGCTTCTTTCAAGTCCCTGACCATCCAGCCAAACCATTGGCTACCTCCCATGAATCAGTATATAATCACACATCTGGCCATTTCTCCTTCTAAGCAAAGTGCACAGCCAGGGGCACTGCTCAAAGTTCTGTGCAGTGGGAAGATTTCCCTTCACTGCTGCCCTTCAGGGATGTCCTAGAAAGGGGCTGTAGTGCTGCAGCTGTCCACTTTTGGGTGGTGACTGCATCATGCAGAGCCATCTGTAAACCAGGCCCTTGTCTTCTCTTCCTCTGTCAGCTGATCATAGGGAACTCCCCATGAGGCCATCAGTGCAGGCTGGGGGAGAGAAGGCAGGGTGGCAGGAGTGGGGACCATGGGCATTTGAGCTACTTCCTCATGTAAAGTACTTGTTCCCTCAGGACTTGCTTGAGCCTGATCACGTATATACCACTTCCATTTGATGATGGAATGCTGCTGTGCACAACCCACTTTATGGCTAGATGGGTCAAAAAGCACCTAGTTCATGATAGGCCATTTAGGTTGCTTGGCGATTTGATGACCTGTAGTCAAACATTCAGTTTCTACCAAAGCACAGTAACAGGCCAAGAGTTGTCTCTCACAAGGAGAGTAGTTATCTGCAGGAGATGCAGGGCCTTGCTCCAAATTCCTAGAGGCCTCCCCTGTGATTGACCTATAGGGGCCTGCCAAAGGCTCCAAACAACATCCCGATCTGCCATTGACACTTCAAGCACCATTGGATCTGCCAGGTCATATGGCCCAAGTGGTAGAGCAGCTTGCCAAGCATTCTGGACCTGTTGCAGAGCCTTCTCTTCTGGACCCCATTCAAAACTGGAAGCCTTTCAGGTCACTTGATAAATGGGCTGGAGTAACACACCCAAATGAGGAATGTGTTGCCTCCAAAATCCAAATAGGCCCGCTAGGCGTTGTGCCTCTTTCTTAGTTGTAGGAGGGGCCACAGGCAGCAACTTATCCTTCATCTTAGAAGGAATATCTTGACAGGCCCCACACCACTGGACCCCTAGAAGTTTTACTGAGGTAGAAGTTCCCTAAATTTTAGTCAATTTTATTTCCCATCCTCTGGCACACAAAGGCCTCACCAATAAATCCAGTATGTTTGCTACTTCTTGCTCATTGGATCCAATCAGCATAATGTCATGAATATAATGGACCAGTGTGATATCTTGTGGAAGAGAAAAACTATCAAGATCTCTCCAACAAGATTATGACACAAAGCTGGAGAATCGATACACCCCTGAGGTAGGACAGTAAAGGCATATTGCTGGCCTTGCCAGCTGAAGGCAAATTGCTTCTGCTGGGCCTTATGGACAGGAATGGAGAAAAAGGCATTTGCCAAATCAATGGTTGCATACCAGGTACCAGGAGATGTGTTAATTTGCTCAAGTAATGAAGCCACATCTGGTACAGCAGCTGCAATTGGAGTCACCACTTAGTTAAGCTTATGATAATCCACTGTCATTTTACAAGATCCATCTGTCTTCTGCACAGGCCAAATACGAAAGTTGAACGGGGATGTGGTGGGAATCACCACCCCTGCATCTTTGAAGTCCTTGATGGTGGCACTAACTTCCTCCAGGGATGCAATGTTGTGTTTGATTTACTATTTTTCTAGGTAGAGGCAGCTGTAATGGCTTCCATTTGGCCTTTCCCACCATAATAGCCCTCACCCTACCAGTCAGGGAGCCAATGTGGGGGTTCTGCCAGCTGCTAAATATGTCTATGCCAATTATGCATTCTGGCACTAGGGAAATGACCACAGGATGAGTCTGGGACCCACCAGCCCCACTGTAAGTTGGACCTGAGCTAAAATTCCATTAATTAACTGATCTCCAAAAGCCCCTACTTTAACTGGAGGACCACATGATATTTTGGGTCCCCTGGAATCAACGTCAGCTCAGAGCCAGTGTCCAGTTGTCCCTGAAATGTCTGATTATTTCCCTTTCCCCAGTGCACAGTTACCCTGGTAAAAGGCCAGAGGTCTCCTGGGGGAAGGATGGGAGAAAGAGTCACTGCATAAATTGTCAGTAATGTAGTGGGGTCCTTCCTCAAGGGGACCCAGCCTCCCCTTCATTCAAGGGGTTCTGGGTCTATAAACTGGTTCAAGTCTGCAAATTGATTGAGGGGCTGTGATTCTTTGTATAATTTTTAATTTAAATTAGTCTTTTGTCTACTTGACCTGGAAGTTTTCTGCTTATATAAATTAAGCAAGAATGCAGTAGGCTTCTTGTCAATTTCACTTTTTAGGAACACTGGGATTAATTAGCCAATGCCAGAGCTCTACACAAGTCAGACTATTCTGATTGTTGCCTTGCCTCCGCTGACCTTTACGGTAATTGCACCCACCTTGCCTTGATGCTTGAGTGCCACCACTTGGCCCACGCCACCTCAGGATCCAATTATTACCATTGCATTTAAATTTTGTAGTTGAATGACTGTGGTTCCCACTATAATATCTAGCATGCAGAGAAGAGCAATCACAGAGCTCTTCAAGGATGCAGGTGCTGCCCTCACAAATCTATTTCACAATGTGCTGGTCAAAGGTATATCTTCTGTACTCTCCCAGCTGGGATGAGTAGGAACTAAAGTGACGAATTCACTCCACCATCCCAATCTCCATAAGCCTTTGGATCCCTTCCTCTACATTAAACCAAGGGAGATCAGGCATTTCCAGCTCACTCACAGTGGGCCACCTTTTGATCTATATTTCAGCTAACCAAGCAAATAAACTATTAGAACCTTTTTTAACTCTCCAAGCTGCAACATTAAATGCAGAATTCCTGCTTAGTGGGCCCAAATCAATAAATTCAGCCTGATCCAACTTTATGTTCCTTCTACCATTATCCCACACCCTTAATATCCATTCCCATGCCTGTTCTCCAGATTTCTGCTTATATAAATTAGAAAACTCAAGCAGTTCTTTCGGAGTGTAATGCACCTCCTTGTGGGTCACATTCTGAACCTCATCTCTAAGGGGCCTGCCGGGACTTTAGTCTAGTTCTATAACTATAAGCAAACAGGGGTATTGAGGGTGGGTCCTTAGGAGAATCAACATCGTCTTTCCTGGCAACTGCCTCAAGGGAGGTCATCGCTGATGCCTTAGGCAGTGCAGGGTTAAACTCCTCAGACAAAGGTGAAAAGCCTGATGGCAGCGCAGGTGAAGGAGGGGATGTTGCCTCCCCTCTGTTGCCTGTTTCCTCTGGTAAAAAAGATTCATCAGAATTTAGAAGCTCAGTGCCCCCAGCCTTATCAGGGTCCTCCCGCACGGCCCCATTCCAAGTTGCAGGGTACCATTCTTTTTCAATCAATGCTGTCACTTTAACAGTAAACACCTGGCGAGGCTGTGCACGTACCTTTCGTTGCAGGTCAGCCACTCACGTGATAAGAGCTTGTGTCTGATTTTCCGCAATTTCAGCTCTTTCTCTACAGGAGATAAGACTCGAACCCAGGGCAATCTTAGAAGATTTGAGGCTCAGAATGTGGTTCTGGAGCTGGGAGATAGAATCCCTGAGTTCATCATTTTTTTGTTTTCATCACTTTGATTAGTGAACTTAGGAGCAACCAACTAGCTTCATTATATTCCTTGGTTCTCCACATATGGTCAAAGGTATTAGGTATAAAGTCACTAAACTCCTTGCCTCTCATGAGCAGTGAATCAGGAGTATCAGATGCATTTATTTTGCATAACTCTCTACACAGTTCACAGCAAGGACTATCAGTGTTCTCCACACTATTAGAAGTAGAGTCCCTAGCATTTTGGCATCTAATCATATTTAGCAGCCAACTCCAGAAACCCCAAAACCATCTAAAGAAATCCATCCTTAAAATTCTGTTCCTCTAGAACCACTCCTGGTACCAAAATCTGTATTAGTCAGGATTCTCTAGAGGGACAGGACTCACAGGTGAGATGTATATATAAAAGGCAGTTTATTAAGGAGAATTGACTCACACAATCACAAGGTGAAGTCCCACAATAGTCTGCAAGCTGAGGAGCAAGGAAGCCAGTCCAAGTCCCAAAACCTCAAAACTAGGGAAGCCGACAGTGCGGCCTTCAGTCTCTGGCTGACAGCCTGAGGGCCCCTGGCAAACCACTGGTGTAGGTCTAAGAGTTCAAAAGCTGAAGAACTTGTAGTCCAATGTTCGAGGCCAGGAAGCATCCAGCACAGGAGAAAGATGGAAGCCGGAAGACTTAGCCAGTCTAGTCCTTCCATGTTCCTCTGCCTGTTTTTGTCCTAGCCATGCTGGCAGCTGATTAGATGGTGCCCACCCAGATTGAGGATGGGTCTCCATCTTCCAGTCCACTGACTCAAATGTTAATCTCCTTTGACAACACCCTCACAGACTCACTCAGGAACAATACTTTGCATCCTTCAATTCAATCACATTGACACTCAGTATTAACCATCACTCTAGGCTTTAGGGATATAGGGAAAAACATGACTCATTGCTGTTATCTGAGAGTACATAATCTATTGGAAGAAAGGAAAACAGTTACATGTAAGGCTTATATCAGTATAAATTAGATAACTGCCAAGTGAGAGAGGTAGAGGTAGCAAGTGCTGTCTGTGGGTGCATGTTAACTCAGTCTTAATCTTGGAAGAAGTGGCAGTGTGGAATGGTACATGGAGAAGCAGAAGGGACAATTACCGTGAGCAGATGAATGGCTCACTACAGGGGCATGGGAAGAAGATGCAAGAGCAGTGGAATCTTTAATTGACGAACCTGGTACCAAGCTGCCAAGTCTTAGTCTCAGGACTGGCACCGTGCACTTGGCCATTGAAAAGACTTTGGAACCTGTGGAGTGAAGAGTTGTAGGAATTTTCAAAGCCTCAGTGTAGGAACAATGTGAGAATCAACCAGGGCATGGTACTCCACACTGTGTTCAGATCCACTGGTGTTAGGGGAGTCCCAGAGAGGCCTCTTAGAGGGTTGAGGAGGATGGGATCAGGCATAGCAGAGACTAGGGACACGAGGCTCTGCGGCCAGACTGCAGGTCTGCTACCAACTACAGTGTGATTTTGCCTAGTCACATAATCTCTGTGGGCCTCAGTTTTTTGTTTTTTGTTTTTTTTCTATTACAACAGTACCTTTCTCGTGGAGTTGTAGTGATTAGATATCTAGTACCAAGACTATGCTTGTTAGCACTGAGTAAGAACTCAATGAAGGTTAGCTTTCATTGGTACTATATTACTATTGTTAGTGTTGGTGGTGGAGCTGAATCGCCTAACCTATGAGGTTGGTGCTGAAATGAAGAAAAGAATAACAGTGTTTTAAGAAGTTTGGTCACTAGAAGTGGAGCTTAGTAATTAAAGAAAAAGAGTGAACACTTTTACCTTATTGTGGAAGTTAGTAAGTCTACAAAATGTTAATTCTGCATTTGAATGATCATTTGGGAGACTCTTATTGTCCTATTTGCACTGAAAAAGTCACTGAATCATTATTTTAGAACTGGAATAACACCTGAGATCTAGGCCAGCACTTTGCAAGTTGTGCTCTATGGGACTTTTCATGGAAGTGGCTGAGGAGTTGCCTTGAAGGAAGGCGGAGGGAGTGGGTCTTGGGACACCCTTCCAGTTATAAAACAGGACATTGATTCTGTTTTATAGTTGCAGCATCACATATAATTTCATTTATTAAGAGGATCCCACTTCTAAAATTAAGTTGAAAACCAGTGATTTAATCCAGCCTCTCTGTTTGCATATGAGGAAATGGAATTCCGGAAAGGTTAGGTGATTTGTCCAAGGTTGCAGACTAGACTATTTATTAACAGAGTAGGGTCAGGAACGAAAGCCTGCTCCTTGCTGGTCCAGCGCCTGTTACTAGTTACATAATGAATGCTACCTATTGCTGCACAGTGCCAAATCATTGCACTTTTCAGATTTTACTCTAATCAAAAGAAAAAAATTAAAGTGCACTTCCAAATCAGTACTTATATGCAAGAGCTTCAAGAAACAAACTAGTATTTAACTTGGTGGTTACATATTGACTGTATTTTCATTGAGTGAGGTTAGAAGAGATTGAGAAGCATGAAATGAAGTTACAAAGTAGAAACTATATGGTGAACTCAAGGCAAAGATTGTCCATAGTAAAAGAAGACAAAATAAGAATGAAAGAGACAAAAGAATTGCCAATGAGTTGTAATCTTAAAAGAAAGATATATTTAATAAAACAGGATTGATTGTTTTGAATGTGGGCTGAGAAGTCCTGCCATCTTCCATTGACTCTGCTCACAGGCCTTGTTTGTGAACTGGCTTCCATGGATAGCATTACTCTCCTGACAGCTGCAGCTCCAAATTCAGCATGAAAAGGCTGGCAATTCTAAGAGGAAGGGAGTGTTTAGGCCACTTTTAATTCTACTTTGTCATTGCAAGTTTCTTGCATTGTTTGGCATTTGTTGGTCTTCCTTACTGGATTTCAAAACTAGAACACTTTTTCCTAGCCTTGGAACCAACCATGAAAATAACCACCTCTTACCCTCATGAAGAACACTTTAAATTTTTCTCTTTTAAAAATGAAGTCTGGAATATCTCCAAACATCTTGTTATTCACGCCTTCATTTAAATGTCACCCTCTCAACCACAAGGAAACTAAAATTGCCCCCTACTTGCTACTCCCTGTTTTATTTTCTAGTAGAACATACTACAGTTGGAGATCATCTCATCCATGTCTCTTGTTCTTGTCTCTTATTTGCCTCTGCTTGACTGTAAGCTCATGGAAAGTAAGGGACCTTCACCAACTAGCAAAGTGCTTAGGACCTAGTAAGAACCTGGTCAATTCTAACTGAGTGAATGACTGAATTTCTGTGAGAAGTCAACATGAAAATTCCTAGGTCATTAGTTTAGTTATTGGAATTCCAACACTGTATTGGAAAAGTGTCATGGAAAGGATAGTGAGTGGATTAAGGTTTTTTATAAGAGGAAGAGGGAAAGAAAGGCATTGTCTTTACTTCAGGCATTTCAATGGCCATGATGGAGCCTAAATATTGTATGTTGCATTTTGCTTTGGATTTGTGTGCACAAGAGCTTTGCCAGTGGAATGACCGGGTTAAGAAATGTGAGTTTTCTTTTCATCCTGCTATAGAGACTTAAGGAATTGCCCCCTGTGAGTTCCTTGAGGGCAGAGAAAAATACAAACCCATGAATACCTGAAAGCCCTGATTTGGCCCCTAAGCAATCTATGCATGTAACAACATTGCATTTGTACCCTGTACATTTATAAACATTTTAAGAAAAGTATAAGAGAAACACAAATTTTGGTTACTCCTCTCTGAAAACTGCTCTGATGTCGCTTGGCCGGGGGAATTAAGACCTCTTCCTGTGGCCTGTGGCCACTATGTGCTCCTGGCTCTCCAGGCTCATCCAGGGCCACTGTGCCTGGGGTCACAGGGTTCCAGGATGTCAACCTTCTTTCAGCTTCTCTGACTCCTCAAGCATTTTTTTTTTTTTTTTTTTTTTTGGCTTCCAAGACCCACACGCGTGTCTCTCTTCTTGGCACACTCTTCCCAACTTTTTTCCTGGCTAATTGCTATTTAGTTTGAGATTAAATGTCACTCCCTCTGCCTGGCGTGGTGGCTCACGCCTGCAATCCCAGCACTTTCGGACGCCGAGGCAGGTGGATCACGAGGTCAAGAGATCGAGACCATCCTGGCCAACATGGTGAAACCCCGTCTCTATTAAAAATACAAAAAAATTTAGCCAGGCGTGGTGGCATGTGCCTGAAGTCCCAGTTACTCGGGAGGCTGAGGCAGGGGAATTGCTTGAGGCGGATATTGCAGTGAGCTGGATCGCACCTCTGCACTCCAGCCTGGAGACAAAGTGAGACACCATCTCAGAAAAAAAAAAAAAAAAGTCACTCATTCACAGAGGGCTTCTCAGATACTCCCTTGCCCCCTCATTTAAGTTGCACCCCTTGTTGTATTCTCTTATAAGCCCCATTCTTTTTCTTCTTGGCATTGATCAAATTAACAGCTTTATTTTATTTTATCATTGTGAGTGTATATGTGTGTTTAATGTCTGCTTCCTGACTAAACTGTACCCTGCAGGAAGGCAAAACTGTGTCTGTGTTGCTCATTGTTAAACCTTCAGCACTTAACTCAGTGCCTCGAACGTAGGAGATTCCAACTCAATATTTACTGCGTGAAGGAATGAATGAATCTTTATGTCCTTTGTGCCTAACATAAAGTCTGCCATATACAATGGACTAAAAAATAGTATTCAACTAAAACTGAGTTAATGAGCAGATGAAGTATTAATTGTATTTTTTACAACGGTCAGTGTATCAAAAATAGAGACCCTGCTCTCAGATATATAACATAGAACTCTCTTCATTCATTTGCCTTCATTTTAGTTAACAGAATCTGTTCATCTAAGTAGAGCGGAGAAAAACTTCATAATTGCTGTGTCTGTGTTATTCCAAAACATTTAAACAAAAGGTGAATAACTGAGGTATTCTTCCCTGTGGTACATACTTGATGTGGGCATTTTAAAAGATTGATCGAATCTCCTTTCAGCTGGATATTTGAGTAGGCACAACCATTACAGAATTTTCCTCTAGGGACTTACTTTAGCTCTTAAACTATATAAACTGAACAAGCAAACTCAAGTGGATCATTATCTATAGAAGTGTAGAATTCCATCTCCCTTTGGCAAACCGTTCAAACCCAGAAGTGTGTTTTACACATTCTGACAGAAGCATCTGTAATAACCAACTCTAACCTCCTTTCTTACCACTTTAGCACCCAAAAGTATAAGAAAAGAGGACATGTTAAGGCTTGTTCTATTTATTAGAAAATATATAAAGAGTTCTTGGCTTAAGAACTCTTCTGGCTATCAGCTCCCTGATGTGAAAAAAGTAAATAGCAAGGGGTAGCATGGAGTCTTACTCCCGTGTGACAGACAGCTTAAGAAAGACAATTGGACATCATATGACTACATGATTCAAGCTAAAGTCCAGACACATCTTTTCCATAGGCCAATCGAACATTTTCTCTGTAATTTCCACAATAACCATTTGCACCAGCATGAATGGAGAGGGTCTGAGTTCTTCTGGGTGAGTAAAGGGTGTGTCAGTTATCTGTCCTCTGTCACCAGGGTTTAGAGGCAGGCTCATAGTGACTCTTGTAAAGTTGAGGTTCGCCTGTGGAGGCTGCAAAAAAGAGGGAGGAAGGGAGAGTGAGGTTCCTCTTGGCTTTGTGCCAGGGATGTGATTAGAGGACCCTGGGAGGGCCTTCATCCTACGAGGGGTTGGAAGTGGAAATAGATGTGTGTGGATGACCTGGTAACGTGTCACAGCCCCTTCCACCCCATAGTAGTCAGGGATTTAATGCCTCAACAAGGCAGGTCTCTGAAGGAGATTGACTTTTCTCTCTCTCTCTGAATGATACTGCCTGAGAGAAGTACTCACTTCCTTCTTTGTTTTCAACAAGTATGGACTTCCTTACACAAAAAGAATCTTTTTTGCTTTTGTCCCCCCATTTCACTGGAAATCTATCCACTGGGCACCACTGTTGGTCAGCTTCCTTTCATAGATTTCTTTATGTTTCAAATTTTAAAAAGGCAATAATAGCAACAAAGTGAAATATGGATTTAAGCTAGGAAAAGCAGAGAACTGAAACTTTTTTCCTGCAATCATACTTCCCAGCTTCTTCAGCAAGTTCTGCTTGGCTGGGAACATGCCTTCTGAGAACTTTACATTTCTAAACTGCTGCTAAATTGCTCCATGCATTTATTCCTCAAACTCTCAGGGAAGATAGCACTGGCTTTCAGTCTCATACCAACCAGTCTCAAGGTAATGGACCAAAAGTCATTTCCACTTGAAATATAATCCTTCTAAATGAATCATGCAACATGGTTTTTATCTCCATTTTTTCAGAATAACTCTAAGATGATGATCCTCTGGCCATATTTTTAAAATTTCTCTTATTTGTTTTAATTTTCTTCCATTTTTTCTTCAATTTTGTATCCAAACACTGCCTTCTCTAAGAGGAATGACATTTTTGCGGGTTATCATGATATATTTTTAGCCCATTTGCCTTGACCCATAGCTTACAACAGTTAAAGAACACTAACATATAAACATAGAGTTTTGCCCAAGGCCATTAGCTTTGCATGTTAACAAGTGGGCAGAAGGAAGGCTGGGCATGAGAGAGACATGCTGTCCTTCTGGTGATATCATCAATCCCATTCTTGTAACCTTCAGATCATTGCATTTGTTCGGAATCGTCTGCAGAGGAAAACATCTCAAAGTTGGGAGGTTGTTGAAGACTCAGAAACAAATGGATCCTGGGTAATTTTTCAAAACAGGCTTTTTGTCAATTGTCAGTCAGCTGTTTAATATTGTCAATTGTCAGTCAGCTGTTTAATATTGTCAATTGTCACTCAGCTGTTTAATATTGTGCTTTGTTATAAGGATAGGCACTGTGGTCTCAGCGTTCTTAAGCTTTTACACTTCCGTTATTTGGTTTTACTTCTGCATTAGTAGAGTAGATGTAGAGTAGATGCCACCTCTAGGAACTCTACCACCAGCAGCATCTTAGACTAGAAGCTCCCTCTCTAGGACTATAGTCTCTGTAGCCTCCACTTCTCCCACCCCTTATTCCTTCTGAGCCTACTTGGTCTTTGATACTTACTATAATACTTTCTATTCTCTTATCATAAACAGTTTTCTGATTTCATTTTCCTCTGGTTTCATACTAAGCCCCATAATCAGTCACTGCAAGATTACCTTCTAGAATTTCTGTGCCCTCAAGTTTTCTCCATATCTAGAGAGTCAGTCATCTGCCTTGAGCCACATCCACTGTCTACTTTCTTCACTTCCATCCCCAGGCTGCCCAGCACTGATGAAAACAAAACAAAAACAAACAAGCAAACAAAAACAAAAAACTGAATAGGATCTCAATCTGGTTTGCAAATCCATGCTTCTCTTTCTTGACTTCTTTAGACATCAACAGAATTGACGCCTCCTCTTGACCTGGGACACCCCTCCTCCTCGGTGCTTTCTTCTACCTCCCCCTGCTTCTCTGTATGTCTTTTGCAGGCTCATCTTTCTCTTAGGCTGTCTTCCCCCAAGATGCCATCTCTCCTCTCCCTCTGTGCACTCAGGCAGTCTCCCTTGTCAACCCCCAAAACTGCTTCTCCAGACCCCAGTGTTTCTCTGAGCTCCAGGTCCACAATTCCTAAGGTCCATGTGGATGTCCCTCACCATTTCAAACTTCTCTTCCACAGGGAGTCCCTGGTTTTCACTACCATAGCATATTAAAATACCATGCATTTCCCTTCATACCACTAATTACAACTTTGTTTCTTTTTTTAAAAATTTTATGTTTTAAAAATTATCTTCTGCCCACATATATTGTAAGCTCCTTTTGAGAAAGACACATTGCTGTCCTGGTCATTACTATATTCTTATCAACTAGCAGGGGCCGTGGTCGGGGCTTGTGTTAGTCCATTTTGTACTGCTATAAAGGAATACCTGATGCCAGGTAATTTATAAAGAAAATAGATTTTATTTGGCTCAGGGTTTTGCAAACTGTACAAGAAGCATGGCGCCAGCATCTACTTCTGGTGAGGCCTGAAGCAGCTTTTACTCATGGTGGAAGGCAAAGAGAGAGCAGGCGTTTCACATGGCAAAGGAGAGAGCAAGAGAGATGCCAGGCTCCTTAAACAACCTGCTCTCCCATAAACTGAAAGAGCAAGAACTCACTCATTACGGTAGGATGGCACCAAACCAGTTGTGAGGGATCCACCCCGAACACCTCCCACCATGCCCCACCTCCAACACTGGGATCAAATTTCAATGTGAGATTTGGAGGGAACACACATCTACCCTTTATCAGTGCTCAATAAGCTCGCTGAATGTAGAACAGTGATATAAGGCAGGGGTGGGCCAAGTATAGGTGACAGGACAAATTTGGCCTGCTACTGCTTTTGTAAATAAAGTTTTATTTATTTACAAAATAAATAAATAAATAAATACAGTCATAATCATTGGTTACATTTTGTTCACAGCTGCTTTTGCATTAAAACATCAGAGTTGAGTAGCTGCCACAGAGACTGTAATGGCCCCACAAAGCCTAAAATAGTTACCCTGTGGTCTTTTACAGAAAAAGTCTGATATAAAGGACAGTCTCACAGCACAGAGGAAAAGCATATAACCCAAAGGAGGAAAGAGTAGAGCATAGTGGACTGCAGAGAAGTTTCCCTGGACCCAATCTGTGCCTTGAAAGATGAGAAGGACACATCCAAAGGCAGGATGGGGGTGAGGTGGGGTGGGCGGTGGTGATCCAAGCAGACAGCATGGGCAAGTGTTCTGGAAAACTTGCCTTTGTTCACAAGTATCCTGCAGTATAAATTGCAAGGTGGGCAGTAAGAAATGGACTTGAAGAGATTGGACAAGGGCCAGAAACCCAAGGACATTGCTAAGGAGTTTGTGCCTTAGCCCATCCAGGGCCCTAGCAGCCTTGACTGATGCTTCTGAGGTCCTGGAGGCTCCAGGCTCAGGCTACCTTCCCATATTCTCTGAAAATAATATCACATTTGTTTAGTAAAAAAATTGTTTACTAAAAAATTAACCTCTCAGAATTTCTGCATTCACATTTTTTTCTTCTCATATCCTCGAGTTAGAAAAAGGTATTTCTCTCCTGTGATGATATTGATTCTGCACTCATCTATTTTCATTACTCTCTCCTTCCCTCCCTCCCTTAGTCCCTCCCTTAGTCTATCTCACTCTACCATCTTTTCCTTTGGACCTTCTGACATTCAACATCTTGGTCGCTCCTATCCAGCCACACCTCTGACCATTCAACCATTTGTCCTCTTGATTGGTTCCACCTTGTCCTATCACACTGGATATGCTGTTGCTCCCAAATTGCCTCCCTCTGCCAGTTTCTCGCCCCTTCCTCCTTCTGTCTCTCCCTCTCTCTTTCAATCTTTCTCTCCCTCAGTCTCTCTCTTTCCCTCTCTCTCAATCTTTCTCTTCCTCAGTCTCTCTCCCATTCTCTTTCTCTTTCTCTCAATCTCTCTCTTCCTCTCTCTCTCTTATCCTCTCTTTCTCTCAATCCCTCTCCCTCTTTCTCTCTCTCAATCTGTTTCTCTGTTAATCTCTCTTTCTCTCTCCTTCTTTCTGTCTCTGTCTCTGTCTGCCTCTCTCTCTCTCTTCCCTAGTGAGCTCACTTGCTTTCCCAGTTTCAGTGATTTCTATTCAGATATCTCCAAAATTTGTATTTCCGGATATTTTATGCTTTCATGGAGGCCGTGTAAATTGGTATAACCTTTTTGGAAGGCGTTTTGGCAATACTTAGTAAAAGGTTAAATGTTTACACCCCTTGATTCTGCTATTGTATGTGTAAGGATTTTTTCCTGCATACTTTTGTAAGTGTAGAAAATATATGTATAGGAATAATTGCACATTGTTTGTTGTAGCTGAAAATTAGAAATAATATAAATGCCTATAATCAGAGCAGTTAAATACATATGAACACAGTGAAATACCAGGCACCCATTTAAAAGATGAGGTATATTTTAACAAGCCTATTTGAAAAGATACCCAATCTTAGTAAGTGAAAAAAAAACTCATCAAACTGATATATTTAGCGCTGTCCCTCTCTCAAGTTTCAGACCCACGTTTTCAATTTTCTGTTGTCATCTTGACTTAGTCTCGTGAAATTTTAAACTAATCATTTTTAAGGGAAGATGTTTTCTTCCCTTAAAAATGAAATTCAGACAAACCTCTGAATTTCCCTCTTTCTGCTAATTTCTTGCTTTCTTTTATCATCTTTCCATCCATCCTAACATACAGTTCCAGAGGAGTCTTTAAATCCTTCCTCATTGCCTAACACCGAGGATCGTTTGCTGAAATCTTGTTGATTTTTCCCTCAGATCAACAAAGGATTTTCAGAATAGCCCTGATTTCTCTTTATCACCATGGTGCTGTCTCACGTCTTCTCTCCCCCTCCTCCTACCTGCCGTCTCTTCCAGACTCGTCTCTCTCCCCCACTCTCCTTTGCGCACTGATGCCAAATTAGTCACAACAAAAGTGTTTACGTGATCGTGTCACCCACTGGTAAGCTCTTAATGGTCTTCCCTTACACATTATCTCCCATTTCATCTCAGGAGCCTTTTATTAACCACTCTTCACAGTCTGACTCAGCCCTCTTTGCCAGTTTCTCTCTTTACAAATAGCAAAGTCTACGAGCTAGATTACTCAATATTCCCTGAATAGGTCTTCTCTTCTCCCACCTCTTGGCCTTTCCAATACCATTCAATCTTCCTGGAAATTCCTGAAGTTTCTTTCCTCCTCACTCAGTCAATGTTTTGAGACCCACATCAAATGCTACATACTATTTGTTCCTTTACTGATCATGCCAGTTGGAAATGATTTAAATCTGTAAAGCAGGGTGCTATGGAATGACATTTCTTATAGCCCTTTGGTCATTTGGGAGCAATGTCTAACATAATATCCTCCAGGTCCATCCATGTTGTTGCAAGCGACAGGATTTCCTTCTTGTTAAAGGGTGAGTAGCATTCCATTGTACATATATTCCACATTTTATTTTTTTTGCTCATCTGTTGATGGTCACCCAGGTTGATTCCATATCTTGGCTATTGTGAATAATGCTACAGTGAACTTGGGAGTGCAGATATCTCTTCAACATATTGATTTCATCTCCTTTGGATATATACCCAGTAGTGGGATTATTGGATCAAATGGCAATTATATTTCTAATTTTGGGCAGGGTCCTCTGTAGTATCTCCATAATGTTTGTAGTAATTTACATATCCAACCAAGCACGCCAGGGTTCACTTTTCCTCATGTCCTCGCCGACAAGCCTGATATTCTTATTTGCCTCTTAGCACTTCGGCCTTTCCCTCGTGACTTAACGGTGCCTCCCTTGAGACTACTTGAAATAATAAGTTTGGATGGCGAGGAAATACCCTTCTGCTGTCACCCTTTGCCATAAGACTGAGTTACTTTGTAAACAAAGAAGTTTTACTTGGTCTTCCATGCCCAAGACCCTTTTACTTTTCATCGCTTAATATTTCATGGCCAAAAACTGTTGGTTCTTCCAATCTTGTAAGGCCATTTATCTTTGATCTTGCTCCATTCCCTTCCATTTTTGCTTGAGAACCATTCAGTTCTTGCCTGATCTCACGTCTTTCTCGCAACACCTTACTAATGACTGCCAGAGTGTCCACTACACACTATCGGTCTCATTTGACCACTTCCCCAGGCATGTAGCCTACCTGCCAAGTTCTTTCACAGCAGATATTTTGCAATGTTGTAAGAGGGCTCCCTAGCTTGCTATGTTTTCTTACTACCTGGCATTAGGAAGTAAACATTTTTCATGGCAGTATTCAATTCCAGTACCAATTTCTTTTTTAATCTACATGGGCTAACTGCTGTATCAAACAGCCATGAAATCCCAATGTTAATTGCAACTTACAGTACATTGTGATGTTTCTGTCTGTATACTCATTCAGACACACAGAGTTTAAGTAATTTGTTCAAGATCACAAAGTTAGTAAATAGTGGCATCAAGATTTGAACCCAGGCAGCTGGACTCAAGAGTCTAAACAACTTTCATTTTAAAATTTGCATCTTTCAAGATATATCACTTACAATTTCCATCTTCATCACTTTCTTCCATACTTCAGACCTGCATATATAAACCTCTTGATCATAGAAATATTTATGGAGTCTCAGCATTTTGAGCACATGCTGAGAGATTTTGTAGTATTGAAGATAAAGAAGCTCTTTAAATACATCTAATCTTGCCACTATTGATTTTGAACAGCATCTTAATTTGTTACCTTTTTAAAACCATATTGTACTTTTCTTCAGGACAGCTAAATTAAATGTCTTATGTTGATCCCCTGGGTTTTCTCAGTTTCCATTTATCAGTTTCCTTTTATATAAAGAGATGCTAATGGGTAACCTTACATTTTGTAAGGCATATTTTTGAAGATATACAAGTGAAGGTTTGGTCTGTACACCCTCGTTAGAGCTCTTTATTTTACATGTGGAGGAAGAGATGCCTTAGGGCTTCTGAAAAACAGGCTTTTATTTTTATAGAGGAGAAACTTCCAGAACATGCCATGAGCAAATGCTCTGTCAAGTCTGGTTCTTTCCCCCATTACTTAAGTGCAAATGGACCACATTTGAAGAAGATAAGTAGCAGAACAAGGCTTCCCACAAGGGGATTTTGAGGTGCTGTGAAAACCAGACTGACATAATCCATGGAGGAGTTCATCACTGCAGGCTGTCACGTCTCACAGTGGGAGTCATAGGCTGGTCTGCTTGATAAACGTCTCCTGATCTATGACTGGAGCTGTGTGCTTCCTTTAAAAATAAATCTTGTTTTTCCATGCCCCACGTGCTTCTCAGCCTCAGGAGCACCTCATGGATTTAGCCTAATCTTGTCTTTTACAGTCATGTTACTTCCAGATTCCTAGGAATCACCCCATTTCTGATGCCGTTGATCCATCCATACCCACTGAAATTGAGCTAAATGCTCTAGTCTGATTTGCCCCTTGAAGTTAGTATAGAATATTTTGGCTAGACTTTGAAAATGAAGCCCTGACCACAATGCATAATGACCTCAGTAGACACTGAAGAGTTTCTTTGCATCAGGCAAGTGACAAGTATCTATCTCATCTTCAAAGTCCACATAGATATGTGCCAGATTGTAGGTTGACAAATCACTTTTTCACTAGCTCATGTGGCAAGCCTTTTCACCTTGTAATAATGCTAGTGAGAGACCCATAGGTACCACATAATTGGCCAGTCATTGAGATTCAAGCAACATTTGTATAATTTAGCAAAACTATCATCAGAATCATCAAAGTACATAATTTTTATTTATTATACAAATAGTGGATTCACTAAAGTGCTTAGACCAACTAAGTTGCTCCCATTGAAAAACAGGGTGATTTTATTCTTAAGAATGTATCAGGATAAACTTCTTGTAGCCTCTAAACAGCACTGCTTAGAAAAGTGCAGCTTCACTGCATTGCATATCCCCCTAGAAGTCCTCAAAGTTCAGATGTACACCACAAAAACATGAAGCACATGTGTTTGCATGGAAGGTAGGCTCTGGGGTCTTCCTATCATAATATGTCTATGATTAATAGTCAACATATGCCCCCTCCACATTCCCTAAAGGAACATACACATGCATACACACACACACACACGTGAGAACTGAATTGAGACTTTGGGGTATACACCATCCCTGAGGGCACAGTCTACAGCTCCTAATGTGTGCTGTAGAGCAAGCATTATATTGTTGACAGGTAATAATTCCTGGTTAGGAATTACAGGATATCCAGTGAGAAGAGGCTGAGAAAAATACACTCTTGCTGGAAGAGTCAAGAACGAGCTCTTCGTGGGAAACTATGGGAGACGATTGAAAAAGGACAAGAAGAAAGGAGAATTGTTAAGTCTCCACTTTCTCAGTTTCTGAACTGAACTTTTGCTCACAGCAGGTGAACACAGGCTCCCTCCCACACTGAGACTTCCTCCCCTGCCGGTGTGCAGTCTGTTAAGTAAATTAAGAGACGTTATACTGAGAAAGGAACATTTCTCTATTTTGGCTATGAGTTGTTATTTTTAAAGCTTCATCCTCCAAACATTTTCCCCTATCCTTGTTTATTTTTTCACTAGAAAGAAGATGAACTGCTTAAAAAAAAAATTCAACTCCATGACAAGAAAAACCCACTTCTAGCATGTTCTCCCCACTCAATGCCAATGGAGCCTTTGGTATGAGCACTCTGCCAGCCGCACGTTGGGCAGCATACCTCTTGAAATTCCTGCTGTGCTTCTATAGAGCTTCCATGCATCCAGATTTTCAAAGTCAAAGCAAAATGCGCATGGCAGTTTTTTTCTGACTCCTTCAAGTTAAAAGGCCAACCTCTCCCTTGACATATCCATGTATTTATCAGTATATCTATAGGTAATACTTAAAGGTGATCCTTACTGTGTGCCACACTCCATTCTAAGCACTTTACATAAAAAAAACTCATCTCACTTTATTTGGGAATAGGATGACAATTTCTTCAATATTGAGATGGGTTGAATCTGGGGAGACTGATGTTAGATGCAAAAAGCTTTCTTTCTAGAACTTTTCCTGTGTCTTGCACCTGGCTTTCTCCCTGTCTGTCTTGTTCCCATTCTAGATCTCTTTACTGACAGTGTCCATGGCTTTCTTCTTGGTACTCTAGTGTTGAGCATAAGGACTAGTATGTAATAGGCTCTCAGTAAATCTTGTTGAATGAATTAAAGTAGAGCAAGAATTAAAGACAGAGAAGATCTTCTTGTTGGAATTCTTTCTTTTGGTTGATAAGCAATGTGATTTGACATAACAATCTTGAGTCCTAATCCCCTCATTTGGAAAATGGAAATAATAATGCTAATCTTAGAGGTCACTTGTAAGAAGTATATGAATATATCAGAAGTAATCAACATTTTTAAGTCAAAGAAAAGAACGTCTGTGAAAAAGAAAACTAATGAGCTACTTGAAAAAATATTAATTGGATCTTTTTCTCATACCTTACGCCAAAATAAATCCCCAAAAATGGTTGCACAACATTGTGAATATACTGAAATCCATTGAATCACACTCTTTAAATGGGCAAATGTTATGTTATGTCATTATCTTTCAATAAAATTGTTATAAAAATGAATAAACCCCAGAAGATCAAAAATTTAAACACGAAAGCATGGAAGTATACTAGAAGGAAATATAAGATAATTTTATATGTTATGTTGTATATATTTATATGTAAAATTTTTTTATTTTTCTTTGCTTTTAAAAGCAAGACATAATGTTCTAGAGCCATAAATGAAACGTTCGATAAATTTAATTCTCTATTAAATGTTTTGCAGAAGAAAATACCAGGAACAACATCAGAAGAAAAAACAAAAAACCATAAGAAAAACAATTAAAAATACATATGACAGATGGCTTATTACTATAATATTTAAAGAACTCTTAAAAATCTATGTGAAAATGACAAATAACAGAAAAATATGTGCAAAGGACAAGAGCAGGCAGTTTAGAGAAAGCCTATACCAATATATTCTCTTATCAACAGTCTATTGTACAAGCTATTTGAAAGCAATGTTTGAACTATCAAAATTTAAAATACATAAGCCCTTTTATCTAGCAATTCTACTTTCAAGAATTTATTCTATAGCTATCTGTACACGTATCCAAAGACATAAACGTAAGGATAGTCATTGAATGAAATGTTTTTAACAACAAAATACTTGAAAGCAAAGAAATGTCACCCAAGAAAGAAGTGATTAAAGAAAGTTTAGCATTCAGTTCAGTGAAGACATATTGAGCTGTCAAAAAAAGTTGATGGAGAACTCCAAGGTCTATTTACTAAAAACAAAACAAGGTGCTAAACAATATGTTTAGTGTTCCTATTTTAATTGTTTATATATTTCACAAATATATATTTGTGCATGCAGAAAATATTTTAACTTCTTTCTAACCCCCTCAAACACATCGTGCCAAAATTCAACTTGTGATAAAGAAAAAAATAAATGAATTCCTTTCATGTGTAGTATCTCATTTAAATTCTTCAACAACCCTATAAAAAAGATACAGACACATGTTTTTAAGTACTACATGTTATGAACCTTTGGTTTGCTTATTTAATAGTTGCAACTACTAATGTTAAATTCTTGATGCCAAGGTTAAAAGCCTGAACTTCTAAAAATATCAAGATCTGACATTTTTCTGTTTTCACAGATTAATCTGCCATCTCCTGACCTCCAACACACTGCTCTATGTTCTTTCATGCTGCTCCTCCTCCCATGTTTAGGACCCTCTTCCAAGGAGGCATTCACATCTCTGCTTGATGAAACCCTACGTTATCTTAAAGCGTTCACTCGAGTGCCACCTACTTACATACCATCTCCTGCAATACCAATGGGCTCAGCCCAACCATAGCCCATAGTTATTGTAGTTGTTCTTGTACTTCAAAAGCACTACAAAACACAACCATCAGGACTTGTTACATTATTTGAAGGCTATGAGCATCTTCAGCCGAGGCCCTGTTTTTATTCCCAGAACTACCACATTGTTTAGAATATAGTAGCAGATCAATATACATGTATTAGATAAATCGTTTACCCAGATCTTGATCATTTTCAATTACCCATAGGTTGAAGAACTCCATATTTAACATGGCAGACTTGAGGACTGAACTACCTACCTCTTCTAAGAAGTTGAAATGAGAGTGTTTTATTGATGGGAAATTATTTTTTTGTTTTGCCTTCTAGAATTCAAATGAATGTTCGTATTCCATGACGACAATGGCTGATAGTTTTTTGTTAAAGATTTAGAACCAGTGGATTTTTATGAATGTGAACCCTTTCATGTCTCGTGGAAGATTTTCTGTTTTTTAATCTTTTTATTTATTTATTTATTTTTGCTATGTTTTCATAGGAACCAGGGAAAATGTGTAGAGGGCATGGTGGAGATCTTCGACATGCTGCTGGCTACATCATCTCGGTTCCGCATGATGAATCTGCAGGGAGAGGAGTTTGTGTGCCTCAAGTCTATTATTTTGCTTAATTCTGGTGAGTTGATAACACAAGAGAACTCAATGCTGGATGAAATATTTATTTGTATTTTTCAACCAGATATGATCTACCCACTCCAAAGGCATAATGTCATAAATAGAAAGAAACTACTGACACACGTTTTAAAATAACCTACCAACATTGCAGATTCCTTATAGAGGTAGAACCATGCTAGCCAAATAGACACATGAAAAATTGTAATTTGGCATTGAATCAAATGGCCTTTGAGCTAAAATTTTTGTATGCTTTCACAGATAGGATGTTTTTATTCAAATGGTACATGTATATAGACATATGTTAGTTGATAGTTATATTATGTCTGAAAATAAGTAGACCAAGTAATTCTGTTAGGAAATTGTGACCAATTCCAGGCTCCAGATAGTAAAGAAAGAGGGTCATTTGAGACAGACCATGTTTCTGGTCAAAACTGACTAGCTAAAAATATAGTTGGCTTAGAGATAGAAAAACCTGTTTCTAAAACAGAAGAATGTGGAATGCAATAAATTGTCCAGCTGAAAGAGCATTTTCCATTTGCTCTATGAAGTCTGATTCTACTGCCCCTTCATATTTATTTGTTTGAGAAAGCTTAGCTAAGAGCAACATCTGTTTTTTGTTTTTGTTTTTGTTTTGTTTTTGTTTTAAATGTAGTGAGGTTGGCTGTTGTATAAAGAGTTACTCTATGTCACCAAGATGGAAACTATGGTTCAGCCTGAATTAGTGCCCTGACTCCTCCTAGCCTCTTGGTATTTGGATCTAAGTTCTAGCTCTACAGCCTCTGGGACCTAAAGCTCACATTGGGTATCAGCTGTAGAGCAGCTCCCCTTAAGCTCCACCTTTCCCCCTGGCTCTAACCCCACTTTGTGGCTCATCCCTCATTCTCACATAGAAATCATAGCTATTTTGAAGCTCTGGGCCTGACTTAGTTTCTTATACCATTAGACATAGTCTCAAATTCCTCAGTAGCTGAATTGCAGCTTGTATTGATCACATACATAGAGAATCCGCACTTCCTTCTCTTTCCACGTGTTTTTGTCTCTTTCTGATGAGTGCCAATCCCTTCCCGCTTCCCCTAACAATTTTTTACTTTTCTTCCCCACCACTGCTAGGAACCTGTGTTGCTTAATGGAATCAGCCCTTCCTTCTCTTTTCTTGTGTTTTTGTCTCTTTCTGATGAATGCCAATCCCTTCTCACCTCCCATGACAATTTTCCACTTCTCTTCCCCACCACCACTAGTAACCTGTGTTGCCTAATGGTTATCACAGTAATCATTCTCACTTATCAACTGATAAATGGAAATCTGTACTATTACACTAGGCAAGGACTGAATTACAGAATGAAGTCCCATGATAAATGATGTGATCCACACTAAGGAAGTGATTACCACTCCATTCAGGTTTCTGTTTCCACTCACGTGCATTGTGCTTTTCATTTCAGTCGTTTGTCCTGTACATTGTAGGGTCCAGATCCCACAATGGCTCTTTACTGGATGAGAGTTCTGGGAGCAGTGCCACTCGGCTACATGGTGCCAGGTCCTGAACCTGTGCCTTCTTCGGTGGAGGGCTGGCACGTGCTGATGGCTTTCATGTGGGCAATCTGGGAACTTCAGAGAAGGCAGGCCTATTAAGTGTTAAGACTCCCCACCCCGAACTTTTACTGAGAAAAAGTACCCCAGACAGGAAGTAAAATTAGCCAGAGTTGTATGATCCACACAGTGGATGCTCTGATCTCAGTAATAAAAAATACTTCCTCCAGATCCATATAGACTTTTCCTGCATTATTGTTTTGTTTCTGTTCCTATGACAGAGTGAGTTTTTAAAATTATTATGCAAGAAATATCAGGATTTTTGCCACCAAAACGTTGGATTCATAGACCCAGGGTTTTTACAACCCAGGGGGAAAAAACTTTCAGCCCTCACAAGAAAGTATTTTATTAAAGACTGGCACCCAAACCTCAAGACTGTATTTCTCACTGCAGGATTTGGCCCCTGTCTGCCTCCTTCTCAGACTAGTTAAACTTTCATACTCCATCCTTGTTCCTTCGCTTCTTTCTTAGGATCTTCTGTGCGCTTCTTTCTTAGGATCTTCTTGGCACTTCTTTGCTCTTGAAGGGCAGAAACGCTATTGTAGAAATTCAAGGCACTGTATGCTGACATAGTTTATAGTTGTCTTTTTCATGAGATAACACAGCGGCTGGCAGCTCCTCTTTTCTATCAAGGACAGTACTGCTGGCTCAGGAGAGCAGTAAGCAAACAGAAGCTGTCTCTCAACCCTGTACAAAGCGAAACCACTCTTTTCCCTACAAAAGTGAGCTGTGCCCCAGAAAAGCGGATCTGCTGCTGAGCAGGGCTCCTCATGTCTCCTATTGTTCCTGAAAAACAGCATCAAAGAGGGCAAGACTGACACACAATGTTGTAGCATTAGGAGCCTTTTTCAGAATAAAAAAGCAATCAGTCATATGAAGCATGTGGTCATACCACAATCAACAATTTTTCTCCACAACTGGAGATATGGATTTTTCTAAAAGTCCAACCGATTCATGGCCCTGATACGGGGCAGCTCTACCTATCGTGAGACCAATGACCAAGTGACTCTGACTCCAGGAATCTCTGACAGAAGCCAAGCTGGAAACGGCTCAGGAAACCTGAGCTAGAAGATGCCTTTCTGACACCTGGGAAACAAAACCTCAGTGTATGGAGGAACCCAAGGTTTTGTGTTGAGCCCCAGTCGCCAAGGTCTGAGGAGGCTGGGTTTATATTGGCCCCGATTTTGTGGCTGAGGCACAAGGGGAATTGAAAGGTTGTTGTGAGGACCTGCTCGGAATGTCTTTCTGGAAGTTTGGAGAGGGTCTCTCAAATGCCAAAATTTCCATGGGAAGCCATTTTCACAGCTGCTTGGGAATGGGAGATATTCGTCATCATTTCTGCCCCATTTAGAATAATTTATTACTTTGCTTGCAAAAACCCGGAATCATCCATAGGACACACGTTGTTTGTTTTTCCACTCCACACCAAAGGACAGAGGCATTCCTGGTTAATCCAAGATGCCAACTTCAAGACATTCTGAGAACTAGCTGGACAGAGCTGATGTGTAGGGCAAATCAGAACAGAAGTGATGGGCCCAGGGCAAAAGCCCGTGAAGCAGCAGCTGTGGAGGAAGGATGGGAGCTGGAGCTGCAAAGGGGGCCATGGTGGAGACTCTGGGCCTGCCCACAGTATTCCTTCTGCCCAATGGGAATTCAGTTTTCCTGCATATCATTCAATTATTTCTCATTTTTCTAGGCCCAGCTCACCTTATTAGGGAAGTTTTGCTACTACCCCAGTCCATAATGAATTTCCTCTCTAGACTATTTCAATTCTTACAGTCACTACCACACAGTCTAGGATTTGGTTAGTTGGTTGATTTCATTCATTTATTCAATAATTCAATGTTTATTGAGTTCCTACTATGGACTTTGTGCCAGGTATACAAAAATGAATGTTACTGTTGTGTGGGGTTTTTTTCTTTGCATTTTTAACATTAACCTGGATTTTTCTCTCACTCTTTATGCATGTATTTCCTAATCTCCCTATAAACTATTTGTATTTTTTTGGATTCCTCACAGTCTATTTAGCCTGTGGACTGTCAACAGATGTTACATCATTCAGTCATTTAATAGATGCTTATTTGCTAGACATGGCCAGGAGGACCTGGAAAGTCCTCATTTTTCCCATCTGTTCTTACCATTCTGAAATGTATCATGCTCTTCAGTGCTCCACAGATCTAGATGATATCAAATTATTAAATGGAAAAAGCAAGACCCATCTCCTTGGGTTATTGTGGATAAGGGGGAAATTGTGTAGGAAGTGTCTATTGCAGTTCATGGACCATCGTAGGCCCTTAGTCAACAACAGCTATCATCATCACTGATGAGAATCTCTGGCTTAAACGGAGTAGGTTCATGCCTTTTTTCAGTGTAATGAAGTGTTTTAGTTTAAAGGCCTTTAGCAAGGCTTACAATAAAAAAAAGTGGGGACTCCAGGGTAACACCAACAATAGAGACCACCATGGCTGTTATCCCGAGACTGTTAATTATGCCACGTAATTAGATTTAGAGAAAATTTAGAGCAACATTTATCTTGTGGATAATAATTGATTGTGATTGGGACTTACCGTTGAGAGACCTTGATGAAAACTCTATGGTGAATTGCTGTGGAGTCACATGGGTTCATGCATCATTCATCAGTGAGCCCTGGTTTTAGCCTCATAACCCCTGAGAATCCACCTCTATCAGAAAACCACCCTTTCAGTGAAAGTTCCTCAAGGCTCAGAAAAATTCATATGTCAAAGCTTTATATGTAAAAATCTATACTCTCTAATAAATGTTTGGTTTGGCCTTCACATTCAATTTAATAATTATTTCTACCTCTTTTCTAAACCGCTCTTAACCACAGTTCTGTATGTTTAATTCTGAAGAGCCTCATACACCTCCCTCCCTGGTAACTTTATCTACTTCTCTCCCTGGAGAACCAGCCAGACCATGATTCCAGCCCTCTGTCCTCTCTTCAACCGTAGGTCCTCTTTTTCTCTCTTGACTCCTCAAACCTTCTCCAGTTACCCGGATGCCTTCTGTGTGCTGCTGGCTTCTGCATCACTGTTCGCAGGGCCACTTGTTCCCCTGGAAATGTCTTATGCTCTGGAAATGCTATAGCCTTGTTCACCTGTTCATCCAAAACTGATCCTCAGACAACATTTCTCTTTCAATTGATGGAATAATAAAGAGGAATACACGTCAAAATTCATAGACATTTAAATACCCAAGGTGCAAAGTTAAGGGAAAACAAGATAGGAGAAAGAATTATGGCAACATCTCTAAAATGTGTACTTTAGTGTTTAGCAAAAAAGGGACTATGGAATGTCAAACAGGAACATATATGTTAAACATAAACATGGAGCAGTGCCAGCTGCTGTCTGCCATATAGTCATGCTTTGTTAATGTGGCACATCTTGCCATGATGGTGCCCTCATGAAACGAAGGATGCTGAAGCTGATGCCATTCTGTTTGCTTTGATCAGAAGCCACTCTCTGGTCAAGGAAGTATTTGTTTCATACTTAATTATAACAAGCTCTCATCACAAAGATTATTTTCTTTCTCCAGATCTGGATTGTTTGCACTCACTTTATATTATTAGACAATTACTCAGATTGTTTATGTTTTTATGTTTAGAAATAAGACAATGATTCAGAGAGTCCCTGTATTTAGATGAAAGAACATTTTTTAAACATATTGACTGTAAACACTGAAAATCATTAATTTTCAACAGTTGAAGGTTTCTGACAGGAACAGCCCTTGGAAATTGTAAATGGGCACATTGTCAGGTATGCCCATTGTTGTCACATTGGAGAAGATTGGATTCTATTCTCTCTGGAGTCCTTTGTAATGCCAAGCTTCCTCTCCAGGGAGCTGGCTTATTGTCATTATTTTGAGATAAATGGCACTTCATAGTATTAAGTGGTTCATTGTCTCTTCTCTGGCTGACTGTATTCTGTAGACAGCCACTCAACTTTGGAGCCTTTCTCTGCTACCAACTTTTGGTGTTGCCTTAAGCAAGCCTCATGGCTCCCGTTAGTTTCCTGACAACATGGTATAGCATGGACTTTGTCATCAGAGAGGACTGAATTCAGGAGAAGCAACTCTGCCACTTCCTTGGTGGAAGGGGGATGACTGATGTCCTTTGATAAGCTGCTTCCCTGAGCCTAATAAAAAAATAGAAATAATGATACTTAACTCACAGAATTGTTGTGACAATTGAAAGAATGACCAGTTAGTAAAGCATCTTGCACCATGACTAGCACACAGTAGATGCACATGAGTGTTACTAAGCTTTAGTTATGCCCTCCAAATACAAAGCCTTAGTTTTGTCACTATGAAAGAAATTACTCTGTTCTTCTTAGCAGGTAATAAATAAATTCCTGCCTGGAAATTCTGCAGGAGAATTTCACCCCTGCCCTTTCAGGTTAAAAGATTGCATTCCCATGATGAAGATGTTCTGTGAATAGAATCATCTCAGGTCCCAAATGGTGTGGATTTGCTCCTGCATCTTGTTGCAGAGCTCTCTTGGAGCTTCTGAGAACTGGGGAAACCAACAAAATGCCTGTAGCCTGCGGAAAATGTAGGGAGTTTTAGCATGAATTTATGGGAGGTGAAAAAAGGCAGCAGGTGTTGAAAGACGGGAAATCCTTGCACTGTTCTGGATGTTAGGAGCCATTTTCCATTCACATTCAGCACCTCAGGAGGAGAAGCTGCCTATCACTTTGTGTCCTCAAGAGAACCAAAAAAGGAGAATGCCATCTCCCAGATACTCAATTTGATTACCATTTTATCCTACCTTCTCTAGGGTCCAGACATTATGTAAATTGGCATTAAGTTTGAATAATGTATGGACCCAGTTTAAAAGGAAAAAATGCTTTGGGAGGCTGAGGCAGGTGCATTGCCTGAGGTCAGGAGTTCCAGACCAGCCTGGCCAACACAGTGAAACCCCATCTCTACTAAAAATACAAAAAGTTAGCTGGGCACGGTGGCGGGCACCTGTAATCCCAGCTACTCAGGAGGCTAATGCAGGAGAATCACTTGAACCTGGGAGGCAGAGGTTGCAGTGAGCCAAGATCGTGCCATTGCACTCCAGCCTGGGTGATGAGAGCAAAACTCCATCTCAAAAAAATTTTAAAACAAAAGGAAAAAATGCTCCCCTGATTCCCGCAGTGCTGACTTAAAATGTTCTTAGTATGCCAATGTTGCTTAAATATGAATGACTGTAGCTTCTACTTAAATTGGCAACCGCACCAAATATAAACTGCAAATGTTTATAGCTCTTATGGAAGTATAAAAGCAAAACAAATTCTTAAATTAAATACAAACTAAAAGGGAAACTGATAATAACAATGTTTTGTGTAATTAAGTTGCTGTTTGCAACATGCCTGGGGCAGACTCCTGGCCTCTTTGCATCTGACATGAGAGGCTACCAAGGATGCGGCCACAACTGGGCTCTCCCAGCACTTGCTTGCGCTTAGAACTGTGCCAAAACCTTTGCTTGCCCAGTGTTCTGCAACGTCCGTCATTTCGATTTGGCAGGAACACATCATTTATGCATTTTGTTTGCTTCTGTATTTAGTTGAGATACTTAAAATATAACTGCTAGATTCTAAGGCATTCATAAGCATCTGTGAAAAATGTGTTACTTAGGAAACAGTTCAGGGTTCCATGGATTATCTAGATTGGTGAGTCTTAAGACTGACCACACAATTCATCTGGGGGTGTGGAGGAGGGGAGCTTTGAGAAAAATCTCTGTATGAGCACCCACACCCAGAGATTCCTATGCAATTATCCCAGAGTGGTGCCTTAATATCAACATTTGTTTAAAACCATCCCCCAAGACTAAAATTTGTGACCGGGATTTAGAACCATTGACTTAATTGATGCAGAACACTCTGATATTAATGTCTTCATGTCTTTTGGAATGTCATTAAGACAAAAGCATAAAATTTTAAAATTCTTAAAGACAATTTAAAGACCTATGAGAATCCATCTTTAATTCTCAGGAGCGTGTGGAACCTAGTTTGAAAACTACTGGCATCGACAATTGAATTTCCACTAAAATAAAATAGCTCTCTAGTATATTACAAAACTACCCATTCTGCAAACCGCAGGGGAGCTACTGATCATGCTTGGAACTGTGCCAGGCACTGCCTGCGTAAAAATGAGTAAGGTCCACTTCCTCCATGGACTGGGTTGGGTAGGAGGCAAAGATAATTAACCAATTATTTTAATATTATGAGTTCAGGGTTGTAATGAAAGTAAGTATTGAGTGCTGCAGAGACCCAGCACCCTTTTCTAGGGAAGGACAACCTCTTCCAAAGACTTTGTTTGCTTTGTATGATTGGCATGTCCTTCCCTGGTCAGTAATGAGCTTGAAGGAAGCTGCTGGACACGGGACTGAACATGGGGTTTTGCTATCACTCTAGCTGTGCCTTTCTCTAGTGATCAAGGAGATGTTGGTTCAGAAAGTGCCCTGTCTAATCCCACTAAGGCCCGAAGGACCAAGTGCTGTCTACTCTCCAGATTCTCTGCAACAGAAAGCAGATGCTTAGGCTTCATGGTCCAGGTTGGAACAGGTAGTTAGCTCTGAGGACAGTTATGCATGAATGTCAGGAGGGGACTGGCAGGGGAACATTTATTTATTCTTTAAAATTGGAATCAACAGTTATGGATGAAACCCAGAATGCAAAATTCACTTTCATCTTGACACGCAACACATCTGTCCTTTCTCCTGGAATAGCAAGTATTAATCATTGAGTTAGACAATGTAACCTTCACATTCAGTGAAAGCCAAACACTCAGCACCTTCTAGAAAAATCTTATCGCCATGCTTTCTTAGCATATTGCAAGTCCTCTGAGGATGATGTGTTGTTCAGCTTTGAAGCTGATCTTTTGTACTTGCTTATGTAGCTCAGGCTAGTGATAACATGCCAGAGGCATTTCCAACTAAGAAAATTATTCACAGAAGCTTTAATTACAAATTTGTTAGCCCCACTTCCTGCTAAAATGGCCAGCCTTGAAGAGTTTCGGAAATGTGAGCAGCCTTAAGGATGATAGAAATATTATGAAAATAGTAATAAGTAATACCCATACAGCAAACTCCTTTTTCTTTGGAGTATCCGTTCATCAGCCAGATTTCCCTCTCAACAGTCCAGGTGTTGACGAAGATCATGAAATAATAGGAATGAAAGGGACTTTGATTTTGTATTTTTAATAGCATTTTCCTCCACCAAATTACGAAAGTAATGCATGACCAAGGCAGAGAACTTGGAAAATACAGAAAAGCCACCAAGCAAAATAATCTCCCAAGAAATCATAATTTCACCACACAAAAGTAACCATTGTCAACATTTTGGTGAAAATCCTTAATTAAAGAGACTCTTAAAAGATGTCAGTTCGCTGCCACTTCTTCCTTTCTCCACACCATCCTGCACCCTGTTTTGAAATGCAGAATTGTTTCTAAATCATTCCAGGAAAATTATTAGTTTTCTCAAATATCTCTGGAGGCGAGTCTATTGGCAGTCATTTCTAGTTTCTCACAAACCTTGAAGTCAGGAAATTATTTGTGTAGCTTTTGAGCACTGGGCCAGAAGTGAGGGATGTTTGGGTTCTAGTTCCAGCTCTACCACTTATTTACCAACTGGCCGACCTCAGGCAAGTCCAGGCTAGTGGCCCTGCCTCAAGCCCCTCCAGATGCAGCATCTGCAACCCCACTTCCTTCACTTCCTTTCACCTCAGTTTCCCAACAATTTCCTAGTAATTGTACTGAATCATTGTTTTTCATTTTTTACATTAAAATTTATTTATGTTATTTTATTTTTAAAGACTTTATTTTTTAGAACAGATTTAGATTTGCAGCAAAACTGAGTGGCAAGTACAGAAAGTTCCCATATATTCCCTGCCCCCGCACATACACAGTCTCCCTCACTATCAGCATCCCCATCCAGAGAGGTACATTGGTTACAGCTGATGAATCTACATCGACACGTCATTATCACCCAAAGTGCATAGTTTGCATTGGCGTTGGGCATTTTAGGGCTTTTGACACATGTATGCACTATTGTAACATCATACAGAATAATTTCATTGCCCTAAAAATCCTCTGTGTTCCTCCTATTCATTCCTCCCTCCACCCCATTCCTGGCAACTACTGATCTTTTTACTGTCTCCACAGTTTTGCCTTCTCCAGAATGTCATATACTTGGAATCATAAGGTTTGTAGCCTTTTCAGATTGGCTTCTTTCACTCAGTGATATGCATTTAAAGTTCTTCCGTGTCTTTTTATGGCTTGATAGCTCATTTCTTTTTATCACTGAATACTACTACTCCATTGTCTGGATTATACACACTTTATTTATACATTCACCTACTGAAGAATGTGTTGGTTGCATCCAGGTTTTGGCAATTATGAATGAAGTTGCTGTAAACACCCATGTGCAGGTAATTGTGTTGATATGCATTTTTAATGCTTTTGGATAAACACTCAGGAGCACAATTGCTGGATTGTATAGTATGTTTAGTTTTGAAGGAAACTGCCAAAGCATCTTCCCAAGTGGCTGTACCATTTTCCATTTCCACCAACAATGAGTGAGAGTTCCTGTTGCTCCACATCCTCATCAGCATTTGGTGTTGTCAATGTTCTGGATTTTGGCCATTCTAACAGGTGTATTGTGGTATCTCATTTTGTTTTAATTTGCATTTCTCGGATAATATCACATGGAGCATCTTTTAATAAGCTTATTTGCCATCTGCGTGTTTTCTGTGGTGAGGTGTCTGTTAAACTCTTTGGTCCATTTTTTTAATCAGGTTGTTTGTGTTCTTATCGTTGAGTTTTAAAAGCTCTTTGTATATTTTGGATAACAGTCATTTAGCAGGTATGTCTTTTGCAAATATTTTCTCCCAGTCTGTGGCTTGTCTTCTCATTCTCTGGAGATCAGTGGTTTTTACACTTTCTTCTGCTGAAGCCAAGTATTGTGGAAGAAGCCATGGGGTCACCAGAGGATAGGTGCACAGGGTAGTGAGGGAAAGTTGGAGTGAATGGGCTCTGGTGCCCCCACCCCGCAACATTTCTCTTGCTTTAATCAGAGAAGTTTGACTTCATCCAGATTGCATATGAGGACTTTACATGAGGTTCACCTTTTTGTTTGTTTTAAAAGGGGTTTTTACTCTCAAAATGTTTTAAAGACCACTGAACTAGATGATCATCTTAAGGCCCTTTTAAGATTTATGATTCTGGAATTCTGTGGCTCTATTTTTCCAATGTAATATAACCTTCCTCTCGTTAAGGAAAAATGAGATAAACCTGTTATAAACACTCATGTGACACTTTTTCAATACAGTTTTCATCCACGTAGTGCTCACTTAGAATGATAGAAACAATACACCTAAAGAATATGCACCATTCACTTGCCCACTCATCTCTCAAAGAGAGGAACTTTCAACACTAGTTATCTTTTTAAAAATAATCAGAGAGAACTCTCAGCCATTTCAATTCTAGCCCAGGAAAAATAGGGAAAATACATTTGAAGGTTTCTGGCTCATGTGATACATTTGCAAACCAGAACCAAGATGATATGACTCTCATTTATTAGTGACTATTGCAAAGCGTTGCAGGCTATTAAGCAGGCTGTTCAATTTAGGGTGATATGGACATGCACATATTGGCCAATTATATATGCTCAGATTGTATGTCATTTTTTTTCTGCATTTTAATCTAAGTGTCAGATAGGTGTTTCATGATGTTTTATAAACACTTCTGTTCACATTAACATTGTTCATTGATTTGGCAAGGAATGAAGGGGTGTCATTTTCATGATTTTATTTGTATATTATGTATTCCACAGAGGATTTGAAATGCCTTACCAAATTTTATGCAATGTAAAGGGGTAAACCAATATTTGACACATCATTATAAATTGAGGATAATCTGAAGAAAATAATAAATCCAGGAGGCAGATTATCACACTGATATGGTTTGGCTCTGTGTCCCCACCCAAATTTCATCTTGAATTTTACTCGCATAATTTCCATGTGTTGTGGGAGGGACCCAGTGGGAGATCATTTGAATCATAGGAGTGGTTTCCTCCATGCTGTTCTCATTGTAGTGAATAAGTCTCATGAGATCTGATGGTTTTATCAGGGGTTTCCACTTTTATATCTTCCTCATTTTTTCTCTTGCCACCACCATGTAAGAAGTGCCTTTCGCCTCCCACCATGATTCTGAATTCTGAACCCTCCCCAGCCCTGTGGAACTGTAAATCCAATTAAACCTCTTTTTCTTCCCAGTCTTGGGTATGTCTTTATCAGCAGCACGAAAATGGACTAATACAGTAAATTGGTATGAGGAGGGGGGTGTTGCTGAAAAGATAGCCAAAAATGTGGAAGCAATCTTGGAACTGGATATCAGGGAGAGGTTGGAGCAGTTTGGAGGGCTCAAAAAAGACAGGAAAATGTGGGAAAGCTTGAAACTTCCTAGAGACTTGTTGAATGGCCTTGACAAGAACACTGATAGTGATATGAACAATAAAGTCCAGGCTGAGGTGGTCTCAGATGGGGATGAAGAAACTGTTGGGAAGTGGAGCAAAGGTGACTCTTGTTATATCTTAGCAAAGAGACTGGTGGCATTTTACCCCTGCTGTAGAGATTTGTGGAACTTTGAACTTGAGAGAAATGATTTGGGGTACCTGGTAAAAGAAATTTCTAAGCAGCAAAACATTCAAAAGGTGACTTGGGTGTTGTTAAAAGCATTCTGTTTTAAAAGAGAAACAGCATAAAAGTTCAGAAAATTTGCAGCCTGATGATGCAGTAGGAAAGAAAAACCCATTTTTTTGAGGAGAAATTCAAGCTGGCTGCAGAAATTTGCATAAGTAACAAGGAGCCAAATGTTAATCCCCAAGACAATGGGGAAAATGTCTCCAGAGCATGTCATAGGTCTTCATGGCAGCCCCTCCCATCACAGACCCGGAAGCCTAGGAGGAAAAAAACAGTTTTGTGGGCCAGTCCCAGGGTCCCCATGCTGTGTGCAGCCTAGGAACTTGGTGCCCTGCATCTCAGCTGCTCCAGCTATTGCTAAAAGGGGCTGAGGTACAGCTCGGCCCACGGTTTCAGAGGGTGCAAGCCCCAAACCTTGGCAGCTTTCATGTGGTGTTGAGCCTGTGTGTACACAGAAGTTAAGAATTGAGGTTTGGGAACCTCCACTTATATTTCAGAAGATACGTGGAAATGCCTGGATACCCAGGCAAACATTTGCTGCAGGGGTGGGGCCCTCATGGAGGGCCTCTGCTAGGGCAATGAGGAAGGGAAATGTGGGGTTGGAACCCCCACACAGAGTCCCCACTGGGGCACTGCCTAGTGGAGCTGTAAGAGGAGGACCACTGTCCTCCAGACCGCAGAATAGTAGATCCACTGACAGCTTGCACCGTGTGCCTGGAAAAACCACAGACACTCAACGCCAGCCTGTGAAAGCAGTCAGGGTTGGAGGTGGTGGTGGCTATACCCTATAAAGCCACAGGGGCAGAGCTGCCCAAGACTATGGGAACCTACCTCTTGCATCAGCATGACCTGGATGTGAGACATTCAGTCAAAGGAGATATTTTGAAGCTTTAGAATTTGACTGCCCTGGTGGATTTTAGAGTTGCGTGGGCCCTGTAACCCCTTTGTTTTGGCCAATTTCTCCCATTTGGAACTGCTGTATTTACCCAATGCCTAAACCCCCATTGTATCTAAGAAGTAACTAGCTTGATTTTGATTTTACAGGCTTATAGGCAAAAGGGACTTGCCTTGTCTCAGATGAGACTTTGGACTGTGGACTTTTGGTTAATTCTGAAATGAGTTAAGACTTTGGGGGACCATTGGGAAGGCATGATTGCTTTTGAAATGTGAGGACATGAGACTTGGAGAGGCCAGGGGTGGAATGTTATGGTTTGGCTCTGTGTCCCCACCCAAATCTCATCTTGAATTATACTCCCATAATTCCAAAGTGTTGTGAGAGGGACCTGGTGGGAAACAATTTGAATCATGAGGCCAGTTTCCCCTATACTGTTCTTGTGGTAGTGAGTAAGTCTCACAAGAGCTCATGGTTTTATCAGGGTTTCCGCTTTTGCATCTTCCTCATTTTCTCTTGCTGCTGCCGTGTAAGAAGTGCCTTTCACAAGCATAAGGAAGAAGTATACTTGCTGGAGCAGCAGGCTGTCCTTCTTCTGACGATATGGACTGCAAGTGCCTATGTTTACTTTGACCAAGATGGCCTTTCTTTTCACAGAAAGCCAGGGTTCACCCCTTGAATTTCATAAGACCTCTCTTTGCAGTGGGTTAGATACTCTTTTATATTTTTATACTCTGTCAGGAAAACTTTTTTTTTCCATTTAAAAATCAATCTTTTGGTTGCTTCCAAGATGGCTGAACAGGAACAGCTCTGGTCTGTAGCTCCCAGCGAGATCGAAGCAGAAGGCAGGTGATTTCTGCATTTCCAACTGAGGCACCTGGTTCATCTCACTGGGACTGGTTGGACAGTGGGTGCAGCCCACGGAGGGTGAGCCGAAGTGGGGCAGGGTGTCACCTCACCCACAAAGTGCAAGGGGTCAAGGGATTTCCCTTTCCTAGCCAAGGGAAGCCGTGACAGACTGTAGCTGGAGAAACAGTACACTCCTGACAAAATACTGCACTTTTCCCCACAGTCTTGACAACTGGAAGACCAGGAGATACCCTCCCTTGCCTGACTCAGTGGGTCACACACCCATGGAGCCTTGCTCACTGCTAGCGCAGCAGTCTGAGATCAACCTGCAATGCTGCTGCTTGATGCGGGGAGGGGCGTCTGCCATTGATGAAGCTTGAGTAGCTCACAGCGTAAACAAAGCAGCAGGGAAGCTTGAACTGGGCAGAGCCCACCTCAGCTCAGCAAGGCCTACTGCCTCTCTAGATTCCACCTCTTGGGGCAGCACATAGCAGAACAAAAGGCAGCAGACAGCTTCCGCAGACTTAAACATCCCTGTCTGACAGCTCTGAAGAGAGCAGTGGTTCTCTCAGCACAGTGTTCAAGCTCCAAGAACCAAGAGACCGCCACCTCAAGCAGGTCCCTGACCCCCATGTAGCCTGACTGGGAGACACCTCCCAGTAGGGGCCGACAGACTCTTCAAACAGGCAGGTGCCCTCTGGGACGAAGCTTCCAGAGGAAGGATCAGGCAGCAATATTTGTTGTTCTGCAGCCTCCGCTGGTGATACCCAGGCAAACAGGGTCTGGGGTGGACCTCCAGCAAACTCCAACAGGCCTGCAGCTGAGGGGCCTGTCGGTTAGAAGGAAAACTAACAAACAGAAAGGAATAGCATCAACGTCAACAAAAAGGACGTCCACACCAAAACCCCATCTGTAGGTCATCAACATCAAAGACCAAACGTAGATAAAACCACAAAGATGGGGAGAAACCAGAGCAGAAAAGTGGAAAATTCCAAAAACCAGAGCGCCTCTTCTGCTCCAAAGGATTGCAGCTCCTCACCAGCAAGGGAACAAAACTGGATGGAGAATGAGTTTGATGAGTTGACAGAAGTAGGCTTCAGAAGGTCGGTAATAACAAACTTCTCCAAGCTAAAGGAACATGTTCTAACCCATCGCAAGGAGGCTAAAAACCTTGAAAAAAGGTTAGATGAATGGCTAACTAGAATAAACAGTGTAGAGAAGAAATTAAATGACCTGATGGAGCTGAAAACCACAGCATGAGAACTTCGTGATGTATGCGCAAGCTTCGATAGCTGATTTGATCAAGTGGAAGAAAGGATATCAGTGATTGAAGATCAAATTAATGAAATAAAGTGAGAAGACAAGATGAGAGAAAAGAAGAGTGAAAAGAAACAAACAAAGCCTCCAAGAAATATGGGACTATGTGAAAAAAACAAATGTATGTTTCATTGGTGTACTGGGAAGTGATGGGGAGAATGGAACCAAGTTAGAAAACACTCTTCAGGATATTATCCAGGACAACTTCCCCAACCTAGCAAGGCAGGCCAACATTCAAATTCAGGAAATACAGAGAACACTACAAAGATACTCCTCAAGAAGAGCAACCCCAAGACACATAATTTTCAGATTTAAAAAGTATGAAATGAAGGAAAAAATGTTAAGGGCAGCCAGAGAGAAAAGTCGGGTTACCCACAAAGGGAAGCCCATCAGACTAATGGGATCTCTCAGCAGAAACCCTACAAGCCAGAAGAGAGTGGGGGCCAATATTCAACATTCTTAAAAATTCTTAAAAAAAGAAGAATTTTCAACCCAGAATCTCATATCCAGCCAAACTAAGCTTCATAAGTGAAGGAGAAATAAAATCCTTTACAGACAAGCAAATGCTGAGAGATTTTGTCACCACCAGGCCTGCCTTAGAAGAGCTCCTGAAGGAAGCACTAAACATGGAAAGGAACAAACAGTACCAGCCACTGCAAAAACATTCCAAATTGTAAAGACCATCGACGCTATGAAGAAACTGCATCAATTAACGGGCAAAATAACCAGGTAACATCAGAATGACAGGATCAAATTCAAACATAACAATATTAACCTTAAATGTAAATGGGGTAAATGCTCCAATTAAAAGACACAGACTGGCAAATTGGATAAAGAGTCAAGACTGTGCTGTATTCAGGAGACCCATTTCACGTGCAAAAATGCACATAGGCTCAAAATAAAGGGTCGAAGGAAGATCTACTGAGCAAATGGAAAGAAAAAAAAAAAGCAGGGGTTGCAATCCCAGTCTCTGATAAAACAGAATTTAAACCAACAAAGATCAAAAGAGACAAAGACAGCCACAACAAGAAGAGCTAACTACCCTAAATATATATGCACCCAGTACAGGAGCACCCAGATTCATAAAGCAAGTCCTTAGAGACCTACAAAGAGACATAGACTCCCACACAATAATAATGGGAGACTGGGAGACACCCCACAGTCAATATTAAACAGATCAACAAGACAGAAGGTTAACAAGGATATCCAGGACTTGAACTCAGCTCTAGACCAAGCGGACCCAATAGACATCTACAGAACTCTCCACCCCTAATCAACAGAATATACATTCTTCTCAGCACCACATCACACTTATTTTAAAATTGACCACATAATTGGAAGTAAAACACTCCTCAGCAAATGTAAAAGAACAGAAGTCACAACAAACTGTCTCTCAGACCACAGTGCAATCAAATTAGAACTCAGGATTAAGAAACTCACTCAAATCCACACAGCTACGTGGAAACTGAACAACCTGCTCCTGAATGACTACTGGGTAAATAACAAAATGAAGGCAGAAATAAAGATGTTCTTTGAAACCAATGAGAACAAGGACACAATGTACCAGAATTTCTGGGACACATTTAAAGCAGTGTGTAGAGGGAAATTTATAGCACTAAATGCCCACGAGAGAAAGCAGGAAAGATCTAAAATCGACACCCTAACATCATAATTGAAAGAACTAGAGAAGCAAGAGCAAACAAATTCAAAAGCAAGCAGAAGGCAAGAAATAACTGAGATCAGAGCAGAACTGAAGGAGACAGAGACACAAAAAGCCGTTCAAAAAATCAATGAATCCAGGAGCTGGTTTTTTGAAAAGATCAACAAAATTGATAGACCACTAGCAAGACTAATAAAGAAGAAAAGAGAGAAGAATCAAATAGATGCAATAAAAAATGATAAAGGGATATCACCACCGATCCCACAGAAATACAAACTACCATCAGAGAATACTATAAACTCCTCTACGCAAATAAACTGGAAAATCTAGAAGAAATGGATAAATTCCTGGACACATACACCCTCCCAAGACTCAACCAGGAAGAAGTTGAATCTCTGAAGACCCCAATAACAGGTACTGAACCAAGGTTTGGACCAACCAAAAATGTCCAGGACCAGATGGATTCACAGTTGAATTCTACCAGAGGTACAAAGAGGAGCTTGTACCATTCCTTCAGAAACTATTCCAATCAATAGAAAAAGAGGGACTCCTCCCTAACTCATTTTATGAGGCCAGCATCATCCTGGTACCAAAACCTGGCAGAGACACAACAAAAAAAGAGAATTTTAGGCTAATATCCCTGATGAACATCGATGTGAAAATCCTCAATAAAATACTGGCAAACCAAATCCAGCAGCACATCAAAAAGCTTATCCACCAAAACCAAGTCAGCTTCATCCCTGGGATGCAAGACTGGTTCAACATACGCAAATAAATAAATGTAATCCATCACATAAACAGAACCAATGACAAAAACCACACGATTATCTCAGTAGATGCAGAAAAGGCCTTTGACAAAATTCAACAGCCTTTCTTGCTAAAAACTCTAAATAAATTAGGTATTGATGGAACGTACCTCAAAATAATAAGAGCTATTTATGACAAACCCACAGCCAATATCATACTGAATGGGCAAAACCTGGAAGCATTCCTTTTGAAAACCAGCACAAGATAAGAACGCCCTCTCTCACCACTCCTATTCAACATAGTGTTGGAAGTTCTGGCTAGGGCAATCAGGCAAGAGAAAGAAATAAAGGGTATTCAGTTAGGAAAAGAGGAAGTCAAATTGTCTCTCTTTGCAGATGACACGATTGTATATTTAGAAAACCCCATTGTCTCAGCCCAAAATCTCCTTAAGCTGATAAGCAACTTCAGCAAAGTCTCAGGATACAAAATCAATGTGCAAAAATCACAGGCATTCCTGTACACCAATAATAGACAAACAGAGAGCCAAATCATGAGTGAACTCCCATTCAGAATTACTACAAAGAGAATAAAATACCTAGGAATCCAACTTACAAGGGATGTGAAGGACCTCTTCAAGGAGAACTACAAAACACTGCTCAATGAAATAAAAGAGGACACAAACAAATGGAAGAACATTCCATGCTCGTGGATAGGAATAATCAATATCACGAAAATGGTCATACTGCCCAAGGTAATTTATAGATTCAGTGCTATCCCCATCAAGCTACCATTGACTTTCTTCACAGACTTGGAAAAAACTACTTTAAAGCTCACGTGGAACCAAAAAAGAGCCTGCATAGCCAAGACAATCCTAAGCAAAAAGAACAAAGCTGGAGGCATCACACTACCTGACTTCAAACCATACTACAAGGCTACAGTAACTAAAACAGCATGGTACTGGTACCAAAATAGATATATAGACTAATGGAACAGAACAGAGGCCTCAGAAATGACACCACACATCTGCAACCATCTGATCTTTGACAAACCTGACAAAAACAAGAAATGGCGAAAGGATTCCCTATTTAATAAATGGTGCTGGGAAAACTGGCTAGCCATATGTAGAAAGCTGAAACTGGATCCCTTCCTTACACTGTATACAAAAATTCGCTCAAGAAGGATTAAAGACTTAAATGTAAGACCTAACACCTAGAAGAAAACCTACACAATACCATTCAGGACATAGGCATGGGCAAAGACTTTATGACTAAAACACCAAAAGCAATGGCATCAAAAGCCAAAATAGACAAATTGGATCTAATTAAACTAAAGAGCTTCTGCACAGCAAAGGAAACTATCATCAGAGTGAACAGGCAACCTACAGAGTGGGAGAAAATTTTTGCAATCCACCCATCTGACAAAGGGCTAATATCTTTGTAGAATCTGCAAAGAACTTAAACAAATTTACAAGAAAAAAACAAACCCATCAAAAAAGTGGGCAAAGGATATGAACACCTTTACACTGTTGGTGGGAGTGTAAATTACTTCAACCATTGTGGAAGACAGTGTGGTGATTCCTCAAGGATCTAGAACTAGAAATACCATTTGACCCAGTGATCTCATTAGTGGGTATATACCCAAAGGATTATAAATCATGCTACTATAAAGACACATGCACACATATGTTTATTGCAGCACTATTCACAATACCAAAGACTTGGAACCAACCCAAATGTCCATCAACGATAGACTGGATAAAGAAAATGTGGCACATATACACCATGGAATACTATGCAGCCATAAAAAAGGATGAGTTCCTGTCCTTTGCAGGGACGTGGATGAAGCTGGAAACCATCATTCTAAGCAAACTATCATGAGGACGTAAAACCAAACACTGCATATTCTCACTCATAGGTGGGAGTTGAACAATGAGAACACATGGACACAGCACAAGGAACATCACACACCGGGGCCTGTCAGGGGTTGGGGGGCTGGGGGAGGGATAGCATTAGGAGAAATACCTAATGTAAATGATGAGTTGATGGGTGCAGCAAACCAACATGGCACATGTATACCTATGTAACAAACCTGCACGTTGTGCATCTGTACCCTAGAACTTAAAGTATAATAAAAAAAAAAAAAAAAGAAAAGAAAAAAAGAAGTGGCTTTTACCTCCCGCCACGATTCTAAGGCCTCTCAGCCATGTGGAACTGTAAGTCCAGTTAAACCTCTTTTTCTTCCCAGTCTCGAGTATGTCTTTATCAGCAGCGTGAAAATGAACTCATACACACACACAGAAGTATATCTTTACAGTTCCCAGGATGGACTGCAAGTTTGGCTCTAAATTTCCTTTGCCTGGCCAAAACAAAAAGAACACATTTTATTATAAGGTTCACAGGCTTTTAATTGAAAAAAAAAAAAAACCAGTTATTCAACATGAAAACTCTTTTTCAGACAAAGTTCTACAAAGTCTATTTCTCACAAGTAGGACTTTCGCAAGGATTGTGCAACTGACAATTCAAAGTCATTTATTCCGTGGTGAGAAACCGGAGTACAGATCTTTACCAGTTAGGGGATGATCCATGTGTTTTGATAATTACCTTGGTGGTGATCAGACTAAAGGTCTCCTGTGAAAACCATTAACTTCACACTATAGCTGATAGGATGCACTGAAGCCCTTACCGCTGACTGCATGGATGAGAGCTAGGCCAGAGCATTGGCAGGCAGAGTTTATAACATGGGGCAGGAAGCATTGAAATTCTATTCCACCTCTTGGTGTATCAGGTCAGGAGTCAAATCTCCTATCTTCCTCTTCTGGATCGCTTTCCTCCTGAAGTGTCTGGCATAGATGTCTAGGTATAGCTGGGCATGGTGGTGTGTGCCTATAGACCCAGCTACTTGAGAGGCTGAGGTGGGAGGATTGCTTGAGTGCAGGAGTTTGAGGCTGCAGTGAGCCATGACCACACCACTGTACTCCACCCTGGGTGACAGAGCAAGACCCTGTCTCTCTTTCTAAAAAAACAAAACAAAACAAAACAAAACAAAAAGAAAAAAAGATGTCCAAGTGTGTTCTGGTTACTGCTGCTGACTGCTAAATTTAACAGCTAGAAAAAAAAACTTTGGACTCTATGGATCATAAATTTGGATAAGACACAGAGGGAATGGCTTGTCTCATGTTCACAATGTCTAAAGTCTTAGATGGGGAGAGTCGTCAACCAGGGGTAATTTGAGAGTTATGGGCTGGAACCACCTTGAGGCACCTTTATTCATAGGCTAGCAATTGATGTTGGCTGTTGGCTGGGACGTCAGCTGGAGCTGTCAACTGGGAGACCTGTCTGATATCCCAGCATAGGACACTAGACCTCTCACAAAGTGGCGAGGGCTCCAGAAGCAAGTGTCCCAGCTGACAAAAAAAAAAAGTTTCATAGCCTTCTACGACATGCACTTAGAAGTGGTAATGTGTCACTTCCAGCCCTTTCTGTTGATTACAAGTGAGTCATGAGTCCACTCAGTTTCAAGGGAGAGGGCCCAGATCCCATATCTCCATGGGAAGAGTGCCAAGAACACCTTGTAGAAAAGCTTGTGGATAGGAGATATTGGTGTGGTCATCCTTGGAAAACACAATCTTCCCCAGTGTGCAAGAGAGGCTTCCTGCTCTGCATTGTGGCTTAATTATTGTTGAAATACCAGGCAAGAAAAGGTAGGATCCAGGGAAACAAATGTATCCAGGATGTTTTGGTCTGCCTTTTCTAGGAAAAAAGGAAACCCTCAAAGCCTCTGAGACTAGGTCACCCCAGTGGGACTAGAAGTTCCACGTGGAACCTTCTGCAAACTCCTCTGCAATAGATGGACTGTGCATTTTCCAAATGTGTCTTTACATCATCTCCTTTCTGACCTTGGGAAGATAGTAACTGACTGTGGAGTAGGAAATCCAGAACCCTGATTGTTTTAAAATATATTACAGATACAAGTAATGAAAAGAAGGCTCCTAAGGAAAATATAGATCCGTAATGGCTTTGTCCCAAAAGCTATTAGGCTATAATATTTTATTACAAAGGCTATATTTATTACAAAATGTATTTAAATAAATACTTAATATTTATTTAAATAATATTTATTTTATTATTAATAATTAATATTTAAATAAATATATTTCTTACAAAAATTAAAAACTGGGACTTTATATTTAAAGGTGAGACATTAAATTCTTTTTAAAAAGCGCACATTTAAGATTTTTTTCTCAAGTCAACTGAACCAGTTCATCAGTTTCACTATGAACGTGTTGATGCACCAAGTATTTACTTTCTAGAACATCTAGTAGACGTCACTAAAAAATTATACCAAGTTGAAAAATGTCACTGAATCAGAGGCATGTGGTTGGTTATGTAGTCATCTGTGCCAACTGGGTATATAGCAATACCAAATGAACAGCACTGCCATGTTCCCTTGCTGGGTTCCAGCAAAAACACTCATCTTCACTGTCGTCTCTCTTTGAGACCTCTTAGAGAGGACTTTGATGAGTGTATGGTCTTATACACACTAGTCTAACAATACACATTTGCTCAAGGATTGGGTTATGAGCAGGCTCTTCACCTTTCAGGTGAACAATTACACATCAGGAGAAGGATGGAAGTTTCCTATCTATGAACAAATATTTCCCAAAGCAATAATCTCTTTATTCAACTCACATAATGAGAAGTCAGTTCCTCTGTGCCATAAAGCAATCTCTTTGAAGTCTTCAGTAATGTTGAGGGTTTTAATGTTGAGGGCTTTATCAAACTAAACATTCAAGTGTCTTAGGCTTTCCCCTTAGTTCTTTGAGCAAATTGGTTGCTATGAAGTATGTTAGTGTTCCGAATGAATGGATAGCATGATGGGGGATGTCTAGGTGGTTCCAGAATTTAGACTGTGGTTTCCATAACAAAGTGTGGCAGTATTGGCATTAGGGAAGAGAAATGACTTCTAAATAACTTCTCAAAGTTTACTAAAGACTTAAGAATGTAGGAAATGGCCACAAAAGGAGGTATACAAAACATTCCTCTGTCTTTATTCCTCTTTATACAAACGTATTCACTTTCCCATCAGCAAGTCATAAAATACTTCTCATCTTGCATTACAGTAGGACACCTACTATAACAAATAGGCTACAAAATGTATAATGGCTCAAACACCTAGCAGTTTATTTCTTATTTACTTAACAATGCTGGGTCCATGAACATGTTAATATCATAACCCTCTTTTATGTGGTCACTCAGGGACTCAGGTTGTTGAGGGCTCTGTCATCATGAATGGGTGGCTTCCAAGGTCATCCTAAGAGTTATCTCCATTCTAACCAGTCCAGCCAGAAAGGCAGAACAGGCATGGAGGAGCAAAGATATCCATGGATAGATCATCCTCTTAAAGTCATTGTAGCATTGTGATAGGGCTCTTTTCACAAAACAAGGATACAGTCCATGTTTTCAAGATTTTACATTTTAGTAGCCACAATACAAAGAAGCTAAAATAGTCTTGTGATTTGTCATCATGGCTGTTAATGGAGAGTGTTTTAAAAGCACTGATATCAGGGCTCCACCCTCAGCTTCCAATCATCAGGTTTGGATGGAACCTGACAGCTGCATCTTGTAAAACTCCACGGGAGATTCTGAGAGACAGCCAAGTTTGAGATTCACAAACCTTAAGAGAAAAAATCTCCTTGAATTGCCATAACAAACTACCAGTCTAATAAAACATACATATTCCTTTGACTACTCTTAAATGAAACAAATAGGTAATAATTTACCTGTACATATAATTAAAAATTTAATGTATTTTATAACCATCCTATAAAGGAGAAATTATATTAAACTATATTAAAATAAAATGATATATATTTCAATGCAGATGCCCAAGCTTGACTAAAGTAGGAAACATAATAAAGTAATAAAATGCTTATATGTACTTATAATGAATGTTTGGATATGAGAAGATGATCAGAGGCTTTTTGTCCAAGAAGTACAGGCATATGAAAAAGTAGAGCAAGAGATGGACACCAGACTGAGAAAACTAAAAACTAACCAACTTATTTGTGTATGATAAAAGGAGAGAAAAAAATTGATTAGTAAAAATATGCTACCGTGTGGTCTGAATGTTCGTCCCTTCCAAAACTCATGTTGAAATTTAATCCCCCATGTGGCAGTATTGAGAAGTGGGACCTTTAAGAGGTGATTGGTTCAAGAAGATTCTGCACTCATGAGTGGTTGAAACCATTCACGGAATAACGGGTTAATGGATCAATGAGTTATCCCAGGAGTGGGACTGGTAGCTTTATAAGAGAAGGAAGAGAGACCTGCGCTAGCACACTCAGCCTCCTTGCCATGTGAGCCATCTCGGGACCCCGCAGAGTCCCCACCAGAAAGAAGGCCCTCACCCAATGTGTCCCCTTGACCTAGGATTTCTCAACCTCCATAACTGTAGGAAATGAATTCCTTTTCTTTGTAAATTATCCAGTTTCAGGTATTCTGTTATAAACAACAGAAAATGGGCTAAAACACACGCCAAGAAAATTGAAAGACTGTGGAAGTGAAAGAAGAATAAAAAATGAAGTAATTTTGCAAATGAGTCTGGCTTTATTATAAGTGTATTGTCAAAGTGATTCCCTTTGTTATACGATGAAAAAGAGCCAAAATGGATAGAAACATTTATCCTATCTTAATATCCCACTACATTCAAGGCAAATATTCAGTCAGTCTCTAGAACTTAACAAGGCCTTGGAGATGATATCCTTTGGATGAGCAATGGAGAAGACAAGATGGATTGGAAAAAGAAACAAACAAACAAACAAAAAAACATGTAAGAGGCTATCAGGAAAACTCTGGAGACGATGTCAATGTAAAACAGATACAAACCTCAAAATAATTTTAATATGTACATTGCACAAAAATGACTTCTTATCATGTTACAAATTTATTTTAAAACATATAGGAGGCAACAACAATATTTCATTGATGTGTACTATTTTATAATTGTTGGCTCTAATTTTATTTAGTAGAGTCTTACATCTCCTCTCTACATATTTACATCCGGTTGTATTGTTTTTGTAGTACCTGTTCAACTGCACTGAAATCATTTCAATTAAATGCATGGTTGAAAAGCTGACATAATACATTCAATTGCCAAATTGCATAAAGTGAATAAGCTATTTAATAATTTGGAGAAAATATATTCCATTTAAACTTCCTTCTCTATAACCAGTTCATACACTGGATCTTTTGGGCACAGCCATGTGAAAGCTTTTCAAAACTTTTCACTACTTTTTTTTGAGACGGAGTCTCACTCTGTCACCCAGGCTAGAGTGCAGTGGTGCGATCTCGGCTCACTGCAACCTCCACCTCCCAGGTCCAAGTGATTCTCCTGCCTCAGCCTCCCGAGTAGCTGGGATTACAGGCACCTGACACCACACCTGACTAATTTTTGTATTTTTAGTAGAGACAGGATTTCACCATGTTGGCCAGGATCGTCTTGAACTCCTCACCTCAAGTGTTCCGCCTGCCTTGGCCTCCCAAAGTGGTGGGTTACAGGCATGAGCCATTGCACCCAGCCACTGTAGATTCTTATTTGTAGTAGATTTAGTTCAGTAGGGCATTTGAGAGGCATAGGAACTGGAACAAAATCTTCATTGTTTGGGACTGTCTTGCACATTGTAGGACATCCAGTACAGTCCCTTCCACGAAGTGGCAGCAGCAGCCTCGGGCTGTCCAAACACCCTGTTAGGGACAGTGCCACTCCCGGAACCACAGAAGAACCACAATCATAGGAGAAGCATACAACAAACATGGTGTTCATCGGACGGTCAGCTTCGGTGGCACTTTTGAGCAAGCACACTATTTGGTTGTAGAATGAGTCCCTGGCAGGGCACCCGAAAGGCTGATGTGTGACTCATCCCTAGTACCTCTGAGAATGCTGAAAGCTCCTCCTTCTCCAAGCTGAGTGGCAGCTTTCTGGTCCAGACTACTTAAATTGTGACTTGAGGAATTTTCTTCACTTTTTCCTTTGAGTCATTCTGTTTTCGATCAAGATGCGATAGAATGAAGGATTCTTTCAGGGTCTGCTGTCACATCCTTCCTTTGGGAACAGATAGAAAATCTGGCCTGGCTTGAAGAGTTTGTCCTCAAACATCTGGTAAGCCATAGGCATCAGCATCTCTTACTTCTCCAGAGACATTTAGATGTGTCCCCCATCTCCATGGAGGCCCATGGCAAGGGGACCCCTAGTTGTACTAGAGCTTCCTTCTGGGCACAGCCACACTGCACAGGCACTGCAGTGTACAGCACACCTCCTCCAGCTTCCGGAAGACTCCATTATCTAGAAAAGTGCTGAGAAATGGAGAAGGGGGTTCCTCTGGGGTGGAGATGGAAAGAGGAAAAGGAAGGGAGAATGTCCAAGCAAAATGAGAGAAGGTGAGGGACAGCAGAATTGAGAGTGAGGGAGAGGGAGAGAGCAAGAGACTGGGTTGAGATGTCTTGTACATGGGGGTGTCCTCGTGGCTTCACTCCCCTTTCGTTTGTACCACTCCGTTTCCCCAGACTCTTCCTAAATATCCCCTTATTGGCTACAAGATCCAGATTGCCTAGAAGCTCAGATTTGCTGACAGCACCTCAAGACTGGATAATGACATATAGATTTTTTTCTTGTTTCCATCTTTGGGATTTGGAGCAATCTCCAGAGTTGCAAAAGCCTACCTTGTTGCAATAATATTTTTGAGGGTCCACACTGTCTGCTCACTTGCTCTATGCTGCTGGGCACAGTGGTGTGGCCATCCAGGGTGGGAGAGACCACCTGGGATATGGAAATTACCAGCAGCCCTGTTTTGCTCTTGCAGTGGTTGCCAAAGCACACGAAGCATTCTGGGAATCTGAATTTCTGTTGTTTCTCCCAAATGGCCCCTGAAGGGCAACAGGCAGCAAACATGGACCACATTTTGCCAGAAAAGTCCAGAAAGAAGATGGCTGCTGTTGTCAACTATTGGCATTTCAACAGGACCTATTTTTATTTCTCAGTATATTTGCACAACTAGGAAGCATCTGCTGACAAGGATGAGATGATAAGCTGTATTGATGCCAAAACAGGACTAGAAAAACAGGCTTGTTCTGCAAATGGCCTGCATCCTGAGAGTCCGTGTTAAGAACATTCTCTCTCTCCAGGCAATATCTGCTCTTAAAACATTAACACTTGAAAGGAAGTAAGGCTTGGAATCCTTAGCACAGTCATGCACACACTAGGTTCTCAGTAAGTGCATGCTGGATGAAGGAACCCACACGCACCTTAAGGAGGATGGAACATTGGCAGCCCAAGAAAAAAGTCACTCCCCAGAGGCCGAGTGCCATGTCTTTGACCTCCATTGGCAAGGTCATGGTGAAATGCTGACTCTTGGGGTCGCTGAGGTCCCAGCACGGTGTGCCTTCACACCGTGCAAACGATAAGAAGAGAAGAGATGCACACATGTCACCTTTCCAGGCAGGGACATCCAAGCTGTTTGAGTCTCCATTCTGTGATTTCCTTGAACAAGAAAGGGATTATTGGTGAATGAGGCCAGCATCCTGGGTGGGAACAAAAAAGGAAATTGGTAGAAAGTACATCATCCAAGTTGGTCTAACTCAGCCCTGTGGCTTGGGCGGGTTCCTAGGATATCCAGCCGGAGGCAGAGGCTCTAGGGGATGTGAGGCTGCACTGGGTATGATGACACAGAGGACTGTGAGAGGCAGAGAAAAGGGGAGATAAGCTGAGGCCCTCCTAGCCCTAACCCCCCAGATCACACCCTCTGCTATCTGCCACCTCCAGGCCAACACCACGGCCATGGGAGGTTTGCCCATTTTTCTGATAGACACATTCTTTCTCTACCAACAGCCCACATGGAACATAAGTGAAGTAATTCAGCAATTTCCTTCTTAATCTGCTGTCTCTCTGCTGCTTACTCATTCTGTGCTGTTTGCTTTAGATCAAGGTGCCCCAGGGTACCAAAAGCTACATTATCCTATTCAACTGCATGGAAACCAAGATCCCGACCATTCTGGTTTGTTGTTATTGTTACGTTAGTTTTAAACCTTAGCCATTTTCCATTCTGGGCAGTTACAACTCTGTTTACTATGAGTTCCTCTGTGTAGATGTTTCTCCCATACCCGACCTACAAACTGCTACGTGAGCAGTAACTTGTCACCATGTTATCCGCATAAAGTCAGGGATTGATAAACTTGGGAGCCTTTAGCTCTTGAAGGTGCTGATGAGGAAGGGGAGAGGGGAGGAGAAGGAATTTGTTTGTGAGATGGTCAGTGGGCTGAATAGTGGTATGACCAAAAAGTGTTACTATAAATACACATAATCTGGAAAACAAAAATACTGTCATCTCCTCCCTGCAAGGCACTGTGATTAGGCAGGATGGAGCTTATTGCTGCAGTGTTAGAAAATGCATCCTTGTAGTCCCAAAAAAGCCTGTTCCATCCTGCCCATCTCTTGTTCTCAGTACTTCTTACTTCACTGTCACTCATTTTCTTCCTGTCCTTGGGTTGAGGTCTCAACTTCTTGTAATAGAATTTTTTCAGTTATAAGCGACAGAAATCCAACTCACACTATCTTAAGCAAAAAGGGGATTCACTGATACGTGTGTTAGGAAGAATATATGAAAGCTCAAAGGTCAAGTGAAAAAAATGTAAGAACGAAGACCTTGGTGGGGTGTGGTGGCTCACGCCTATCATCCCAGCATTTTGGGAGGCCGAGGCAGGTGGGTCACAAGGTCAGGAGTTCAAGACCAGCCTGCCCAAGATGGTGAAACCCCATCTCTACTAAAAACACAAAAATTAGCCGGGTGTGATGGCGGGCTCGTGTATTCCCAGCTACTTGGGAGGCTGAGGCAGAGAACTGTTTAAACCTGGGAGGCAGAGGTTGCAGTGAGTTGAGATGCGCCACTGCACTCCAGCCTGGGCGGCAGAGTGAGACTCTGTCTCAAAAAAAAAACAAAACAAACAAACAAACAAACAAAAACTAAGACCTTGTGACTACTACCTACTACCTGGATCTCTCTCTCTCTCTCTCTCTCTCACCCCCCCACACTATCACCTCTCCTTGTTGTCAGTAATTTCCTTTCTGCAGACAGGAGTTCCACGTGCTGGGAAGAGGGCCATTCAGAGCCTCGTATTCTCATCCTCTCAGTTTAGCAATGCTAGAAGAAAAAACTTTTGTCTCACAACCTCATATACAATCTCAGAAATAGGCTCTTATTTTCTGGCTTGAGGCTGTCCAGAAGCACCAGGCACTGTGATGGTCTCACTTTCTGTCCTGGATCTATCTGTGGGGCCCAGAGAGCAGGATCTATTTCAGAAAATAGGCGAGAGGGGAAAAACTTATGTGGCCGTAAAAAACAGCGTTTTTCAAGTGGCCTATCCCCATCCACATCATAAACTTTTCTGCTGAGGCTTAAAAGTGCTTAGACTTCAAACTTGATCTAAAACAGAAATCCTACCTGGAAAAATCACCTTCCAGTCACTTAGCCAATCGCTCATCACTCTCTGTCTCTGAATCTCACCACGAGTTTCACACATCTCCTGAGAGAGCGTCTCCTTTATCATTACCACATGTGGAGTCAGCAGATTGGGTTTCATCTAAGCTCTGCCTACCTACTATCCGAGTTCCCTAGCAGGTTAGTGACTTTCTCTGCCTTTTTGTTTCTTGATGTGAAAAGGAACAACAGTGGCTGCTCACAGGGTTGTCAATTACATGGTCAATTACATTACATGGACAATTCATGATGGTGTCAGACCTGTCTGAGAAAAGGTGGCCCATGTTACCATGACAGGCCCCAAGGCTAACAGCCCCTTTCTGGGTCATGGCTCATACAAAGGAGCCCTCCTTGGTTTGCTGGTGCTCTGAGACTTGCAAATGCATTAGGAATTTTACACTGTAACTTGGTTTTAAATGGGTCCAGAGCATCCCCATTGCTAGACTACTGTGCTGAGGAAGGGCACTGGCTCATTGTTACATCCCATGAACACTCTGGGTCTCCTAGACCTCATCCTCTTTGAGCTTCTCTCTCTCACTCTCTCTCTGCGCATTCAGGAGTGTACACATTTCTGTCCAGCACCCTGAAGTCTCTGGAAGAGAAGGACCATATCCACCGAGTCCTGGACAAGATCACAGACACTTTGATCCACCTGATGGCCAAGGCAGGCCTGACCCTGCAGCAGCAGCACCGGCGGCTGGCCCAGCTCCTCCTCATCCTCTCCCACATCAGGCACATGAGGTGAGGCATCTGTGGGCTTCCTACAGGAGAGACATAAAGAAAACATGCCCCCAAACCTATGTGACAGCTGGCCGGGAAGGACTGGTGCCTGCATATGGAGAGTGCACTTGTGACAGTTCCTGGCATAGAATAAGCATAAATGCTATAGGAGGACAGAAGAGAGAGGTTTTAAATCTGCGAGGGTCACAGGGCAAGTGTCAGAGAAGGCATAGAGGAAGCGATACTTACGCTTGGTTTAAAGCATGTGCTTTGGGGCAGTGGTTTAGAGATTGGGTGCAGTGTGCAAATAGGAGGAGGGGGCCAATCAAGAGAAGTCAGTGAATGTACACATCCCCTGAAGACACTGGGTATATCTGTTATGGTCCCTGTGTACACTCGGATATTCTAAATGAGAGACCCTGGGGCCAGATGCCTCACGGAGAGTCAATGTTGACTCCTTCATACCTGTTGAACCCCTTCTTGTCACCCCCATTGCCATTACCCTAGTCTAAGCCACCATCATTTTCTGTTGGACTTCTGTGCCAATCACTGGATGTGTATCCCTGCCTGTAATCTAGATCCTTTCTAGATCATTCTCCATGATGTGTCCAGAGTGATCATTCTAGAACCAAATCTGATGTCATCCTCCTGCTTAAAACCCTTAAGTTCTCATTGCTTTTAGATAAAATATAAACCCTTTCACTTTGTTTTTATTACTCCTTATGATTCAGCCCTTACTTAGCTTACGAGGACTTCCTCATGTCTGAGCTCTAGCCATAATAGCTGACTGTTGGATGAGTCATCGGGGGGAGGTTCTTCTTCAGGCTGCAGATTGGCGGTCAGCCCTCCTGACCTCAGCTGGGCTCACTCACACATCTAGGAGGCAGCTGCCTGAGGCCAGGGTGACTCTGCTCTATGCCTCATGTCTCCTATCCTCCTTGTACCCACTTGTTAGCTGAGACATGTTCTCATCACAATGGCAGAGGCATGAGAAAGTGATCCTGTTTGGGCAAGTGCATTTTACTCTTTTCTTTCACTCATGTCCACTGACATTTCATTGGCCAAGCAAGCATGTGGGGTGTCCAGAGTCAAAGATGGACATGTTGCCGGGTTCATGACTATTTCTGAGCAATAATCTAACCTATCATAGCTCAGATCTCACTCCTTGCAGGAAGCATCTCCTAATCCTTAAGGCCTAGTTGGAACTTACACTCTGTTCTTCCCTATGGTTACTGCCCATTTTACTATTTTTCTGCCCGTTTAGACTGACAACTCTGTGAGCCATCATTGCAATACGGCTTGCTTACCCAATATCACCTAGCATGATGCAGAGCAGATAGTAAATACTCAACAAATGTTTTCTGTAAGAGCTAAGGAAGGACATCAGCAGACAAAATAGAGTCTTTCTATGCCAAAAGGTGAAAGTGGTCTCATTTCCATTCCATTGTCCTGTAATTTGGCTAGCCAAAAGCTTAGTGGATACCATTCCCATAAGTAGATCTCATCTGCAGGGAAGAGATGGGGAGACTGCTGGGTTATTTATTGCAGACTCCAGCGGGACCACAACAATGATTCAAAGTGATGACACTAGAAGGACAGGTGCCAATGGGTGATGAAGCCACAATGAAAATGTCAAGTGGTATCACTAAAAGGACAGGTACTCATGGGTGATGAAGCCTACATGACCTTGGGCTTACACCAGGACCCTAGGAATGAAAGAGATTCCTTCTCTTAGTGGCTATGAGGGAAGGCCTATGATGTCTTAAGGAGGTTGGATTCGATCATTTTTAAGGGACCTTCAAATCCTTAGACCATGATTCAAATGGCAAGAAGTTTGCTCCATTAAACTCCCAGGCACCACCCTTTCTGGAGACAACCTTAAAAAATTATTAGCTCCTGGGAAAATAGATGTATCTTATTTTCTTTGTATCCCTCACAGTGCCATATGTGAAGACTTACATATGGTATATGCCCGCAACATTACTACTGAGTGAGTGAACAAAGAAATGGGGGAATGAATGGATGAACAAATGGCTCATGGCAGGCTTTTCCCTGCCCTGTGAATTCAGCTTCTACTTGGTAAGAAGGTGATTGCAATCTCTGTTCTCAGGGTTCCCTAAGGATCCCTGTATAACAGATGAAGGAATCACATCTGTCAGGTAGAGTAGGTGACTGCATTCAGAGTATACATTTCCAGTCTCCCCTGTCTTTTTCTTTTGATGAGTATTATAGAGAGGGAAGCCATGAGTGGATTAGATGCCAAAATCCCTGGCTGAGAGAATAACCTTACCCTGGAGGAAAACATATTAGCTTTGACTCTGAGCTGGGAATTTCAGTGATGTTGTAGATTCAATGCATTGCAGTTGGCTGTTTTTATTTGTTGAAAGGAATTGCTGAATTTTCAAATCCATTAACTGCTTGTCAGCATTAGCAAGCCTAATTAGTTAATACTAAGTAAATTTGCACTAAATATACAACCCTGGCTGATTTTACTGGCCACGTCTGGCAGAGGGTAGCAGAAGGGAGAAAGCTCTGTAGAGTTTCTGTTGGAATCGTGTGAAAAGCTGGAGAGAGGTTGCTTCTCTTTCTCTCTCTCTCTCTTTCTCTCTCTCTCTGACACACACACACACACATACACACACACACAATTGTAATAATAATAATATTTTGGTTCCTCACTACAGCCAATCTAAATCGCAGAAGTCTATTTTGTTAAGTAAGCTTGGCCCCAGCCATATGTTGCTACTCAGAGAATTTAATATCAGATTTCATCTGACTGTAAACGTGAATCATCAGGTTGCACGAGGAACACAGTGGCAGATCCAGGGGGCATTTAACTTTTATAGCATTTTAAATGACAAAAAAAAAAAGTAACACTTAAACAAGTAATTTAGACCATGCCGTAGGCCCTGAATAGCTTTGATGTTGTGTTTTCATGGCAAGTCTCCAACTTGAGCTGAATTTTCCCCTACTAAAAATGCAAATTTTTCTAAGATCTTCTCTTGGTCCTGCTACTCATGATACATATTTCTTTTAAAAGAAATTTCAAACTAGATAATAGTTGTTCTCCTCCCCACCCCCGCCACCAGTAGTGTGGTGGGGCAGCAGAGTTGTGGCTAGTGGAGGAGAGCAGAGGAGGAGAGTAGGGAAAGGAGAATGCCATTTGCCTACATTTCCCTCTGCCCATTTCCCCCTGCCCATTTCTCCCCTTGTTTTCCTGAACATGAACTGAGCTCTGGGCACTGTTTTAGGCCTAGCAGGGGACAGGATAAAGCCTGCTTCTCTAGGAATTCGCACTGAGGGTGTGAGTGTGTGCACGTGTGTGTTTGGAGGCGGGGAGAATAAACACAAATAAATAAAAAGGAGAATTTCAGGCAGTGATAAGAGTGCTGAGAAAAACAGAACGGTGTGAAAGAGGAAGGCTGAGCCTGCAGAGGCTTGAGGCTGCTGCCACTGGGTAGCGGTAGGCCTTTCTGAGGAGGCGGCATTTGAAGACCGGAGGAAGGTTCATCCCAGCAAGTAGGAACAGCAAGTGTAGGTCCCCTAAGTCTTGGGGGAGCTTAGTTCCTTTAAGGGCAGCACAAAAATCAGTGTGGCTCCGGAGAGCGCATTAGGGGAGAGAGGCAGGAAGTGCTTGGAGACATGGATGGAAGCTGGGCCAGTTGGGCCTTGTCGAACATGGAAAGACATTTAGATCGTATTCTGAGTTAAATGGGAAGTGACGTGAGAGATTTAACAATGGAGCGTCTTGAACTGCTTTACTCATTTAAAATACCCACTCCTGCTTGGCTGAATATCTCATGTTGTCTTTTTAGAAGCATTGGCGATCCTATCTGAATGCATTTAGATCCTATTGGAGGGGAATAGGATCTCATTTGAGGCCGTGGAGGGCCATGGAAGTCACCTGCATAGCAAATACCCTGAAAGTGGCTGCAGGGAGAGTGTGAGGGTGGGACTGCCCTCGTAGGAGGTGGAAAATGAAAACCACACGGCCATGAGTTCCACATTAGGGCTTCTGAAAGCCCTCAGCTTTCCCAGCTCCCATCCTAAAGTGGGTCTTTAAACAGGAAGAAAGATTGGCTGCTAAGTGTCTTTGGAGTTCCTCTTCCTTCCCCTTCTAGGGATTTCAGCACTCCTGGGGCTCGGGTTGGCTCTAAAGTGGTCCTCTCTGTGTCTTCCCACCTACAGTAACAAAGGCATGGAGCATCTGTACAGCATGAAGTGCAAGAACGTGGTGCCCCTCTATGACCTGCTGCTGGAGATGCTGGACGCCCACCGCCTACATGCGCCCACTAGCCGTGGAGGGGCGCCCGTGGAGGAGACGGACCAAAGCCACTTGGCCACTGCGGGCTCTACTTCATCGCATTCCTTGCAAAAGTATTACATCACGGGGGAGGCAGAGGGTTTCCCTGCCACAGTCTGAGAGCTCCCTGGCTCCCACACGGTTCAGATAATCCCTGCTGCATTTTACCCTCATCATGCACCACTTTAGCCAAATTCTGTCTCCTGCATACACTCCGGCATGCATCCAACACCAATGGCTTTCTAGATGAGTGGCCATTCATTTGCTTGCTCAGTTCTTAGTGGCACATCTTCTGTCTTCTGTTGGGAACAGCCAAAGGGATTCCAAGGCTAAATCTTTGTAACAGCTCTCTTTCCCCCTTGCTATGTTACTAAGCGTGAGGATTCCCGTAGCTCTTCACAGCTGAACTCAGTCTATGGGTTGGGGCTCAGATAACTCTGTGCATTTAAGCTACTTGTAGAGACCCAGGCCTGGAGAGTAGACATTTTGCCTCTGATAAGCACTTTTTAAATGGCTCTAAGAATAAGCCACAGCAAAGAATTTAAAGTGGCTCCTTTAATTGGTGACTTGGAGAAAGCTAGGTCAAGGGTTTATTATAGCACCCTCTTGTATTCCTATGGCAATGCATCCTTTTATGAAAGTGGTACACCTTAAAGCTTTTATATGACTGTAGCAGAGTATCTGGTGATTGTCAATTCATTCCCCCTATAGGAATACAAGGGGCACACAGGGAAGGCAGATCCCCTAGTTGGCAAGACTATTTTAACTTGATACACTGCAGCTTCAGATGTGCTGAAAGCTCTGCCTCTGGCTTTCCGGTCATGGGTTCCAGTTAATTCATGCCTCCCATGGACCTATGGAGAGCAGCAAGTTGATCTTAGTTAAGTCTCCCTATATGAGGGATAAGTTCCTGATTTTTGTTTTTATTTTTGTGTTACAAAAGAAAGCCCTCCCTCCCTGAACTTGCAGTAAGGTCAGCTTCAGGACCTGTTCCAGTGGGCACTGTACTTGGATCTTCCCGGCGTGTGTGTGCCTTACACAGGGGTGAACTGTTCACTGTGGTGATGCATGATGAGAGTAAATGGTAGTTGAAAGGAGCAGGGGCCCTGGTGTTGCATTGAGCCCTGGGGCATGGAGCTGAACAGTACTTGTGCAGGATTGTTGTGGCTACTAGAGAACAAGAGGGAAAGTAGGGCAGAAACTGGATACAGTTCTGAGGCACAGCCAGACTTGCTCAGGGTGGCCCTGCCACAGGCTGCAGCTACCTAGGAACATTCCTTGCAGACCCCGCATTGCCCTTTGGGGGTGCCCTGGGATCCCTGGGGTAGTCCAGCTCTTCTTCATTTCCCAGCGTGGCCCTGGTTGGAAGAAGCAGCTGTCACAGCTGCTGTAGACAGCTGTGTTCCTACAATTGGCCCAGCACCCTGGGGCACGGGAGAAGGGTGGGGACCGTTGCTGTCACTACTCAGGCTGACTGGGGCCTGGTCAGATTACCTATGCCCTTGGTGGTTTAGAGCTAATCCAAAATCAGGGTTTGGTTTGGGGAAGAAAATCCTCCCCCTTCCTCCCCCGCCCCGTTCCCTACCGCCTCCACTCCTGCCAGCTCATTTCCTTCAATTTCCTTTGACCTATAGGCTAAAAAAGAAAGGCTCATTCCAGCCACAGGGCAGCCTTCCCTGGGCCTTTGCTTCTCTAGCACAATTATGGGTTACTTCCTTTTTCTTAACAAAAAAGAATGTTTGATTTCCTCTGGGTGACCTTATTGTCTGTAATTGAAACCCTACTGAGAGGTGATGTCTGTGTTAGCCAATGACCCAGGTGAGCTGCTCGGGCTTCTCTTGGTATGTCTTGTTTGGAAAAGGGGATTTCATTAATTTCTGATTGTCCAGTTAAGTGATCACCAAAGGACTGAGAATCTGGGAGGGCAAAAAAAAAAAAAGTTTTTATGTGCACTTAAATTTGGGGACAATTTTATGTATCTGTGTTAAGGATATGTTTAAGAACATAATTCTTTTGTTGCTGTTTGTTTAAGAAGCACCTTAGTTTGTTTAAGAAGCACCTTATATAGTATAATATATATTTTTTTGAAATTACATTGCTTGTTTATCAGACAATTGAATGTAGTAATTCTGTTCTGGATTTAATTTGACTGGGTTAACATGCAAAAACCAAGGAAAAATATTTAGTTTTTTTTTTTTTTTGTATACTTTTCAAGCTACCTTGTCATGTATACAGTCATTTATGCCTAAAGCCTGGTGATTATTCATTTAAATGAAGATCACATTTCATATCAACTTTTGTATCCACAGTAGACAAAATAGCACTAATCCAGATGCCTATTGTTGGATATTGAATGACAGACAATCTTATGTAGCAAAGATTATGCCTGAAAAGGAAAATTATTCAGGGCAGCTAATTTTGCTTTTACCAAAATATCAGTAGTAATATTTTTGGACAGTAGCTAATGGGTCAGTGGGTTCTTTTTAATGTTTATACTTAGATTTTCTTTTAAAAAAATTAAAATAAAACAAAAAAAAATTTCTAGGACTAGACGATGTAATACCAGCTAAAGCCAAACAATTATACAGTGGAAGGTTTTACATTATTCATCCAATGTGTTTGTATTCATGTTAAGATACTACTACATTTGAAGTGGGCAGAGAACATCAGATGATTGAAATGTTCGCCCAGGGGTCTCCAGCAACTTTGGAAATCTCTTTGTATTTTTACTTGAAGTGCCACTAATGGACAGCAGATATTTTCTGGCTGATGTTGGTATTGGGTGTAGGAACATGATTAAAAAAAAACTCTTGCCTCTGCTTTCCCCCACTCTGAGGCAAGTTAAAATTTAAAAGATGTGATTTATCTGGGGGGCTCAGGTATGGTGGGGAAGTGGATTCAGGAATCTGGGGAATGGCAAATATATTAAGAAGAGTATTGAAAGTATTTGGAGGAAAATGGTTAATTCTGGGTGTGCACCAGGGTTCAGTAGAGTCCACTTCTGCCCTGGAGACCACAAATCAACTAGCTCCATTTACAGCCATTTCTAAAATGGCAGCTTCAGTTCTAGAGAAGAAAGAACAACATCAGCAGTAAAGTCCATGGAATAGCTAGTGGTCTGTATTTCTTTTCGCCATTGCCTAGCTTGCCGTAATGATTCTGTAATGCCATCATGCAGCAATTATGAGAGGCTAGGTCATCCAAAGAGAAGACCCTATCAATGTAGGTTGCAAAATCTAACCCCTAAGGAAGTGCAGTCTTTGATTTGATTTCCCTAGTAACCTTGCAGATATGTTTAACCACGCCATAGCCCATGCCTTTTGAGGGCTGAACAAATAAGGGACTTACTGATAATTTACTTTTGATCACATTAAGGTGTTCTCACCTTGAAATCTTATACACTGAAATGGCCATTGATTTAGGCCATTGGCTTAGAGTACTCCTTCCCCTGCATGACACTGATTACAAATCCTTTCCTATTCATACTTTCCAATTATGAGATGGACTGTGGGTACTGGGAATGATCACTAACACCATAGTAATGTCTAATATTCACTGGCAGATCTGCTTGGGGAAGCTAGTTATGTGAAAGGCAAATAGAGTCATACAGTAGCTCAAAAGGCAACCATAATTCTCTTTGGTGCAGGTCTTGGGAGCGTGATCTAGATTACACTGCACCATTCCCAAGTTAATCCCCTGAAAACTTACTCTCAACTGGAGCAAATGAACTTTGGTCCCAAATATCCATCTTTTCAGTAGCGTTAATTATGCTCTGTTTCCAACTGCATTTCCTTTCCAATTGAATTAAAGTGTGGCCTCGTTTTTAGTCATTTAAAATTGTTTTCTAAGTAATTGCTGCCTCTATTATGGCACTTCAATTTTGCACTGTCTTTTGAGATTCAAGAAAAATTTCTATTCTTTTTTTTGCATCCAATTGTGCCTGAACTTTTAAAATATGTAAATGCTGCCATGTTCCAAACCCATCGTCAGTGTGTGTGTTTAGAGCTGTGCACCCTAGAAACAACATATTGTCCCATGAGCAGGTGCCTGAGACACAGACCCCTTTGCATTCACAGAGAGGTCATTGGTTATAGAGACTTGAATTAATAAGTGACATTATGCCAGTTTCTGTTCTCTCACAGGTGATAAACAATGCTTTTTGTGCACTACATACTCTTCAGTGTAGAGCTCTTGTTTTATGGGAAAAGGCTCAAATGCCAAATCGTGTTTGATGGATTAATATGCCCTTTTGCCGATGCATACTATTACTGATGTGACTCGGTTTTGTCGCAGCTTTGCTTTGTTTAATGAAACACACTTGTAAACCTCTTTTGCACTTTGAAAAAGAATCCAGCGGGATGCTCGAGCACCTGTAAACAATTTTCTCAACCTATTTGATGTTCAAATAAAGAATTAAACTAAAGACAACGAGTTTGTTTTTTGTAAGCTCCACTTCTTGCTAGCAGTTCACCACTGATCCTCTAAAATCAAGGTGGTTAAACGATCTGTCACACACAGTGAGTCGGAATGCTAAGGCCTCTCCTCACCTCACTCCCTCTGCCCAACACCCCCAGGTGTATCAGGAAGTGTGTGGACACTGTGGTCAGGCAGAACTGGCCTCAATTCTTGGCTTCACCACTTAAAAATTTTATGATCATTGGCAGTTGATTTTTCAGAGTTTCGGCTTCCTTATCAACAATATGATGATAAGTAATAACACCTAATTCACAGGATGGTGGTGAGGACTAACTGAGGTGCTCATTAAACATAGTTGCTGTTTTTTAATGCCTGGCCCAAATCCTTCCCTGTGAGGGAGAAGAAGGATGCTTGAGAGTGGTTATTTATGAATGAATGAGTGAATGGAAGAATGAGTGATCTGAAATGATATAATTAGCTTAAAAACCTCTCCCTCATTCTGAAGGTAAAGCAGGAACAATTGGTCCACCCCCACCCCAGGTTTCCATTTCAGGACTCCCTTCCCTTTTTAGAGCTACCTGCATGCTTCCTTTACCCATTTTCTCAGATTTAACTGATGAATTGGGAGGGGGTGGGTATAGGACTTACTGAGATGCAACATAATATTCACACAGGCTCCGCAGCTAGATTACTGTTTGAATCTTCATTCTACCTTTTTTTTTTTTTTTTTTTTGGCATCACCTTGGGCAAGTTGAGTTCCCTGGGCCTCAGTTTCTTGACTTGTAAAGAGAGATGACAGTGCATCTGCCTGGAAGGGTTCTTTTATGAAGACCACATGGTTCGCTCATGGAGAGTATGGAAGGACCGTGGCTGACACTGCTTCTCCCTTTCCAGAGTCTTCCGAAACTGCACGTTGGACTCATTTCTTTATTAGGATGGGTTGAGGGTCTTCTCATTGTTTGAGTCACATGGATTTCAGGAAACTAATTCATTTTCTTGTCCAAGCATTCCCTTGCCAAGTTCTTCAATCCCTGTTTTCAATGGTTTCCTCATTTCTAAAATAGAAACAAGAATAGCACTTACCCTATAGCAGTACTGTGAAGATTACAAGACTGGACATGTGAAGTGCCCAGGATAGTACCGCACATAGTCAGCACTCAATCCACATTAGCTATTTTTCTCACAATTATTGTTGCCCTGTCTGAGCATCTACATTTAATAGAATGATGGATATGTTTAGATTTACATTTTTCATGTTATTATCGTTTTGTACATGCCTCCTGTCTTTGTTCCTCTGTTCTTACTGCCTTTCGTTGTTTTAGTGATATTATGGTACAATAAGAAATATATATTTGGTCTCTGGCCCCAGTTTCTGAGACAATTTCTAAAACTCTTGTAGACAGGGGTGCTAGGAGGCTCTTTTGTTCTAATATTTGGTCTTTGACCCTGGTTTCTAACACAGAGCTCCCAAATCCCTTGGAATTTCCTGGGCAATAGAAACTTCTTTTGTTCTAATGAGGCAGCTCCTGGTGGGCTCCTGGATAACCTCAGGATGGGGAATCAGCCATGGCATTAAAGGGTTGGAACTTTCAGCTCTACCCTTTGACCTCTGGAGAGGCTCTTGAGAGGCTCTGGAGAGGGGCTGATGGTTGAATAGATCATCAGTGGCCACTGATGTAATTAATCATGTCTATGTAATGAAGCTGCCATAAAAAACCCAGGAGGACAGTGTTGAGAGAGCTTCTAGGTTGGTGAACACTTGGGGGTGTCTGGAAGACGGCCCACCTGGAGAGGACACGGAGGCTCTTCGCACCTTCCCCCATACCTGGCTCTCTCCATCTCTTCTTTTGTCCATCTGTATCTTTTTCATTATATTATCCTTGATAATAAACTGGTAAATATAAGTGTTTCCCTAAGTTCTATGAGCCACCATAGCAAATGAATCGAGCCCAAGGAGGGGTTTGTGGAAACTCCAATTTATAACCAGTTGGTCAGAGGTATAGGTGACAACTCAGTACTTTGCAATTGGTGTCTGAGATGGGGGGCAGTCTTGTGGGACTGAGCCCTTAACCTGTGGGATCTAACAGAAAACCTTCAACCTTTTCCCCCCAAATTGTTAAATAAATATTTTTAGGGTGTCATTTTAATTCCTCTGTTGATTTAATTTTTTTTTTTTTTTTTTTGAGATGGAGTTTTGTTCTGTCACCCAGGCTGGAGTGCAGTGGCACAATCTTGGCTCACTGCAACCTCTGCCTCCTGGGTTCAAGTGATTCTCCTGCCTCAGCCTCCCGAGTAGCTGGGATTACAGGCGAGCGCCACCACACCTGGTTAATTTTTATATTTTTAGTAGAGACAGTGTTTCACCATGTTGGGAAGGCTGGTCTTGAACTCCTGACCTCAAGTGATCCGCCTGCCTCAGCCTCCCAAATTGCTCAGATTACAGGTGTGAGCCACTGGGCCCAGCCAATTTAATTATTTTTTGAATTATTTTCTTAGTGATTGTTCAGTATGCATCTTAATCTATCACAGTATATTTCAAATTAATAGTAACTTAAATCTGATGACATAAAATGAAAATATTTGCTCCAATGCAGCTCCATTCTCTTATTACCACATATATCTATATCTATATATGCTGTAAGCTCAACCATGTTATTTTATTGCCTTAAACTACTTTCTATCTTTTTAAAAAAATTGACAAGAAATGAGAAAAAAATTTGTGGACTTTAGAAATACTAATCTGCGTATTTGCCAATTCCAGTGTGCCTCATTTCTTCCTGTGGATTTGAGTTACTGTCTGGTGTCGTTTTCTTTTAGCCTGAAGCAATTCATTTAGTATTTTTTGTAAGGTGGGTCTACTAGTAATGAATTATCTTGGTCTTTGTTTATCTGGTAATATATTAATTCCACCTTCATTTTTGAAGAGCGGTTTGTAGTTTTTTTGAATGTGGAATTCCTGGTTGATGATCATTGATGTTTTTGTTTCAGCACTTTTTGTTTTGTTGTTTTGTTTTGTTTTTTGAGACAGGGTGTTGCTCTCTCGCCCAGGCTGGCGTGCAGTGGCACAATCTCAGCTCACTGTAGCCTCCATGTTCCAGGCTCAAGTGATCCTTCTACCTCAGCCTCCCGAGTAGCTGGAAGTACAGGCATGTACCACCAAACCCAGCTAATTTTGTTTGTTTGCTTATTTATTTATTTATTGTAGAGATGAGGTCTCATTCTGTTGCCCAGGCTGGTCTTGAACTCCTGGGCTCCAGCAATGCTCCTGCCTTGGTCTCCCAAGGTGCTGAGATTACAAGTGTGAGCCACCATGCCCTGCCCAGCACTTTGTATATGTCATCCCATTGTCTTCAGGCCTCCATTGCTTCCAATACAAAATCAGAGCCACCCATGTTTTGATGCTCACCTGTATCTGACAAGTTACTTTTTCTTTATTGCTTTTAAGATTTTATCTTTGAACAGTATGACTATAATGTGTTTCGGTGTAGATCTTTTTGTATATATTCTACTTGGGAATCACTGAACCTCTTGAATGTGTAAAGTGATGTTTTTCATCAAACTTGGGAAGTTTTTAGCCATTGTTTTTTCAAATAATGTTTTTCCCCCTTCATCTCTCCCCTCCCTTGCTGAGACTCTCTTTACATATATGTTGGTATGCTTGATGTCAATCCCACAAATTTCTGAGCATTTATTTATTTTCTTTTGCCTTTTTTCCTCTCTGTTCTTCAAATTACATAATTTCTATTCATTTATCTTCCAGGGGACTGTTTTTTTTTTCTTCTGCCTTCTTGAATCTGAGGTTGAGCTCTTCTAGTGAATTTTCATTTCCATTATTGTATATTTCAACTACAGAATAAAAATTGATTTTTAAAAACTTATTTCTGTCTCTTAAGAATTCCCATTTGTTGATTCATTGTTGTCATACTTTAATTCTTTAAACATGGTTTCCTTCAGATATTTAAGCATATTTATAATAGCTACATGAAGTCTTTGCTAAATCCAGCATCTGGGAAACACATAGTTTCTTTTGACCTCTGCTATTCCTGAGTGTAGGCCACATTTTCCTGTTTCTTTACATATGTCCTAATTTTTATTGAAAACTGAACATTTTAGATACTCTATTGTAGCAACTCTGGATTCTTATTCTTCCCTGCTTGTTGCTACTGCTTGATTTTGTTGTTTTTATTCATTTTTTAAATAACTCATCTGAATTAAATATATGAGACTTGCCTCTACTAGTATTTGGCCTCTGATGTTTCTGCTAGGTTCTTAAATTATTATTCCTGTTTTTATTTTTAAGCCTGACTTTCTCAGAGTTGCCCCTATCTCCACAGCTGAGCATGTATCCAATGACTAGGCTCAAACACCCTAACCCAGCAAGGCTTCTGTCCTCCACCGATGGATCTGTATGTGGCTGGAGAATGCATTCAATTTTCAGGCTGTTTTCAACTCTGACTCAATTTTTTGCTGGGCCCCTTTGCATCTCCTCTGCACATGCACACAGCCGTCATGGTCAGACAGGAGTCAGGGGCTAGCTAGCCTGGGCACACTCTGATCTCCCCTAGGCATGTTTGCAGCCTAAGCCAGGAATGTGCTTGCCACGGCCACAACCTCAAGCTAGTGAAGACATTGGCCCTGCACACTCATCCACCAAATCAAGTGAGCTCCCCTGTGACTGCAGCAACAAAGCTGTCAGTCCTTCTACCTGTCTTGTTCTGTTGCTGACCAAACTGGGGGAGGTAAGGGTGGGAGCAGCCACAGGCAAGAATGCCACGAATCTGCACTGTACTTATGCAAATTTCAGCAATTTTTCAATATAAACATTTCTCAGATTGTTATACATCTTTGGTCAACTTGCAGAGTGTTGAAATAGTTGTTTTTGTCAATTTTGTTCAACCTTATAGTTTGTTTTTGGAGTGAGGATTTACCAATACTCTCTCTTAGCCATAGCTGGGGATCTCACCTCTCCACATACCCTGTCCATCCTTTATTTCTCTTATCAGAACACCAAGGAGCAGGCTTGTCTACATATGCCATGTGTTATTTCTGTGGATCAGCAAGGTTTTGAGAGAATACTGAGCAATCTATGGAGCTTTTAAATGTACCCATTGGAGTGTGCCAATGTAGGAATGCCTGACTGGGGCTGGATTACATACTAGGTAAAGAGCACATTCTCCAGTGTTAGATATTCTTAAGCCTTTGGGAACATTTAAACTCAGAATTACCACGTTTAGATTTGCTTCTCCAAAAATACAGAATGTACGTTGTATTAGCCCATTCTCATGCTGCTACAAAGAAATACCTGAGCCCGGGTAATTTATAAAGAAAAGAGGTTTAATTGGCTTACGGTTCTGCAGGCTGTACAGGAAGCATGGCAGCATCTGCTCGGCTTCTGGGGAGGCCTCAGGAAACTTTCAATCATGGCAGAAGGTGAAGGGGAAGCAAGGACTTCTTACTTTGCCAGGAGGAGAAGGCAGAGAGAGGTGGGGAGGCGCTACACACTTTTCAACAACCAGATCTCACAATAACTCACTTACTCACTATCACAAGGATAGCACCAGAGGGGATGGTGCTAACCCATTCAGGAGAACTCCGTCCCATGATCCAATCACCTCCCACCAGGCCCCACCTCCAACACTAGGGATTACAATTTGACATGAGATTTGACGAGGACACAGATCCAAACTACATCATACGCCTTAAATAAGTAAATTTTCATAGTTTTCATTATTTGGACTATGTGCATTAAGAAGCTAGTTTTAAGTTCACATTCACGGTGGCTTACAATTAAAATATTTGGGGCTGGGCACAGTGGCTTACACCTGTAATCCCAGCACTTTGAGAGGCCAAGGCGGGCGGATCACCTGAGGTAGGGAGTTTGAGACCAGTCTGGGCAACGTGGAGAAACTCCGTCTCTACTAAAAAAAAAAAAAAGAAAGAAAGAAAATACAAAATTACCTGGGTGTGGTGGTGCATGCCTGTAATCCCAGCTTCTCAGGAGGCTGAGTCAGGAGAATCACTTGAATCCAGGAGGTGGAGGTTGTGGTGAGCCGAGATTGTGCCATCGCACTCCAGCCTGGGCAACAAGAGCAAAACTCTGTCTCAAACGATAAAAACAACAACAACAAAAACAGTTGCAATATTTGTGAATACCATCAAAAGAGCAGAGCTGAGACCAGAGAAAAGATGTTCGTTCAAGACAGAGATACACTTTCTAACAGAACTGCCTATAGATAACCTGGGGCGCCGGTTGAAGGGAAGGGTGGGGAGAATTTCCTGCAACGGGAGACACCTCTGCATGGATCCATAACCATGAAGCTACAATGTTGTTGAAAAGATTCCCTCAGCAGATGGAATGTTCTTTGATTTTTCTTTCTACTGTGAGACAGCATACACACCCACATTCATACACACAAAAGCTACGTACCAGTTTTACACCACTTTTTCAGGTAATCCTCACAGCTACCATATAAGGATAAATTATTATATTTTACAGATGAAGAAACTGAAGCCTAAGGCAATTAAGCAACTCCCAAAGGTCAGAAATCTTGTGAATGGCAGACATGAAATTAGTCTTCCTGACTTTAAACATGAGTGGTACTTCTCAGACCAGGGTTGAGCTTCCTAGGAATTACTGAGAGTTGCTGAGTACATATGGAATTTTACTCAAGGACTAGAGTGAATGTTAGTTTTGCATGTAATGCCTGCCAATGGTAGACTGGATAAGGAAAATGTGGCATATATACATCATGGAATACTATGCAGCCATGAAAAGAATGAGACCATGTTCTCTGCAGGAACATGGATGGCGCTGGAGGCCATTATCCTTAGCAAATTAATGCAGGAACAGAAAACCGAATACTGCATGTTCTCACTTATAAGTGGGAGCTAAATGATGAGAACACAGGGATACATAAAGGGGAACAACACATACTGGGGCCTATCGGGGGGTGGAGGGTGGAAGGAGGGAGACAAACAGGAAAAATAATGAATGGGTACTAGACTTAATACCTGCGTGACAAAATAATTGGTATGCCAAACCCCCATGACACACATTTACCTATATAACCAACCTGCACATGTACTCCTGAACCCAAAATAAAAGTTTTTTTCAAAAATTGCATTTAAACAAGCTTTCACATTTTCTGAGGAGAAAGAAAAACTCATAAGAACTTTGAACGCAGAAGGAGTATTTCATCAAAGAAATATGACACCTTGGACAGGATGCTGAAAGCTATGCCACTCAAATCCTGGAGAAATGTGTCCCGGTTGTCTTTCTGGTGGGCAGCCGTTGGGTAGGGAAGCTTGAGGAGCACTTCCGCCATCTTCCTGGCACCTGGGGGTGCCAGTGCTCTTGGTTTCTGAGGCCCCTTTCCTGCCTCTGCTTCCTGCTGAGGAGTGGTTTTCCTCTGTACCTTGGCACCAGGAGGAGCTCTATTTCTAGCCGATGACCTGAGACCTTGAAGCCTGCAGCGGTGGCACCCTCACTAGCAGCAGGGCCTGTCTCAGCCTCTGACAGTTTCTGGGGCATGCTCACCCTCCCCCCGTTGCCACAAGACCATCTCATGGCCCAGGAAGGGACCACAGCCCACAGTGAAAGCACTTGGCATCTATGTAGAACTGACAAACTAGGAACTGTCACCTCACTAAATGGACGTGAAAAAAGATAAAACTGGAGCAAGGAAGCCTTTGGGCAAACATTTAAAAAAGTGATTTCGAAAGTGGGTGGGCTGACCTCAGTGGCCAGGCCAGGCTGGGTGCCCGGGATGCACTCCAAAGTGGCAGACGCTAGGCCCTTTGCCAAGAGCCAGTCGCCCCAAGGGTTGCAGGACAGACAGCCGTCGGAGCGACTTCCCAGACTCAGTGCGCTGCTAGGCCTTTCTGTGGACCTGCAACCTGCCATCAGCTGCCTTTTCATTGAGAAATCAGTAATTGTGGGAAAGGCCAGTGAAAGGTTTGTGAGCCGGTTAACATTTTTACAAGCTGATTAAATTCTCGAGTTCACCCCGGACTCAATGGAGTTTAAGCTGAAAAGATTCCTGAGTATTTCCACATTTCCAACCAGAAAGAACGTGTTTCAATACCCAGGGCCCCAGACCACAGGCTGGAAGGGAGGGGAGAAGGGCAGAGAGAGGGTGCAGGCAGCTGCAGGAACCGTGTCGCTGTCTCGGTAGCTGCTTTACATGTGGTCTCAGTGCCTTGAGGACGCCAGGCGCAGACCAGTTTTGGGGCTCAACCCCAGCAAGGGAAGCATTTCCTTCCAGTTGGAGGGAAGGGCTGATGGTGCCAAAATTGGAGCTGCCAGATGGTTCCCTAAGAACAGATTACAAACTAGAGTAAACACTCCATCAATTCATCTTTGAATTTATTACTAAATATTTTTAAACACCCTTTAACAATCCCTACAATCTAATCCATTCTCAAATGCTAAAGAAACGTGTATAAAGAAAAACATTAAGTGGGTTTGTCAAAAGATTGGAGGTTTGGATGGAAAAGTTTATTTTAGTTACTTGGCAATGTTGGTAGCCACTGGTTTAGCCCAGCATCACAAGAACCTGGGTCCAGGCAGCAGAAAGACCTGAACCCAAAAAGGACAGAACTCAAGGTGGCTCCAGGCTTCTGTCTATGGAAAAAGCAGCTAAACTTTGATCTAGGTTTAAAAAACAATGGAAAGGCAATGTCAGAGAACTTGAAACAATATGGAGATTTTTTTCATCTATTTTCTGTGATTGCTTAGAAGCAGAAAGTTAAAATAGATGCCCTTTCAAATTTCCTGTATCTCATTTCAAGTCAAGTGTCCCCGACTAGTGAGTTCCTCCTTTCCCCAGCAACTCTGTGACACTGGAGATTCAAGACCTCAGCAGCTACCAGGGATATTTAGGCCTCTGGAGTACACAAAGGCCACCAAAGGAAGAAAGGGCTTAACAATGCCCCCAGGATCCCATCAAGCCAATCAAAAGGATTGAAAACCCTGAATAAGCAAGGTTTATCACCAGCCAAACTATGTCACCATCCTGGTGCCACACTGCCCATTCCCACCGAGCTCTGGGAAACCACATGTGTGCTCTCCTTGCCGGAGGGACATACCCAGCCCCAGAACGAAACTCTGCAGAGGGGCCAGCTACTGGCACTCCTGATGTCAGCACCAGCAGCTGACCTGGCAGGCGCCCCAACCAGGAAACGAACAAGGGAAACTGGAAGCGGCCAAGGGATTTGCAGAACCTTCTGAGCCCACTGCAAAAGACCATGCCATTTCCATTCTGAAGACAAAAACGTGAAGTCCCTGTTCCCAAGACCCCCTACAGAATCCAAGAAAAAACAAAAAGGGAACATCAAAATGAAAGAGAGAATTCTTCATGGATGGATGTCACGAACGTGTTTTCAGGGAAGAACCCCAAATGGCAGTCAGATGGAGGTGGGGCGAGTGCTGAGCTCACCCAAAGAGGATGCCCATTCTGAGAACTGTTTCAGGAGAAAGAAGCGCAAAAGGCCGGGGCCGCTGCCTGTCCCACCCTGCCGCCAGTGCTGTGTGTCTTGGGTGGCTCTATCACAGGTCAGCAAACTTTTTCTGTACAGGGCCAAAGAGTAAGTAGTTTAGGCATTTCTGTTTGTTTGTTTGTTTGTCTCTCTTTGCTTTACAATTCTTTGAAAATATAAAACCCATTCTTAGCTCAAGGGCCTACAAAAACAGGCAGGGACTGTAATTCCCTGACCTTTGTCAGGCACCATCAAGCCACAGGTACCCTCCCGATGAAAGGAGTAAGAGTCCCTGACAGGTGGTCCTCTGCATGGGGCGGGGGGCACCTGGAAAGGGAGGGCCTGGGAAATGCACTCACCTGGGAGGGAGTCTTTCCATTCCCACTGGCTGAGTCCTCAGTTACTGCAGGGCTGTTGAGAGTCTGAGACAGGTCTGCCCTACAACATTGTGCTGAGAAGTAACGAACTGAGCTGTACACTGACACATTTGTGAAGAGGGAAGATCTCATATTATGTGTGTGTGTGTGTGTGTGTGTGTTTAACCACAATCTTAAAAAAGAAAGAAACAACAATTTTAACAATTTTAAGAGACTTTCTCCTCATAAAAAAGATTAAAAACAAGTGTGGGAAGATCTGGTAATTCCCAATAGCGATTTCCAAAACCAAACTAGAGGAACGACTAAAATAGCGTTAACTGTCCCTCAGTCCTCATCAACACATCCTATACATTAATGTATTAACGTCATAACAACCCACGCAGGAGGCACCATTATTATCCCATTTTACAGAGGAAGAAACTGAGGAATAGAAAGTTTAAGTAAGTTGCTCAGGTTATACAGCTAGGAAGTGGCTGAGCTGGGGACTGAGCCAAGGTATTTTTGGCTCCAGAGTCTACGTTATGGAAGGAGCCTCTGTAAGATTTGGACAAAAGGGATTTTATAAATGTCCAGATCATTAGCTACTCTATCAGTTTTCCCACTGTGATTAGCAAACACCATAGGGAAGGTGTGGGCGGGAGGAACTGAGCCCCGTGCCTAAGCCAGGCTTGGGTGGGCAGAATCCTGTGTGAAGCTGTTGAACGGGAACAGATTTCAAGGCAGAAGGAAAGCAGGCTGACTCTCTGGCACCTGCATCAGGAAAGAAAGGTACAGGTAGAGAAGCTGCCTATGACTTTCGAGTCACTGTCCCTCCCCGCCCCATCATTTCTGGGGACCAGTCTGCGACTCAAGAACTGATTTCACCTGTGAGCAGGGTGACTTCTGGAGGCAGGTGGTAGTTTAGGAAGTTGCGGGTTTTTGTGAACATGTAGGTCTCATTTGGACATCTCTCCTAGGAAAGCTCATCTCCTAGGATTCATAAATCCCCCAGTCAGGGAGCCTCCTTACCTCAAATCAGGCCTTTGCTCTTATGCCATGAAACCAACCATGCATTTAAGATGAAAACCTAGAGCAAAGTCATCCATTAGAATTTGGCCACTTTTAATAAATGACTTGTTAACATTTATTTCGGGCATACCAAGAAAATTTTTTTAATTAAAAAGCAAGTCAGATGTTTCCTCATATAAGAACTGAAGTACTTTTGTCTTTTAAAATTATCATTATTCTTATAGCAACTTGGATCTAAAAAACAAGTCATGCTCCTTGATGTAATTTAAATACAAATGTTTAAAGTGCTTTCCCCACTCTGACTGCAGTCAAAATGTCAAGCCTTATATTTCACATGTCTCTCCAAACTTTCACCTTGCTTCATGCCATTACTATATACACGAGTTTTTCCCTACAAAATGGAATCATAATATTCTATATCTTGTTTTTATAAAATGTAAGAATATATAGTAGGCATTTTCCCTAATCAATACATATAGATTGATTTCATTTTATAAAAATAGTTACACCATACTGAATACTAGGTATGCACTATAATTAATTCAACAATCCTCCTGCTGATGAACATCTAGGTTGCTAGAAAATTATAACAACAGGGGGCCTCTCTGTCTTGTCCCTGATTGGTTTTGGGACAATTATCTATTCATTTGGAGAATGACAAACTAGTTCCTCACTTCATACTAATGACAAAAATAATTCCAGATAGATTATAGACCTACTAGAAGAAAATGCAAAGCAACTTTTGCATAATCTTAAAATAAAAAAAGGCCTTCTTAATGTAGACTAACTAGAATCTACCAAGGAAAAAGAACCTGCCAGGTTTGATGACATAAAAATGAAACTTTCTGTGTGACTGAAAGAACTATATGAAGTCAGGACACTTCATATCCAGATTTAATTTTTCTAATATGCAAAGAGGTCACTGAAAATAATATTAAAATATAAAAGAAAAATAGATCATAAAACAGACTTCACAGAAGAGGCAATACAAATGGAACAATTATTATACAAACTAGCCATGGACATGCAAATTTTAAAAACAATGAGCTACTGTTGCTCTCAATTGGGCAATATTTTTAGAAAACTGATAGCATCTAGGCCAGCCCTTCCCAACCGTCTGCACCTGGGAATTGCCTGGGGACCTTCAAGTAACTACTGATCCCCAGCTACCAATTTAATTGGTTTGGGGTATGGCCTGGGGTTCTACATTTTTAAAAGTTTCCTGAGAGAGTCTAATGAACAGAATTTGAACATTAATAATTTGGGAATAAGTCCCGTAATTTGGAAACCACTAGTGTACATTAAAGGAAAGTATGAGGCAAAGGAGGTTGTCATCTCTGGTGTGGGTGGGAGTGTAAATCATCACGACTTTTTTAGAAAGCAAACGGGCAGAATTTACTAAAATTTACTAAAAGAAGAATGTACATACCTTTTGATTCAGTAATTCCACTTTGAACAATACATCTTGGAGAAATAAAAGCAGCACTATCAAAAGATACACATGCATATACACGCAAGAGTGTCTACTGCAGCCGTGATTCCTAACAAACCCTGGAAGAAACCAGTGGTTGAAAAAGAGATACTGAGATCTCTAACTCAGTGAGGATGATGGCACAGGTACCAATATGTCTGTGGGACATCGTGAAGTGAAAAATGCAAGTTACAGAATAATAAGAATAGATCCAATTCTTAAAAATGTATATGTTGTTTGCATAAGAACATCAAAAGGCATAGAAAGGTAACATAAAATCGGGAGATGATGTAGAGAGAGTAGATAGGAAACTTAGTTTTCTGTGAAACACAAGAGGATCTTTTGTAATCAAAATAATTGACTTTAACAATTAGCCTTTAAAATAGACACATACACAGCGAGAAATAAATGAGGCTTTTCCTAAGATGTATTAAAACTTGAAGTAACAAATATACTATACTACTATATTATTAGTTATAGTACATACTTATATATTTGTATTATTTATATCTATTTTATTTTGTTTTTATATTATACAAATATATACATCATTATAATAAATTATACTACATACTGCTATAATTAAAACAGCAATGGCCAGGTAGATCTAACCATTGACTAGAGTTCAGAATAAAAATCCAGATTTATATGGAAACCAATTGTTCGGTGAAGCCAATATATTTTGAGTTAGTGGAGGAGGATGGGGAAGCTTGCTGTTACTGCTTGCTATCATGGCCAACTGGAGAGAGTTAAAGGGCCCAAAGATGGAGAAATCCAGTGCAGGTGGTAGCTTGGAAGCCCAGCCCTAGGGCTGAATGTGGTGCATTCTTAACAGGTTTCCAGGTAATAGTGATTCTTTGAGCCACAGGTGAGCCAAACCCACTCTGAAAGCCATGGCTACTTACATCACCTACAGTGTCCACTCAACCTGTAAATCCCACAAGGAGGTGTGGGGCAAGGGGTGGACATGGCCTCCACTGGGTTCCTGCCAATAAATGGGGTTTGGGGTTGGCTGCCTGGAATTGCTGTCGAAGTTGGCAGCTGCTTGGCAGCTTTGCTTTCTGAGCCCAACAACAGCTTCAAGAATGTGTCCGGCAGGATTTAAGCCTGAGCTGGGAATGCACATCTGTGAGGCTCTGATGTGAATATTCAGCAGGGAGATCTGGATTTCTTCTCGATTGCCTGTAGCATCAAATCTGTGACGAGGCTTACCCAGGACTTTCTTCTCCTGACATAATTGCGGTTTTCAAATTCAGTTATGTTCCCACTCTTGTATTAGGTAACAGGTTAAGCAAATTCATGAGCCTGATTTATTTTTCTGTGACCTTCATATTTTAGAAAGATTATATCCAAGTCCCAACCGGCTTCCTCAGCTCCCCAGATTAAATGTTCTCATTGTTCAGCTTGTGTTACAGCACATCACCCTGCTTCTCATTAATCATTCCCAACTGTCCAGCCCCCTTAGCTTCCTTCGGCTGCAGAAGGCTGCACCTTGTTCATGCACTTATTCATCTGAGTGAGGGTTCTCTCCCAAATTTAGGCCTGTCTGTGGTAGCCTCCAGTGGATTCTTGGTGCATATTTTAAAACTTCAAGGGACAGGTTAGTGAGAAGCTGGGAATTGAAGAATAGAAGTCCTTCGCTTTCAGTTTCATTATCTTTGGGTTACTTTAGGTATGACAATCAGCCATAGTTACCCCAGGGTACTACTAAATCTAAAATTGAGATGACCACACTCAGAAAAACACCTATTTCCTGAATTAACTTCTCAGTGTTATATCTAAGTGAAAAGTTGCCTCCGTGCTTATAAACCACTCCACCTGCCTCCATTTCTGCAGATGGACATTCATACTCTTCAAAAACACATCCCACTGTAATATAAACTGGGTGACCAAGAAGCTAAAAGCAGAGGAATTTGCTCATAGAAAATAGAGATCTAACAGCTTTAATCTCCCTTTCCTCCCCTAAATTAGATATTGTTTCTATTAAATTCCCTTCTAGTTTCCTCATTTGCCTTCATCCCATTTGAGGACATAACTGGTGCTGGGAAATATGGATTCTTCTCTATGTCAAAGGCCCACTGGTGACTGCTTTTAATGAGTCATTAAACAAGAACCCACCCAAATGCCCATCAATGATAGACTGGATAAAGAAAATGTGGCGTGAATACACCATGGAATACTATGCAGCCATAAAAAAGAATGAGTTCTTGTCCTTTGCAGGGACACGGATGAAGACCATCATCCTCAGCAAACTAACACAGGAACAGAAAACCAAACACCACACGTTTTCACTCATAAGTGGGAGACGAACAATGAGAACACATAGACACAGGGAAGGGAGCACCACACACTGGGGCCTGTCAGGGGGTTAGGAGGTAAGGGGTGGGGGCAAGGGGAGGGAGAGCATTAGGGCAAATACCTAATGCATGCAGGGCTTAAAACCTAGATGATGGGTTGATAGGTGCAGCAAACCGCCATGGCACATGTATACCTGTGTAACAAACCTGCACATTCAGTACATGTATCCCAGAACCTAAAGTAAAATAAAAAATAAAAATAAAACAAACAAACAAACACAAGAACTTCTGAGGTCCTCCCCGAGAGGACTCCCCGAGGGAGCTTGGAGCAGTTCCTGCCACATAGTGGGCATTCAGTGAACTACTTGAGAGATTAATGGCTGTTGCTCTCCCCAGGCACTTCTGGACCTATCTGGTACACACTCAGGATATTTCAATTTCTCCACAATCCCCTGTGAAGGTTTGGCGATGGTGCTGGTGAATTGGTTGCACCGAACAAGGAACCTGTCCACTGGGCTGCTTTCAGGCAGCCCAGACCAGCCCTGGGAGGCCCGGCTTTTCTGGACATGATTAGCTTTCATAAATCATCTCTCTCCACTATTCTTTGCTTTACGATCTTTTATGTGGTTTGTCAATTAAGTTTTGTAGCTATAATGTCTTAATATTTGGCCCTGGGGTGTAGGCTATCAATCAATCTACTCTAACCTGCATTTTTATAGTAAATCTCAGGCCTCGGCATGCTGAATTTCCCATCTGGGCCTTCAGAAGCCTTCTCTTCTCACTTCTTACAAAAACAAGAGAAGCTACTGTGGGTCCATTTTCCAGGAGGGACATTCCTGCTCCTCAGCCATCATTTCCCAAAAATCCTTTCATTTCTCCCGGGATTTCTTATTAAGTTACTACTTTTAGATTCTAATGCCTTATTTTTCCATGTTAGCTATATTGGATTCTTTGTTCACTTTTCTAATATTTCGCATTTGCTTGTGCAAATCTCCTTACCACCATGTTATTAACCCTTCCCTTCCCATCCTTCCTGGTCAGTGGATGGTCTCTTTAAGCCCTTCCTCACCCAGCACTCACTTGGGACACCATTCCCTCTCTCCAGGCCACAGCAGGGCTCCTGACTGTCCTCACTGCAGAAATGGAAGGTTCTTCAGCAGCCATCAATGTCCTTTTATCTCCTTACTATTCTTTAAACCATCCCACATCCCTTCCATGAAGCTTTTTCTCTCTGTTGCCAGAGCAACCGCTGGGTGCGGGTGAGGATGCTCATGGCCCCATACCCATCTCCCCATCATCTGCGTCTGGCATGGCCCTTGCTAAATTGGCCAATCAATCATCTGGGGAAGAGCCACGACCTCATGGGTTCAATGTTTGCACTCACCAGGGTTCCTTACTTCTTCGAAGGTTCTGTTGTTTAAATCTTCAAAAATGTAATGGAAATGGATGTTCTACACCCCTTTGGGGGTTTCACAGGGTTTTGAGAAAGGCACAGATGGAATGTATGCTAAGATTTTTCTTAATTGAAACCAAATGTTTTTCTCAGCAACATTTGCCATTTGATTCTTCAGTGATGGGAGATGCCTAGGAGGAAGTCAGTTGACAGTGATGTGGAGAAGAAATGCTTCTGAAGTCTCTTGCGCTTGCCTTTTCCATGACGACACTCTTCATTGTGTGGGATTTCCATACCCCCTGAAGGGCAAAACTGCTCTGGAGGGAGGACTTCTCCTTCCAGATATTGGGAGGAGTGACAGGAAAGTGAGGGAAGAGCAAGGCCTGAAGAGTGCTCCATCTCAGATGAGGGTGCAGGGCACCCTTCAACGCCAATGGCCACCGCTGCTCACAGCCTCTCCAGAAGCAGGAAGATGGGACACTTTAACCACAAGGTGGTCTTCTCTATAAAATAACAATGGGCGGGGGGAGATCCATCGTGTTCCCTGTGGAACACGATGGGTTCATGGGCCATAAGATACAGACAACCTGACGGCAAGAAGCCGAGTAGTAGAGAGAAGTCTTAAATACAGTGTGAAAGTGATCAGGAAATTTTTCAAGAAGGAGGTGGCTTGTGAGCTGAGTCCTGTGAGGCAGGCAAGGAGGAATGAAGTTAAGGAAGTAGAGGGCAGTGCTTTTCAGCAGTTAGGAGGAATAAAGTCTCCTCAGGCATCTCTTTAAAATGCCGGCTCCCAGGCCCCATCCCAGACATTGAACTAGAAGGTCTGAAGCAAGTCCAGGACTTGGAAAATTTAGCAAGCCCCAGGAACCCTAGTTGAGATGGACTCAGACTACCTGCATTATGGAAACCGGCAGTTTCAGGCAAGTTGAAGGGCCTCAGTTTGGTTTAAATACTCAATTTAGAGCAGGATTTGTAAACTTAAATACCTCTGGGGCTAGGGTGACACAGACCTTGAGAGAAGTTGAAGGTTTACAAGTACAAATAGGAGATACTCTCTCTCTCTCTCCCAATTCTGGAAGGGACAGCAGCCAACAAGCTCCGGCAATTACTGCCATGCAGGAATATGTGCTCTGGACTAGGGCACCAGAGCTGTCTACCAGAAGAGAAGCCAGAGACCTGAGTTTTACATGCCCCAGAATTATTAAATGATACATTAAAATGCCATGAGCATCACATAATTCCATGAGGGCCACTATAGTAGGCAAGTTCAGAGGAGCAAAATAAAATCTCATTGCATATGGACTTAAAAGAAGAAAACTGTATTTTATCCGGTAGACAATGAACAGAATAGACAATGAATAGAAGGCTTTGCAGCAAAGAAGGGATCTGAACAGAAGTGTGCTTTAAGAAGATTTCTGTGGCTGTTGTCTGCTCGCAATGGAATGGAGAAGGGACCTCAGATATCAGCTCCTAGGAGGCCTCTCCCATGTGCAAAAGGAATGGAGAATAGAGGATGAAAGGTTTCTGGAAGCAAGAATTCAGGAGATTTGATTGACTATGGAAGGAAGAGGAAAAAAAGGAATCACCTGGGGTCTTCTATGTCTAAATCCACGCTGCCTCTTGCCACCCTTTTCCTTTAATATATACTAATGTTCCAGCTTCATTCAATGCACAAAAAAATGATCATTTAGGTTGCATTCTGATCAGTGCCTGCTTAATAATGAAACTTAGAGTTATTTGTTTAGGGAAAAAAACCACAGACAAAATATCTTATAATATCTATAATAAATGCAAAGAAATCAATACAAACAAAACTTGGCTTTAGCAAACTGTACATACATAAATATCTTTTTTTTTACTATAACATTCAACTTTTTTCACATAAAGCCTTCCATGATCTTATTTATTACATCTAGTTTTTCTTTGTACCTCTAAAAAAAAGTGCCTTTTAGATTTACAGCTTGTGCTTCTAAAGCAAAGGTTAAAACATCATGCCCCAAAGGAAAACAAGGTAAAAAGGAAGCTGCCATATAAGCTCTTAAAAATTGTATGTTACAAGGTTCTAAAATCTCTTCAGCACTGGTTGGTTGGTAGATTGTACGACACTGACATGGTGCTTGGGAGGGTCATTTATCTGATGGTTGGAGCAGCACCATGGGAAAGCTGCCCAGATGGTCTACTGAAGTCCTTGGCTGTGCACAGAATGGGCCAAGGGCCCAGAATTCATGAGTCCGGGGAACTTTGGAGGTCCTTACTCAATCTCCTTAGTGCTAAGGTTCAGAGTCTCAAACCAGATTTCTTCCAAACCTTCTTGTTGTCTGTTTGTTCCCCTGTCACTGTTTATCTTCCACCTCTGAAGCCATAATTTGCACACATGTGATCTGGAGGAGGGCTAAAGCTGCCACACCGAGGGCTTTCACCAAGATCAAGGTCCTCTTGTTGGTAGTTTGGGATTGCTTATGACCCGATCCTCCTTATGCTACCAGCACTTCTGCAGATGGCATCTGCTTAGTTCAGAGTGGAGGAGGGCCATTTGTGTATCTGAGCATGGGGTGGAATGACCGGGCAAAGTTGTTGGAGAGGGCACAGCTGTAGTCTTCCTCTGACATTGGTACAAGGCAGGCAAGCCCGATGAGGAGGAGCAGGAGAAGCTGAAGGGGAAGAGCTGCTCGGAGGACTCTGAACAGGAATCCGCGGCCGGACCGACCTGGCCCTGGCTCAGAAAGGGAGGAATCGGAGCCACCTTTTGTGGACCTGAGAGAAGAATGGATATAAATTACTCAGATAACTCCAGTGTCGGATGGACACTGCTTTTTGCCTCTGCACCTTCCTGGAAGCTAAAGGGCCATGCCAAGCACACCCCAGCCTGGCGATCAGCTGCCAGCCTTCCACAGTGTGCCCAGGTCACCCCCCACCATCAAATGAAGTTGTTGGAAACTGCACTGACGAGAAATAAACATTTAGTCAGTCAACTAAATGTAACTAATTAGGTTCAAATTCTACTCCTTTTATCCCTTAATTTGGTGAAACATTTTCTATCAACAAAAATAATTGCTCTATACACATTCTACTAGCATGAATTAAGTAGATCCAGAATAATTAAAATGTAGATATTTGATGCAGCATATTTTTAAGAATATCACGAACATTGTTAAGCAAAATTAGTTGCTGTCAGAATCATACCAAGTATCCCATCTAGCCATCCTGGATATGCCAAAATCCATGCAGCAAAAATAAAAACAGTCTTTGTCATTTTGCACAGACCCATAAAAGCTTCATTAATCATAGAGCATATCCTGGTTTCATCTTGCACTGAATCAGCATCAGGCCCTGACATTAGCAGGTTCCAAAGCTGTACGAACAAGGAATAGCAGTGGAGTCTGTCTACAGAACACTGGTGTTGTATGATGTAGATGCTAGGCTGAGCCTATCACTGACGTCATTACTTTGGAAAATGGACACCATTTTCTGAGGAGGATGGACTGTCATCCTGCAGCCCCTTCTACACTCAAAGTGACAAGTTTTTCTATTTCACTTTTATCTTCCTTTTAAACAGTGCATTAGAGATTGAGTACAGGTTTCAGAACTCTCAAGAAGGACTGCCTGGAAAATACAGAATCTGGAAGTAGATTCTGAGTTGGGTGCTACTGTTTTCTTTTTGTGAACAGCCATTACCTTTTTTTGGTTACTAGCAGAAAAGATGAAGAAAGAAATGTTGTTTACAACAGGCATTTGGTGTACACTCAGACCCATACAACATTGAATGAACAAAAATAAAAGATATAGCCAAAAGAAACATTCCCTCACAACTAGTATAAATTCCCTAAGAGTTTTAATATCACCAAGGATAAGGACATTGTATGTGAGGCTACTGAAATAATATGAGCATGTGAAAGCTGTATTGGTAACTGTAGGTTTGGTCCAGAAGAAAGCACTATGTTTGTAGCTCACCTATTACCTATTAATTTCTGAAGACAGATTACCCTAATATCGGTGGGGGATGCGGAGTGACACCTAAGAAAATAAATGTTAAAAACAGACAGAATCCCCTTAGAAGGGAACAGAGGGAGTATTCAAAACTCTTTTATTAAACCATCAAAGAAAAATGGGAGAGGGCTGGGCACAGTGGCTCCCGCCTGTAATTCCAGCGCTTTGGGAGGCTGAGGTTGGCGGATCACTTGAGGCCAGGAGTTCAAGCCAGCCTGGCCAACATGGTAAAAATACAAAAATTAGTCAGGCCTGGTGGCGTTTGCCTGTAGTCCCAGTTACTTGGGAGGCCGAGGCAGGAAATCGCTTGAACCCGGGAGGCGGAGGCTGCAGTGAGCCATGATCGGAACACCACTGCACTCCATCCTGGGCAACAGAGCGAGACTCTATCTCAAAAACAGATTGGTTCTGCAGAAACCCCAAGAAGCAGGCAGCACGCAGTGTTTCTAGTACACTTCTTGTGGTGTAAGGAAAAATCAAATCACTGGTTTAAATTGGAAGCATGTTCTTTTCTGAAGTCCACACAAGTAACGGCAGTGTAATGTAACCTTGAACAACTCACTTCATCTCTAGGTGTCAACCTCTTCACTAACCTCTTCAAATTAGCATAGATGGTCTTCTAACTTTAAAGTTCACTGTTCGATGTTTTGTCTTCTACTGATTTGTCAGTATAAATAATCTCCCAAGAAGCCACAAGAGCTCAATCACCATCTAGTGGTCAAACTGATTAACTGCCCTTGTGCTAAGACCAATGAGTTATTCCTAATAAGCTGAGGGAAAAAAAAGTATATTTTGTGAAAATATAGTAGAACATAAAAGAAGTATGTCATATACCTTATTAATGGAAAAGGAAAATAGAAACTTCTTGAGTTACCTGAGCATAAAATATTCATGTTGAGACAGGGCCTTAGAGAGCATCCAATTTATCTCCTAATTTTGTAGGGGAGTAGCTAAGGACAGTTCATGTTTACTCTTCTAATTGCTAGGCAGCATTCTGAGCATTTATGTTGGGTTCTGTCATTTAATCCTCACAGCAGTCCTCTGCGGCGTGTACTTATTAACTTCATTTTACAGATGATGTGAAAGAAAGCTCAGGGAAGTGAAATAACTGGCTCAAGCTCACACAGCCAGTGGCAGAAGATTTCAACCCTGTGATTTTAACTACCAGAACCTGGAGACTCTAGACAGGCTGAATGATTTGCTTCAGATTCTACAATTAAAGGAAGAGGCCTAGCAGGAACTCAGGCTTCCAAAATCCCTGCCCACCGCACTCTCTGCTGTGAAATGTTTTGCTGGTTGGTGATAGGAATAATGGTAATGGTAATTCAGGTCGTATTCATTTCACAGGTATCTCACATGTAGAAGCAAAGAAGAGAATCCTGAACTTGCATCCTAAAATATTTGGAAACAAGTGGTTTCCTCCTGTCTAAAGCCTCTGGTCGTAAGGCCTCACAGTATCCTGCAGATCATCAAATCCGTGTGTGGACGTGGGGACATTTTGTTTTGAGGCAGTTACATAACCATGGGCAAGTAAATTAGTCTCTCTGGCCTTCAGTTTTCTCATTTGCAATGATTCAATGGTTTGCCTTAAAGTGTCTTAAGAAGGATAGGATAGCTACCCACAAACTTTGGATCAAATTTTCTTCAAAATATCCTTCCCCTGACTTTAAAATATGCCCTGGCAACCAACACTCAACACCTGTAGCTAGATGAGTTATAACAGAGTGACTGAAGAGAGCTCCCACAATTCCTAGTTATTAAATACCTGACTAATTTTCATTAGGAGACATTTAAGAACTTTAGTGATGGGAAGATTTACATATATAATTGATAGTACAATCTGACAGAGCTGAATAGCTCCTGTTTGTCAACTGTTAAATTCTTTGTGCAATTAGGTCAAAGATCAAGATCAAAACAAGGGCTGCCCATTGACCTGTTCACTCCTGAGAAAAATGGCAAACCATTGAATCATAAATCATGACAGCCAAAATAATTTTAGGATATTAATGCACCCCTCATCTTTGCAAATGAGAAAACTGAAGGCCAGAGAGACTAATTTACTTGCCCATTTTTGATAAAAATGTCACCATTTACAGAATGTGGACTCCTATGTTGGAGTCTGTTGAAGGGCATGGCACATTTAACAGCATCAGAGCATTTTTTATTAAAATTTAATTTGTGCATGACTTCTAATGCTGAAGAACGCCAAGCTAGGAAGAAGTCATGGGCTGAGATGGGGACAGAGAGAACACACAATATTCAGTGACCGTCCATGCAGCTGGCTGCCCTTGAAAATATCCGAACTATCCACTGGGAAAATGCCTGTCCCCTTGGGGTAATTACCAGAGTTTCAACATGCCCAAAGCTGCCTCATCTTCAGGGGGAACTTGTTCTAGCGATTTTAGTATCAAGAAGCTAATGGTCCCAGGGAAAGGGTTATTTTTAATATTTATCTACTGTGCTAAAAATCACCTAAGTTTCTAGAGTCTTGGGAAATTTCATAAGGGAAAGAACAAAGGCAACTTGTTGACTACCCACTGGTCATTCTCCTCTGGTCTTATTACATACATGGATGCCAGTTTAGATTGTGTTTATACAGGAAAAATTAAATGTGTGAGCCTCCTTAAGGAACATCATCAATACAGATATATCAGATAGTTCTGTCCAGCAAAAAATGTGCTTATTTGCTACAAGTAAATTTTTATTTATTTTTCTCACTTCCCTCACTCCTTCAAATTTCCAGGTAAATAGCTGCCCAGGAGTTGCTTCATCTCTGTCCCAAAATACCTAGACAATTGCAGGATAAGGAGAATGGCAGGGAGGGAGTAGTGGCTAAAATCACACCCTTCAAAAGAAAGTGTGTAGGACACACAATTGTGAGAAGTCTGAATGCCATGCACATAGGGTATGACTCACTTTGAAAATTGTATATAATCAAGGAAATGAAAATGAGTTAATTTCGTGCATGCATCATTTAAAGCCAAATGAGAAGAAACTTCTAATTTATTTTGTTACTTTTCGGCTAACACTGGCAGTATGTAACAGATTTATTTTGCAGAAATATCTAGATTGTCCGTGATCTTGATCCTGCCCTTATGTGTCTTGTCTTTGAAACCCAGTGTTTCCTGGATATATGGTTCAGGAGACAAGTTTCCAGAATCAAGTTAGGACCCAGGTCTTCTTTTTTTCCAAACCAAACATTCTTGCTAATCCTAAACTACCTGAGGCAGCCTGTGGTGGCCTCAGCTCTAAAACCATTGTTTAAAGGCTTCTACCCATCAATGGCCCTTCAGCAGAGTGGTATGGTTAACGGGGTAGGGTCTGGAGTCAGGGGAGACCTGGGTTCAAATCCTACATCTTTACACCTCTAATCCCCAGTGTCCTTGTCTATAAATTGGGAATATAGCCATGTCATGGGATTCTTGTGAGGGTTAAATGAGGTAAAATACATACAATGCTTAGCATGTATACAATTAAACACTAAATAATTGAAACACATTAAGTACTAAATGAATGTCAGCAACTTATCACTATTATCTGTATAATGATACCAAGGGTGTGCTGACTCATACCCTTAGGGGTTGGCTGGATTCGGCCTTTTCTCTCAGGAAAACATACCTGATTTATTAATATTTTGCTTTCAAGCATGTGATAAATTTCTCAAACTGCCTGTCTTGTTCCCTAGAAACACCAGGAAGGCCTACCTCAAATAGCAACAGAGAAACCTATTGGAGCCTTACCCTACAGCTTTCCTTGGGGCACGGGTGAGCAACCTGCCTTAGAGGGGAGAGGCTCTGTGCTGAGGCTCTTTGAATGCTTTGAATAAATAGATCCCTAGATAATGAAAAGACTTCAAAACAAATTCTACAAGAAACTGAGTAGTGTTTATAGTGAGGCCCTAGTGTACATGCAAAAAACCCCTACTGCCCTTGCTTAAATGTATCTGATTAACTGAATACATTTTTAAATGAGGGCTTTTTTCCCTCTTTCAGTGTTTCAGCCAGTCATTTGCCACTTCTCATTCCATCTTAGTTCTCTGTAAAGAAGGTGCCAGAGACCTAAGGTGCCCAAGGCAATTTTGCATTTTACAATTCTAAGCTTTAGAATGAAGTCATCAATTTGCTACATCCGGACTACAGTGCAATTATTCCTTTGCCTTGCTGGAAATTGGAGTGAAATCTTTCTAGCTGTCAATTTCAACTCAGTTGCAGTAGTGTTTTGAAGAATTAATGGCGATAAGGTTAGAAAATTTTAAGTCAAATGTAGGGGAAAAGTACCAGCTAGACCATCATAAGCATTTGCTTTGAAAGCATGCTTCTAAAGTGTGTTTAACCTCAAATAACAGTCACAAATATGGTTATTATGAATGTATGCACAGATTTTTATGTCTCTAATTTTAAGAAGTTCTAGGGAGCTCCCTGTAACGATTTAGGGAATCTCTAGATTCTGATATACTGCAAGTCTTTTAATGGTAGGAATCACATTGAATTAATTTTGTAGGCCCAGGGCCTAAATTTAGTAGGTGTTCAGTACCTATTGGCATCAATTCATATGTAGGTTTAAAATACTGTATGAAGATATAGAATCACCACCATCAAATCAAACTGAAATATGTAACAGGCTAGTATAATATTAACATCTGACTTTAAACAACAACAAAGAAACCAAATGAGTAACTCCTCCCTTCAAACTAATAGTCAGTTTCTTCCAACTCAGTCTCTTTCTCCTCTCAGGAAGAATGCATATCTAAAAATTTCCCATTGCAGACTGCTGGAAACAACATTCTAAACTATTTATGCTTCTGCAATAACCTTTCCAATTTGCTGGACCAGTGCAAGATTAAACACAAGATATCTCAAGTCTCAATGTAAAGGAACACCACGACAGCCTGGACTGTGGGTGAAGTTCATTCTTCCCCAACAGACTCTGCCCTTCATTCTCGGGGTTGGGTGTGCCCCAAACAGAGGTACCGACGGTAACGAAGCCCAAGAATGTTCAACCACAACCTGTCTGTGAAGGTGTTGGATGACGTTTGCCATTCAGGTGAAGATTATTTATGTTCCAGTCCCACCTGAGTAGCAAAGTGAACACTGTGCTGAATGCTCAGAAAGATGTTAATGAACCGTGCTGGACAGAGCAGAGCTGAAAGGCGCCTTGCGAGTGTCGTAGTGAGAATGTGGCTGTCCCAGCTGCAAAGCCCTGTTAGGAGGCATGAGGAAGCACTTGCTGCCCTAAGAAACGATGCCTTTGACATTTTCAAAAGATCTATGTGGCTGTCTGAAACAATGCGGAGAGCAGATAGACGCAATATTTGGGAACCAAAGAGTGACTGCTGTTGGCGTTGCATCATAACATAAGCGCTTTCCCCCTTCTCGTCACTATCATTTGTATCAACCAAAGAACTGATCTCTGGTATCCTTGAAGGAATGCTGTGGGGATATTCTTCATCTCTGTTCATGGTACATCAGCAATTTGTGGGGAAAAGATGGACTATATAACACAATGATCTGCCTAAAAGAAATTGTCTCTACTTAGAGGGGGCTGAGCAAACCTTAGAGCATCTGCGGGTGCTCATCATTATCTTCAAAAGTCCCCAAGAGTTTTTCTCCATATTTTATTATTGCTATTTTGTTTAGGCTAGAAAAAAAAAACTCATAAAATTGTCTTCAAACCAAACCAAAGGAAATGAAAAGAAAAAAAAAACAGTAAAGGGAGGTCTAAAACCAGAGAACATATGAAAATACGTTCTGCCTGACCTCAGCCGAGTGGGAAGGACCAAATGAAATAGCCAGTCCCTTATGTACAGCTGGAAAACTAAAATTATTACTCAAGGGTTGTTTACAGTTCTACATTTCCTCATCCCCACCCTCCTTCCAGGAATTCAGATTCCTGCTCAGTGGTGATAAGTTTCCAGAGGGACAAGCTACTTTAACAGTGAATTGCTAGGGACTGGAATGAAAACAGGCTCCGAGGACAGTGTTTTCATTTTTTAGAAAGCTGTCTGGGGAAACTTGAACTGATCAGTGGAGGAGCAGAGGAGCACAGACACCACACCGACAACAAAGAAGGCAAAGCACTGCTAACTGCGGGAGTAAGGGGCTGCTGGAGGCCAGGCAGGAAGCGTGGAGTGGCAGCTGTGAGTCGGCTCTCGGGAGGTGACTGGGCAGGGGCACTGGCTGCTGCGGGTTCCAGAGTGAGCTTGCCAAGTGCCCGGAGAGTGAGTGGCTGGGTGTGCTGGATGAAGGGAAGTTTTAGGATAAGCAGAAGAGAGAAGGTACTTATAAATTTTCAATGAACACCAAATTAGGACTTGCCATTTTGAGATTCCAAAACCCACAATCTGGATAAAACATGAAAATAAAATAAAAAGTTGGGGATGTTAGTATATTTTATTCAGATATGCGGGTTTTGTGAATGGTAAAAGAATTCACTGATCGATTACCTGTCTTATTGTAAACTCTAGAAATAAAGAGGATGATAAAAGTCTGCCATGAATCAAATGGCAGTGGTGCCACCAATTGTAATCAAATCCTTATTGACAATTTGATGAAAAGTACCAGATGGGCTATGTTGAGACAAACAGAATTTTCACGGAGTCCAAATATTTTATGCTCTGAAATTTACTTGAACATTTCATTTAGAAACATCTCTTCCAATTTACAAGGAAAGGGTGTGGACTGAAATGAGTAATTTCCCAACTACCCTGAGGCAGACCAGATATAGGCCAACCTAAGTCATGGACAATTTTCATCATCCTCTTGGGGTTCTAGAACAGTGTGGAAACCAGGAGAAGGAGGTACCTGCTATGTGGACTGCTGACAGAGGGTCCAGGCTGTGAGAGACTACACTTGCCTCGTGGCTGTTTGCAATGAACAGGGGGTAAAGAAAGAAGAATGTTCAGTCCAGGCAAATAAAGACAAGCTACTAATGAAAATTAAACTAAAAGTGCAGCAAAGGAAAAATAAATCAAATGGAATGATCAGTACCCATGAATTAAGGAAACTGGCTTTTCTTTTGTTGAAGAAGTAAAATAAATTTATATCTATGTGATTAGCCACTGATAAAACATTAAGTTGGGATTCTGGAGTCCATACTATGGTGGGCATAATTCTCATGACTTTTCATGGTAGAAACACATGTGTATATTTACATACAATAAATGTAAAATGCACTATGCCATATCACATATTTCAAAGACACTTAATATATTTTTTTCATCTTTTAGAATAGTAAAACAGTGTTAAAATTCTTGGCCCATAAGAAATAACAATGGCAATATGAGATTGGTCTTTGTAGTGATGAAGCCCAACTTAAATATTCAACTTAAAGAAAGGTTAAAATTTGACTTGAAAAGCCAGTATTCCTTCACATTCTTAAACTAGGATCTATAGGAAACTAGTGAATGTAGTAAAAAAAAAAAATCCTAAAAAAGATAATACATTTATCAGCATAGAACATAAATGTTTATAACAAAAAAGTCAAATGAAATCAAAACTTCTAAAAACTAAGGAAAAATGGAATGAATATAATCATAAAGCTGGACAAAAAATATATAACAAAACAAAAAACAAGCTTCTAATTACACAGAGAAATCAAGGCATAGAGGGTAGCAGGGGCCGAATTTGTCCTTTCATCCTCTTTGTGTTCAGTGAGGCAGCCCCCGCCAAGGCCTGTGGGTGAGTTGTTGCCATTTTAGGGGCGGCACAATTGCCGCAAACCTTCAGGACCACCACCCAGAAGCGGCTTAGCTTGAGAGTCAACAGAACCTCCACTTGCCTTAACGAGTCAATGGCTCACAGGCGTTCATGGTTCTGTGCACCTCCAGCCGAGGCGCCCCGCAAGTGGAGGCCTACCTTTTAAGATAGTCGTGGCAGCCATGGCTTGAAGAAAGGAGCCACCAAAGGGACAAATGGGCACCATTCTAGAAATTTTCTTATTTGAGCAAGAAAAATAAATGTTCTCCCTGCATACCAGCCACACGTTGAGTCCTGATTCTTTTGAAAACCAGAATCGCTCTTTTCTATTCCTGAGCGCATGCTGGGAGGGGAAGTGGCAGGGCTGAGGAAGCGCGCTACCCTGTGTGACAGCCCTCCTCTGGAGGGGACGCCTGCCTGTGAACCCTGTGGTGGGTGCAAATACTGTCACTTCCCAGTGTTCACTCCCACGGGCCAACTGAAAACGACCAGTGGAAAGTTACCGTTTTCTGTCTGTTTGGGGTGCTCCTTCCTGATGTGGGACTCACAGACCCTGAGGTGTCCAGTTCATCAGCAGAAGACCAGGAAGACAAATCCTATGTGGGAGAAAGATTCTTTTAACAACTCCATGTCCCAGACCCACGGGGGCCCTCTGTTGCACCACGTTATCTCCCACTCCATCTCCATCCACCCCCATGTCTCCACCATAAAAATCAAACCATTCCTTGGGGAAAATGGAACCAGACAGGTACAAGAATAGGGCCAAATTCTTCTAGTGTGTTGGGATTTCCTAGCTGTCCATTTGGCCGTTCTGGAAAATATAGCTATGATTTTGTTATTGCTATGTTTCACTTATAGCTTTATTATTTCTTGGAGACATGGATGTGAATGAATTGATATTGGCTTGGGAGGGGAAGAAACCTGCTGTAGAGCCTGCTGGTCACTCAGGCTGAACAGAAGTCAATACATTCCAGTTGGAAACAAAAGATAGTCATCCAGGAGTCTGCCTTTTTGCATTAGAGGACTTTACTATTTCAGACACTGCTGCTATTCAGAGTAGATTGTTCTTTTGCATGCTTACAGCAGGGCAAAGCATGTGTTCATGGCAGGATTTCACAGCAGAATGGTTGAAATCTTACCAGGCATCACCACATCTCACCTGCAAATGCATTTCTCAAAACCAATAATACCACAATGGAGTTGATTGTAGAAAAAAATATATAAAAAATTAAATGAGCAGAGGACTGTTTTTTAATTTTTTTTTTTTTTTTTTTTTTTTTTTACTGTATACATAATGGAGAATTCATGCCTGAGAGTGGTTAAATACAAAACTCAGATACAACAATTGGTTTGCTCTACCATGGCTGTGTAATTAAAGTGTGTAAATTCTTAAACAGGGTGAAATAAAATGCCACAGCAGTTGTGGTAATAGCATTAGTAGCAACAACAAGAGAGCTTTTGGATTTAACAGAATCAAAAGCAGTGTCCTGTTGTAAAAGTTTATGTGGCTGCTTTTTTATTTTGAGATAGGACTTGTAAGAGCAGTGGCTGAAAGGAGACACTCCATTCTGACAAGTACTATATTTAAAGTCTTTCTAAAATGCATGAAGATGATGCTTCTTTGGTCTCCGGTAAGAAATGCTACACGATGATGTCTGTTTAGAGCTTACCTGCTGACTACTTGACACGTCTAATAACTTCTCCAGTTCCTTGATATGACGACTGACCTCCTTCAAGAGAAGTCTGAGCCGATTTCCAATAACATGGACTTTTTCTTTGGCTTCTAAACAGTCTGTTCCTTCAGCATTCACCAGTAGTTGGCAAGACATGTCTTGCAAAGAGGCTACTCTGAGTTGGGATTCCAACAGCTCATGCTTTATTTGCTATGCATACAAAAACAAATTAATTTTTCTAAGCATTTTTGATAATTGGCAAAAGCTCCAAAAGTGCAGAATGAAATCAACTTAACTTGGTGGGAAATTATACCTGAGCATCAAACGTGGAGCTCACACACTAAAGGATGCAGCAGCTCACGGCCTGAGTTCTAATCCTGCCTCTGCCAAAAATATTCTATAAGACCCCTGACCCTCTCTGATCTCAGTTTGATTTGATGCCTGGTCCACAGTATTATTGGAAGGTTCAAATTAGTTAATGTATATATGACAGTACTTAAAATATAGATTAGTATGCAAGTGAGATGTAAGATAATCTTTTAAACAGAAAAGCACAACATTAAATATAGCCAAGCAGAAGTATGTCTAGGTATCCTCTGATATCTAGTCAAGATTTGAAAAAAAAAAGGGGTGATTCGTCATTCACAGCTTGATGCCAGAGGTCAAAGTGAAGTAAAAATGCAGTTCCACAGCTATTTCCTCTAGGTTTCTAAGACTATTATGGTACTGAATTAAAAGGTACCAATTCTGTAGTTTAGGTGAGTGTTAAATGTTAAGACATAACATTTTAAAAATACAGAGAGCCACAAAGTGCATAATATTTTCTTCTAATGGAACTCAAATATGCTTCCTTATCTTCTATAAAGTCACTTAAATATACTGTACATTATATTGTCCAAAGATCCTTGTATAAGAGTCTACCAGTTAATTTCCTCTTGAATTTAGTGCTAGAAAAAGTTTCTCCTTCCTTGAGAAGTGGTATGTTTTGTTTTTGCCAGATAATGAAAGTAAGTTTACTCCTTGTTTCCCATTTTGTCTTGCCTTTCAGAAAACTTGATGCTAAGGTTCATGTTTAATCTGATGTATTTAATTCCTCTTTGAAAGACTTGGCTGGGTGTGGTGGCTCATGCCTGTAATCCCAGCACTTTGGGAGGCTGAGGCAGGTGGATCACCTATGGCCAGGAGTTCGAGACCAGCCTGGCCAACATGGTGAAACCCTGTCTCTACTAAAAATACAAATATTAGCGAGGCGTGGTGGCTTACACCTGTAGTCCCACCTACTCGGGAGGGTGAGGCAGGAGAATTGGCAGGAGAATTGCTCGAATCCCGGAGGCGGAGATTGCAGTGAGCCGAGATCGCACCACTGCACTCCACCCTGGGCAACAGAGTGAGACTCTGTCTCAAAAAACAACGACAACAAAAACAAACAAAAGACTTAATTGTCTCGTTCTATTCTAATATTTTAATGACCTTTTACTACAAGCCACCAAATATACTTTTGGGCCATAGATGTAACATGAAGTTTAAATTAAGCTGCCTTAATAAACAACACAAGCTAATTAAGATTGCTTGAGAACACTAAGATTTTTACAACTGAGCAACAACTTTAGAATCAGATTCTAAAGCTAGCAGATATCATCTTCTATGCACATGTTTGCTTTACAAAGATTGGAAACCACAGGGAGTTAAAAAAGTGTAAAGTAGAGACTATAATGCAAAAAGTTAAAAAAAAAAGAAACAACACTTACCACTTATATTCATTTTCTGTAAATGAAATGCAACCCTGCTAAAAATAACTGGAGGCTGCCAGAGTTCACACATCTTACCATAAGCTGTTTATGATGGTCCTGAAGTATCTCTGCATCAAGGTTAGAATCAATAGGGACAATTTCATTTTTCCTTCTGTCAATGTTCTCCAGCATAAGAAGCAAACCATGGCTCATTTCATGGAAACCCTACAGAAAACAGTTTAAAGTAACTGTAAATAAAATATTTTTATTTCTCTCAAAACTTAAATGTCTTTCAACTGCCACCATTAGCAAACATACTTGGTTTTAAGAACGTACATGCAACTCCTTTCTGAGGAAGGCACTGGTGCTGTTGTAATGACCTGACCGTGAGTTCACGTTCTTACCAAAAGCATCTAATTTATTACTTGGAGGACAATTTAGACGAAAGGAAAATTGGCATCAAAATACGTTATTTCTGAAAAAAGGGTAGTGCTATTATACAGTTTGGAAGGAAGCAACTCTGCTGCCCTCTCTTCTCTGTGTAGTCAAATCTTCCCATATTTTAAGGCCCACCTAGGCTGAATCTCATATCCCCTTCATTCATTCATTTATTCACTCATTCATTCATCCATTTATTTATTCAACATACAGTTACTAAAGATCTCCTACAGATAAGGCACTGTACTAGGAGTGGGTGCAGAGGTGAAACAGCAGTTTAGGTACCCGCTTTCAAGGAATTATTATATTACTCTTGGGGCACATATAAACCTGGAGAGCAGGCTTCAACTCCTTCCAGGGCTTTCCATGGCGCTCAGAATATGATCCAATCTCCTGGCCTGGACCTACAAAGCCATCTGGTTCCTGACCACCTCCTCAGTCTTTCTTATCACTCCCTGGCTCAGCTCACCGACTACACTCTGGTCACAATGGCCTGTTTTCTGTTCCTAAAGACACTAAGTCCTTTCCTGCTTCTGGGACTTTCCATTTATTATATTACCTTCATAGCAACATCCTTCCAATGTTAGTTCAAAGAGCCAAATAAATTCCCTGACTACCCTCTCAAAGTGGCTTTTCTCAGTTACTTTTATCATCCACGTCTGCAAGTATCTGGTTTAACTATTTGCTTGCATTTTATTGATCTTGTCTTCCCCAACAAAAGCAGAGGCCATGCTGTATTCAATGTTTTAGCACCACGTCTGCCATACGGTGGACGCCCAGCAAGTAATTACAGTATGAATGGATAAACAAATATTGCAATGCTCACTTTGATGTTCAAGAAAGGTCTGCCTACTTGCCCAGTAAACATCTGTTGAATAAATAAAGGAAATAAATGAATGGGTCATAGAAGGAGCGTTGCGACGGAGATAAACATGAGGAATAGTCTCTTCTTATCTGGACAGAAGATAGGACCTAGAGATTTTGAACATGGTCATGAACATGTAGAAATGCTCCAGTAAAATGAAAAGTTTGGGCACAAGGTTATCTCACTGAAATACTGACTTTGGGGGGCAACTGCGTCCCTCTAGAAACCATGATACATCAAGTCACACACTCAGCTAAATGGCTAATGTCTCGCTCTGAGTCACCTCCTGCCCAAAGCTCTACAGACCTGGCACTGCATCAGGGCATCCTGCAGCAGGCCCCGCCACTCCTCCAGCAGAGAGCACACTCGGTCCCAGCGCCCATTCATCTGTGACAAGCGATCCTGCAGGTCCCGGCTCTCCTTGCTGTCAGCCTGGGTGAACTCAGGGCTGCAGAGATTGATGGAGAGGATGATGGCTTTGCGGTGGTCCACAGCTTTCTGGAGCTCCTGAAAAGAACAAAAAAGACAATCAAACAAGGACAATAATGACAAAGATATTTTCCCTTGAAAATGTTTCACATGAATGAAAAGATCCATTAATTTAAACTGGCCTTAACAGGATGGCTAGGTAAAAGACAGAGGGTGCATACCACTGAGAACTGTATGGCAGTTGGAAGAAATGAATTAGATGAGTACTTAACAACATGGATGAATCTTAAGAAAACAGGGTGTAGAGTGAAAACGTCAGAAACAGAATGTTACGTGGAACACAACAGCCTCAATACATTCACACACACAAATCCACATTTTTAAAGAATATATCTGAACAAAGAAGGTCTGCTACATATTTCAGAATAGCTACCATTTTGAAAATCAAATGGGAACTTAGAGTTCAGCCAGGGTAGGGGGTGCAGGGGGGAGGAATAAAGAGAAGAGTCTTGTGGGAAGCAACAATAATGCTAGGCAATGACCTCATTAAGGAGTATGATTGAGTCCACACTCTGTACAGAGGTTCAACCAACAAAATTCAAATTTGTGGGCCTAAGAATGAAGCAAAGAAAACAGATGCCAGGGCCCTGGGATCCAGATGTACTGAATCTGCAGGCTCAGTGACCCACAGGCTGAGAATACTGCCTGTGCCACACTGATGTGAAGGTAGAGAGAATGAATTGGGTATTTCATGCGCTAACCAGTTAGGTTTGATTTCACAAAAACCAGGTGACTGATTTTTGGCTTTGTGCATTTCCAAAAGACCCAGTGCTCAATTCCAAGAACTTGAGCACAGGAGTCTGTATTAGTAATTGAGTATCTAGGTACTGTTTAAAGTCCCCCAATCCAGTTAGGGTGAGAGATCCTGGAAGTCACATTGACCTAGGCTGCATTTTGAAATCATTTCTCACTAGCCCTGCTATGATCCCAATCTGTCTTGATTTCTCACTTTTCAATAGGTTCTTAACATACTGTAGAATAGATTCAACCACACAGACAACATGGGTTTAAGAGACACTGTGGAAAATACTTGATTATTCCACAGATTTATTCAGAGAAAATACAGACAGGAAGCATCAGGAGAAAGTACAAAGGAGGCATGCAGGATGACTTTCAAGGTCTTATTTCCCTACCCTAATCTCTCTGAGGTCTCAGACCCTGGCCAGCATTTGCTTCATCAACTTTTTAAGGAATCTGGTTATAATGCAACATGGCCTTACTAGAGTAATTTAGGGACTCTAGATAAAAATGCATTTCATAATGCAGCCATTGTAAATCTCTCTCACGTGGTACTTTGTCCTGAAATTCAGGGGGTAGTGTAGAGGCCTTTCTATAGGGATGCACCTTTTGGATCACCTGGAGGGGAGATTCATTTCTCTTGTTCGAAGTTTTCTGTTTGAAAATTTAAAACAGGCCAGGCGCAATGGCTCACGCTTGTAATCCCAGCAATTTGGGAGGCCGAGGCGGGCGGATCACTTGAGGTTGGGAATTCGAGACCAGCCTGGCCAACATGGCGAAACCCTGTCTCTACTAAAAATACAGTAAATAGCCGGGCATGGTGGTGCATGCCTGTAGTCCCAGCTACTCAGGAGGCCGAGGCAGGAGAATCGCTTGAACCCAGGAGACAGAGGTTACAGTGAGCCAAGATCGCACCACTGCACTCTAGCCTGGGTGATAGAGCGAGACTCTGTCTCAAAAATAAATAAATAAATAAACAAATAAAATAAAACAAAATCACACAATCACTAAAAGCAAGCCAAAAAACATCAACCCCAGATAAAAAGCATATACTAAAACCACAGAAACACAAAAGCAGCACACACTTCATTCCTTATCCTGACCCCGGAGAGCCTAGGCGGCCACATTTTGGGAGGAGCATGTCTTAATACTGTCCAAACAGGAGAAAACAAGCACTGATGGGTTTTAAAAAGAAACTGAGTTCTCAGTTCAGGAGATGCTCACAATAGTCTCCATATATCAAAGCATTTTAGTATCTGGGTTAAGGAGGATTTTAAGATCTAGACCTGGAGTTAAGGTGTACTATATCCACGCGGGCCAAGCCAAAATCAAACGCAAATGCCAGGTGTTTCACCGCAATTACTCTATAGTTTTATTTATTACAGCAAAAATTGCTTCTACCACTACTGTAATCAATTTCAGAAGTTTCACTTACTTGAGGTCAAATAACTTCATTATGTCCCCCACAAATTCATGCAGATACAATTTTGGAGAGGATTTCTCTCTAGCTCTAGATATAGACCTGTAGGAGCCTGGTCATTCCGTATTTCGCTTACAAAGAGTTCTCGTAGGTCCCAGAAGTACCTGGATGCTTCATGAAATTTTAATTGGACATTTCTTAACATATCAATTCATTAAATCGTGTGTGCTTATTTACATGGTGGATAGTTCTACAATATGGTCCCCTTTTCTGCCCTTGAAAACCATCTTTGTGGCCGGGCACGGTGGCTCACGCCTGTAATCCCAACACTTTGGGAGGCTGAGGTGGGTGGATCACCTGGGGTTAGGAGTTTGAGACCAGCCTGGCCAACATGGCAAAACCCCATCTCTACTACAAATACAAAAATTAGCCAGGCATGGTGGCGCGTGCCTGTAATCCCAGCTACTAGTGGGGCTGAGGCAGGAGGATGGCTTGAACCTGGGAGGCAGAGGTTGCACTGAGCCGAGATCATGCCACTGCACTCCAGCCTGGGCAACAGAGTGAGACTCCATCAAAAAAAAAAAAAAAAGAAAGGAAGGAAGGAAAGAGTGGGGGAGGGAGGAAGGAAGGAAAGAAGGAGAAAGAAAGGAAGGAAAGAAGGAGAAAGAAAGAAAAAAAAGAAGGAAGGAAGGAATGAGAGAGAAAGAGAAAAAGAAAGAAAGAAAGAAAGCAAGAAAGAAAGAAAGAAGAAAAAAAAGAAAACCATCTTTGTGGAATACAGGAATTTGGGATGGCTGGAGGTGAGGAAGAGCATTCTCACTCATTTTTGTTAGATCCCTTTTCTGCTGCTGTGTAAGAGCAGCTCGAACTAGAGGTGCCATCTGCACAGTCGTTCACACGGTGGCTCTCTGTTTGTCCGCCGTGGGAAAGGCAAGGGGCAGCTACCTTGAGCTTTTTGATCTGGAGCTCAATGGTCTGGATGTCAGTGCTGAGTTCCAGACGCTGGAGCTGTTCCAACTCCTCCTCCGTGTCCCCCAGCCAGGCCCAGATGCTGTTCAAGTCTGAGTTAAACTGCTGCCACTTCTGGAGGTTCTGCTTCATCCTCAACTCCTTGCTCAATGCCTGGGCCTGGAGAAGCTCCCATCGGTCAATCACACCTGGCAAGACATGCATAGAACAGTGAGGTTATTTTCCTCTACATGTGATGTTTATGAAATGCTTTAAACATAGGTTGGCAGCCAACTTTAAATAGCAACAGAAAGAAAAGTAATTCCACTGGGCATTTTCGTTGTTGTCATCTGGAAATAACAGTTACATGGGTACAATGGCTGTGTTTTTTCTATTTGTATTTCTAATAATAATGAAGCAAAAAAGTTACATGGGCATTCACACTGTAAAGAGCTTTACGAAGTAATAAGCAGTCATGAGCACGAACTATCATTCAATTCTTGGATCCTGTCTACAATAGGGCTCTGAGCACACACATATAAAATGCCTGATTAGATATGTGAGAAACAGTGCATTAAAATAATTGGAACATGAGAGCTGGGGTGGTAGTGCGCGCCTGTAATCCCAGCTACTCGAGGGGAGGTGGGAGGATTACTTGAGCCCAGGAGTTGGAGTCTAGTTTGGGCAACACAGCGAGACTTCATCTCACTATTAAAAATAATAATAATAAATGAAACATGGGCAAACACTACCACGATGGCATGCATCATCCCCTCACTGTCAAAGGAGACTGTTGGCCGGGCGCGGTGGCTCACGCCTGCAATCCCAGCACTTTGGGAGGCCGAGGCGGGTGGATCACGAGGTCAGGAGATGGAGACCATCCTGGCTTACATGGTGAAACCCCGTCTCTACTAAAAATACAAAAAAATTTAGCTGCACGTGGTGGCGGGCACCTGTAGTCTCAGCTACTCGGGAGGCTGAGGCGGGAGAATGCCATGAACCTGGGAGGCGGAACTTGCAGTGAGCCGAGATAGCGCCGCTGCACTCCAGCCTGGGCGACAGAGCGCCACTCCGCCTCAAAACAAAAACAACAAAAAAAAGGAGACTGTTATAACTTGGAAGGAAGTTCTCGGGATAGAACGGTGTAGAAGAAGGCCAAGCAGCCTAAGTGGAATTTCGCTGTTAACAAAGTGCTTCAGGATCTTCTATTTCATTCACTCTTGAACTGGATGCTATGCACTCACCAGCCGTTTGGGTTTCGGTACTATGCAGGTTAACAAAGCCAGGAAGGCTCTCCTCTTCCTCCTTCAGTTTGTGCTCCAGTCTCTTCACGGAGTCTATACTGCCACTGCATTCGCCCAGCAGTTTCATCTGTTTAGACATAAACAACCGGCCCCTGTCACCCAAATCTTCATGAGTGCAAAAGCTTCCGGGGAAAATATCTTTGTAATTTCTCAGCAAGAGATGTGTCTCTGTTTGGCTCCTCTGTGCCACCCTGCTAAAAATAAGCCAAGACGGCCGAGTGTGGTGTCTCAGGCCTGTGATCCCAGCACTTTGGGAGGCCGAGGAAGATAACTCAGGAGTTTGAGACCAGGCTGGGGAACATGGCAAAACTCTGTCTCTACAAAATATATAAGAAATTTAGCTGGGCATGGTGGCATGCATCTGTAGTCTCAGCTACCTGGGAGGCTGAGGTGGATCACCTGAGTTCAGAGGGTCGAGGCTACAGTGAACAATAATTGTGCTACTGCACTCCAGCCTATGCGACAGAGTGAGACCCAGTCTCAAAAAAAAGAAAAAAGAAAAAATAAGCAGAGGTAGGCTGGGCACGGTGGCTCCTGCCTCTAATCCCAGCACTTCGGGGGCCGAGGTGGGAGGATCAGTTGAGCCTAGGAGTTTGACACCAGCCTGGGCAACATAGCAAGACCCTGTCTCTATAAAATATTTAAAAAATGAGCCAGGAGTGGTGGTGAGCACCTGTAGTCCCAGCTATTCAGGGCACTAAGGTGAGAAGGTTGCTTGAGCCCAGGAATTCAGCTGCATGCAGTGAGCTAAGACCATGACACCGCACTCAAGCCTGGGTGACAGAGTGTGAGACCCTGTCTCTTAAAAAAAAATTAAATAAGCAAAGTTCAAAAAAAAGCCTTTTAAACGGGTGATACATTCACATATACAAAAAACAATGCCTTAAAGATATACTTTGCATACATGATTTTGCATGAGAAGTCCTTGAAGTTTCTTTACGATTCATGAATCAAAACAGATTAAACCAATCTGCAATTTAAAACTCAGAGCCCTCAGCTGGTAATGCAGTATATAATTTTTGGCAAGTTGCTCCCTCTTTCTCTTTCTTAAATTGAAATGTGGGAACGTTAATGTTACAACAAATCTCATGGGAACTTTCTTGCATTAAATAATTAAAATACTTAAAATTATAGAGCAATATTAAAGCCAGCTGTTTTATCAAAAAATGTAAGCAATGTTTAATAGGCATCAAGGGACTAAATTCTAAAGTCAAAGAAAAGCTTCCAAATTCATTTTTAATATCACATACAGTATTCAAAGATTAAAAGAACAAATCATTTCAAGATACTCCTGCTGTGCTTACCATAAATCCTTTAACAAATCACAATGCCAGTAGGACTGTTACTCTGATTACTTTTGATTGAGGTTAAGTGTAATCCCAGTGATGTCAGTATGATTACCATAAAACTATATCATAGCTATTTTTAAAAAGTGGTTTCACTATAATAGAAGTTGGTATAATAGGCCAAACTGAACAGGAAACAAACTCATAATTGACCGCTCTTCTGTAATTGTAAGGATAATAAAATCAACATATATAGCTAGAACAGTTTTCTTCCCTAATTTCAAAAAGTAGAACATGTGAGTTGTGACCAGACTTGGGGAAATTCATTTTTCTTTCCTTGTACTAACCAGTCTTTTGGATATGAAAGAAGACGTGAGGCAGAGAAGAGACTGGCTTTAAAATTCTCTTCCTTAAGTACACGTAGGAAAGCAGGTAGTTCTCTAGGGAAAATTAACTGGTCAGTAACTTGAGTAGGGTAAATAACCCTCTGCTAGACTTTATCATACACAGCCAATAGCCACATAGACAGAACTGGTAGTATATCCAATGCCTTGCTATCTTTTCCCCAAATCCCTCTTGTTAGAACTGTTTTCTTCAGAATGAGCACACTAAAAACAAGAGAAAAACATTCCCAAGGTCATTCGGTGAACCCAGGAAAAGAACTACAAAAAAACTGCATGTTAGTAATCTATTAGCTAAAATCTGCTGCTGCAAGGATAACCTTGGTCCAAAAATTATTAGTTGAATTTGGAAAAATGCCTAATGACTTTTGGGAGCCAAAGTATTTTGTTGCTCTCAATGAAAAGGATCTCCCTAAGTGCTCAGTGTAAAGGAACAGGTTTGTCATTACAACAGTTTTGTGGGCCTAAAAACAGACAAGTTCTACTCAAATGGTAACTTAATAACAGGGCTTGGCTTTGCACATCCAGGTTCACGAGTTCAAGGGCAGCATGGTATTCAGAGACCACATAAAGCCCTTACGCTGCAGACGAACTGTTCTTTGACACAGAACTGTGGTTTCGTACAGGTCGGAATCAGGATGGCCAGGATACTTACGTAGCCTTTGTAGCTGGTGTCTAGCTCCGGCCCCGTGGGAGTTTTGCTGCGAATGATATTTTCGGTTTGCTGTATCTGAAAGCGGCTATCATCCAGGGCTTTGCCCAGTTGTTGGATCTGTGACTCTAGGGCACTGTGGTCCCCTGCGGTGGCAACCATAAGAATCTTTACTGGACAAACTATTTGTCTTATTTAAAGCTTGATATTCAAGGAGAAGTTTCAGAAATGATTTCAGTTACAGCAGCATAGAAATGGCAGGTGTGGGTAATTACAAAGCAAATTTAGTACCATCGTGCCGGTAGGTTAGACATTAAAATGGCCAAACCAATGAAGGTGCTTGACTGAGAGCCCTAGCAGATTGGACGTTGCAAAATGGCGCTCCAGTCTGTTTTGAACAGCTTCGTGCACCCGACCCTCTTCCAGCTGAACCCCTGATCATCTGAATGTTGTCAGTGTGGAAGGCCTTTCTAAAAATCTGCAATGGTGTCTACTGCATCTCAGTAAGGAGAAAGCTGTTCTTTTTCTCAGGTTCTTTCTGCTATCACTTAGTGAGCAGGGGAAGATCCTCCCTCTGATTTTTCTTCATGCACCTCAGGGGAAGATAGTGTCACGGAAGGCTCAGGTTGCTGCATCATTTACTGAAGGCATAAATTCATTAATCAAGAAAAGAGTGCCTCAGAATAGATATATACAGAGATATCAAACTAGCAACGACTTGCTTTTTATCTAAGATCTGAAACAAAACCAGAAGAAAGCTAAGATTTTAACATTTCCATCTAGGCATGTTCTTACTCATAGCCTAGAATTCTGGCTCATTCTCCTCTCAAAGTTGTAACATTTCTTTGTAAAATTACTGAGTGCGTGTGTGTGTGTGTGTGTCAAAGTCTTTGAACTACACAGGAACATTTGATCATCAGAGTGAAGCTAGCATGGGGTGAAAGCAGAACAAATATTAGTAAGCTTTATTAAATGTTTTTATTTGTTTCTTAAAAAGGCCTTCTGGATACACCTAGAAGAGGTCTCTCCCTGGGAATCACCCTCTCAGTAATGTTACTTTGCTTTCTGTCCTTTTGATTTTCTTCAAAAACTGAAGCGTAAACTAGTAACTCCGTGATTCAATATCATATCACTGCGTTCAAACTCTATTCCCCGCCGACATCCCACATCACTGATCCTGAACTCCTGCACTACAGTTTGTCTAACACAACACTAAGCAAAACTACTTCCATTTTTCTTTCTTTAATTCTTCTTGTTTCAGGAATAGTTCTGTCCTTATCTATGGCTCAGCATACCGTGGAATACATTTTTCATTTCAAATTATCTTTTACGACCTCTTAAATTAAAATTACATATATTTTTTAGAGCTGAAATCTGATCTCATACGGGATTCCTGAGATGAGGACAATAAAGTGGTGGATGTGCCTAAGGTCACGCATGCAGGCTGGCGGACTTGGGACCAGAGCCTGCACCCTGAGTCTCCAGCCACAGGTAGGTCTGCGCGCAGTGAAGCTGAAATTACCACACCACGTAGAACACTAGGGCGCAGAGGCTGATGACTGGGTTTTCCTTCTCATATTTTCTGCAGTTAATGGACATGAGAGGTCTATACCTAATGAGACCAATCACCATTTAACAAGTTGAGAAGTTATTTTATTTCACTCAATTAGTGAAATCTTATTCTTGGTGTGGATTTAACCAGCTGTTTTTTCTAGTACAGCAGTAAGAGAGGAAGGCTGTGCCTTAACATGCTAGAGCCACAAAGCTGGGAGAGAGACAGCAGATGTGCTAAGAGAGGAGGATTGCTATACAGGGGAGGGAGGGAGGCTGGCTCCGGCTTGTTGTGCCTACCGGAGGTATTTTTGATTGCATTTTCTGTGAGTTTTACATAGGCCTCAGGGCTTTCGGGGATCATTACATCTGCAAAAAAAGCACAGTCTAAGTTGACAGCTAAGTTCTGGAAACCTTGAATCCCTTGTGCAGGAAAATAACTTTCCTAGGGGAAAAAAAGGAAGTCAGTTATTCTAGACACGTAGCTCCTGAGCGCACAGAGGAGCGTGCAGGCTCACCAAAGGTTTCCTGAAATGAATCATAAGAATTCACAGTGGGCGGGGCGTGGTGGCTCACGCCTGTAATCCCAGCACTTTGGGAGGCCAAGGCGGGTGGATCACCTGAGGTCAGGAATTCAAGACCAGCCTGGCCGACATGGTGGAACCCCATCTCTACTAAAAATACAAAAATTAGCCAGGTGTGGTGACAGGTGCCTGTAATCCCAGCTACATGGGAGGCTGAGGCAGGAGGATCGCTTTAACCCGGGAGGCGGAGGTTGCAGTGAGCCGAGATGGTGCCACTGCACTCCAGCCTGGGCAACAGAACTAGACTTCGTCTCAAAAAAAAAAAAAAAAAAAAAAGAACTCACAGTGACTGAGAGTGTTTTTATGAGCCAGGCTCTGGTCTGAGCACAAATTTATCACATAGAAATAGGGTACCTGGGAATGTTATTCCCATTTTATAGATGAGAAAACTGAGGCACAGAGGAATTAGGTTCCTCATCTAAGTTTAGACAGAAAGTACATGGCAGAACTGAGATTTCAGCCCAGACAGTCAGACTCCAGAGCAGCGCTGTCCCATATATTTCTATGTGAACTATATATGTAATCTTAAAGGTTTCATAGCCACATTAGAAACGTAAAAAGAAACTGATAAAATTAATTTTAACACTATATTAGATAGGGATTATAACATGTAATCAATATAATTATTAATATTTTATTTTCTTTCTTTGTACTAAGTCTTTGAAATTCATGTAAGCATGTTTTCCACACACAACCCATCTCAATTTGCACAGTCCCATCTCAGAGCTCAACAGTCCCAATTGACCAGTGGCTGGTTTTGGACAGCTCTGCTTCAGATGCCATATGCCTGACTAATAGGCCTTACTGTAAAGACAAAATAGAAATGAGAGAAATCATTTTCTTTTTAGAACAGTGTCATCCCTTGGGAATCTGATGTGAACCACCAGAACCAAACAGAAATTCCCCAGATGTCCTTTGACAGAATGTATGAGATACATTTCCAAGTGCCACAAATCAGCCTCCAACTCTTTATTCTATTTTTATTCACCTTCCTTACAGAGTTTCTGTTTCTCTGTCCATCCCTTCACTGCATGTGTGGCTTGGGTGGTGGTCCTTCTTGTTTTCCTTCACACACTCTTCCTGTGTGAGCTCCTCCGTTCACTCCAAGACCATTGCCATTTACATGTGAATACCTACCCAATCTGCATTTCTGGCTTCTGCACTTCACACCGTGCATCTACGACTGGACTTTTGCATTTGGATATTCTGCAGGTATCTCAAGATCAGGATGCACACAAGCAAACTCATCCCCTCCCTGCTCTCACAGCCCCACCTCCCTTGCCCACCTGCACCCACAGTGCTCCTTCCCTCTTGTGGTCCTCAGGGCCTAGGACCACCTGCATCTTTCACCAAGATGCCCAGCCCAGAAAATCGCCTCCATCCCAGTTCAATGGACTGAGAGTTCTGGAGGAGTCTTCTCTGTGTGATTTCTCACATCATTCCCATTCTCCCCATTCCCAATGCTGCTTCCCCTAGTTCAGGCCACCACCCTACTTCTGTCTGAGGTTGTAAAAGGTTTCATTTGGACTCTCTCCACCGAATATGCCCTTCTCCCTGTGGTATCCAGAAAGATACAATATGAAAATCTGCACATCCCTGAGGAGGGAGGATCCCAGCACCTCCCTCCGCAGATCCTGCTGTGGCTCCACGACCATCAGGATAGGAGCCAAAGCTCTTTTCCATGGTGAACAGGCTGCTTCACAGCCAGGCTCTTCTCCACTTTGTCCATTCCATGCCTGTCATTCCAGACAAACTGCCGATGATCAAAAGCACCAGGCCAATCACAAAGCAGGGAGGCTTCCTCTCCTTTCTTCCTTTAAGCACTTCCGAGCCCACCTGACCAACTGCAATTCACCCTCTGGACTCTGCTCCATGGTTTCTTTCCCGAAGCCTCTCCCAGGACTCCGGCTTTGTTGCCCCTGCTTGTGTGTCCTGCCACCACACTGCCATCTGAGCCCCAAACACTTCATACAGTGGTTTCTCACTGTGTCCCACACTAGAGTGGAAGCTCTGGGAGAAGAAGAGGAACTGTGTATCCCTAGAACCTGGCAAAGCGCTTGTCACCTACTACCACAAATCTACATGGAATAAATCAATGGCCACACCAAATTTTGCATTTTGTAATCACATTCATATCTAAGTGTTCACTTAGGTACAATTTCCCCGCATGAAAGAAGGAAGCAAATGATTCTGGATAGCTGTCATGTTTCCAGGGCAATATTAATTCCCTCTGACTTTCCTTTAAGCTGGCAAACTGGAGAGGCTCTTTCCTACCTGATAAGCCAACAGCTCCCCGGAGGTAGAAATCTTTGTCATCCTGACCCTCTTCATCCTCAGAGGGCAGAGCTCTGGACATTGCAGACTCCAGGTCCCGACTGAGGTCATAGTCGTGATCCCACTCCAGGGGGATGGAGTCCACACTAGCCGGGGTGTCTCGTCCTGACCGCTCGCTCCGGAGGGGCTGAGCGAGCGAGAGGGAGGGGTTGGAGGAAGGCTGTGGAGAAAGCAGGCTGTCTGCAGAGCGGTCGTGCCAGTGCAGGTCTGACAGAGCTGCAGAGTCTTCCAGCTCCAGCTCTCTGTCTGAGAGGTCATGCTCATCGTCTGGGAGCTAGAAGGGAAGTCAAGGCAACCCTGTCACTGTAGTGGTCAGACTAGCTTCTTATCTGGGCCACCTGCCTACCATGTGGGGACAATTTTTAACTTCTTATGAGCAAATAAATAAGAATCTTCTGATCACAGAAATACAGGGGACAGTGCTGCTCTAGAGTTTGACTGTCTGGGTTGAAATCTCAGTTACGCTGTGTGCTTCCTGTTTAAGCTTGGATAAGGAACTTAATTCCTCTGGGCCTCAGTTTTCTCATCTATAAAATGGGAATAACAGTCCCAGGCATCCCACAGGGTTTTTTTTTGAGTGGGAAAAAATTAAAAAGTCTTATAAATTATCCTACCTAAGCCTCAGTTTCATTGTTGGTAAAATGGGAATAACATTAAAACATACTTCAAATAATTAATATAAGATTAAATAAATATTATAAAGAAAGGCAATCCACTACCATGCCCACCACACAACACCTACACACTGGCACGGATCGGAAATAAGAGCAAATTACTAAGACCTTAGCTTGTCCTTATAGCCCAGATATAAAATAGGTTTGATCGTAGAAGATTCCAAATACTCGAATAACATCTCTATAGGTAAGATGTGATCATGGTAGCAATTAGGAAAACGGAAGAATGAAAATTCACCTAAACCTAACCTCATCAATTAAGAAGCTGTTCACTTTGCTTCCTTTTATTGTATTTCTTCTACAGGCTTCTCTTATTTCTTCTAGAGGCTTCTCTAGAGCAGTGCTGCCCCATGTTTCTGTGATCAAAAGATTCTTATTTATCTTCCATAGAAGATATGAGCCAAATGTTCTTCTAAACTCTTTGTATACATTAACTCATCTAATGCTCAAAACAATCCTTTGTACAGGGTAGTTACTGCTACTAAACCACTTTCACTTTCGAGGAAGCTGAGGCAAGAAGGGTGAAGTCAGTAGCTTGCCGAAGGTGACAGCAACAATGCAGGACAAAGCTAGGACTTGAACTCAGGTGCTCCGGCTCCAGAGTCTGAGCTCTCACCCACTATCAATACAACCCAATCCCACACGATTTATTCTCTTTAGATTTAATGACAACTAAGAAAATCAATGTTACATACAGGCAGGCGGATCAGTTTCTTATGGTATCTTTCCACACGCCCGAAGACCTCCTGGCAGTACCGTCGGAGCTCATCTAGTTCCTCCTCGATGATCGCTGCATCCAAGGGCTCACTCTTTTCTATCAGCTGTTCTCCTTGGGCAATTATCTGCTCAATCTTATTGTGGTTCAGTGAAATTTCCTGCTGGAAGGCCTAGGGAGTACAAATCTCATGTGATTTTGCTATTGTTGTTGCTTACATTGATATAAAAGAATCATAATAGATGTATTTCTCATTACATTAAAAAAGACATGTAGGGGCTATTTAATTGACCATATACAATCACAAGACAAGAGGCTATTACCATCTAAAGTAAAACATACGCATTTTCAGCCAGAACAGGAGTCATAAATAGAAACATTCGAATTCCATGATCAGAAAAGCGCTTTTGGCTAATAAAATTTACCATCACAGGTAGTGTGGGTAGAGAATAACAGGGGAAAATATTCAAACCCACCGTAAGTTGACAGCACTGGTTATCCCTAATGAAAGCAATGGCAGTCAATATACTGCCACTGAAATAAATGTAGCATTTTAAAGAAATATCCCGATCATTTTAATTTCAGATGTCCTCATCCTATGTCAAAGATGACTAAGAGAAGCCATCCAATGCCACGCCTTCTTCTCAGGTGATTCTTTTATTATTTCAGAACATAGGCAGGTAAAGTTATAATGATTTGAAAAACAAGGAATTCCAGGAGGATTATTTAGACTCATTCTATGTGTTGCAAAAGATTTAAATCACTGGGTATGTTTCAGTGTTCACTTTTAATTCAATACAATAATAAATTGTGGAAGAGCTGAATTGTCCAATGGTGAAAAAGACTCCCAGGAGAGAAGGGAGGGTAGTAATAAGTTCCATCATCCTGCCAGGGTCCCAAGGGACAAGATTCAATTACCACTTGGCAGAAACTTTCTGTGGAAGGATGTAAATGTTGATTCGCCTGTGAGATGACAGGAGAGAGGAATCAGGGGAGAGGGTGAGGCAGAATAGCAGGGTTTACTGTTTCTTCCATCCTGAGAATCCATGTTTACGGGCAAATTCCTTGTTTTATTATAACAACCCAAAGGTTATGGGCGTCATGACCATTCTTTAAAAAAATCCATCTATCTTGGGAAGAAAATTTCATAAGCTGCCTTGGAAAATACTCAATTTGTTAAATACTCCCACTTTTAGGAAATCCTTACATCTAATGTATATCCCTCCTATTCGAATTTCTAGCTAGCCACTGTGTTTGAATTATATAGTGAAAAATACAAAATGTATTTAAAATTAACTTGGCATCTAAGAATGCAGACTATGAGGAATGAAATCCCAACATAGGAAAGTTGTATTGCTTTGCAACATGGAGGTTAAAGGAACCATGTGAAGGTGCTACAAACACATTAGAAAAAATAAACGAAAACAACAACAACAAGGCCAGGAAGGGTGGCTCACACCTGTAATCCCAGCACTTTGGGAGGCCAAAGCAGCCGGATCACTTGAGGTTAGGAGTTCGAGACCAGCCTGGCCAGCATAGTGAAACCCCATCTTTACTAAAAAAATACAAAAATACAAAAATTCACCGGACTTGGTGGTATGTGCCTGTAGTCTCAGCTCCTTGGCAGGCTGAGGCAGGAGAATTGCTTGAACCAGGGAAGCAGAGGTTGCAGTGAGCCAAGATTGTGCCACTGCACTTCAGCCTGGGCGACAGAGTGAGACTCTCTCTAAAAAAAACAAAACAAAACAACAACAGCAGAACATCCCTAACACCCTGGCAATCAAGCTGACTGAAAATCAATCAAGCTGTTGAAAAATATCAACAACAATATCGATATCAAATAAGATAAGAGCACTACCCAGATATAAGCAATAGTGGTTATTTCTGGGTAGTGCTCTTTATCTGATTTTTTATATATTTTACATTTTCTGAATTTTTTTGCAGTCCAGAACTAATTTTTCAAAAGAAAAGTTATTTGCTATGTTCTTCACAAAAGAGCCACAAATCCTTTCCTTTTCAGGCTTTCTTCACATTGGTAACTTGAAAAATAATCTATTACCTTGAGTTGCTTTATTTTAGCTTGAACATCACACTCAGAAAAATGTTCAATATTAGTGAGCTGCAGATCCATCTCTGTGAGCCAGACCAGAATGCTGTCCCGCGCAGTCTCAAACTCCTCACGCTGGCCAATAAAATGCTGGAAGGCAAGAGGAAAGTAGTAACAATTATTTTTATTAAAAGTCCTTCTAAACATATGGAGATGGCACAGAGAATTCCAGTGTTCTGTAAAGTCATTTTCTCAGCAAGCAATGAGAAGCCTGCAATCCTTTGCTATATCACTCCCCAGTTTACTCCTCCTGCCATCCCATTCTTACAAAATCACTGAGACTGTGTCTCAAGACTGCATTCAAATGGCCCAATCCCATCCTCTGGCCTCTAAATTACAGACGAGGCATGGCAAAAACCTTGAGTCTGCGCAAGATGGAGGTGACACGCTTTTGCAGGTTGTCCCATCTCTGGTTGCCTTCGTGAACCATCTGTTTGAGGCTACACGCTGAATCAGTGCGGTTCTCCCTGGCCAGGCGGCGGTACTGCTTGTTGATCAGTTCCAGCTGCGTCAGGCACTCGTGGACCTGTCGCTGGAAAGCCTAAGGCCACAGAGAAGCATATCAGTGTGAGAAATCAGCGAAGGACTCTCAGTAGTGGCTCCTGGTTTTCTTATTGTAGCGTCTGGGAGAATGGGAAGTTACACTATCACAGAGGGAAAGAATGATGTCTAATAACGGTACACTTCCCCTTGTTAATGCAAAGTCATCTAGTCAGCGTAACTTAAAGGAAAGGGAGAATCTATCAAAAAATATGAAAATGGGGAGTAGTAATGAATAAACACACACGCACCCAACACACATATATAGACACACACACATACATACACACACATATACACGTAGCTTTAAAAATATTTAATGTCCTGGAAACAAATATTCCCACAAAGCAAACCACTATAAAAAATATACACGTGTGTGTGGAAATGTGAGTTTGAAATGTTGACGACTTCTGCTGTCAATATGGAGAAAAAGATATCTATAATGGAACTGTTTATTTGTTAAATATGTACTTTTCTAAAAATCTAGAAATTACCTCAATTCTGCTGTCCATTAGGAAAAAACTTAAAACTACCTTTTGCAAAAGGTCTTCCAAAAAATCAAGCTATTATAAGCTTTTAAGAAAAGTAATTTAGTAAAATACAAGTAACTTTATATTTTTAAAAATTTGGAACATGCTCTGTTTCTTTTTTGTTGTTCCTGTGATTTAATTAGTTTTTATAAAACATGTTAGAGCTAGTGTACCACCCACACAGTAGCATCAATTTACTTTTGAGGCTATCCCAGGGTCAATTTAGAGATTCTGAAGGTAAAATATTCTTTTCTGCCTTTTCCCTCCAATGTAGAAGAGCCCTATAGCATAAGAGTCATTTGGCCAAAATAAAATGAAGCTTTAAAAAAATCATTTGTATGATTTATGACTGATTTTTATCTTGGCATTAGACCAAAATGAAAACTATAATTAATAAATTGAACCGCACTCATCAAATCCCCAAATTTCTGTTTTCCTTGGCTCATCACACTGTTTACATGTGACCACATTTCTGTCTGTTAAATTGCTTTCCTTGTGAGAGCTGCTTTCAGAGCCTTCATCCTAGGAAATCCTAGCTTCCAGTCTAAAAACCTTAAGTTATTTCTCCAGCAAAGGGAGTGGTAAGGAAAGTTCAGCTCTGGCCATGACTGGAAGTCCCAGTACGTGTTTGCCCACTGGGGTAAGGTTGGAGTACCCCCAGGCAGATACCCCAGCACACCCACGTCCATCCCAAACGTTCATGCGATTGGACCAGCTAAAGACTGCCCCCAAGCACAACTTCGTTTCTGCAATTCATTTCTGTCTCTTAAGAAAATTAACTACAAAATTCATGATAAATAATAAAATCAATCATTATAGAAGCTAACTATAAGGCTAACTTTTGCTTTAAAATCTGAGAGTCTAAAATAGCATCAAAAAGAATCTTATATAATCTGCTTTGCAGTATAAGCCAATTATAAAAGGTTTTAACCTTTATGAAGCGAGGGTGTAAGATGCAGTTGAGCAGCTCTCCACTAGCATTCATTCACATCGAGATGACCTGGAATCTACTGCAGAGTTTACTGTGCTTTTTACTAGTAGTTTTCTAAGGGAGTATCTTTTATATAGGAATAAAAGTGTTGTTTATTTTAATTTAGTGGTATAGTTACATATGAATTCATTCACCATTCAGACATCAGAGTAATTCATCCATTTCAAAGTATTTGAACATTTTTCTAGATTCATATAGCTGTCCATGTACAACCCTGAGATTTTAAACTCCATAAGAATAAAAAGCGAACTTCTTATTTCCCATCATAGGCCTCAGTAAATGCCTGGTTACCTGATGTTGCAAGGTAAAAATGAATGCAGCTACATTTCATTACATTTTCAGTCTTATTTCTAAACATCTCGAGGAACTTGGGGGCATAATTAGCAATGGTCAGAATGCTTCTGAACTCTTTGCTGTTAACATACCTGAGTACACAACTGCCTATTAGTGGGAACTGAAGGGAAAAACACCTTCAAATTTAAAAATGGTCAATTTTGGGCTAGGTCAGGTCTTCCATGAAAATGAAAGGCAGCTGAGAAGTCAGAGCTTCATTGTACAACAGTGATAGAGTGGACTCGAGATTGTGCAAGCAGGCAAGGTATTGGAATCAATTCTTGGATAACTTCTTTCTTTATGAGTATGATTACACTACAGCTATTTTCATCTCAGAGCAATTGAAAAGTTTTGGTGACTCAAGACCAGTACTACTCTTCACTGTGTAATTAGAAATGAATTCTAATGAAAATGTTTTATTCCATTCTAGAGTCAACTCTTTTATCAAACACACACACACACACACACACACACATATACACGCTGCGATTAGGTAAAGAAAATACAAAAAATGTATGTGGAAGGTAGATTTTTATGGTATAAAAAAATCATATTTTAATCTTAGAAAAGATGGTTGACTGTGGAATAATTCTGAAATAAAAATCATACCAAGATCTTTTGGGAGGAATCACGATTCTTCTTTTCTAATAGAATCTCTCTTCATTACTACAGTATTTATGCTCCTTGATAATCTTAAAATAAAAACCTCTTTTTCCCCCTTCATACATATGACTATGTATGAGGTCATAATAAAGATGGCTGCAAAGTCCTCACGCAGCAATTTGAGCAGATAACGTGGTGAACAGCTAGTTTAGGTCTTGGAACTCCAACTACCAGCTGGCTACTTTAATAGCAAAATAAGGACTAAAAATTTGGAATTATAGATTACCTCAAATTTCTTTAGTTCTTCCTTGGCAACTGTATAGATCACCCCAGAAGAGCTGGGAAAAGCAGCTGTCCTTTCTGAAGACTTCAGCCAATCTTCAAAACGTGAATAGTCATCCAGAAATTTCTGCCACAATCGCCACGTCTCTTCGATTCTGGGGCAGAAAATGAAAGAACAGATTCAGATTATTGGAGACTGTTTTCGCTCCAGAACCCGGTCTGCTGCCTGCGACTGGATTAAGGGTGCCCACAGAGGCAAGTGTTGTGCCAAACGATAACCATTCCTCGAGCCAAATTTGACCAGAGAGCAAGAGAGACAACTGCTTGAGCTAAAATAAAACAGCTGTTTTATTTTTTTAAAAACACGTCCTGCAACTCTGGATTTTGAATTAGTCAAATTGAAAATTACAAGCACATCACACGAGCTGCCTTGAATGTGCGCAACAAGTTTAGAAAAGCAACACCAGGTTTACAGTGTGCACTCAGGCCAGTGTCTTACGGAAATAAAGACAAGGTCGGAAAATCCATTTAAGTCCAACATTCAACTCACACTGACAAAAGTCAATCTATGACAGCAGGACAAATATTAAGCTTTCAACAGTTTACCAGAGAGCACAGCCATGATGATCACTTTGTAACACAGCACGATTTTCTGCCACCTTGAATTTCAAAGGGCTTAAAGATAAATCTGCTTTTATTATTTAATTTTTAATAAAAGAATGTTACTGTTCTCACAGCCACACATTCTGTAATGTTATGCTTGTTTGACAAGGGTGTATTTTTATGTTTCCGTATTATATTTCAACTGTTAGGTCAGACATAACTTGGCTTGTTATATTTATATATTACCTTTATACCTACTTATTTTCCCAACTAAATGTAGACGATAGTAAGTTTGGGAAGCCACAGCTATTTTTGGACATTGTAACCAACAGGAAAGAGTGAATAGTGGATACTCTGGGTGATTTTTATTTTCTTTTTGGTCTTTCCTCTTCCCTATCTGTTTCAGCATCCCAGCTCACTTCAGCCTCCTTTCCATGGACATAGCACAAATGTTTCTCCACCGCCGGTCCAGGTTTCTCGTAGCCTGCTGTATAGAGTCACACTCGGCATCAGTGGCACAGGCGTCACAGTCGTGCAGCAGGACTTCACACAGGTTGAGGACAGATGCAACACCTGTACTGTGCTTCTCTATGTCTCTCTGAAGCTCCTGCAGGGGAACGTAACAGGCTTTATTCAACAATTACATGTATACAGATGAGAGAAACTGAAGCAACCTATGTTGGTAAATGGCTAGGCTACATCTTGACAAATATTTAATTTCCTTGAATGTATGACATTTATTGAGCCTTATTTATGAAATCCAGCAAGCTCAAAAGTACTAGAAAATGGATGTAGAAATGTTTTGGCTATGCGAGCAATGCCAAAATATAGACTGAACAAATGAAATAGTCTACACCAAGAGTAAAACTAACTTCTTTAATCAATAAAAAATGAATCTTGCCCCAGACTCTACTTCACGAATACATCACTTTCATTCCAATCAATCAATCATCATCTCTTAGTATCTGTCAGGGGATTGGTTCCAGACCTTCCCTCGGACACCAAAACCCATGGATGCTTAAGTCCTTGATATTGAATGCTGTAGTATTTGCATACCTCCTACACACATCCTTCCATACACTTTAAATCATCTTGAGATTACTTATAATACCTAATACAATGTAAATGCTATAGAAATTGTTCTTATACTGTATTGTTTAGGGAATCATGACAAGAATAAAAAGTCTGTATGTATTCAATACAGATGCAAATTGTTTTCCAAATACTTTTGATCTACGGTTGGTGGAATCCACCAGTGTAGAACCGTAGATACCGAGGGCCTGTATATATGCATGTGCTAGACCTGGCACTCAAGAACTGGGCTTTAAGATCCAAAGATTTACTTTTTTTTTTTTTTTGGGATGGAGTCTCACTCTGTCACCCAGGCTGGAGAGCAACGGCACAATATCAGCTCATGGAAACTTCTGCCTCCCGAGTTCAAGTGATTTTCCTGCCTCAGCCTCCCAAGTAGCTGGGATTACAGGTACCCGCCATCATGCCTGGCTGGTTTTTGTATTTTTGTAGAGACAGGGTTTTACCATGTTGGCCAGGCTGGTCTTGAACTCCTGACCTCAGGTGATCCACCCACCTAGGCCTTCCAAAGTGCTGGGATTACAAGTGTGAGCCACCACGCCCAGCTGATTTGCATTCTTTTTTAAACAGTTAATTCCACCATCATTAAAAGGTAACATGGTTATCAATGGACGAACAAATAAAGAAAAAGTGGCATATATATACACAATGGAATATTATTCGGTCATAAAAAAATGAAATTATGTTGTTTGCAGCAACATGGATGGAACTGGAGGTCACTATGTTAAGTGAAATAAGCCAGGTACAAAAACACAAATATCACACATTCTCACTTGTATGTGGGAGCTAAAAAAGTTGATCTCATGGAGGTAGAGAGTAGAACGCCAGATAGCAGAGGCTGGGAAGAGTGTTTGGGGGCAATGAAGTGAGGTGTCAATAGACACAAACATACAGTTAGAGGGAATAAGTCTTAACGTTCGATAGAGTAGAATGACTATAGTTAACAACAATGTACTGCATATTTCAAAATAGCTAGAAGAGAGAAATTGAAACATTCCCAACACATAGAAATAATAAATACCAGAGGTGACGGACACCCCAAATACCCTGACTTGATCATTACACAGTTTATGCATGTAACAAAATATCATATGTGCCCCACAAATATGTAGAAATACTGTTTAAGGGACCTAGGTTCTATATCATGCATGACATCAGCAGTTTCCTCAGAGAACAACTTCTTTTTTTTTTTTTTTAGATGGAGTCTCACTCTGTTGCCCAGGCTGGAGTGCAGTGGCATGATCTCAGCTCACTGCAACCTCCTGCCTGATTCTCCTCCTGATTCTCCTGCCTCAGCCTCCTGAGTAGCTGGGATTATAGGCGCCCACCACCATGCCTGGCTAATTTTTGTGTTTTTAGTAGAGACGGGGTTTCCCCATGTTGGACAGGCTGGTCTGGAACTCCTGACCAGGTGATCCGCCCACCTCGGCCTCCCAAAGTGCTGGAATTACAGGTGTGAGCCACTGCGCCTGGCATAGAGCAACTTTTAATGTAGGGCAGAAGTAAAATGTTTTATGATAAAAACAAAGCATTGGATTTCCCTGGAGTCCCACAATGTGAAATCTTCATTTTAACTGTATAAAATGTAAATTCAAATTGTATGTTGTTTTCTCTATTGAACTTTTAACTCCATTTACTCCAAGTAAGTATTCCATTATTAAAAGTAAGCTCTACCGGTATCATTTTTTGTTTACTATATTCATCAATGTCCTTAATGTGTTTTCCTTTTCTTTTATCAGGAAGTTCTTGAATTTGCTTATTTTTTCTCTTGCTCTAAAAATTCCTCAATTTACGCAGATACCTGGGATTTATATTCTTGTGTTGCTCTTCCTCTTATTTTTTTCCTTGATGCCATGTTCCAACATCTATGAAAACACTAGCTATTGTCAAATGTCATAGTGCCTTTAATTAATTTTGGAGATTTTATAAACTAGACACTAGACGATAAATTTTACTAAAATATTTATATTTTTATAAACAGTCCTTTCAAATCTCTGACATAACCTCCTTCACTTACATGAAACAATATGTCACAGGAATTGCTGTTCTAAAAAATATAAAATGAAGTAATATAAAAATTAAACTTAGTATTTGCTTAAAGATAAATATAAAGACAAATAATTCTGTAAATGAGATTACCAAGTACATTTGAGGTCTTAAACTACATTTTGTGCAAGCATATACATTTGGAAGAAGTGTTAGGCCCCTGGACATAAACCATGCATTTAAGAAAGTTAGCATTTTTATTTCATTTCCCCTAAATACTCAAAAGTTTTTGTTAAAATCAATATATGAAATAGCAACCCTAAGATTTGAGGGGATTTATAATCATACATAAGTGGCCTAAGACAAAGTTTTAGGCTCAGCTTTAACTTTTTTTTTTTTTGAGACGGAGTCTCGCTCTGTCTGCAGACTGGAGTGCAGTGGCACAATCTCGGCTCACTGCAACCTCCGCCTCCCAGGTTCAAGCAATTCTCCTGCCTCAGCCTCCTGAGTAGCTGGGACTACAGGCGCGCACCACCATGCCCAGCTAATTTTCGTATTTATAGTAGAGACAGAATCATTCTTAAAAATTTTCCACAAGGGAAACTGTGGTAACTGTGACATGATTAAAATAAAATTTATCAAGCCCTGACTTTGTGTTAGGTAGGCACTGTGCTCAGTGCTTCTTCTTAGTAATTTGTATAATCACACTGTGTGGTGTGGACTCTGATGATTGGCGTTCTATAAATCAGGGCTCTAAGGGTTCAAATAGTTATGGCTTTGTCCCAGATCATATGGGAATGTAGTGAGGCCAAGATCTGAACCCAGAAAGTTTACTTTTAACCACTGGTGTACAGGACTTTTTAAAGTCTTAATTTAAAATTTAATTAAAAAGCTATATGTGCATATTTAATGTAGTAAAAAGTAAAAAACTACTAGCAGGTTCTGAAGAAAGCAGCATGTTTTCCACCCCGGAGTTCACCTGTTCAGCAGCAACCATTTCCATCTCTTGCAGCTCTTTCTTCTGGTATTACTTCTACCCTTTTTAATTTTTTGAGACAGGGTCTTGCTCTGTCACCCAGGCTGGAGTGCAGGGGTGTGATTATGGCTCACTGCAGCCTCAAATTCCTGGCCTCAAGTGATCCTTCTGCCTTGGCCTCTCGAAGTATTAGGATTACAGGGGTGAGCCGCCACATTCAACCTATTTCTATATTTCTCAGTAATATATAACTTCTCTATTTCTAAGTAACATAGCTACTGCTTGATTTGTCCATACTTTATGAATTCTTGTATAGTAGAGAAGAAATAAACTTCTACATGGCTGACTGAACTCTAATGACTGTTACAGTACAACTTAGAGCTAGGGTAATAATCACTGTTCTCATGATTATGGTTATTTAATATTTTTCACATTTGAGGAACAAAACATACTATGGTTATGTTTCTTTTCTTTTTTTTTAGACAGAGTCTCAGTCTGTCGCCAAGCTAGAGTACAGTGGCGCGATCTCCGCTCACTGCAACCTCCGACTCCCTGGTTCAAGCGATTCTCCTGCCTCAGCCTCCCGAGTAGCTGGGATTACAGGCAAGCACCACCATGCCCAGCTAAATTTTTGTATTTTTAGTAGAGACGGGGTTTCACCATGTTGGCCAGGATGGTCTCGATCTCCTGATAACTCATTTTCCTGGATTTTACAATCCTCTCTCTCTCTCAAATTTATAATGCTTGCTTCTATTATCTCTTTTATTGAACTAATAAAACTCCTTCCGGAGTGGTTAAGCCCATCAGATAATCTAGCCCCTCCTGGCTCCTCCTGGAAACATCCCTCCTAGAGCACCCAGAGCCCCTGCTCCCATCTGGACAGGTGCTGGCTTGGCTGCAGTACAGCTGTCATCAGGGACTTTCCTGCACCTTCACTCTGGGAATTCCCTTTTTCTTTCTCCTGAGTTGAATAGCATTTCCCCTCTTGCTTTAGTGCGTGTAGCATATGCAGCATATATAGCATAGTAGTATGTAGCCTGTGTAGCAAGTATGAAGTGTATTTTCCTCTCACTTTCATGTATGTAGCATACCTTTCATTAGCTTCCTGAAAATGGGTACATAGGAGGTAAAATTTGTAGATATTAAGTGGCAGGGTATAAAATTCTAAATTATAAAGAATTTTTCTCCGCTTTCTGAAGTTAGAGCCATTGTCTTCCAGCTCCCAGTATTGTTTTGGAGAAGCCAGAGTTTATTTCATCCTGGAAACCTTTAGGATCTCCTTATCCCTTGTGTTTTGCAATTTTACAGTGCGGCTTTGCTTTGTTTTACATTTTCCTGGGCACTCATACGGCCCTTATCATCTGCAAATGCATGTTTTTCATTTTAGATATATATATGAATATATATACACACACATATGTGTAATGTGTGTACACATATACGTGTAATCTTCCACAAAGTAAACAAAAAGATAAATATATGAAAAATAGGAGAGAAATATAGACATAAACATAATAAAATTAACAATAATGCGAGAGTTTCAAAATCCAATTCAGTTATTTTATAAAAGTCCCCCCAAAAAAGAATAAAGAAAATGGAGAGGAGAAAATTAACATCATAGTAATGTAACAAAAAATATAAACATATATTTAATAATAAATATATAAAATATATTTTTACATTACTACATTATTTATTTCATAATAAACATATATTATTTAATAATAAATATATATATATATATTACATTACTACTATGGTCATTTTCTCCTCTGTATTTTCTTTATTTTTTTTAGCAGGGGACTTTTACAAAATAACTGAATTGGATTTTGAAACTCTGGCATTATTGTTAATTTTATTATGTTTATGTCTATATTTCTCTCCTATTTTTCATATATTTATCTTTTTGTTTTACTCTGTGGAAGATAGTCTCCATTCTGAATGCTTTTTTTAAAGAAAAATGGCATCCTATCATTTTATGAATGCAAAACCTCTCATTTTTGTGAGTTTGTTTGTTTTGTTTTGTTTACATTTTCTTTCTCTACAATGTGTTTCCTCTGATTGTTCCTTTCTTTATTTCCCTCTATTTATTTTTTTTTTCTTAATGGTAGAAGCTTTCTTAAGTGGTGAGGATTCTTGCCTACCCACACATATTCAAGAATGAGTCAGCTATAGAAGCTGTGTATGCACCTAAAGTATGTCAATTGGGATGCTTCCCTGTGGAGAGTTAGGCAGGGGTCTGGCCTTTTCTGGGTTACCTTAAGTATCACTAATTGAAGGTACTTTTCGCTTGTCTGATCAGTTCTCCAGAAAGGATGCTCCAATCTCCTGGCTAGGGTGTAAGCCTGGGTACTGACATAGTGGGAGCCAAGCTGGGGAAGCGGGCTGGGAGCCCTAGCATTTGGTATTGAGCCATTCACATCATCTCCCCATTTTTAACATAGTGACTCTAGCCTCCATGGTGTCCTGATCCCCAAACCCAGGGTCCCTCTGGTTTGCCTTCTCCAGAGAGTAATCATCTGGTCTTCTACCTGAGTAAAGGAAGCAGAGTTCCCTGGCTGGCTGTGCTTAGGAGGAATCTGCCAGTCTCAGCACACCTTATTCAGATTTTCAAGTAATCTTCCATTTTACAGCTCAATAGGCAACTCAACTTTCAGCTTCACCTGATCTCCACTTTCTGAGCCTTCTTCGAACTCTGTGGCATGAATCAACTTTCTCCACCCTCCATTCTGTTAACAACATCACTGATCTATCCACTTTCTATCTTGCAAAATTATGTTGGATGTCTGTCATCTCTACCATTTTCTCTCTTGTTCTCTTTGCCATTGTGGTTTTAACCTTTTTCCCTCTCTACCATCATTTTATTGGGGTTTTAGTAGTAGGTGGGGCTATAAATACATATGATCAATTTGCCATATTTAACTAGATATTTTGTTGATTTTCATACACTTGTGAAATTACGATACCCGCCATTTGCATTTCAACTCATCACTATAGACATCATTACCATGTTCTCTGGAAGAATCTGGGAAGCCGGATGCCAACCAGGATCCCTACAATTCAATCATCAGAATCTCAAACATCACCACCCATCAGAAAACTTTAATTTCATAAAAATTGAAAAATGTCTTGCTAACAGTTTTTTTAAAGCAATGGAATATAGTGTATGTTTCAAGATAGCTAGAAGAGAAGATTTTGAGTATTGTAAGAAATGATAGATGTTTAAAGTGATAGATATGGTAATCAAATTACCTCAGTTTGTTTGATTATTACACTATGAAAATATGCATTGAAGCACCACGTTGTACCCCACACATATGTACAATTACTATATATTCATTAGAAAGAAAAAAATTTTAATGATAATTTTAGTATTAAAAATACCTCAACACCCAAAACTGTATTTTGACACCTATTTCATTGGCTTAAATAGTCTGTAAAATGAAGTAAGTATATAAACTATAAGATTTTTAAAATAGGAGGTATTTACATTTTATAGCATTTTAAAATTAAGCAACTTTGCTGCAATGGCCTAAATGTAATGGAGAGAACCAGAGTGTGGATAGAATATTCAAAGCAACCTAAATGCATGGAGTAACAATACCTCTAGCGGGGGATTTACAGTGTTTGCTATTGGCAAGTGGAGTCCGATATACTTAGCAAGGATAAATGAGGGGGCCTGGCACGGTGGCTCACGCCTGTAATCCCAGCACTTTGGGAGGCCGAGGGTGGGCAGATCACTTGAGGTCAGGAGTTTGAGACCAGCTTGGCCATCATGGCGAAACTCCGTCTCTATTAACAATACAAAAATTAGCCAGGCATGGTGGTGCATGCCTGTAATCTCAGCTACTTGGGAGGCTGAGGCAGGAGAATCGCTTGAACCTGGGAAGTGGAGGTTGCAGTGAGCTGAGATCGCACTACTACACTCCAGCCTGGGCAACAGAGCGAGACTCTGTCTCAGAAAAAAAAAAAAAAAAGAAAGAATAAATGAGGGAGGGAATGGGAGGTGAAAATTTCTTCTGTATACATTTTCCAGGATCATCCCTTTTTGCTTTGTTGGGTTGTACGCTGCCAGTGAGATATTCTATCTTTGCCACGCACATGAAGGTGGAATTACTGTGTGCGATCTGCAGGTCGTGCAATTCTTTTTGCAAAACAAAATTTTTTCAACTTGAAAAATTCTAAGTATGCCTTGTAATCTTTCCCCAAACACTATACACAGGAAAAAAGTCGGGGGCAGGGGGGCTCCTTTCAGTCCTGTCTAAGTGTATGGTAGTGGGCTAGGGCTAGTGACTCTCAAATAAATAAACCAATCTGTTAGCACTGTTTTAGATACGTAATTGCAACTCCACCTTACCTACCATCTTAGAAGGCTTCTTGGTGGATGGATGACACTAACTGTACAATGGCACAACCATCTTTGTAAGGCTGAACTCTGCAGTGACATGGAGCCTGCTGACCTCAATCGCCTGCCTAGGCAAAGCCCCCTTCCTCACCAGTCCTGCCTAGCTCCCTGCTGACCTTCCATCTCCAGGCACCATCTCATGCCCACCCCATCATCCTGGCCAGGAGGACAGATATTCCACGGCTTATTAATTCCATTTCCATTTGAAGTCTTACCTGCTGCTCATTAAGCTTTCTCTGTATTTCTTCCGAGTTACAGGAATCGTAGACTATTGGCTTGGCCAGCTCTGACTCGATGTGAGCGAGCCAGGTCCTCAGGCTGCTCATGTTCTTATCAAGCTGCTGCACAGCTACCAGGGTCTCCTTCAGCTTCTTCACCCTGTGGGCAGAGAAGGGGGAATGTCCCACTTCAGCGAGAGGCCCACTCATGTTTCTCTCGCGTGCAGAGGAGAACACTGGGCTTTAACAATCTTTTTAGGCAGAGAGTTAGAAACTCATGTGGAAGAAGCCAAAGACAGAAGAAAAAGGAGGATAGAAATTAGAGATGAATACAGACAAAGGAGCAAGGATGCAGAGGAGGCAGGGGTCCAGGGCACAGGAGCAGAGATAGATAAATTAGTTTTGAACACAGTTTTCCCAGTGTGAGCAGGGTGTGATCAGAAGTTTGGGAAGAACCACAGGTAGTATTTCTCAACTCCATTACTACCTACTTACAGCAAAAATCAATTATTGACTCCCTGTTAAGAGCCTGACATGGCTGAGTGTACACAGATTGCTCTAAAGAGAAAGGTCATGGTGATAATAAGCATATGATCAATGATCTATTAGTGCCCTTATTTAAAAATTGCTGCTACCTTTAGACTATGAGTCTCGCCTTTTGGTTCAGGAAATATGGCCACCTAATTGGCACTGCTCATAACAGAGGTAAACAGCAGATGAGCAAAATACTTCAAGCTGTTAGGGTGTCATCTTGGCTCAACTGAAGAGGTATCTATCTTCTTGAAAATATGTCAAGAGCAACATGACTTGTAAGACTCTAGGTTTGTGATACATTTAAAGGCAGGGATCTGCAACAGAATGTTCTCAAAGATTGACAACTTATACACTTAGAGTCATCAGATATTCGCGTCCCCCTCCCCCACCCCCACATTACTTCCAGGCATTTAAAGAAGTGATTCTCAAGCTGGGATTGTCACAGTCAGTGGAGGGTGCTTTCAAACCACAGGTGCCAACTACCAGCCACCACCGCCAGGTGGTTCTGATACGTTTCTCTGATCAAGACACACTGTTCTGAAGAAAATGTCTCATAATCCAAGTATTTTGAACATTTGATTTATTTTTAGTTGCTTAAAATTGATATCATCACTTCTGTTCCAGTTTCAATAAATCAATGTGTCTCTCTCAAGTGAAAATGTAGTCATTTGACAACATGATCGCTTTTCCTTTTTGTCATTTTTCCTCAAAGCACTGTCATATAAATGCTCTTAAAGGATTTTCACTATGGTCAGCTGTTAATAATATCTATATTTTAATAATTGTAATTAATAATACTTCTATTTGAATAACATTTTCAGTTTGTAAAAACCCTCGGGAGCATTATCTTTTATTGTTTTAAAAAATGTGTATTTAAAAAAATTATGTTCATATTTCACAATATATTCTTTTGGTAGAAAATGAAAATATGTTGCAATGTTTATTGTGACTTACAATTCCACTCGAGATAAGATTTCCCCAATTAGCTTTATAAATACAAATTGTACCCTGTCCCCCAGACACTTCAAGGCATTGGCCTTGAACACTATTTCCAAGAACTTTTACATACAACTCACTCACATTTCTCTCATGGCTAAGACAAAATTCATCTGGGCATCAGTCAGTGAATGACAGTTTTATTATGGCTACTGGGTACAAAGCTCATGGAGTGCATTTGATCGACCACAGCATGGACATGGAATTTTACATGGCTCTGGCCATAGTGCCCCAGACTGAAAGAAGAGTTTACCATCAATAAACCCACTGGAAGAGGCCTGAAGAATGGCACACAGCACAGAGAGGTCCGTCCTGCTTTTACATCTGTAGGAATGTCTTCTCAGCAGCCTCTCCTACATGACTTCAGATTTCGTAGGATCTGAACACTTACTAGGCTTGGGGATGGTAATGTCATCAGGGTTTTACTAGAGGTTGGAGTGCTTGTTTTCTCCCTTCCTTATTTTAGTTCCCTGGTATTATTTATGCATTAATTGGTCTCCTCCATGGTAACTTCCTTGGAAAGCTGGAAATGTGAATTTCCATATTTGGCTATTTCCCTACCCCGGCCATGCTAAACTCAGTGCTTTGCACTAAACTGGGTACTGTTTAAGTGGTTGCTAAACATTAATAATGAATATTCTAAGCGAATTGTGTTTATTTAATTAACATGTTTTCATTTTAAAATTTTTATTTGATATTAAGTGTGTATTAAGTTTTACTTCTAGATTCAACATTTGCCGGTGCTCTATTTGTCAAGTACTAAAATTCATTTGTTTTTTTGGTTCAAAACTCACAAATATGATCAAAAGATCCAAAGCACAAAAGGGTGCAAGTAAACACTGTTCCATAAGACCGTCTACATTAGAAAAATAAATTACAGGTTAGCTTTTGTAATATCGAATGAGTTCCAAGTCAGAGCGGTTAGTATGCAATATGTCAAGGGCATCATGACATGGAAATGTGTGTTCATATAGTCCATTAGGGACAAGTTCCTCTTTCAAACAAATGTGTAAATTTAGTAAAGTCGACGGGGGTGAACATTTAAGCAGTTCTTTTTCATTTTTTAAAAAATTGTGTTTTTACTACAAATAGCAAAATACAGTGTGCATGTGTGCTGGGGGAGCAGAGGTGAGCCTGTAGGGCATGGGTAGTAGGATTAATAAGCCTTGGCTTATTAAACTTGACATTTATTTGCAGGACAGGGATCACTCTTTTTTTTAGGAGAAATGTCCCATGTTTCTTTCCATTATTACTTTAAAGATAATTTTTGGGTGAAGCGTCACAGTATTTTTATTTATCTATCATCGTGAGAAGTCTGAGCAACATTACTTTTGGTAAGCATCCAGGATTATCATTCAAATTAGATACTTGCAGACGTCACATGTCTGGGTAAGTTTAGCAGCTTGATAAATCTGTAAGTCCCTGCAGCTTATGGTTCTTTCACAGTCCAGTGTGTATCACAGGCACTTGACCTTTCTTGAAAAGGATTCTACTATGAAATCCAAATGTCCAGCTTCTTAACACTGAAACATGTATATACAAACACACATAAATATGTATATACGTACTTACACATATATGCTTATATATCTATATATAGTATCTATATTTCACCACTTTCCTTCAAAGTAATTTAGTATATCCATAACCCAAAACAAAACAAAAAGTCCAAATTCTAAATATAATAGAACAAAAATTACCATTGGGTAAATCCTATTCATTTGTAGAAATTTATCTGAGGGATGATACAGTAAAGAAAAACATATTTAAAAAATTCCTGTCATATTTTTATTCTAACTAAAAAAAATCATGAACTAAACATTTGCATAATGCACTAAATTACTATTTTAGACATTAATTTGTACACTTTGCACATATATTTTATAAGCTTCATATTAGGGACTAAAACTTACTGACAAGCACAAACAAAAGCAACTATCTCAAACACACAGCATTTTCTAGAGCCCTGAAATAGTTTTATTTCATGAAAGGAAAGCTTTCAACTACAAAGCTGTGAACCAGCTAAGGCTAAATTTCAGTTTCATCAGAAGCCCATCCTTTAAATAGCAGATGATGGACTAACTGTGTCTTTTTCTGGATCGCTTTCCTGTGTCTCAGCCTCTCTACTCTAGCCATACTCCTTGTATGACGCATACGGTCCAGAGACAACTGGAATACAGAGTCATAATAAAGTCCATTAACCTTTTCGTCCAGCTCTGCATGCCCAGTAGAGGTACTAGAAAACAAACCAACGAATAACTCTTGGGAGTCCACATGGCCAGCTATCTCCCAACACCAATCCTCTTCATGTAACATTGGCAAAAACAGTTCTGGATTAAGGCTTCCAGCATCTATCCTACAAACCCCACGTAACATGAAAGCTATGTACAATGGAAGAAACTCAAGAAGATGCCTGCCTTGTGACATCGCAGTTACAATCTGGGAGATCTGCGTCCACACAGCCGTCCTCTGCCATCCTCAGGGCACTCAGGTCCTCTGCCACCACCATGAAGCTTCCACTTGCAAAAGTTAGACTCTGCAGAGCAAAAAGCTATATCCTGCGTGGGGATGAAAGTTTCCCCTTGTCTGTGTATAGAAGTATGAAAATGCTCACTGTAGACAAATGTTGGTAGTCTCTGCCCGATAACATGACACTGGGCAGTGACAAGTGGTCATGTTTCTAAATAAAACCTACATTCATTAACATGTGCCAGGCTTGATCTCCTGGAATGTAGGCCACGAGTGTAAGAAGGGGAAAAAGCTCAGTGTAATCTGTAAGGAGGAGGAAGCTACAGGTCTAAAGAAAGGACAGCAAAAACAACATCGGCTGCAGACACTCTGCTGTTCTGTAAGGACAGTCAACTTTTCTTGCGGGCAGTTTGTTATGCTGGGAAAGCTATTTAAAGAAAACAAATCATCCCACTGCAAACAAACAAAATGTCCACAAACACAGCAAATGGTAGTAGCAAAAGGAGTAACTTCCTTCTTTTTTGGGTTCAGTATGCCAGCTCGGTAGTGTATGCAAGAGTTTTAGGGGTTGTTTGCGAAGGTGGGAAAGTACATGCTCTTTATCTTTGAGTAGACTATTTGGGGAGGAAAAATAATGAAGAAATATTATTCTCCCTTACATATGCAAAACTTTTGTCCTTTAAAAATAATCATGTAGATGACAAAAATAACATTTTCATTTTAAGACAATTAAAAAAATAACTATATTCATTTGCTCGGGGGGTCTTCAGGTAACTCTTTTTCTTTTGTGAATTTCAAGAGTTTCCAAACTTTCTGCACTAAGCAGATGATAATTTAATAATTTATACTTTTAAAGAAAATAAGTCCCCAAATTATTAATTCCTATAATTCAATAAAATATGATTAATGCTGGATGCCTTACATCCTTTAGGGGATTAAAAACTACACACAAATAAATAATAAATATTAAATAAATAATGAAAATTTGCTAAGTTCTTTCCAAAAAGGACTACATGATGATTTGTAACTAAAATAAAACAAAGCATCTGGTTCTGGTCATGTGAGTTGACTGTTTTTAAAACAGAACACTACAGGAAACACATTTTCTTAATAAAAGAAATACATTGGTGGCTCACGCCTGTAATCCCAGCACTTTGGGAGGCTGAGGTTGGTGGATCACAAGGTCAGGAGATCAAGACCATCCTGGCTAACACAGTGAAACCCTGTCTCTACTAAAAATACAAAAAATTAGCTGGGTGTGGTGGCGGGCACCTGTAGTCCCAGCTACTCGGGAGGCTGAGGCAGGAGAATGGCGTGAACCTGGGAGGCGGAGCTTGCAGTGAGCTGAGATGGCGCCACTGCACTCCAGCCTGGGTGACAGAGCGAGACTCCATCTCAAAAAAAAAAAAAAAAAGGAAATACACCTGCCAGCCTGGGTTACAAAGTGACACCTCATCTCAAAAAAAAAAAAAAAAAATCAAAAGATTATCCAGGCACAGTGGCATGCATCTGTAGTCCCAGGTACTGAAGTGAGAGGAAGACTGCTTGAGCCCAGGAGGCTGAGGCTGCAGTGAGCCATTACTGCACCAGTGCACTACAGCCTGGGTGACAGCGCAAACCCAATCTCAAAAAAAAAAAAAAAAATTAAAGAAAACTGCATTTTATATAAGAAATAAATTCTAGAAAACATAGTACTTAAAGATATTGTACTGTGAATTCTTTTATAAAACAATCATTCTTCTTATATTAATGTATTTTTAGTAATCAGAAATGAAAATATTTTAAACTTTGATTAAAGAAATATATTGGTTATGAATCTACCACTATAGGCAACTTTGTTTTTTTCTTGATTATGACTAACATTTTAAAAAACCTGAAGTCTTCAAAACATTTTATTGTCATAATTTCCTTAGTTTAATTTCTTTTACCTTATTTAGTTTACCTCATGGAGTTAAAAAATTTGAAATTTTTTTCATGCTTATTATTGTTAGCATAATATATGTATTCCAATGAACTAAATATGAGACAAGGCAAAGCTCTAAAGATACAATTATTGAAAGAGCAAAAATGGCAATGTTCATTGATACAGAAAATCCTAGATTAGTTGTGGTATATTTATACTATGGAATACTCTGCAGGTTTCTAAAAGAATGAGACTGGCATAGACAGTGTTTTATAGTAAACACGGTCCTTTCCCTTGCATTTTCTCATTGGAGATGTGGCAGTTAGTTTCATTAACACTTTGAAAATGAGCAACTTGAGGCTCAGAGAAGTTATTCAGTGAGACTTGGGCCACACAGCAGGAACCAGGTGGACTAAACTCAGGCCTCTTGATTAGTTCTGTGCTGTTTCTGTGCTCATCGCATCAATGCATTCCTGATCCTTACCAGGCACCTTCCGACTCAAACACCCTTAGGTAATACCAGCCGTGAATTCCAAGAATTTCATTTCCTTTGACCTCCAACGTGGGTAGAACACCCTTTAAACTGAAAGTCCTCCTGAGGGCAGCTGCTAGGAACTTCACAAAGCCTTGCTTGCACTGCATATGTGTTTTACCTCCACAGCCTTTGAACTCCCTCTGGGATGAGAGCTGACCTCTATTGAACATATTCTATGCTTAGCGGTTGATATGGTTTAGCTGTGTCACTACCCAAATCTCATCTTGACTTGTAGCTCCCACAATTCCTATGCGTTGTGGAAGGGACCCGATGGGAGATAATTGAATCATGGGGGTGGTTTCCCCCAGACTGTTCTTGTGGTAGCGAATAAATCTCATGAGATCTGATGATTTTATAAGGGGTTTCCCCTTTTGCCTGGCTTTCATTCTCTCCTGTCTGCCACCATGTAAGATGTGCCTTTCGCTTTCCACCATAATTGTGAGGCCTCCCCAGCCATGTGGAACTGTGAGTCCATTAAACCTGTTTTTCTTTATAAATCACCCAGTCTCGAGTTGTCTTTATCAGCAGCATGAAAATGGACTAATACAGTGGTAAACCACTAATCATTCTTCTGAGCTAGCTACTATTATGATTCTCATTTTATATATGTGGTAACCGAGGTGCTGAGAAGATAAGCAAGTTGGTGAAGCAGAATCACGCTATGACTCAGGCAACTGAAGCCCGAAGCCAATGCTTTGCTTTGTGTATGCTTTCATTTGTGTGCGTACATTTTCCACCCTATGGTTTAGATTTGAGAAACTCAGCAAATACTGGAGTGACTGCTATGTGCAAAGCACAAGGTCAGGGGCTGGGACTACTATGGTGATCAAGGTTAGATACACTTACATTTTAGTAGAGAAAACAGGCTTAAAATGACTGATCACACAAGATTTCACATAGTTCAGGGAAATGCTATGAAGGAGAAGCCTACTGAGCCCGTAAGAAGAATCTGATCTAATCTGGAGAGAAGGAAAAACAGGAAGAACCAATCAGGAGCTGGCCAGGCCAGGGGCAGGCAGGAGAATGCCCAGGAAGAGAGAATAGAAAGGAAGAGGCCCTGCGGTGAGGAACGCTTGTGTACTTGCATTATGACACTTATTTGGTTAGGGACCATTTTCTTTCTCATCTTTATATCCCTAGAGCAGGCCACCTGTTTTGGTAAACAAAATTTTGTTGGAGCACTGCCATGGTTTTCTATTTACAGATTTTTCTATGGCTGCTTTCACTCTATAATAACACGCTAATAGCAACAGAGACTATTTGGCCCACAAAACTAAAAATATTTACTATCTGGTCCTCTACAGAAAACATTTGCCAACCTCTGCCCTATAGCAAGAAGCATAGTACTTCATATATAGTAGGCATTCAATCATTTAAAAAAATTATTTGTTTTTACTCTACTTCTACAAAATGTCGAGGCAATTATAATAAATATAGAGATTAAAAACAACCAGTCACAAAAGGCCACATATTATATGACCTATGTATATGAACTATTCAGAACAGGTAAACATGTAGAAACAGAAAGTAGATTAGTAGTTTCCTAGGGCTGGGAGAAGTGGGGAAGGAAGAGGAGGGAAGAAAAGAGTGACGGCTAGTGGGTAACTGTTTTTATTTGGGACTGATGAAAGTGTTTTAAAATTGATTGGAGTAATAGATGCATAGCTTTATAAATATACTAAAATCACTGAATTACATGCTTTAGATAGATGAGTTATATGGCATGTGGATTATATCCCCAAAAAAGCTGCTATTGAGAAAAACAAAAAGATAAGAGCCAAATAACTAAAGTATGCTTTTGCCTTGGTGATGGGGATTTAGGTTTAGCAGAGAGAAAAAGAATTTTCTCTATTAGAAGGTCCAGTTACCCACTTCCCTGCCCCCAAATCATCACAACAGAGTGCACAAGTTGAATTTGACCTTCCTAGATGCTAAGATGAGAAACGTTACTTAATTCGTTGTCTGTGATAAGAAGCATTGAAGAATTAATACTAAAAAGATGGATTTCCTTTTAGTCCTGAGCTCTAGAGAAATTGCTATGTGGATTTTCTGCACTGGATTCATTGACAAAACGAGAGCCAGTATTCTTAAAGGCAGTTTTACAGAAATTAGAGTGATGCATCACCAATGACAGTTTCTTATGTTGACTTTTAATAAAAGCCAAGGGCTCAGAGGTACTTTAATTATCTAGGCCACTGCTGAACAACAGAACTTTCTGAGATGATAAAAATGTTCTGCATTGTACAGGGTCCAATAAGGTAGCCACTAGCCTCATGGGGTTATTGACCACTTAAAATGTGGCCAGTGCAACTGACCATAATTAAAATTAAGGAGTAATTTAATTTTATTCCATTTCAGTTAATTTAAATATTCTGTAATTTAAATAGCCATCCGTAGCTAGTGACTGCTGTATTACATACAGCAGATCTAGAAAGTATGGAAAGGATACTAGAACATTATTCACTGAGTCCTAAAAGTAACTGAGCAACTTTTGTTGCCCTAAAAAATTGACAATGCTTGACAACACAATTTAAAAACTCAATGCAAAGCACGTCTATTTTGTACTCAGAGTAATCTAAGCTAATCTGATGGTGATGTCAAGTTGACTCTAAATTATGCGTTCTATTTTTATGTATGTAATAGATTTGTTATCAGTAAATCTTTTTCTTTTCTTTTTTGTTGCTTCTGTGATTGAATATTAAAGACACAGTTCATGTTTCTATTAGCTGAGATGTTCACCTAAAAATACTATCATCTTCAAAAATAACCTCTCCATTCCCACAAGAGCACCAATACAGGACAGAAATGTTGAAAGGCATACACTGGGTTATATTTTGCTTTAGTGCATCAGCGCTGGAAGAGGCAAGAGTGGTGAATGGACTGAATCATAGAAACCTAATACTTCAGCTGGCAGTTCACAGTTGAGGATGGGTGTGGGAAACATGCATCCAATCTGTGCACTAACGAAGCACCAATAAACAAGGAAATGCAATGCAGATGTGACAGCCGGGTGTCTTTCAGGAGAAGCTGCAAGGGCGACTGTGACTCTAACATGGTGTTAAACTCAGGATGGCTCAATGATCAGTGTCTAATCTAGTCTAATTTGGAAGGAGGCAATTAGAAACAGGCAACATATATACAAAAATCTCCTGTGGAATTTTATCTGGGTATTCTGAGGCTTTATGTAAGAGGAAACAAAAATTAGTATTGTATAAGTGACTATAGTGAGAAGCATGTGTACCTTATAAACATGTAATTGATTCAAGTTTATTAATATGTCTTTTGGCAAAGTAAACAATTAATATCTAGAAAACTCTCCACTGAACAGCCACACAAAATATGTTATAAATAAATGTGAATTCAAGGAGACAGCAGCAAACTCATTTGCTGTAATATTGGCTCATAGTTGGGCATACACTAAGTTAGCTGCTTATGACTAGATTACATTAAATCTGATTTAAAATATATTTGACATAGTGCATCCTTACTCTCCACATCACTGAGTCACTAAAAGTAGGAAAATAATATTAACTAGTTTAACTGGATTACGTGGAAATGTCAATCAATCTATGAGTCAAATTTGACCAAAAAACTCCCCGGGGGATGTTTACCAAACAGGCAGTTTCCCTACGAAGGATATTTATAGCTTGAAGGACTTCAATTCCTCCTTCTGAAACAGGATTTTGTTATCATTTTAGTGAGGGAGAAGTGGGACTGAACACAGCACTGGGATTTTAAAATATACATTTGTTGAAACTCCGAGACCAGTTTAAGCTAAAATATTATTTCCATCTCTTTATAGTGCCTTTTCCAGAGCTCCTATTTATCTCATTGTTTTACTCCATTCCCATCCTGAACTTCTCAAAGGAGAAGTTCTCCTTCAGTTCTGTCATTTTATCTCGACTCTCACAGTCACTGTCACATTGTAAGTACTTTACAAAGAACTGAGAAATTAGATTGTCGAGATCAAAAACAGAACTTATCTTCCATTTAACTGTCTTCTCTCTAACAGGGAAAAGGAAGTCACAAACTTGAGAGGCAGGAGGGCACAGCACTCCAGGACACGCGCTTTGGAGTCTGAGCACAGGCTGTGCCACGCAATGTGTGCGTGATGATGGACAAGCCTCAACCTTAGCCCCCGTATCTGTAAAATGGGCATAATGATAAGGCCACCTCAAAGGACATTATGAACAATACACAAAAAGATGCCTATGAAACCCGTAGCATGGTCATTGGAATCAGCAAAGTGTTCAATAAATGTTAGCTATATCAGTGCTATGGTTAAACATTTAAAAAGCTGAGGCTGGGTGCGGTGGCTCACACCTGTAATCCCAGCACTTCGGGAGGCCAAGGCGGGTGGCTCACCTGAGGTCAGGAGTTTGAGACTAGCCTGGCAAACACGGTGAAACCCCATCTCTACTAAAAATACAAAAATTAGCCAGGTGTGGTAGTGTATGCCTGTAGTCCCAGCGATTGGGAGGCTGAGGCAGGAGAATTGCTTGAACCTGGGAGGCAGAGGTTGCAGAGCTGAGATTGTGCCGCTGTACTCCAGCCTGGGCAACAGAGCAAGACTCCATCTCAAATATAAATAAATAAATATAAATAAATAAAAAGTTGATATACATTTATTCCATTTTGTTTCATTGTCACTAAAAGATAATCTCACTTTCTTGAGTTAGATACTTTTTGATAACTCTCTTATAGAAAAGAAATATATCCAATGTTTTCAAAATCAGCATACAGGGTTGTGGTGCCCACATGTGGTTTTGATGAGCACATGGTACGCGGAGGACATTGTTTCACGTCCACTTTTATGCAGCACGGCTAAGGAAAGAAACCCAGATTTTAAAAGCGTATTGTGGGATGGACCCCAAATGGCACCATTTGTAACATTCCAACTCTCCTAATTGCCATGAAGAACATTTACTCAAATATTCAAATATTCATTTATGCACTGAAGTATTCATTGAGTCCGTATTTAGGCACTGTTCTTAGTGCTTGTGATATGTAGTGAATACAATGGAGAAAGTTTCCTGACCTCAGGGTGCCTAAGTTCCAACATGAAGCCAAATTCACCTAAAATAAGACATCTCCTTTTTATATTAATAGCATAGAACATTTTTATAACATAGTGCATCATTCATATTAGACTTTTATATTGCTAGTAAATACCCTCATATATTTTTCTTTTTGACTTTCATCTCTCTTACCCAACCCTACCCTTCTGCAACAGAAAGTGAATGTAATATTCTTCTTAGGTATGAGGCAAACACTTATAGTTAGCACTAAAGCTCAACACAAAATTACTATAATGCAGCAGCTGATTTTTACAACTGAGCAGAGTGGCAATAATCAGATTTATTTCTATACCTTGCTAACTAAAAATATGGCAGAGATTTAGTAATTTTTTTTTTTTTTTTTTTTTTTTGCTACTGCAGACAAAAACACTCTCCACAAATACTGGTCAGCAGTTTCTTCCTGATAGGAGTTTGAATACCCATGAAGCCCTAAAATAAAGAATTTTCTCTTGGGAATTAGTTTTGTTTGGATATGACTCTCTCTCTCTTTCTCGCAGCTACATACAAACAACATGAGATTTATAAAGTAAAAGGAGAATTTTCAAGGTAACTAAAGTGCCACTTATGAGAGGAGCATGAACAGTTTTGAAAATGGTGAGATAACCCAGGAAGAGAGACTGATTTATTGGATTATCTTTGGCTGATGAAAGGCAGACTGAAAGGCTTTAAAATACTGCCCACACGTGCCCTATTGACTCAGGTCCTCTTTACCTGGCTGCAATGAGGTCCAGGAGATGCTGCCACCGGTCGTTGACCTTTCCCAGCTTGTATTCAATCTCAGATGCTTTGCTTTCATGGCTGGCTTTAGCAAGTCGTTCTCCCATTTGTTGGAGCTGTATTTTGTTCTCTTGGGCAATAGCAATTTCCTCTTGATAATCCTGTGTAATAAATAGCCATCACAGAGGTCAGAAAGCATATTCTTAATACATCCAGCCCAGCTCTACTAGAAACATGATGATTACTGTTTTCTACTGCTTGGAAGTAGTTTGAGCATAGGAATACCATGTGGATATCAGCCCATGTGCACAAGTATTAGTAGTGCCTATTATTTTTGGTATGTATGCAGAGTTGGGATTAAATTTTTATATAGAGGTTCTCAAAATAAATAGGATGCTGCTTCCTATTTACTTGAAATACATATTAAAAAACAATAAAAGATAGATATAAAAAATAAAACTTAAAAGATTTTAATATTGGAAAATTATAGTTTATTTCTCTCATCACTAACCTGATGTTATACTTAGAATAAATTCTCAGACAAATAGTTGCTGAGAGACTTATAAAATGCACACACACATATATATGCAATTGATATATAGGTATATATGTAAATGTGAATGTGTGTGTCAATTATGTTATTTGTGAGGAATATTTTAAAAGAGTTCCTTCATTTTAAAGAGATAATCCTCTATACAATGTCAATATTTTGCAGTAAATAAATCAATGATAAATTAACTTTCAATAATAATAACTATTAACTATAGAGAATCGACAGGCCTCAAACCTTCTTAATTTACTCACTTTCTGTGCTAGCTTCTCTTAGATTGTTTGAGTTAAAGAGGACAGACTCCATATGGACTATTTGCAAGAGATAAGCACGAAATGGTATGATTTAAGTGACGATGAAAGGACGATCCCCTCCCCTGACTGCCACTGCTATCCCCAATGACCCTCTTACTCTCTTGCCACAGTGACAGGATCCGGTCTTTAGGATCAACTTTTTTATTTTTGGCTTAAGCTCCTGTTACGTAATAAATAGTTTCTCAGCAAAATAATATATGAAGACGGGTATTATATGAGTGTGAACATTTTAACCTTCCCTTGGTCTAAAGTTAGTGTGGTAACAGAGCTATCCTCCCAAGTCATTTACCTAAGCCAAAGGGCCCCAGGGGAATGGTAGGGACCAACAAAACTTTATTCCATTCCAGGGCTGACTGCTGTCCTCATACCTGCAGCCCCACCCACCCTCCTTTTTATGTTATTTCAACACAATGGGATTCAAAGACCAATACGTTGAATGGATTTATTAACATTATAATATTTCAGCAAACATTTGAGATGATTTTATTGAGAAGTGTTTCTTTCAAGGGAATTACTTTAAGACTTAAAAAGTATTTATAATAAAATAATCCTCTTGGATTGTCTTTAAAATCAAACTGTTTTTGAGTGTTAATACCAACAGACACTAATATCTTGGCTTCAGTTTTTTTTATGAATTGCCTTTTTCTTTTTCCTTCATCTTATTAGCACTTTCCAGTTGACAACTGCCTTTTTCTATGTTGCCAAAATTACCAAACCTTGATGTTATTTTCCTTTACAAAAGAGACGCCACAAAGAGGAAAACTCAAAAGCCCTTTAAAAAAAACCCATGAGTTATTAATATACGAGGTAGTATAGTTAACATTTTAAATAATATTCCTAACATTGTGCCAAACAATGTAATAAAATTATCTATATGAAAAGCTGAAATTTTTCTAAATTTTAAGTTCTGGTTATAGATTGTTCAAGAGATGGTTTTTTCCCCCACACTCTCACAATATACATCCTAAATTTAGTAAAAAAAAAAAAAGCAATGAGAATAGAGACAAACTTAATCAAAATTTATTCTATAGCAAATTTTACTCTACTACCTATAGTGCATGAATCACGCACTGACAGCATTCTCTGACACCCAGCAACTTAGCAAAGGGCAACCGTGAGCAGATGCTAAAATGAAATCTGTATCATCTCGGCCAAGAGTTTTAAGTTTTACAATATCAAGTAAACAAATGCTTATCCATTTGGATTTATCCAATGGATAAGCAAATTGGATACATAAAGGCTTATCTAATGGCAAATCCATTAGATTTGTAACATCATTAATAGTACATGTTGGCTTTGGATGTTTTAATTTTCTCTCTATGTGTGCATATGGATAGAAATAATTTTTCCTAATAACCATTTATATTTCTTTTCAGAATAAATGCAGTAAATACTGGCTGAGTGCTTATGAGAAGTTAGGCACTGTTTCAGGTGCAGGGGATATAGCAATAAACAAAATTAGACAAAGCCCACGCTCCTGGAAAGCTGACAGATCAGTGGGGTCTCCATTTGGACAACGAATAAGTAAATACAAAAAATACATTGTACATTAGATGGTGATATGTACTAATGAGAAGCACAAATTAAAATAACATTAAAATCACTGATTGTTCACAAGCACTGTGGAAACAACACTGAAATCACCCAATTCTTTTTTTTTTTTTTTTTTTGAGACAGAGTGTCACTCTGTCACCCAGGCTGGAGTGCAGTGGCACAATCTCGGCTCACTGCAACCTCCATCTCCTGGGTTCAAGTGATTCTCTTGCCTCGGCCTCCTGAGTAGCCAGGACTACAGGCATGTGCCACCATGCCTGGCTAATATTTTGTATTTTTAGTAGAGATGGGGTTTCACTGTGTTGGCCAGGCTGGTCTCAAAATCCTGGCCTCTGGTGATCTGCCTGTCTCACTTCCCAAAGTGCTGGGATTACAGGTGTGAGCCACCGCACCCGGCCGAAATCATCAAAAATTTTAAAATGCTAGCAAATTTGATCAGCTTTATATAGACATCAGAAATGTTTTGGATCCAAATGAATATGTAAAATAATTTGATAAGATATACATACCTTTAAAATAATATGAAGCCAAAATTATCAGAAAACTCTTAATTCCTATCTATGGTCTATAAATCATATTTTAGAGAGAAAATGTCAATTCAATTTATCTTAAGAATGTTTTCTTTCAGTTTCTCTCTAGTGGCTTTACCTTTTTAAAACAAAAAAAAATACACAAAAAACAAAAAAAAAGGAAAGAAAAATAATACATATAAAGGGTTCCTGCTGAACAGGTAATTAAGACCCCCAAATACTGAACTGAATAGTAGATGCTCTATTTCATCACAAATTGCAAGTATTCTATATATTTTATGTGTAAAGCAGGCCTTTTTATGCAAGTTTATTTTATGCTGGATATCCTTTTTTTTTTTTTTTTTTTTTGAGACAGAGTCTCGTTCTGTCACCAGGCTGGAGTGCAGTGGCACGATCTCGGCTCACTGCAATCTCCACCTTCTGGGTTCAAGTGATTCCCCTGCCTCAGCCTCTAGAGTAGCTGGGACTACAGGCGCGCACCACCACGCCAGGCTAATGTTTTGTATTTTAGTAGAGACAGGGTTTCACCATGTTGGCCAGGATGGTCTTGATCTCCTGACCTCATGATCTGCCCACCTCAGCCTCCCAAAGTGCTGGGATTACAGGCGTGAGCCACTGCGCCCAGCTGCAAGTTTATTTTATATTAAAAAGATAAAATGTTTAAAATATACTGCTCCTTTGACAGGAAAGTAATTGTGAGTAAAGCCACCTTCTGTACCTGTGAAAAGTATACATAAGCCTTATGAAGAATGAAAACCTAAGTAGCCATGCATTCCATACCTTCTTGAGCTTCTCTATCATTTCTTCAATGAGAATGTCTCCATTCTGAGAAACTTTGCTTTCCATTTGAGTCAACCACTCACAGAGTTCCTTGTTCTTTTCACTGAAGACTGCCCATTCATTCAATCTTTCACCTATTTGCTGCCGCCTTAAAGAGAGCTGAAAAGTTTAAAATGGGAGAATAGGCAAAATGATTATCAGAGAGAAGCCCAAACTCCAAGGAAAATAGCAAATAAACTAGGACTACAATGAATGATAGTCATACATCTTTTTAGCCCACTGTTTCCTGAAGTCCAGGATTTGCTATTATAAAGTGGGAGACATTGAATCCTCTAGTTCTTTCCTGAAGATTCACATACACATTAGCTTATTAAAGGTTCTGGATAATGCAACTTCACACAATTGGTTCAGGATAGATAGGATACCTGACCAGTGAATGTAAAAAAGAAAGAAGAAATGGAAAAGAGTAGGGAAAGAAGAAAGGAAAGAAGGGAAGTAAAAGGAAAGAGAGATGGTAAAGAAGGGAGGAAAAAAGAAGGAAAGAAAGAAAAAAAGAATAGAAAGATGAAAGAAAAGAGTAAAAATAGGGAAGGAAGAAGAAAAGGAAGAAAAGAAGGGATGGAAGAATGAGCCTCAGGTATCTAGAGAGTGAGGAAGCGGGCAGCATCCAAGCGAAGCAGCCTGAAATGGAGGCAGGTGCCCCAAGGCTCAGCTCCATACTGACACATGGACTCCAGGAAAGTTCCTCTACTTCTCTGCAGTTTTCATTTTTATTTATTTAATTTTGTTTCTTTTCCTTCTTTTTTTTTTGCATGACAGATTTATTAAGATGTATTTCACATATGATACAATCACCTGTTTTAAAATGTACAATTCAGTGCTTTTTAGTATATTCACAGCATTTGTGCAATCACCACCATAATCAATTTTAGGATATTTTTATCATTCCAAAAAAAAAAAAGCCAGGTGCAGTGGCTCACGTCTGTAATCCTAACACTTTGGGAGGCCAAGGCAGGCAGAATCCTAACACTTTGGGAGGCCAAGGCAGGCAGATCACTAGAGGTCAGGAGTTCGAAACCTGCGTGGCCAACATGGTGAAACCCCATCTCTATTAAAAATACAAAAATTAGCCAGGTATGGTGGCGCACACCTGTAATCCCAGCTACTTGGGAAGCTGAGGCAGGAGAGTCGCTTGAGCCCAGGAGGCAGAGGTTGCAGTGAGCCGAGATTGTGTCACTGTGTTCCAGCCTGGGTGACAGAGCAAGACTCCACCTCAAACAACAACGACCACCACCACAACAATGAAAACCTTGTAGCCATCAGCAGTTACTCTACTGCTCCTCCTCACTTACCTCCCAGTTCTAATCTCCCTTCTGTCCCTATGGATTTTCCTATTCTGGACATTTCATATACATGGAATCATACAATATGTAGTCTTCTATGGCTGGCTTCTTTCACTTAGCATATTTTAAAGATTCATCTATATTGTAGCATGTATCAATACTTCATTCCTTTTATTGCTGACTATATTCCATTGTATGAATATACCACATTGCATTTATCAACTCATCTTATTTGGGTTGTTTCCAATTTTTTGCCTATTCTGAATAATGCTGTTATAAACATTTGTGCACAAGTGTTTGTATGAACACGTTTTCATTTCTCCTAGGTGTTTATCTAGCAGTAGAATGTCTCGGTCATATGGTAACACTATAGATTGTTTTCCAAAGTGGCTGCCCATTTCACATTCCCACCAGTAGTAGGATTCCAATTTCTCTACATCTTCACCAACACTTGATTACAGCCATCCTAATGGATGTGAAGTGGTATCTGATGATGGTTTTGATTTGCGTTTCCCTAAAGGCTAACAATACTGAGACTCTTCATGTTTCTTAGCCATTTATATATCTCCTTTGGAGAATTATCTACTCAAATCCGTTGCCTGCTTTTTAATTAGATTGCCTTTTTATTACTGAGTTCTGAGAGTTTCTTATACATTATATATATACAATGGGCTTGTTTTCCTATCTCTAGGTCTAGAATTATCCTTTCCAGAATTCTAAAATTTTCTGATTTCAAAATATAATACTCTTGTGTTCACAGTGCTGGTTGAAATACTAAGGAATGTTTCAAGTTGAGTTAAACTACACGTTGGCAAAACATAACATGATTTGGTAAGAAGGTCTGAAGACGTTCTTCCACAGTCTTGTTCATAATGCTGGCTCTTCCACTATTCATTCCACTGCATTAAACCTGTCCCTATTGATTTTATTTTACCCTCAACATTTTATTACAAAACATTTCCGACACAGAAAAGCTGAAGGAATTGGATGGTAAGCACTCATTACATACTCCCTGGGCTCAAACTGTTAACATTTTGCTATATTTTGTTTTAAGACATTTTCCTTCCTTAATACATTTACTTTTTACATATTTCAAACAAATTTCCTTTTTAAAATGAAAATGAAAATATTTCTAAGGTATTATACACTTTCTAGTTATCAATTCTGCCTTGGATTGGCTCTGTTAATGATTAGACAGATAACACAAAACTAAATATCTGTGATTCTACATCCTTGTAAACTAGTCCAGGAGCCCAGGATACGTATCCCAAGGCCAGCCTTAGGCACAGTGAGTTGCCTAGAGAGTGAGCCCCATAACCTACCATAAATTTTGAAAGGCCACCATGAGAAATTTATTCTTTTGATTCAATTATGATCTTTTAAAGTAAAAGTTTTTCCGGGTTGGGTGACACTGGTGAATCTACTAAGTATTTCCCCATTAGTATAATTTAGTTTCTCATTGAGGTTTTTGGAGGCAGAATAATACAGAACAGTCAAAGGGCAGTGAACTCACTTGGGGTAGGTCCTACTAGAAATGGAAAAAGCTAAGGAAACAGAGATTTAAAAGTTTTGGGGACAAATTTTGTCACTTTACACCATACCCCAAATAGCACTGAAGAACATAATCCCTCCAGGACCCCTTACCCCTCTAGCTCTGAGAGCTGCGTGCACTCTGATCTTCTGCTGATCTCTCAGATTGCGAACTCTCTGGTGAATACGGCCTTTTCCCTTTCATTCACAGAGCAGCAAGAGTCAGGAGTCTGGCTGGTAGTTAAAATCCCGGTTCAACTGATGGCCAAACTGAAACTATACTCTTATTATTTGGACTGCCCAAAGTAATCATTGTCTAAGAATCGAAGCTGGGCCTGGTGGCACATGCCTGTAATCCCAGCACTTTGGGAGGCCGAGGTGGGCAGAGTTCAAGACCAGCCGGGCCAACATAGTGAAACCCCACCTCTACTAAAAAAACAAAAATTAGCCAGGCGTGGTGGCAGGCATCTGTAATCTCAGCTACTCGGGAGGCTGAGGCAGGAGAATCGCTTGAGCCCGGGAGGCGGAAGATGCAGTGAGCCAAGATCACACCACTGCACTACAGCCTGGGCAACAGAGTGAGAAGAAAAAAAAAGAAAAAGAATCGAAACTCCTGCCCTTCAGACTGAAGATGAACAAGTAACTCCTTACACTTCCCCCGAATTTTGGCCATAAGCCAAGAATGAACTCTAGGCCTTTACTCACCAATATCTGCAGGGAGGATGGTCCCATAATAGAAAAATATTACCTATTACTTTCATAGGTAAGTATTATTATCCCCATTCCAGAGACAAGGAATATGAAAGCTGGACAAATTTGGGGCACTTGTTTAGAATCAGTACAAGATAAGACCAGCAAAGTTTGAGTCTTTGACATGGGGTGCAAATATGATTAAATATCCAGAGGCAGCTGAGATTCAAAAATAGTTCATCCATCACTGACTAACTGCATGATCAGGACAAGGTCCCTCATTTTCTCTACGACTTACTCCTTTCATTTGGAAATTATTCTTATGTTTGCTCCAAAAATTCATTAAACAAATGTTTATTGTCTGTAGTAAACAAGTGTCTCTATGTGCCCAGCACTGTCCTATCAATATGGTAATATTAGACAAATAAGAGAGTAATTTAAGAAATTGACTGATATGGCCAGGCGCACTGGCTCACGCCTATTATCCCAGCACTTTCGGAGACTGAAGCAGGTGGATCACTTGAGGTCAGGAGTTTGAGACCAGCCTGGCCAACATGGTGAAACCACATCAATATTAAAAGAATACAAAATTAGCAGGGCATGGTGGCAGGTGCCTGTAATCCCAGCTACTTGGGAGGCTGAGGCAGTAGAATTGCTTGAACCCAGGAGGCACAGGTTGCAGTGAGCCAAGATCGCACCACTGCACTCCAGCCTGGGCAACAAGGGTGAAACTCTGTCTCAGAAAAAAAAAAAAAAAAAGAAAGAAAGAAATTGACTGATATATATTAAAGACCTGACAACAGCTGGCCATTACTATGCTGTTGCTACTAGTACTATTATACATGACTACAGGGCATCACTTAAGTTTAAAATTTTTTTTCCTCCCTTGACACTCATGTATTCTATATCTCCACTAAGCAGCTGGATTATACACACAGATAGATAGATAGATAGATAGATAGATAGATAGATAGATAGATAGATAAAATATATATTAAATCCCTTGAGTTTATCACACACCATGAAAATGTTGCTTTCATTTTCTTACCACAGAGCTATACCTTAAAAAAGACACAGTGAGGCTACAAGCACTGGGTGCAAACCCAGGCCAAACGCTTTTCAAAAGATAAGGGCAATGGCATCTTCCTTCTGGTTTGTACATCTAGTATTTAGTCTATATACTAAGTAAACATTACCATCTCTTTCTTTGGATTCAGATGAACCCTCAAATTATTTATCAGCTTAGCACCTATTTATGTTTTTGCAAGGCCACAAATACATTGCATTGCCAACAGCTGAGAAGCACCAGCTAAAACCTTCAGAGTGTGCAGCAGCTCAACAGGAAATACATCCTTTTCTGGTTGAAATATTTTTACCATGATGTTTTGACAAAGTAACGAGCAATTACGATGATGACATATACTTATATTTCAGCTAGAATTACACACAAATCTACAAACCAAAACTGAATAAAAACAAGTATAAGCTCTGGCTGTACACAGGCACAACAAAACATTTGGGGTGTCTACTTGAAAACAGATATTTTAATATATTAACTCTGCCCTGCAATGTTTACTCACGGCCTCTATTCCGCATTCTCATCGCCAGTCCCAGGTACTCCAGACTCCTCATCAACTGCTTTGGTCAGAATAGGAACAGACTACTTGCTCCTTAGTAGGGATAATGTTATGTTGAACTCAAGTTTTGACTTTTACAATGAGACATGGGCACAAGCTCATTTCCTTTTGTGGTTTCATACTTGACAGAAATTCACCAGAAACAACTAACTCAAGAACGAGAAACTAATCTATATCCTCCTTAGAGTTACATCCTGGCACCTTGATCAAACCCATGACTAAACTCTCATTGGTTTAAATATTATTTTTCAGACTGAAGTATTAATAATATAAGTACGCTTTAGCTTCAAGCATTAAGACACTTCAACATGGAAAGTTTCTAAAAACACTATGTATTCCGTTTGCTGTTTCTTTTTAACTTCTTAGTCTCCTCACAGGTGTAAGTTATTAATCTATTTACAGCATATCGCATGATCAACATCAGCTTTTGAACTATATTTTCAGATGGCTGTCTAGATATATCTAAGTCTGGAGAACAATTTTACAACATATGAATGACTACTTTAGCAATTAGTAATAACAATAATTCCATGGCATTTTTATACAACAGTTTTCCTAAATCAAGAAGTATTGCATAACCATAATCTTCTTAATCTTCAAAATATTCAAAATCTTGTCATTATTTTACACTAAGAGAAACGTAAGTATGAAGAAATAGAATCAATGCCATAATGTCTTCATTATAAACAATACGTCATGAACACTTAGCTACTCTAGACACTGAAGATGCAAAGAAATGGTCTTTGCATATCAAAGTCCTCATATTCTTGGAATGAGGTCACAAACATTAAAAAGAATAATAACACAATGCCACATAATGGCACAACCAAAAGAGAAATGAGAATTCAGAGGACCAAGAACATACTGAGGGCTGAGAATTTCATAAATGACATAACAGGGGTTGTGGAATGTAAAAGAAAACAGGTTAGAAAATTAGAAGGGAAGGCCAGGCACGGTGGCTTACGCCTGTCATCTCAGCACTTTGGGAGGCTGAGGTGGGCAGATCACCTGGGGTCGGGAGTTGGAGACCAGCCTGACCAACATGGAGAAACCCTGTCTCTACTAAAAATACAAAATTTACAGGGCGTGGTGGCACATGCCTGTAATCTCAGTTACTTGGGAGGCTGAGGCAAGAGAATCACTTGTACCCAGGAGGTGGAGTCTGCGGTGAGCCGAGATCACACCATTGCACTCCAGCCTGGGCAACAAGAGAGCAGCTCTGTGTCAAAAAAAAAAAAAAAAGAAGAAGAAAATTAGAAGGGAAGAAACAGTGTCGGCAGGAAGAGTGGCATAATCCAGGTCTTTGGGGAGGGAAGTTCATGGCATGTTTGAAGCAAACAGGATCCAATCTCTAAAATATTATCTCTCTGAAGGCTTCACAGGCATCATTTAGCTAAAGCAATAGATCTGGTCTAATTCAATTCATCCAACATGCTAAAAAATATTAAGAGAGCAGGTAGTGCTAGACTTCTCCTAAAATTAAGAAAAACAGATGAATGGGCTCACAAACGTAACTGAAGGTTGCTGTGATAATTTCCCACAATTTGTACCCACCAAATATCTTTCATTTTGATACATCATGATAAAGTCTTTACATTGCAAAATTATAGGATGATTTACTGTATAATAAGGTACTGCTTTCAGTTTGAAGAATTCAGAAATGAATCAAGCGTTGTGATTAGCATTACTACCCTCTATGCGTAACTCCATGTAAATTCCTCATTGTGTTCACTGAGAAAATGAAGCTTTGTGAAAGTAGCCAAATTCATTTTGAACTCAAATCATTAACATGTTGGTGAAAGCCATCTCATACATGTATCCCACTTTTTAAAAAGTATATATTCATAGGAAACTGCTCACACATCTACCACGTGTGCTCCAGAGTTTTCTGTTGGCCCACGGATTGAGAAAAACATGGGTTTTCACCTGAATATACAGAGAGAAATTTTCCTGAAAATACACTTCTTGTTGATATCACATAAATCAAGAGGCTCTGAGCCGCTTAAACTCTGTTTAATGGTTCCTGAAGTATGAAGATAAGCATCTCTAAAGTCAGAGAAAGTGTGGAGGATGGGAGACAAAAGAGATCCCAGGGCAGCACAATTGGCAGGGACATAAGAGTAGGGACATAAGAGCCCCCTCTCAACAGCCCCTTCCTCAGTCTTCCCACACCAGCTTTTTCCAGCCAGTTCCTCTGCTCCAACTGCCACCTTGTCAGAGTGTTCATTTGCTTCCTCCCATCAATCAGTCTCCTCCACTCCCCTTTTCGAAACTCAATTCAAAATGTATCCATCTCAAGAAACATTTCCTTTATTCCTTGCCATCCACACTAGCCTTAGCTTGCTTACATCTTTATATAGTTTGTGTGTGTGAGAGAGAGAGAGAGAGATGGAGTTACGCTCTTGTTGCCCAGGCTGGAGTGCAATGGTGTGATCTCAGCTCACTGCAACCTCCGGCTCCTGGGTTCAAGTGATTTTCCTGCCTCAGCCTCCCAAGTAGCTGGGATTACAGGCACCCGCCACCATCCGCGGCTAATTTTTGTATTTTTAGTAGAGACGGGGTTTCACCATGTTGGCCAGGCTGGTCTTGAACTCCTGACCTCAGGTGATCCACCCGCCTCAGCCTCCCAAAGTGCTGGGACTACAGTCATAAGCCACCACACCTGGGTCCTTTAGACAGTTTTATACATTGTTTTTACCTGTTTATGCCTGGTTTTCTTCTTAACTGTACACATTCTCCTAGACTGATTTTAGTCTCAGATCAAGTTTAAACTTGACGATAGGGACATTTATTACAGTTTGTTAACATCACAATAATTAAGATGACTGATCCATTTAACAGAGATGTATCACAGCCTATTATGTGCCAGGCAGGGCACTCGGGGTATAGAAGTAACAAAGACAGGGCCCTGCTTCCTGGAGAACATAACCTCAAGGCATTTGGGTCTGTTCTTCATTATGAGCCTTTGAATCTGTTTTTCCTCTTTGCCTAGGATGTCTTCTCGCTGCCTTTCCACCAATCTTTCCCTTTCATTTCCAACTCAAAGTCAATCTGGGATTTTTTTTAAAACGTTGTGCACATAGAAGGTATTTAATAAATGAATAAAGTATGACTAAAAATAAATGAATATAAATTACCAGGAAACAACTACAGTAAATTAAAAGTGATAATAAATATTCCCTGAACAAAACCAGCTCCACAGTATTAGCTAATGTTGCAAATACAACAGTAGTTTTTCACGTTTCAAGTATATCTACCCAGCAAAATCACATCTGTGAACCATAACATTGTGCTTTCTCTTAAAAATATTATGCCAGCGGCCAGGCACGGTGGCTCACGCCTGCAATCCCAACACTTTGGGAGGGCGAGGCAGACAAATCACAAGGTCAGGAGATCGAGACCATCCTGGCTAACATGGTGAAACCCCATCCCTACTAAAAACACAAAAAATTAGCTGGGCATGGTTGCAGGTGCCTGTAGTCCCAGCTACTCGGGAGGCTGAGGCAGGAGAATGGCGTGAACCTGGGAGGTGGAGCTTGCAGTGAGCCGAGATTGTGCCACTGCACTCCAGCCTGGGCAAAAGAGCAAGACTCTGTCTCAAAAAAAAAAAAAAAAAAAAAATATATATATATATATATATATATATAAAATGCCAGCCAGCAAAAGTGAAAGAAAAAGAATCCAGTTTAGGTTTTTCTAAAATGTGGTAAAATATAAATATATTGATCTGAAATGTAGCCACAGTGTTCTTCCTTTGTCCGTACTAAGAATTATGGGCTGGGTCCACATGTGGGTTAACCCATCTGACGTTCAAATTCATCTCCCAATTTTCCATCATCAAGATAATTCCATTTTTAGAACTTATCTTACCTGGTGGCATAGTTCTTCCCACTGCCTTTGCAGAAGCTCTACGCGTTCATTAAGAATGGAGATATCATCAGCACTGATATAGGCAGAGAGGGTGTCCTTCAGCAGGCTCAACTGGGTCAAGTCATCTGTCCAGCTCCCAACTGCATTTTCTAATTCCTAAATAAAAAAACAAACTTGAATACCCACGGACATCTCCTGCCAATGATTTCTGAAGTGTTTTTGAATCCCCTCTTGATAGAATTTCCTTTGTATAGCCCTCAATTTAAATATCTAACTTGGGATCTAGAGGCACATCATGGCAATATTACAGATTTGGTTCCAGACCGCTGAAATAAAGTATATATCACAATAAAGTGAGTCACAAATTTTTGGTTTCTCAGTGCATATAAAAGTTATGTTTACACTATACTATTGTGTATAAAATGTGCAATAGCATATGTCTAAAAAAACCAATGTACATACCTTAATTTAAAAATACTTTATTGCTTAAAAATGCTAATGATCATCTGAGGCCTCAGCAAGTCATAATCTTCTTGCTGGTGGAAGGTCTTGGCTCAACGTGAAAGGCCGTTGACTGATCCAGTGGTGATTGATGAAGGCTAGGGTGGCTCTGGCAATTTCTTAAAATAAGACAATGAAGTTTAAGCAGCACTGATGACTCTTCCTTTTACAAAAGTTTCCTTGTAGCATGTGATGCTGTTTGAGAGCATTGTACTCACAGAACTTTTTGCAAAATTTGAGTCATCCTCTCAAACCCTACTGCTACTTTATCAACTAAGTTTATGTAATACTTGAAATCCTTTGTTGTTATCCACAGAATTTTTACCAGAGGTAGATTCCATTTCAAGAAGCCACTTTCTTGTTGACGGCCATACCACCCTAAACATGCCCAATCTTGTCGGTCTCAGAAGAAACCACTTTTTTTATTGATCCATAAGAAGCAACTCCTTATCCATTCAAGTTTTAACATGAGATTGCAGAAACTCAATCACATCTTCAGGCTCCATCTCTAACTCTAGTTCTCTTGATGTTTCCACCTCATCTGGAGCTACTCCCTCCACCACTGAAGTCTTGAACCCCCTCAAAGTCATCCACGACAGCTGGAATCAACTTCTTCCAAACACATGTTAATGTTGACATTTTGACCTTCTCCCATGAATCATGAATGTTGCTTTTGTGAAAATAAAATTTATTTTTAATTTTTGTGGGTACATAGTAGGTGTACATATATATGGGGTATATGAGATATTTTAATAGATGATAGCAAAGTAAATACGGTATTCATCACCTGAAGCATTTATCCTTTGTGTTACAAACAATCCATTTATACCCTTTTATTTATTTAAAAATGTATGATTAAACTCTTACTGACTACATTCGCCTTGTTGTTCTATCAAATACTTTTCTATTTTTTGTAATCATTAACCTTCCTCATCACCCCTGCAGCCTCCATGTACCCTCCCAAGCTCTGGTAACCATCTTTCTACTCTCTATCTCCATGAGTTCAGCTGTTTTAATTTTTAACTCCCACACATAAGTGAAAACACTGTTGAATGACAGTGGTGAAAGTGGACATCCTTGTTGTGTTCCAGATCTTAGAGGAAAGGCTTTCAGTTTTTCCTTATTCAGTATGATGCTACCTGTGGATCTGCCATATATGGCTTTTATTATGTTGAGCTATGTTTCTTCTATGCTCAGTTTTTTGATGGTTTTTATCAGGAAAGGTTGAATTTTATCAAATGCTTTTCAGCATCAATAGAAATGATCATATAACTTTTGTCTTTCATTCTGTTGATCTGATGTACACATTGATTGATTTGAGAATGTTCAACCATCATTGCATCCCTGGGATAAATTCCACTTGGTCATGATGAATGATCTTTTTAATGCACAGTTAAATTCAGTTTGCTATTATTTTAATGAATATTTTTACATAAATGTTCATCAGAGATATTGTTCTATAATTTTCCTTTTTTTTTTTTGATGTGTCTTTGTCTGGTTTTGTTATCAGGGTAATAGTAGCCTTGTAGAATGAGTTTGGAAGTATTCCCTCCTCCTCTATTTTTCAGAATAGATTGAGTAGGATTGGTATTAGTTCTTCTTTAAATGTTTGGTAAAATTCAGTAGCGAAGCCATCAGGTCCTGGGCTTCTTTGCTGGGAGACTTTTTATTATGGCTTCAATCTTGTTACTTGCTATTGGTCTGCTTTTGGATTTCTTCATGGTTCAATCTTGGCAGGTTGAATGTCTCGAGGAAATCATCCATTTCTTCTAGGTTTCCCAATTTATTGGCATATAGTTGCTCATAATAGCTGCTAAAGATCCTTTAAATTTCTGTGGTATTGGTTGTAATGTCTCCTTTTTCATTTAGATCTTCTCTTTTTTTCTTAGTCTGGCTAATGGTTTGTCAATTTATCTTTTCAAAAAATAAACTTTTCATTTTGTTGATCTTTTGTATTGTTTTCTTCATTTCCATTTCATTTATTTCTGCTTTAAGCTCTATTATTTCTTCTACTAACTTTGAGTTTGGTTTGCTCTTGCTTTTCTAATTCTTTAAGATGCATTGTTAGGTTATTTATTTGAAGTTTTTCTTCTTTTTTGATGTAGGTGCTTGTATCTATAAACTTCCATCTTAGTACTGCTTTCACTGTATTACGTAGGTTTTGGTATGTTGTGTTTCCATTATCATTTGTTTCAAGAAATTTTTCTATTTCCTTTTTAACCTCTTCATTGACTCACTGGTCATTCAGAAACATATAGTTTAATTTCTATGTGTTTGTATAGTTTCCAAAATTCTTTTTACTATTGATTTCTAGTTTTATTCCATTATGATCAAGAAGATACTTGATAAAATTTCACTTTTGTTTGAATGTTTTAAGACTTGTTTTGTGGCCTAACATATAGTCTATCCTTGAGAATGATCCATATGCTGGGGAGGAGAATGTGTATTTTGTAGCTGTTGGATGAATGTTCTGTAAATATCTATTAGGTCCATTTGGTCTGCAGTGCAGATTAACTCCAGTGTTTTTTTGTTTATTTTCCATCTGGATGATCTCTCCAATGCTAAAAGTGGGGTGTTGAAGACTGCAGCTATTATTGTATTTGGGTCTAATGTCTCTTTTTAGCTTTTTTAGCTCCAATAATATTTGCTTTATATACCTGGATACATGAGCATACATAGTGACAGAAAACCAAGGAAAAAAAATAAATGTATATTATTATTATTATTTGAGACAGAGTCTCAGTCTGTCACCTAGGCTGGAGTGCAGTGGTGTGATCTTGGCTCACTGTAACGTCCACCTCCTGGGTTCAAGTGATTCTCCCACCTCAGCCTCCCAAGTAGCTGGGACTACAGGAGCACACCACCATGTCCGACTAATTTTTTTGTATTTTTAGTAGGGACGGGGTTTTGCCACGTTGACCAGGCTGTTCTCAAACATATAAATATATATTATATATTTATCTGGGTGGTCCAGTGTTGGGTGTATATATATTTACAAATGTTATAACTTCTGCTATATCCTCTGGCTGAATTAACCCCTTTTTCATCATATAATGACCTTCTTTGTGTCTTTTTATAGTTTTTGTCTTGAAACCTATTTTGTCTGATATAAGTATAGCTATTCCTGCCCTTTTTGCTTTCCATTTGCATAGAACATCGTTTTCCATCCCTTTATTTTCAGTGTATGTGTGTCTTTACAGATGAAGTGTGTTTCTCGTAGGCAACAGATCATTGGGTCTTATGTTTTTTAATCCATTTAGTCACTCAATGTCTTCTGAGTTTAGTTCATTTATATTAAATGTTGTTATTGATAAGTAAGGACTTAATACTGCCATTTTATTATTTGTTTTTTTCTGGTTGTTTACATGGTCTTCTCCCCCTTCCTTCCTTCCTGTCTTCTTTTCAGTGAAGGTGATTTCACTGTTGGTATGTTTTAATTTGTTGCTTTTTATTTTTTGTGTATCCACTGAATGTTTTCAGACTTGAGGTTACCATGATGTTTTCAAATAATATCTTAATACACATTATTTTAAACTGATGACAACTTAGTACTGATTGCATAAATGAGCAAACTAACAAACAAGCAAAAAGAAAACTAGTAAAAACTCTACACTTTAACTTTGTCAGCTCACTGCAATCTTTGCCTCCCAGATTCAAGCAATTCTTGTGCTTCAGCCTCCCGAGTAGCAGGGACTACAGGCACACACCACCCCACCTGGTTAATTTTTATAATTTTGTTAGAGACAGGGTTTCGCCATGTTGACCAGGCTGGTCTCAAACTCCTGGCCTCAAGTGATCCACCCACCTTGGCCTCCTAAAGTGCTGGGATTACAGGTGTGAGCCACCATGCCCAGCCATGTTGTTTCTTATTTATATCTTATCATACTTGTCTATATATTGAAAAGTTGTAGTTATTATTTTTGATCAGCTCATCTTTTCATCTTTCTACTTAAGGTATAGTTTATACAAGCCAGGTGCGGTAGCTCACACCTGTAATCCCAGCACTCTAGGGGGCCAAGGTGGGCAGATCATGAGGTCAGGAGATCGAAACCATCCTGACTAACACGGTGAAACCCTGTCTCTACTATAAAAATACAAAAAATTAGCCGGGCGTGGTGGTGGGTGCCTGTAGTCCCAGCTACTCAGGAGGCTGAGGCAGGAGAATGGCATGAACCCAGGAGGCAGAGCTTGAAGTGGGCCAAGATCCCACCACTGCACTCCAGCCTGGGCAGCAGAGCAAGACTCTGTCTCGAAAAAAAAAAAAAAAGGTATAGCTTATACAACACAATTGCAATGTTATAATATTCTATGTTTTTCTGTGTATTTACTATTACCAGTGAGTTCTGCACCTTCACATGCTTTCTTATTGCTCATTAACATTCTTTTCTTTCAGATTGAAGAACTCCTTTTAGTACTTCTTGTAGGTCAGGTCTGATGTTAATGAAATCCCTTAGCTTTTGTTTGTTTGAAAAAGTCTATTTTTCCTTCATGATTGAAAGACGTTTTCACTGGTTATACTATTCTAGGGTAACGGGTTTTTTACTTCAGCACCTTAAAAATGTCACCTCATTTTCTCCTGTTCGGTAAGGTTTCCACTGAAGAGTCTGCTGTCAGATGTACTGAAGCTCCATTTTACGTTCTTTCTTTCTTTTCTCTTGCTGCTTTTAGGATCCTTTCTTTATTTTTGACCTTCAGGAGTTTAATTATTAAATGCCTTGAGGTAATCTTCTTTGGGTTAAATCTACTTGGTGTTCTATAACCTTCTTGTACTTGGATATTGATATCTTTCTCTATGTTTGGCAAGTTCTCTGTTATCCCTTTGAATAAACTTTCTACCCCCATCTCTCTTTCTACCTCCTTTTGAAGGCCAATAAGTCTTAGATTTGCCCTCTTGAGGCTATTTTCTAGATCCTGTAGGCATGTTTCATTGATTTTTATTCCTCTTCATTTGTCTCCTCTGACTGCATAGCTTACTTCAAGCTCATGAATTCTTTCCTCTGCTTGATCAATTCTGCTATTAAGAGACTCTGATGCATTCTTCAGTATGTCAATTACATTTTTCAACTTCAGAATGTCTGATTGATTCCTTTTAGTTATTTCAATTTCTTTAATTTATCTGATATGATTCTGAATTCATTCTGTGTTTTCTTAAATTTATTTTTTTATTTTTTATTTTTTTTGAGACAGAGTCTTGCCCTGTCACCCAGGCTGGAGTGCAGTGGTGCAATCTTAGCTCACTGCAACCTCCACCTCCTGGGTTCAAGCGATTCTCATGGCTCAGCCTCCTGAGCAGCTTGGATTACACACATGTGCCACCACGCCTGGCTGATTTTTGTATTTTTAGTAGAGACAGGGTTTCTCCATGTTGGCCAGGCTGGTCTCAAACTCCTGACCTCAGGTGATCCACCCACCTCAGCCTCCCAGAATTCTAGGATTACAGGTGTGAGCCACTGCACCCAGCTCAAAAGAGCTATTTTGAATTATCTGTCTGAAAGGTTGCATATATCTGTCTCTCCAGGATTGGTCCCTGGTGTCTTATTTATTGGTGTTTGTTGGGTTAGGTCATGTTTTCCTGAATGGTCTTGATGCTTGCAGATGTTTGCTGGTGTCTTGGTATTGAAGAATTAGGTATTTATTGTAGTTGTAGTCGGGACTTGTTTGTATTTACCCTTCTTAGGAAGGTTTTCCAGGTATTCGAAGGGACTTGGGAGTTGTGACCTAAGTTTTTAGTCACTGCAGTCAAATCTGCATCAGGGGGCACCCCAAGCCCACTAAAACTGTGGTTCTTGCAGACTGATAGAGGAACCACCTTGGTGGTCTTGGATAAGACCTGGAAGAATTATCTGGATTACCAGGCAGAGATTCTTGTTCTCTTTCCTTATTTTCTCCCAAACAAACAGAGTCTCTTTCTCTGCGCTGAGTTCCCTGGTACTGGTGGAGAGGAGAGTTACAAGTACCCCTGTGGATCCCCCACTACTACTGGAACTATACTGGGTTAGGCCTGAAGCCAGCACAGCACTGGCTCTCTCCCAAGACCCACTGTAACCACTACTTGGCTACTGCCTATGTTTGGTCAAGGCCCCAGGAGTCTGCAAATAGCAGGTGAAGGAGCCATACAGGCTTGCGTTCTTCTCTTCAGGGCAATGAGTTCCCCCTGGCCCCAGGTGGTCGAGAGATGCCAGGGTTTGGAGTTGGAAACCTTAGAAATCTACCTGGTGCTCTGTTCTACTGCAGATAAGCTGGTACCGAAACCATAAGAAAAAGTCCTTTCCACTCTTCCCTTCCCTGTCCCAGGCTGAGAGGTCCCTCCCCAGGTCCACTGCCACAACAGAATCGTGGGGAATACTGCCAGGCCATTGCTGATGTTTACCTTAGGCCCAAGGGCTCTTCAACTCAGCTTGTGGTAAATGCTGCCAGGCCTGGAACTTACCCTTCAGGGGAGTGGGCTCCCCTCTGGCCCAAGGTAGATCCAGAAATGCCACCCGAGAGCCAAGTCCTGGAATTGAGTACCCCTGGAGCCTCTTTGGTGCTCTTTCCTGTTGTTGCTATGCTGGTACCTAAGTTACAAGACAAAGTCCCCTTTGTTCTTGCCTCTCTTTTTTGTAAGCAGAAGAGGACTCTCTTCATAGCCACCACAGCTGTGAATGTGCTAGGTCACACTTGAAGCCAGCATGTCTCCGAATCTGACCCAAGGCCCACAGTGTGTACTACCTGGTTACACTGCTGACTATCCAGGGCCCATGGGCTCTTTAGTCAGCCGGTGATAGGTCTTGCCAGGACTAGGTCCTTCCCTTCAATGCAGCAGGTTCTCTTCTGGCCAAGGGTGTGTCTAGAAATGTCTGGAAACTAGGGCATGGAATGAAGGCTTCATGACTGTGCCCAGTGCCCTATCTTACTGTAATTGAGTTGGTATCCAAGTTGCAAAACAAAGTCCTCTTTACTCTTTCCTCTTTTCTCAAGCAGAAGGAAGGGGTGTCTTTTGGCGCTGCAAGCTGTATTGCCTGGGGTTGGGGGAGGACTGGCACAACAACTCCTTTAGCTGTCTTCCTGGTGTGTCACTGGGTCATGTACCCCCAAGTCCACTGGCTCCAAGCCCAGTACTGCACTAGGACCCACCTAGGAGTGTAGTACTTGTGGCCTAGACAGCCTTTCAAATTTATGTAGGACCCCAGAGCATTTTAGCCCACGGTGGCAAGTGCTTGTCAAAACTCAGATTCTGTTGGCTGGGATGGGAGCTTCCCCTTTGGCTAGGTCTTGTGTAAATGCTCCCTCCGTGGGCATCAGCTGAGTTCTGCCTGATATTGGCAGCACTGAGCTCCAATGCAATGCAGACCAACTGCTGGGCTCTCCTTCCTCGATATGCACAGATTCTCTCTCCATGCCATGTGGCTGCTGCTGGGGCACAGAAAAGAAGAGGAGGTGTGGGCAATTCAAGGTTGTCTTTCCTACCCTCTTCATTGTCTCTTTCTGTACTATGAAGTTGAAACCAGGTAATGTGATTGCTCACCTGATTTTTTATTCTTATGAAGGCGCTTTCTTATGTAGATAGTTGTTACATTTGGTGTTCCTGCAGGGAGAACAGTCAGTGGAGAATTCTATTCAGCCATCTTGCTCTGCTTCCTCAGGTCAAATCAGGAATGTTCTTATTGCCATCTGCAATGATGAATCCTTTCCACAGGGTTTTCCATTTACTTTGCCCAGATCCATCATAGGAATCACTGTCTATGGCAGCTATAGCCTCACAAAGTGTATTTCTTAAATAATAAGACTTGGAAGTTGAAATTTTTCCTTGATCCATGGGCTACAGGATAGATATTGTGCTAGCAGGCATGAAGACAACATTAGTCTTGTACATCTCCATCTCCATCAGATATCTAGGGTGACTACGTGCATTATCAAGAAGTGGTAATACTTTGAAAGAAAGCCTTTTTTTTCTGAGCAGTGGGTCTCAAAAGTGGGCTTAAAATATCAGTAAAACTGTACTGTAAACAGATATGGTGCCATCTGGGTTTTGTTGTTCTATTTATAGAGCACAGGTAGAGTTAGCATAATTCTTAAAGGCCTTAGGATTTCCAGAATGCTAAATGAACACTGACTTTAAGTCACCAGCTCCATTTGCCCCAACAAGAGAGTTAGCCTTTTCTCTGAAGCTTTCGAGCCAGGCATTGACTTCTTTTAAGCTATTAAATTTCTCAATGGCATCTTCTTCCAACATAGGGCTGTTTGATCTACCTCCAGCCTGGGCAACAAGAGCAAAACTCTGTCAGGAAGGGGAGAGGAGGGGAGGGGAGGGGAGAAGGAAGGAAGGATAAAAGGAAAGATGGAAAGAAAGAGGGAAGGAAGGAAAGAGGAAGGAAGGGAGGGAGGGAGGGTAACCACTTCCATCAATGATCTTAGCTAGATCTTCTGCATAACTTACTGCAGCTTCTACTTCAACACTTGCTGCTTCACCTTGCACTTTTATGTTATGGAGATGGTTTCTTTCCTTAAAACTCATGAACCAACCTCTGCCTGCTTCCATCTTTTCTTCTGCAGTTACTTCTCCTCCCTCAGCCTTCACAGAATTAAAGGGAGTTATGACCTTGCTCCAGATTAGGCTTTGGCTTAAAGGAATGTTGTGGCTGGTTGGATCTTTTATTCAGACCACTCAAAGTTTCTCTGTATCAGCAATAAGGATGTTTTGCTTTCTTCTCATCCATGCATTCACTGGAGTATTACTTTTAATTTCCTTTCAGAACTTTTCCTTTGCATTCACAACCTGGCTGTTTGTGGCACAAGAGGCCTAGCTTTTGGCCTGTTCCAGCTTTTGACATGTCTTCCTCACTAAGCTTAATCATTTCTAGCTTTTGATTTAAAGTGAGAGACATGAGATTTTTTTCAATTGAACACTTAGAGGCCACTGTATGAATTGGCCTAATTTCAATATTGTTGTGTCTCAGCAAATAAGGAGGCCAGAGGAGAAGGAGAGAGATTGGGAATATTGTTGGTGGAGCAATCAGAACACATGCTACATTTATGAATTAAGATTGCTGACTTCTATGGGCACAGTGTGTGGTGCCACTAATTACAATAGCACCATCAAAGGTCACACTGACTGTAGATCACTGTAACAAATATAACAGTAAAGAAAAAGTTTGGAATATTGTGAGAATTACCAAAATTATGCAGACATATAAAGTGAGCACATGCTGTTGGAAAAATGGTGCTGGTAGACTTGTTCTATGCAGCAATGCCACAACCTTCAATTTGTAAAAAAAAACCAAAAAACAAAACATAGTATCTGTGAAACACACTAAAACAAGTGCAATAAAATGAGGTTTGCCCATATTTCATTTGCTTCCACATAATTTGGTAAATTGCTAAGTCCTTCTGATAAAGTATGATTGCCTGCAGAATCTTTCTGCGATCTACTCATCATTTTATTGATTTACAAATTTTTTTTCTTAAATTGAAGTTTAATCACTGTATTGATCTTCTTTACTTTAGACTGACTTCATAAACCTCTAACTTATCCTTTCTTTTTGTCCTGAATTGCTGATCACACTGATAAAATATTTTTAAAAACATACATCTAAATTTAACTTTCATTTTCAAGCACTATAGAGTTGCTACATTCTGTGATCTATACTTATAATGTAATAGCTGAGAAGATCTGTTGCTGTTACTACTCAATTTAAAACAATGCACTGAATACATTTTCTGCAGGATCAGACATTTCTTTAAGTTACTAAAAAAGATTATGTACCCTGTCTTTTAGGGGAATGATTTAAGAAAAAAAAATTCATATAGCAATATTTGAATGAGTTGACATTAGTTTTTACAATATTTTGACCAATTACCTGTTTTGCAATTTGTATAACCAGCTGTTGTTTTTAGATTCCAGCTAGTTTTGTGTATAAATAGAGTATTTCATGTGCCTTTTCCCCTCCCTTTATGTGTCTTTACACGGTAGAAAGGTTTCCAAAGGCAATGGCAATTAGCGGTGCTGTCTGAGGCTAACTTCCCAAGCAATTTAGGCAAACAAGATTGTAGCCTGAATTTTCCAGGTAATTGCCTTGTTTTGCTGCTAAGGGCAGTTTGGGGAAGAGTAGCAGGACTAGACTAAAATACATTTTTAAAATCTACACACTCAATAGCAGCGTGTGTTTGTAACTGTCATGTTTTTTGGGAGATAAAAAATGACGCCCCATGACAAGAGTATTTGGCTGAAAGACCAAACCATCCAGGTTAATTAAATATGCAACATTTCTTCTAATACTTCTAAACATATTCAATTGTTATACCACTGGAAAGATTTTCCACTTTTCACACCAATTTCTACCCCCCCAACTCGAGCATCAGATTTGTATATGGATTTAAAAAAAAAACATAATAACACCAGCACCAAAAACCAACTGTTTCAGACGCACAGTATACCAACCCCTTAAACGAGTCAGTGTGGCAAAAATATAGCCTGTAGATACAGGCAACCCAGATATTTACTGACTTTGAAAAGTTATTAAATTTCCAGAAGCCTCAGTTTTCCCATCTGAAAAGGGGCAATAATAAATGTTTTCACGAGCTTTTGTTAATGCCAACTGAGATAACACCAATATAGTCACAGCCCCTAATAAATGCCCATTCCTGCTTTGCAGAAGTTTTCTTTAATAATTTTTAATTTATTTATTTTTTTACAGACAGGGTCTCACTCTGTCAGCCAGGCTGGATGCAGTGGTGTGATCATAGCTCACTGCAGCCTCAGATTCCTAAGTGATCCTCCTGCCTCAGCCTCCCCAGTAGCTAGGACTACAGGCAAGCACTACCACTCTGGTTAATTTTTAAATTTCTTTAGATATGGAGTCTTGCCATATTGCCCAGGCTGATCTTGAACATCTGGTCTCAAATGATCTGTTTGCCTTGGCCTCCAAAGTGCTGGGATTACAGGCATGATCCACCACACCCGGCTTCTTTATTTTTAATAAATTTATCATCACAGGTTCAAAATGTGCTTTTTAATCTTTGTAACCATTGCATACTTCTGAATGTAACAGCTCAAGATAGTACTTCTTTCACTTTCCATCCATGATGTAAAATATACTACCTTTTAATTTTCCTAAATCTGCCTTTTTCAAGTTTCAAATAATATCCTTAGATTTTACAACTGAAGAAAAAATTCTTACAGCCACACTTTTCATGATTTCTAGACCTCTTTAACAATTATCATCTCTTAAATGCTTAGGATTTCTTTGCCAAAGTGAGGCAGAGAATTTCTAATTAAAACCCAAGTCATTTAAGTATATGCGAATTTTTAACAGAATTACCCTAGAGCAATAATTTGCAAATGACTGGGGAACATAAGGGCATGTTTAATTGGAAATAAAAACATTTTTAAAGGTACGTTTGATATGATCAGCCTATTGCTCAGCAAAGAACTGCTGTTTGGACATTTCACTTGGCTACAAAGATGTGAAAGGCATGAATCTTATAGCCACTGAATTGTGTTGGTCTCCGTGAGCTCATAATCCAGGGAGTGGTCTGTATTAGCTACTGACTTGCTTCCAAGTACCATTTGAAGTGTTGATCATAATCTTTAAGTACTTAGAGCCCTGAGCAATTTAGGGATTGTGTGTCTCTATGCAGTTACTGAGATAAACTATTTTTCCCCCTTTCCTTGCATAATGGTCTAGAGGGCAGGGTGTGTTGTTTGGAGGGCCACTGTCTGCAGATTTTCCAGGCTGTTGATCCTCTTTTTTTTTTTTTTAACTTCTTGTAGACTAGATTCTTCTGGTAGAATGACTCCCCAGTGTGGATGCTTCAAAAAAATGACTTTATTGCTCTTGACTCAGCTTTTAAATATCTTTTAATGTGTTTTAAATTTTCATTTGCTTCCTTGGAGTAATCCATAAACTAGTCTATAATTTCATCAACTGCAATAAATCAGCCATACAAGGTTCACCTGAGTTGCCTGTCCTTATGTCATATACTAAGATCTTGTATCTGCATGTAGATAACCTAAGAGTTTGACTGGATTATGGCCCCAAAGACATTCCAGCAGAGGCACACAGGTGACGGTGAAAATCTCAGTTCAGTAATTTACCTTGCAACGCATTTGTTCTGCATGGAGCTCTTCATGGTGATCCGGGAGAGACTGCGAAAGCTTCTTTTTGAAAGTTCGTAGTTTCTCCAGGGAATCTGCTATTCCTTTCTCACATTTTTCCCAGTCCTATCATGGGAATAAAAACAAATAGCATAGATGTTTTTGATGTAGGAAACTGGGGGGGGGAAAAGAAAAGAAACACTCTTCTTCATTCCCAGAGAAAGAATGAAAGTTACACTGATGGCCAAGTGTAGTGGCTCACGCGTGTAATCCCAGCACTTTGGGAGGCCGAGGCGGGTGGATCACTCGAGGTCAGGAGTTTGTAACCAGTCTGGCCAACGTGGTGAAACCTTGTCTCTACTAAAAACACAAAAATTAGCCAGGCATGGTGGCAGGCTCCTATAATCCCAGCTACTCGGAAGGCTGAGGCAGGAGAATTGCTTGAACCCAGGAGGCAGAAGTTGCAGTGAGCTGAGATCACACCACTGCACTCCAGTCTAGGCAAAAGAGCGAGACTCTGTCTCAAAAAAAAAAAGCAAAAAAAAAGAACAAAGTTGCGCTGATGAACAATATGAAGGTATGCCCACACTCATTGCCAGGGGAGGCAACATGCTGTTGTCATCAGAAGAGCTGAGTTCAAAACTGACTCTGTTACTGACTATCTGTGTGGCTTTAAGCAGATAATGCTCTATGTTTCCATTTTCCCTACGAAAATGGAAAAAATACAAACTCTCCATATTTATTGGAGCCCAAAGGAAGCAATGAGTGTCAAGGCATCAAGCACAATGACCAGAATATTATGGGTACCCAAGAATGTTATCTGAATCCACATCTATCTGCAGAGGTAGGACTATAATCTCAGTACCTTGTCTCTTTCTTAACCCCATCCATAACTACACCCAATGTCTACCCTTTCCCAAATGTACTATAAGGGATTTAAAAAAAAAAAAGAGGATATGGCATGTCTTACAGAAAGAGAAATATGCACTACAAAAGCATGGCATTTTTGACTGGCTTTATCTTGTTCATCCTGAAACATATGTAGCAAAGGATTAAATGTGTAATATATAAAAACCCATGTAAATTAAGATGTAGAAGAAGAGAGATAATGCACAATTTAAGAAATCTATATCTAATATGCAAAGTAGCAGTAAGTGCTCTGGAGAGGAATAGGCCAGGGCAGGTGGTAGAGATAGGCAGTATAGAACGAGGTAGAGCTCTATGTACTGACAAAATAAAACATCTATTGTGTGGTTATGTTTTGAAAGGTTACACAGCAAACTGGTAACAATGGTTACCTCTTGAGAATATAGGAGAATTTGGATGGCACAATAAGGGAAATTTCATTTTTTACTCTGTATAGTTAAATTACTACCTAATTTTTAAAAATCAGACACACGTAATTTTTTTGTAATAAAAAAGTAGAATTTTAAAAAATGACAGGAACCACAGCACAGCTTGATCTTTTTTATAGCACCTTATCTACACATTAACTCCTATCCGGTGTCTTAGTGCCAGTGAAAATTAATTTCAACTAAACAAGTCTCCTTCATGTTGTCCAACACTGCCCATTTGTCAAACTCTCCAATCCAGGCCTTCCTGCTCCCCACTCATCTCCCCAGTGGCCACTCCATACACCGTGAATTACAGAATTCCAAAGCAAGACAACTAGAATCATGACTAGAATCACTTTTAGTTGTCAATATGGTGTCAAATCATGTTCCATCTTCCTTCACAATATCTCTTCCATTATCATCAGTCTTTTCTTATCTGGATTATTTCTACTTCTCTCCTGACACCTTAGTTTGAGCATAACAACCCAGAGGTGTTATTACCACAACTATTTTCTGGAAGCAGTGTTGACTAAAGTGCCCCCTTACTCAAAATGTCTTTATTCAAAAACTGAACTGAGAATTTGGCACAAGTCTCATTTCTCTTTAAAATTCCTTCATAGAACTTCTTAGAGCGCATAACCACATTCCCTCTTCCCAATTACCAAAAAAAAAATTCTTAAAAAACAAAAAAAAATTGTCTATCAGGGACAGAGTTGTTCAAATTCTCCTTTGTTTTATGATTTGTGTTCCCAGGCTACAATTAGCTTATCAATGCTAACCATAGTGAGGGTAGACAAAAAGTTTCTCTTTCTGCTTAAATTAAACAACATTCTCAATAAAACTATCAAACATCCTGAAATTGATCAACATACAGTTGATAAAAATTTATTGATCTAAAAGAGATAAGATCATCACGGGTGCTGTGACCCACACCTATAATCCTAGCACTTTGGGAGGCCAAGGAAGGGCAGATCACTTGAAGCCAGGAGTTCGAGACCAGCCTGGCCAACATGGTGAAAACCCATCTCTACTAAAAATACAAAAATTAGCCAGGCGTGGTGGCATGCACCTGTAATCCCACCTACTTGAGAGGCTGATGCACGAGAATCACTTGAACCCAGAAGAGTGGAGGTTGCAATTAGCCAAGACTGCACCACAGCACTCCAGCCTGGGTGACAGAGGGAGACTCTGTGTCAAAAAAAAAAAAAGAAAAAAAAACAAAAAAGAAAGATAAAAAAGATCAGCTTCTTACTTTTCAGAACAAAATTAAGAGATGATAGTGAAGAAGGTGAACATACAGAGCATGGAATTATAATGCCTATATTTGGCATACTTACTAACAGTATTAAAAGCTAAATATAGATAAGTATTATAGCTGGGGTAAAAAACAGACTAAAATGAGGCTATATAAACATCAAAATTCAGATTCAAAAATTCCTTCTTAGGCAAACAGGATGTAGTGTTAAAAGTCACAATAAAATAAACTTTAACAAGAACAGAAGAGGGATTCCTCTTTCCAAGGATGACTTAGATTCTAAATCTATAACCAAGTCCTTTTATGACGTGAATTATAAGGAAATAACTTAATGTCATGAGCCTGCAAATATCTATTAAAGTGGATGTTTTCTACACCAACAAACAGACAGACAAGAAAAGCAAATGTAGTGACTCAGACATCATGCCTTATTAAGTCTTGGAAACATCTCCAAAAATCGCATCACAAATTAAAAAAAAAATATGATTAACATGTTCTCTACAGGATGAGTTACAATGTTTTAAATCCTTTCCTAAAAGCAAAAGGAAGAAAATGAACCTGGCATATTACATTACTGATGAAACTGTGCTGTGTGCAAATAATAGTTCTTTATAGATGTTCAGTGGCATTTTTGATGGATTGCTTACTACACAGAAGGCAATATATTATTAAATAAAATTCAATAGAATAAATCCAATGGGTATGTATGCACACTTTAAGCATTAAAAAAAAAGCAAAATCTTTTCTATTAACCTTAGTCATTACCTTTGATCCAAACATGTGACAGGCCAAATTTAATAGATACTCTCACTGAAGTGTTGGTGATTATCAACATATACAGGACCATAACATTTAGGTGTCTTTACTTTTAAAGATCGTAATAACATCAACTATGATAATCACTATCATTCATTTAGCGCTCAGTATGAGCCAGGTAAGGTACCACATGATTCACTATCATTATTTCATTAAGTCCTCACAATGGCCACATGGAGGTGGTGAAATTATATACCCACTCTACCGATGAGGAAACTGAGGCTTAGATAGGCTAAGTTAACCGGGTCACTTGGTTTACCATGATTTTAACTTGAGATTATCTTATTTTAGAGGTCCTGTCCTTTTTAAACTGCTCATTTAATTATGCATTACACATGCAATTGAAGAGTGAGAGAGAAAAGCATATTGTGGGAGGTCCGGATAAATCTACATTTTCCAAAACTTACTGTGTGATCAGTATGTGATCTGTATCCAACTAAGGGCTTAATACACCTCCTGGAGATTTTATCTCATGGCAACTTGCTTGGATCAGCTAAGATAAATCAAGAGTATCTTTCTGGATTGGTTTTTCCCTTCCATAAAAGAAGAGATACCAATCTTGAAAACCACTTTAGAGTCTCAGATTAGGGAGTGGAACCTACCCTTTGAATTTCTGTATGGATTTATAAAGTCATCACATGGCTAAGGTTTCATACTGCTCATTAATCAGAATTCATAGCTTAGACAGTCTTATTAGACTTTACTTTGTTGGGAGGTTGTCCTGAAAAATTAAATGCTGAAAATTGGGAAACTTTTCCAGTTTGTGCAAGATAAGACAAAGTCTTAAATAAAATACAGAGAATCAAAATACTGCAGGGTATTATTTCATGATCTTTGCATTATTTGATTTATAGAATAACAATGGGAGGAAGTAGTACAACGACTAAAAGGGTTTTTTGGTTCGTTTTTTTCTAACTGAACTTACTTTCAACAAGAAGGCTAGTTTTTTCTTCTGTTCTTCCAGCCGCATGCTGGCTGATTTCCATTTCTCTTGGATTTCAGCGAGTTCGGCCTGCAAGGCGGCCTCAGCGCCACTGTCCGCTGAGAGAAGGAGTTGCTTGCCAGCCTCCACAGTCAGGATGTAGCTGCCTTGTTGCCGCAGAAACACTTTTTCTTTGAACTGAAAGGAACCATAGCTTTTTATTTTCTCATTCTTTCTTTCATCGTTTCCTTCCCATAAGGATTTTTAAATGGCCCTAACTTTTGCCCTCTTTCATCCAGCAAGCATTTACCGTAGTGGTGCTTTGCACATGCATGCACCAGTGAATAAATGAGTGAGAATACAATGGAGACAGGCTTAGTTTCTGTCTCCAAGGTAAGTACGATTGATGCAATAAGATAACCGCTCTTTAAGATTGATGCGTGGAAATACAGAGGGACATCTGACCCAGCAGGGGGCGCACCAAGAGGCAGAGAGGCTTCCTCAAAGCAGTAAAGGCTGAATGAGTCTTGCGAGACATGAACTTCACCAGATTAAGAAGGACCTGGTGCGGTGAGATGAGTGTGATCAGGAGTGGAGGAGAGGACACCTTCTCACAGAGAAATGAGGATGCGCACATTCACTATATGAGAAAAATATGATAAATTCAGGAAACTAAGTATGGTTTTCAGTGGCTGGAGTGTGGATGGCATGTGAGAGAGTGGTAGGAGATGAGGCCAGACGACATCTTGCAGAAATTTGGTTTTTATACTAAAAGTGACTGGGGTTCACAGAAGAATACTGATGTTGGGATTAAAGTTTTGATAAAAGCACTCAGGAATCGAGTAAAAGTAGAATGGAAGAAGGGTGTGTGTTGGATATACTAAGATTAGGAAGCTATTGTCTATCTGGGCAAGAAATCACGAGCACCTAACCAAGGCAGTGGCAGCAGGGATGTAGAGTTAGGGAGATTAGATAAGGGGGTGATAGACAAGGAGAAGTATAGCTCTCAAATTATTCTAGGATTCCTAGACTAACGGCACTTCCTGGAAGTGTGATGGGAAAGGGAGAAAAGTTGGTCCAGAGACCACAGGTTCTGCTGGGACCCACAGGGTACAAGGCATCTGTGATGCACATAGACATAAACTCACAAGGTGGTTAGAAACACAAGTCAAAAGCACAGCAGGTAAATATGACCAGAAGATACGAATATGCCCCTTCTCTGCTGGCAGGGGGCAGTTGAAGTCATGTCTGCGAATGAGGGCTCTCAGAGAAATTTGGAGGAGAAACGAACCAAAGAACAGTGACTTTAAGGGAAGAGGAACTCATTGGATACACTGGGGAGAACTCACTAGAGTGATAGGAGATATCTGTCTAAGATGCTAGAAGCCTGAAGGTAAGGGGCAACCTGGAAATGAACAAAGAACTCAAACAGGACAGGGCTTCCTGTCTTCTTTGGAGTACTCAAGTTACGTGTTTAAATTGCTCAAGAATAAAATGTATGCAAGCAACATGAAGTTTTTCTTCCCTTGCCGTTACCTTTTCATCCCTGCTGGGATTTAGTGAGCTGCGGCAGGCCATAGTGTGTGAAGTGTAAGCAGCCTTTGTGAGAGGCTGGGGCTTACTATCATTTCACCATTAGATATGGGCTTTGTATTGCAATCATTTTGTATATTTCTGTTGACATTTGAGAACAATGTTTGTCCCAGTTGCAATGTCACTCTAGAGTCCTTTTGAAAAACCGAGGCGAAGGTAAAGTGTGCGGTGGAAATGCCTAAGAGGTGTGAGAACACTGTGTTTTGCATCTTACCTGCACTTCATCAAAGAGGGTCCTTGCTTGTTGCAGTGGTATAGGAACACTTCCGAGACCACTCATGGGGAGGTAGGACACTTCAACCAACCATTTACGAAGCTTTTCTGCCATCTCCCTATAGCGCTGCCACTGGCGAATCTGGCTGTCAATGATCCCCCGCCTCTGCTGGGCCCTGCGAATCACTCCCTGCCATTGATTACTGAGGAGTGTCAATTTCAGGTTGAATTCATCCCTAGTGAAGAAATAATTACATGGTAAAAATAACACTGTTATCTTGGATGCAGTTACGCAATCAGCCAATGTATACACTGTCAACAACCCTAAGCCCTGAGAAGTGATCTAGGGCGGTGGTTTTCGAATATCATGCCATGATCTCTTACTGGGTTTTGGGTCTATTGCAATTAATTTTTAAAATTAAACTACCAGTGTTTGCAAATGGTGAGTGTTTTCATGTCTCAGCATAGGTTGAAGGCAAACATACAATAAGGTCATTGTCCTTCACTGTCTCCCTGAGAGCATGAGAGGGGAGGAGTGGACAGCTGCAGGTGCAACGGGAATAGCTGCAAATCCTAAGCAGCTCCATAGCAACATGTGCAGCTCCTGATGATGATATCGTCTTGTGGGCCACACTGCAGGAAAATGTGTGGAACAAGGCTTATGTAGAACCTCTGTCTTCAGTTCGAATCATAAGCCACTTGAATCAAATTATGTAATTTAAAAAGATTTTTTAAAAACTGTACTCCATAAACTCTCTCAGTATTCCCTCACAATAAACAGCCCCAACCTTTAGCAAATCATTCCAGACGTTCATCTGAATTATCTCTTCTACATTGTAGGCTGACTTCACTTTATTCTTAGAAAGATGAAAACTTGTTATCATAGTCTGTATAAATGTCATTAATATATTTAGAAATAATAAATTTTACTTAAGATTTCTCAAGTTCAGGCTAAAGTATATCAGGTCTTCTAACGTGTTCTTACCTCTGTTTTCTGGCTTTAAAAAAATATAGGTAGTTCTTTATTACGTTTTATTTAATATTTAATTTATGGCTCTAGAACTGGCTAGTAAGAGTTTGTCCCGCATCAAACAGAATGAGTTTCTATGTAGATTACAGTGTTATTCACACATAAAGTGCAAGTAATGTTGCACTTTAATACTAAATACTTGCACTTCTCTATTATAATAGTTTTGCTTTTCTTCCTCAGATATACTATCCTCTTCTCTTGAGGGTAGCATCAACTTTGAATTGGACTTGCTATTGTGAACTTGTATCTTCTTGAAACTTCCTATTATCCAGAACCACTATAAACTTTGATTTTGTAACCAAATATGCTGTTAGTCCTAGAAACTTATTTAATGACTCAACTTAAACAAAAGATGAATAACACCCAGACAACGTCAACAAAACAAGTATTAAAAATAAAATGTACTAAGTAAAGCCTCTGCAAAAAATTTCGTATGACCTCTCATCTTAAAAATAGATCCATAATGGGCCTGGCCCGGTGACTCACGTCTTTAATCCCAGCACCTTGGGAGGCCGAGGTGGGTGGATCACCTGAGGTCAGGAGTTTGAGACCAGCCTGGCCAACATGGCGAAATCCCATCTCTATTACAAATACAAAAATTAGCCGGGTGTGGTGGTGCGTGCCTGTATTCCCAGCTACTTGGGAGGCTGAGACAGGAGAATCACTTGAACCCAGAAGGCGGAGGTTGCAGTGAGCCGAGATAGCGCCACTTCACTCTAGCCTGAGCGAAAGAGCAAGACACTGTCTCAAAAAAGAAAAAAAAAAAATCCATGTGATAGCTACTTAGATTTTGATGATGACTTCTGTTTTTGAAAGGAAATTTTGCTGTATTAATCAATGTACTAGCATTCAAGTGTGATGAATTAGGTTCATGATACTTCCCTAAAAGTTACAAGCATCTGTCATCGCAGAAAATGTACAACTCCAGGACTTGAGAATATCGTATAATCTTGCTTTCCCTACCAGGTAACCATCCAAGGCCTCTTAGGATTCCCCACCCTCTCTTGATACAACCAAGCTGTCCCAAACTACCTGCCAGCATGAGGAATTACTTAAAACATGACACTGTTCCCTGTGCTGAACTTGAAGCTCTAAAAAACGTAACTCATAAATTAACTTTCAGAACAAAATACACTTGCAATCTGAGGCCTTCTTATTGTCAGTAGACTCTAATCTGATTTTTTTTCCCTTCAACTTTCAAAATTCTTTACCCTCAAGTCTAACCTCCCATTTTCATCTCTTTGGTCTATTTTCCCTAAATGTTAGTATTGAAAAGTTAATAGATGCTGGCTTGCATGTGAGTATTTAATTTTTATTTTACTTAATGACTCAAACATTTATAATATTGTTGTAGAGTTGGCTAAGAAATGATAAAGCAAAAGATAAAAGTTAATTGTATTTGAATTTGTTTTATTTTCAAGGCCTTAAATTCTCAGGAAAGCTCCCATTTAAGTTTGGCTTACTTAGAGTAGAATAAATATAATATCACATTCTGTTGTTCCAAGCTTAACCATGAAGATCTTTTATGTACTTCCAAAGAAATAGCCACTTAAAACTGAAATTGCTTCTACAACATTAAAGACAAAACTCTCAATAAAAATAATTTATTTTTTATTTTTTGAAAAAATATCAAGTTAATTTTAGTCACAACTACTGGTTCCTAAATATGAGAAAGGTATACATATGTAATAGAACACATGAGGCTAATACTCCAAATATCACCACGGAAAGTCGATTAGATAAAGTAAATATTGTTCCTAGGAAATGTAAATATAGTACGAAATTGTCATTTCTCATACCATAAATCTGGGGAGAAGCTAAATTTTTACCTCTCCATTTTTAATAAAGAGATAATTTGCTATTGTAAATGAAAAGGAAGAAAAGATTTCAGGCGGCATGTAATCTGACTTAAGGTAGCAAACCATTTTCAAACACAGAATTCCCATGGCATGAGAAAGCTGGCTGGTATGATCCAGTACTGACTGAAAACCAGACACGAGCTCCAGGCCTGATTCTGCTGCTACTTAGTTCTGTGACCTTGGTCAAATCAGTTCACATTTGTGGATTTCGGGTTTTTCATCTATAAGTAAGAGAGATGGGCTAGTGATCTCTATGCTCCTTTTACAAAAAAATTTCTGTAATTATATAAGAATATTAGAAGCATCTGTTTACAAACCGTTGATAGGTCATTGATATGGTTCATGCTGATCTATTCATTAATTCCATTTCCTACAGATGACTAGTGAAGGTTGGCTAGGTGATTTCCAATTACTCTATGCCCTTCATATAATATAATAGCAGCTCTCTAAAAAGATTCAATACTCAGTCATTTCAGAGATTGAGACAAGTTTCTCCTCCAATTACTGAGGCTCCACTACAGTTCAATTGCCTCAGGAAGATTGGATATATGCCCTCTAATCTGCTCATTAAAAAGAAAATGACTAATTTACTGGAACCTTTCTTTGTAATAATTTATCAAAGATCCTACCTGTCATCAACTTGACCTTGTTCTAGAAGACGTTGCCCATCAATAATGATTGAGTGCAAAATCTGCTGACGACTGAACATCTCGGCTTGAAACAACTATAATTTAGAAAAAAGAAGAACATACTTTAGAGTTCCTAATTTTAGTGATCGGTTCTCTGATAACTTTCCAAATATTCTAGTTTTCACAAGACTATGAAAGCTATCACCAGCTGAACCAGAAAATGTGTGAAATCCTGCAGTTTAGGAATCATTTATTTTTAAATCATCAATTAAGATACACTCAAAGATAAAGTTTAGTGTTTGGTTTACTAAAACTAGATGACCAAAAGTAGAATTATATTTCTCTTCTTTCTTTCAAAAACACCTAATAAAGTAAGTTAATGCACAATTTGTTTTCTGGTTTATTTTGTGTATAAAATATGGTCCATATTCAAAACTTAGAGAATAGCTTAGGACTGTTAAAGAAGTCAAAGAAAAAAAATAGCCTAGTCTTTTTCTGTCTTTTAAAACTCACTGTTTTTAAGTTTTAAATTTTAAAATTAATAAATTTTAATAAACTTATTTCACTATTTAAAAAAATTCAACAGAAGGTCCTTCGAATTATTTCTGCTGTTTTTTAAACAACTTTATTGAGTAACAATTCACACACCATACAATTCACTCATTTAAAATGTTCAATTTAGTGGTGTTTATTATATTTACAGACTTTACAATCATTACCACAATCAATTTTAGAATTTTCATTGCCCCAAAAAGAAAGTCCATCCTCATTAGCAATCATTCCCCATTTCTTCCCAATCCTCCAGCCTTCAGCAACCACTCATCTATTTTATGCCTCTATGAATTACTTACTCTGGACATTTCTTATAAATGGAATCTTGCAATATGTATGTAGTCTTTTGTGACTGGTTTCTTTCCCTCAGCATAATGTTTCCAAGGTTCATACATGTTGCAACATATATCAGTACCTTATTCCTTTTTATTGCGAATAGTATTCTATTACATAGACATTTCACATTTTATTTATCCATTTATAAGTTGATGGACATTTGGGTTGTCTCCACCTTTTGGCTATTATAACTAATGCTCCTGTAAATAATGTACTTATACAAGTTTTTGTGTGGACACATATTTTCATTTATCCTGAGTATATACCTAGGAGTGGAATTGCTGGGTTATATGATTACTCTATGTAACTCTATATGGTAACTCTATGTTAACTGTTTTCCAAAGCAGCTTCACCATTTTACATTCCCATCAGCAATGTATTAGGGTTCCAATTCCTTTACACCCTCACCAAAATTTGCTATTTTTTCATCATAGTCATCCTTGTGGGTGTGAGATGCAATCTCATTGTAGTTTTTTTTCTATTATTTCATCATCTGTCAATTCAATAAAACTGGATTTAAAAATACCTTAGATATCTTTAAATTTTCTATTTAAAAAATTCTGAATTAAGTTTTTCTTTTCTCTTAGGTGAGACCTATCTCTCCATGCGCATATAATTCATAAATACACAAACTGACTTAGTTATACCGGTAAATAGCAACATATGGATTAACAGTGGGCAAATTTATTAATTTACTTTGTGTATATAGTTCTTCTCCCTCTTTGTTTCTTAAGAAATCATTATAATGCCATTTAATCAAGAGGTACACCTGGAGACATTTGATAGATTGATTTCCTGGTATAAAATTCATATACGCTCTTTGAAGATCACAAAATTGTTAAAGACTTTTGATCAAAGCATAGTCTCTTAAGCAATTGTCCTTGGCAATATTAAAGTAGTCTCTAACCCAGTTTGAAAATCGTCTAACTATCTATACACGTTCCACCAACTTTGCCTGTCTCGAGTAAGTAGCCTTTAACCACAATTCTGGCATTATACTTTACAAGGAACTGAAGGTTGACACGTGCTTATAAACAATCATGGAGCAGCGAATAGGACTACATTTTTATAATTAAGTTATCAAAACCTCAAGCTTAAGAAAGAAGGCAAAATGATGCGTGCATTTGGACACTCGTGCAAAGGGCATGATTTTAATTCTCCCACACAGCATTTTGTAGCATCTTCCAAGGGCCTAAAAATTTCTTATTACCCCCAAATCTACTGATAAAACTTACCTCGTGTGCTCTCTGCTGTTCCAAAAGGTGCTGATAATTTCCTGAAATCTCTACTGCTAACTTTTGTTCTGTCTGAACTAGGAATTCCATCCATGTTTCACATTTTTCCAAGAAAGTCTGATGTTGTAGCAAAAATGACTGCAACTTGCTGAAAGAACAAAGGGCAAGGAACAATGGTTATTTCGCCGCTTATTCTTACATCTCTAGCATATAAAACTAGATTAAATAATCTCTGTGCTCAATTCTAATTGAACCACCACAAAGCTTTCATGTTAGGTGGTAAAATTTTTTTAAAAAAGAAGAAAGAGGCCAGTTGCAGTGGCTCACGCCTGTAATCCCAACATTTTGGGAGACTGAGGTGGGCAGATCACCTGAGGTCAGGAGTTGTAGACCAGCCTGGTCAACATGGTGAAACCCCATCTCTACTAAAAATACAAAAATTAGCTGGGTGTGGTGGTGTGTGACTGTAATCCCAGCTACTTGGGATGCTGAGACAGGAGAACTGCTTGAACCCAACATTGCAGTGAGCCGAGATTGTGCCTTTGCACTCCAGCCTGGGTGACAAGAGTGAAACTCCATCTCAAAAAAAAAAAAAAAAAAAGAAGAAAGAAAGTTGAAAAACTGTAGAAGTTTAAAATGTACCTCTTTTAAAATGATAAAAATTATGTATATACTTTTAATATATTCTCACTTAAAAGAGTTTTCTGATTAAAGTGCTATTTAGTACATTAAACATGAGAAACAACTTTACAATTTGAATTTCCCACTTTTAGTTCAAATTTTGTCAGTGTTATGGGAAAGATCAGAATTTATAAACATACACAAGTCATGAGCTTATATTCTATGGATACATTGGTGCTATGGTGTGAATGTATCCCTTCCATAATTCAGGTGATGAAACTTCGTGGTGAATGTTGGTAGTATTTTGAGGCAGAGCCTTTACACGGTGATTAGGCCATGAGGACTCCTCCTTTGTGAATGGGATTAAGGGTCTTTTAAAAGAAGATTCACACAGCGTTCAGCACTGTTGTCCTTCTGCCTTCCACTGTGTGAGGACACAGCAACTCTCCCCTCCTGAGGATGCAGCAAAACCTGCCCTCTTGAAAGCAGAGAGCAGCCCTCACCAGACAACTGAATCTGCTAGCACCTTGACTGCGGACTTCCCAGTCTCCAGAACTGTGAGACTGTTCAACATTTCTGTTCTTTATAAATTATGCATTCTGTGGTATTTTGACATAGCGGCACAAACCAGACTAAGACAACTGGAGCAACCAAGACATCTCTTGTTTACTCTACCTGAATCTTTCTGTAGTCTGAGAGGAGATCAGAGACCAATGGCGGTTCAGATTCTGCATCCTTTTGATTTCCTTATCATTCAAGGGTAACCTATATCCAAGTTCATTTAGACGGTCTAAATCTGGAGCCATGCTGCTGAATTTTAACATCTGTCCCTAGAAGGAAGATTTAAAAGTAGGTTTAGCACCATGGTCAAAAAAGTCAAAACTTTTTCGAAGTGCACAGTGAATTTCTGATTTCAGGAAGTAGCTGGTCTTCGGTCTAGTGGCCTCTGCATTTCTAGGCCACTTACTTACAATCTCTAGGTACAAATAGCAAAAAGCCAAATCTACTATTCAGTCTAAACTGCTGCTGCTGCTGCTATTGCCACTCAAGCTACTCATTATCCTTTATGGACTACTTAATGTGTATTCTGTTATTTACTTGATATATTATTTACTTGTATGGATTATACATACAAGTATATTATTTACTTTATTTACACGTATTATATTATTTACTTGATTTTTATTACGTGTATTATATTACATATACTATTTACTTGATTTACTCATATGTAATTATATTACAAGTATTATATTATTTACTTGATTTATTTACTCATAGGCAATTCTTGACAGAACTGATTAAGGATGAAAATTATGCTGATAAGTAAAAGACCTTACTTCTTACCATTTACGTTTAATTTGTTCATGCTAATTTCCTCCTTTATTATTCACAACTAATAAAAGTTATAACAGTGATAGCTAACGTTTATTGAGCACTTACTATGAATCAAGCACTGACAAGAGCTTTACAAGTAAGAACTCATTTTATCCTCAAAACGATCACATAAGATAAGTCATGCTGCTATTCTCTCTTTACAAGGGAGGAAAGGGAGGCACAGAAACTAAGTAAATTGCTCCAGGCCAGCCAGCTAGTAAATGGAAGAGGGTAAACGAACCTCCTTGGGTTCTTGCTAGAGAAAATAAGATTTCACTTGAGCTGTGAAGTAACCACACATTTTAAGGGCTCCAGTTTTAGGTCTCTGACCCCCCCACCCCACAGCTGGTGAGACTCAACCAAAAGAGCAATCTATTCTTTCGGATCTCTTCCCTCCCTTCAAACACAGGACAATGTTGTCGGTTCTGGTTTTCCCATGGGTGTTCTTATCTCCACCTAGGAAATTGGTTACAGGAAAGAAAAAATGTCAGGCCACCTTTGGCTATGTGTGTGTCTTCTCTTTGCATGTTCTGCAAAAGACTCATGCTTTTTGAAGAAAGAATAAATCTCAAATATTGAAACCAAAATATAACCAAAATAAGATACTATTCTAGTAGTCAAAAGTGCAACAGTAGTCCCCTACTCACAGGAGTATAATTAAATGACATGATAGAGCATGGAAGAAAAACAATAGTGTGCTATGAAAATGTGTCACTGGGGGGCCTGGCCCTGGACAGACAGTGGAGACTTTCCTAAGAGAGTGACATTGAACAAAATGACCAGGACTTTACTCTTTTTAGTGAGGAGTGAGCTGACGAGGACAAGAAAACAAATCCAGAGAGAGGAAATATCACGTGCACAGTGGCACTGGAGTGGCTGGAGGGAGAGATGGGCTATGGTGCAACAGAATAAGATCCTCAGGAAAGGTGGAACCAGGATGCCGCCTTGAGAAGCCACATGGTCTTTTCCCTAAGAGCAGTGGGAAACCTTGAGGGCTTTAACCAAGGGAATAATACAATAAAATTTTCATGTCTGTTGAATTATTTTGCTTACTTCATTGAATGTTTAAAATCATTCACAATTGGCAGGGCACAGTGGCTCATGCCTGTAATCCCAGCACTTTGGGAGGCCGAGGCGGGCGGATCACAAGGTCAGGAGTTCGAGACCAGCCTGGCCAACATAGTGAACCGCCCCCCTCTCCATCTCTACTAAAAATACAAAAATTAGCAGGGCATGGTGGCACATGCCTGTAGTCCCAGCTATTTGGGAGGCTGAGGCAGGAGAATTGCTTGAAACTGGGAGGCAGGGGTTGCAGTGAGCCGAGATCGCGCCACTGCACTCCAGCCTGCGCAATAGAGCAAGACTCTATCTCAAAAAAAAAAAAAATTCACAATTAAGTAAAACCTTTTTTTTTTTTTTTTTTTAAAAAAAAACTATTACATTAGGCCAGGTGCAGTGGCTCACGCCTGTAATCCCAGCACTTTGGGAGGCTGAGGCGGGCAGATCACAAGGTCAGGAGATCGAGACCATCCTGGCTAACATGATGAAACCCCGTCTCTACTAAAAATACAAAAAAAAATTAGCCAGGCGTGGTGGACAGTACCTGCAGTCCTAGCTACTCGGGAGGCTGAGGCAAGAGAATGGCGTGAACCTGGGAGGGAGAGCTTGCAGTGAGCCGAGATTGCACCACTGCACTCCAGCCTGGGCGACAGAGCAAGACTCCGTCACAAAAAAAAAAAAAAAAAATTTTTTTTAAATTATTTTTGATGGACAAATTATAATCGTATATATTTATGGAGTATGATATGATGTTTTCACACAATGTGGAATGATTAAATCAAGCTAATTAAGTAAAACCCTTAAAAAGAACAAAAAAGGTCATTCTGACAGCCAGGAGGAGGGGAGGTTGGGTGAATGGATGCAGATCTGTGGGAGGCGGCTCTAGGGTCTCAGAGAGATAGGAGTAGCTTGAGCTAGGAGTAGATGATGTTAGAAACAGAGACGAGAGGTTCAAAAGTTAATAGAGAGGTGATGGACTGGGTACAGGAACAACATGGAGAGGGACCAGCCGTGGAAAGGAGGAGTGAGGTGGTTTTCAGCGGTGGAAAGAGGGAGGAGTGAGGTGGCTTCCAGGAGTGAGCTGGGAAATCAGCCTGTGCCCACTGCCAGCACACAGTCTACTGTTTGCCAGAGAAAGTCTCACTGGGGGCTCACTCAAAAGAAAGAGTGGGTCTACATCAGCTTTGAGTTTCCCTTAAGATTTTGAAAACAGGGCTGGGTGTGGTTGCTCATGCCTGTAATTCCAGCATTTTGGGAGGCCTGACCTCGGGTGATCAGTTCAAGACCAGTGAAACCTCATCTCTACTAAAAATACAAAAATTAGCCAGGAGTGGTGGCGTGCCCCTATAATCCTAGCTACTCGGGAGGATGAGGCAGAATCGCTTGAACCCGGAAAGCAGAGGTTGCAGTGAGCCGAGATCACACCACGGCACTCCAGCCTGGGCGACAGAGCGAGACTCCATCTCAAAAAAAAAAAAAAAAAAAGAAAAAGATTTTGAAGACAGATGGTAAAATGTCTGGGACTCAGATTTGAACACACTTACCTTAAGTTCTTCCATCCTTTCCTGGATTGTGGAGAGGTCAGATGAGTGGCTAGGGTCCTGCCCTTGTAGTATTTCTTCAGCTTCCACTATCCAGGCCTCCAAAGCTTCTAAACTCTTGGCAAAGGTTTCATAATCAAGAACTCCAGCCTTTTTTTCCACAAAAGAAATTGGTATTTCAGTAAAAAAAAAAAACAAATTGGTATTTTAATAAAGTCTGGTAAAAGGGCAAGTGGATATTAAAATTATTTTTCATATTCTTGTATCAAATTGCCATTCTCAAGACGTTCCTATAAAAAAAGCTATAACAATTTAAATCTTCTTTATGTAATTTTTCTAAAAACTATAATTATTTCTATGCACCGTAAGTCAATAACAATTAAAATTATTCTTTAAATACATGATCAAACAACACGTCTGAAAAATCTTCTGATTCTTGTAAAAGTTTGAGTTAAATAAACACGAATATTCATATTAAAGCTGCTTAGTGTTTATTAATTGAACAGACCATGGTGGCAGGCATTGGTTTAGGGGCTTGCATCTTAAACCGATTTTAAAATTCCTTGGCAGAGAACAGCACAAAACGTCCACCTTCATCGTCCCCACCAGAACTTCCAAAGTTTGTTTACTTGCTATTTTCTTGAGTCTTGAAGGAGGCATTGTTGCAATGACAAGGAATTCTTTTTCTGTGTTTGTGCCCAGATATTAGAGAACAGCCAATATATAGAAGATACTAAATAGGAGCCCTGTACCTGTAACGAAGTCTGCTGTTTGCAGAGAGCCTGCTCCAGGGCACACAAGTGTTGACTCAAAGAGAGTTGATCCGATTGAATAGCGGATGCTGCGGAAGCATCCACTTGTTGCTTCAGTTGCTCTCCCAGCTCATGGAGAACAAAGAGGGAATCTTTAACTGTGCCCAGTCCTTTGAGGAGGTCCTAGAAAAGGTGAAAATATGCCCACTCTGAAGCATGTTGATACTCCTTATCATAAACAGCAATCGGCAAAGGGCTACACATGTAGAAACACATCATTCCTACGGATCATATTTTTAGGCTAAATAAACTTCACCTGTGGAAAAATGATCATGCACTGAACCCCATTTTTTAAAATGCTATGTTAATATTTTAAACATACATTATACACATATAACCTATGGCTATATATAATTACTCTTTTGTTAGTAAAAGCTATGTAGGTTCATTACAGGACCTTGGGGAAATGCAGAAAAACATACATAAACAAGAAAAAAAAAAAAACATGACCCAAGCGTAGAGCCAATAACTGGAAATATTTTGGCAGTTTTTTTCCTGCCTCTTTATGTAATTTGTATCAAATTAAAAACAAAATGTTATATTTTTCCTTTTTCTATTATTATTATACACACCAGGAATTTGTCCGTGGTATCTTCTATATGTGTGGTCACATTATTGCAAGTACAGCAACCTCCTATCTCAGTAGGGTACAGAACACAGTGATGATTTTGGTGAGCAGGGGGTAAGAGTAGCCTGTATTCCCATTCTTTTCCATGGGATCTCTTTGCCTCCACTTTCTGTGGGACCCTCTTACAGGTTAAAAAATATAAGCCAATGGAAACTCCCTGTTTCTGCTTTCTATCCTATCATTGAGAGATAATAAGTGACTGCTTCTTCTACCTGTTGCTGGTATCCCACTCAGTCATGTTATGCCTAGGCAGTGACTTCTGTGAGAGAAAGAAGAACTAAGGGCTCTTTACGCTTGACACGGATAACAGACAAGGTGTATTTCAATTCAGGAGTATTAAAAATGACAGTTCTTGTATACACAAATTATGTGGATGAAAAAAGCACTGTATTATCTTTATTTTAAAATACCCATCTTTAGCTTTAAAGTGATTATTCCGGTTGAAGATATTAGAATAGGTTAAACTTTTATTTACATAGTTTTTATAGCTTGCCTAATTCTAATAAACTGATTTGGAAAAGTTTATAAAAAGATCCTTGTAACAAGCTCTTAAAAATAAAGACAAATAAGGGCAAATAGTAAGAGCCATGTAATGCTTGAAACAAGAGAAGAGCTGTTCCTTAAACCCTTAAGTAGGTTATTGGCAGCTATAGTAAAAAAGAGAATTATTAAAAAGCCATTAAAAGAAGTATACCAGTAAATTAGGAGAGAAAGACTTCTTTCTACCATTAATATCTTAGATGAAACTATTGTGTAGATGCTTACATAGGAGTTAATGAATGTAAATGGACAACATCTGGAACAGAAGATTTTTTAAAGATAGAACACTATTCCCCATATGGTCATGTCTTATATTGACCACCCCAGAAAACACAAAGAGCCTCAATCTTTCACATTGACTAAATTCCACTAGGAAAAATGAGAAAACAACTCATTTTAAAAAATAAAACAATGGGAGGAGACCTCTTAGTCTGATGCATGTGCACCTGTGTTCTGAAAATCAGGCAGGCTCTTTGATCCTAAGACAGTTATTTTTGGGTAACTGTCTCACATAGACATACCAAAGCTTACACAGACCAAAAGCTAAACTTGGGCAGTCTAAGAAGGGCATGTGGGGAAAACAAGATAGCTCCTGAACATACGTTGCAATCTTGAATCCATGTGGCAACCTCATCATCGGCGATGTCCTTGTTTGTGGCTGCCTTCAACAGCTCATTGGTTCGATCCTCCTGCTGCTGAACTGTCGAAGCACACTGTTTGGAGTAGTCCTTGTATCTTTGCCAAAGCTGAAGTAGGGCCTTGCTGGAGTGTAGCTGCTCAGCAATCTCTTCCAGCAAGTTATTCCACCTGGAAATAATAACCAACACTCATGAGCAGATTACCACCTCTCACCAAATGTTGATATGTACTATTTTATTTTTCATGATCCTGGTTCATGTGAATATAGACATACTCATTTCTAGTTAACATAATAAAAATTAATGTTTCATATTCCTAGTTTCAGGGTAGGTAATGAGGATGATGGCAATCTTTGGGTGTACAGTACTTCTAATTCTTTCTAAATCTCTTCACTACATTTATTTATCCTTAAATTCATGTTGTGAAAGAGAAGTTTAAAGGAATAGAATCTATATAGCTCAAATTCAAACTGTCATTGTTTTAATTATATCATTATTTATAATAAGGCTGTGATATAAATAGTGTGTAAAGTTAACATACTCCATACCTCATGTTGACTTCTTTCAGTGTATTGGTAAGAGTTTCTGTCACAGGTGGGTGACACTCTTTTAATAATTGGTTGGTGATAGAGCCAAATTTCTGTAAGCTCCTTTCCTGTTTTTCAAGATCATCTTGGAGATTCTGCCCAAAAAAAAAGACCCATAGATGACATAACAGGATCTAAATTCTAATAAGCAAGTTTAAAAGGAATTTGTATATGTTTTCATAAATATGTACATATACTTGTATAAACCAGGCATGACTTAGCACCAATGCTTTATCAGCTTTCTTTAGATAATCATTTATTCTCTTTTTTAGGATTTTGTTATTTTGGCTATGAGAAGAGGTTCTTAGCAATGAAGCCTTCTTCTATTGGCATTTGCATTCTGCTGAAAAACTCACATAGGGTGCCCTTGTCCATTGTCTGGTAGGAAGCTGCCAGAGATGGTAAATTCCTCTTCAAAGGGTTTAATTGTGTAATGTCCTTGTCCTTGGTTCAGAGGCCTCACCTCCTTGTACTTTCTTGTTTCTGGCCTGTGAGCAGCCCTCCTGCTCTTGTTGTGTCCTGACTTGCCCAGACATGTCCAAACTTGCCTTGTGCTGTAACACAGGGACCACTCCTACCCCTCCCTCCCTTGAGAATCACATATTTACCCTAATTGGAAAAGTTTAAGTCTTAGCCAACTGGGGTCAGTTTAGATTGAGTGGTCCAACCCTAGCCAACAGGGGAAGGATGCAGGGATAGGGACTGCGTTAGGGATAAAAACTCCTTCTCTCCTTTGTTCAGTGTGCTCTCGCAGCAGCCAGAAGTGTGAGTGGCACCCTCCTGCAGAAGTAAATTTGCCTTGCTGAGAAATCCTTTAAGTGCTCATTTTCCTTGCTACCCCAAGCTCTTGTTTCTAACAAAGCCATGGCAATGGTGTATGTAATGTGCTATCTGCCAAACTGTGGATCTCTTTGACACTCAAAGCCAAAGCCAGGTCTCTATTTTGTTACATACCCACAGTGCTTCTACCACAAACTCCAGAAGATGAAGACTCTAACAAGGCACAGCTTTGCCAAGCTTTATCTCTGGGTGTTCTTCCTTGCCAAGAATTATTTTTAACTTAAAAAATGATTTTCAATTGACAAATAATAATTGTATGTATTTGTAGGGTACTATATGATGTTTTGATATATGTTTACATTGTGGAATGAATAAATTAAGATAATTAACATATCATTACCTCACATACTTATCCATTTTTGTCTAGCAAAGTTGAACTCATAGAAGTAGAGAGTAGAATGGTAGTTACCAGGGCATGGGATAAGGGATTAGATGGGGAAAAGAAAGATGTTGATCAAAAGGAACATAGTTTCAGCTACACAGGAGGGATAAGCTTTAGTGATCCACCATACAGAATGGAGACTGTAATTAATAATAATGCACTGTATATGTCAAGATTGCTTAAAGCAAAGAATATTTATCAGACAGGTTTGGCATCTTCTACCAAGCCTATCTAAATAGTCTGCTACCAAGGACCAGTAAGGGAACTGAAAGAAAGTTGTTTCTCTGGAAATAGTGCTGAGGTGACAGACTCAGTTCTTCATAAAACTCCACAGGTGAAGTAGGCTACAAAAATCGAGTACTATTTAACACCAATATCTGATTACCCTCAAATGAAAACAGTCAAGGAAAAGACCCTTAATCCTTTCATGTCTTAAGACAGCTCTTGCAAGTATTAAACATAACATATATTAAATTAAAAAGCATTTCTAACCTCCTCAAAGTTATAAGATGTGCTTTTAAATTTACTATCCTCAGAAGAAGTTTTCGTGATCCTTAGTAACGACAATTTAAGGGTTAAGAAATTATATAGACAAATTTGTCCTTCCTCTCTTCCACCCTACCCTAAAAAAAATATTTCCTTAAGAAAGTCGGCCGGGCACGGTGGCTCATGCCTGTAATCCCAGCACTTTGGGAGGCTGAGGCATGTGGATCATGAGGTCAGGAGTTCAAGACCAGCCTGGCCAAGATGGTGAAACTCCGTCTCTACTAAAAATACAAAAATTAGCCAGGCATGGAGGCACATGCCGTAATCCCAGCTACTCAGGAGGCTGAGGCAGAGAATTGCTTAAACCCGGGAGGCGGAGGTTGCAGTGAGCTGAGATAGCACCACTGCACTCCAGTCTGGGCGACAGAGCGAGACTCTGTCTCAAAAAGGAAGGAGGGGAGGGGAGGGAAGGAGAGGGGAAGGGAGGGAAGGAGAGGGGAAGGGAGGGGAGAAGAGGGGAGGAGAGGAAGGCAGGTTGCATCTGAGGTCAGCAACATAGAAGCTTTGATTGGCTGGCCAGGGAGGCAGACTAGATATTAGCAGGGCACATGCTGGTCTCTTGTTGGCCTCCCATCCCTTAGGGGCCTGCCCTGCCCGTCCCATAGTCTGTGTTCTTTAGCCAAGAAGAAAGAGCAGTGACAGGTGAGAGTGGCCCGGTGCACAGGAGAGTGGGGGCAGCAGGAATTTGAGGGCGGTGACCTGAGACAGGAGAGAGTGCTATATTGAAGACAAACATCAGGGATATCATTTTACATGGACACAATGACAAAGGACCCACAGGAAACCAAGCAGTAAGTGCTAGAAAGGAAGATTCTGTGGACACGCTGGATAGGCCACTGATATTTTACTGAATGGAAGAAACTGAATGGTTTAAACATTTACCACTTTTGCCGTTTTTCTCTTTGTTTTCTTTTGAACATTCCTTAGAATATGTTTGGAGATGCAGGATAAGAAGAGAAAAGGAAGACAAAAGGCAGTGACAATGAATCAAGGAGGTTCAGTTGGGCATAAAATCATTGTATAAAAGACAATGTGAGTATTTTTTACAACAGGATCTTGGAAACCATTTAGTTATATACCAGCTAATCCAGAATTTGGCACACACAGGCAAGTTTGCTCAAGTAACAATAACACAGGTAAAATTAATTTTAAAGATCTTAAAAAATAATTAAACGTAAACAACATATGGCAATATTTCAGGATGATGTCTCCATTTGGTAATTTTTCAGTTTTCTAAAATTAAAATGAACGTTAAGGATGTGTTAAATTAATTCCTTACCTGAAGATTGTCTACCTGAACTTGCACAGCTTCTAAGGAGCCAGTCAGCAGACGGAATCGGGAAAGAGAGTATCTGGCCTCCATGAGGTAACTGTTTATCTTGTCAAAGGCCACTTTGTGACTACTCCATTGGTCAAGCACTGATTTCAGCAGTATCTTTAATTGTCCAACCTTTTGAAAAAGACAAATATGGCTTATAATTTCATAATATCTAGAATGATGGAATATATATTCAATTGATGGGAAAATATTAACATCTAAGAACTTCATCAGGGTTTCAGGTATCATAAACAAACAAAACTAAAAAGAAAAAGATTTAAAAGGTAAAATGTATCAACTTTGAAATTTATGCCTTCCACACTTTAAACACTCATTTCTAAGTGGAAATGCTTAAAAGGGTAACTGATAAATATATATATATATGTATATATACACATATATACATATGTATACACATATATGTATATATATACATATATACATATATACGTATGTATACACATATATACATATGTATACACATATATATGTGTATATATATACATATATGTATATATATTTTTAAGTTATAAGAGGTTGATACTTTTAATAAAACAGTTTAAGAATTGTATTAAATGAGTGTTTCAAATGCATTAACTCATTTAATCCTCACAACACCTTATGAGATAGGTATAATCATTATCCCCATTTTACAGATGAGGAAACTGAGACACTAAGAGGTAATGAAAATTCCCAAGATTATACTGCTAGAATGTGAGAGATTTCAATTTGAATACAGGTAGTCAGGTCCCAGAAAGTGAAATCTATCTATAGCTATAACAATACCCATATCTATCTCACATATGCGCAAACACACACACACACACCCACGCGCACACACACACACACACACTCAGATAAATATCTTAAGACAAAACATCTAAGATATTCCTTCCTCATAATTATTTATCTCTGTCAGAAAAGTGTTTAGCTTGGTTTGCATCACTTAGATACAGATATCCACTTTGTATATCCTTTCCCAGGCTGGAGACAGATGTTTGAGAATGATCTATCGCCATGGGAATGGATGAGATCATTAAGAGAGTAATGTTTAAAATAAAGGCTTATTCTAGAAAACACCAGAAACTAGACTTTAAGAAAAAAAAAGAGGATAACGAAGTGGACTTAAAAGTACAAAGAGATAATGTATAGATTTGATTATTTCCTCCGTTACTTTAGGAAAACCAAAACCCAGAGTTTGGACAGAGCTGGCAAACACGGTCCTGGAGCTGGCTTTCTGTGAGCAATATTACCATGTGATCTAAATTTGCCCAGGTTTGGCCGAGCTCTCGCAGTGTGCTCATGACAATGCCAGAGACGTCTTCTTTCTTGTTCTGAATCAAAGCAAGTCCATTCTGCTCAATTTTCTCTACTTCTTTTTCTTTTGCTTTAATCAAATCTTCCAGATCCTGAAAGATTTAAAAAATAGTCACTTTAAATTGTTCTATTATGGAACTCTGGGGTGCACTGAAATTGGGCCATTATAGTTTCATGTCCTAAAAACCTTTTACTAATCCAAAAAGCTTATCTCTTTCAGAAGAGGCACTCCGCAGAAGTACTTCCTACACTCAAATGCAAAAAAAAAAAAAAAAGTCATCTTTTTACACATGGCAAATTAGCATAACTTTAAAAAAGTAAAATTTGGTATTCTACCAGATAAGGAAATGGTACTATGTAATTTTCTCAAGAGGCTGTGAGGAAAGAAATACATGTCAGAAACTGTAATATTATTTATATTATTAAGTTCATATATGTTGGTATTCAAAAAGTTACACTGCCTACCTCATAGGAAGAAATGTGATTGAATGTGGTATTCTGGGACCTAGTATCTGAGATTTAGTCACATTTCTACTACTATAAAGCTGAGTCACTTTGGGTAGGTGAGAAATTTCTACTGGGTCTCAGTTTCTTCAGATGGGAAATCAGAAGACTGACTTCAGATGGGAAAAGATCATCTGTATGATCCTCTCTCTCTAAAATACTCTGAATTCTATGTGATTCTGAAAGGCTTCAGGCTTCTTTGATGAATCAAATCCTCATTTTCTTTGGGATATGCATTCATAATTGTCAGTATAAAATGTTCAAGAATGAAAAGCAAAATGAAGAAAAGATCTGGAGCTCATACTAAACCTGTATCATAACCCTAATTTCTATTTTAATGCCATCTGAAAATTTGAGAAGCCCAGTGAAGCAGACTGAGACTGCTATCAACATTTTATAAATAAATAAATTGAAGATCAAGTCATCCGACCTGTCTTGGGTAAAAGAGCTGGTGAGGGATGGAGTGGGGATTAGAACCCAGTCTTTGGAGCCTATGGACTCCCAGCCTGATGCCAGAAGGGAGTCGGCTGAACCTCAGACTGTGGAGGGAATATAAATCCCATGTTGGGGTGATATGAAAAGCCAGGCATTAAGGCATGGTTACAGTCCCATATTCAGAAGTATACCCTCAGAACTAAAAGCAGATTTGTAGTTCTTGGAGATTCGAATGGAGAAAATTCCCAAATACTTTAACTTTGGATAACACCTCAATTGTATAAAAAATATTTTCACCCCCCTCATGATCCATACATGAGTAATAAGATTGAAATTGGATAGTGCTGCTGATAAGGTGTTAATGAGGAGTCCAGTCTCTGTTATATTAATTTCAAATGTCATGCCTCTTTAAAAATAATTTTTGCCTCTTTTATTTCTGTTTCTATTATGGTTCAACTTGTTAATCTCTCTCGACCTCATTTTTAAAATAGTAATAATAAGACATTTTCTCCTTACTCCAAGGGGATAAAATTAGGTAAATATATATAAAATATATTTTAAGCTGTCAAAAAGTAGCTAAATGTAAGATATTATTATGTTTAGCCATTTGGCAATGTGCCATGTTTCAGTGCAAATTTATTTATTTTTCTCTATTGAATTATCATGAAGCTATTTTTGTTTTGGTTAATTAGACACTCACGCATTTGGCAGCTTAAAGTGAACATTTTTGTTTTTCATATTGTTCTCTTATTTCCACTCTATAATTTTGTCACTACTTTGACAGCTTTGATAATTACCAGAGAATAAATATAGTGATTACTGGGGTTACAGGTCCTTTGTGTAGTATAGAAAATATAATTAATTTACTATTTATAACTTTTCTATTTCTGTAAAGAGATTAAAAGACCAGAAACAATCCTTCCAATATGTCTTTAATATGATTCTAAAATTCAACCATTAGAAATTGAGTTTATCCTCATTTTTCTATGATGTTAACTTTTTCTCGTGAGGAATATTAAATGAATGTTCCATTGCTTAGAAACTATTTCTAAAATGCCCTGCACACGTATGTTGGTAGAAGAGCAAAACCCATGAGGGAAACAGGGCTGAAATATATATTTTATAAAAAATAAAGGTGTGTTTCCCTTGCTTTCAATAATAATTAAAAGATGATTCAGTTTCTGATCAAAAAGGGGAAAGGCCAAACCTACCATTTTTAAAAACAACAAAACATTCTTAACTTCGATTAATTCATAAATATCAGTTTTATGTTGGTTTAAATTAATAAATCACCTATAAAAGACTGGGAAAATACTCAAGATTTTTAAAACAAAATAAAGCTGGAATCCAGTCACCAATTTAAGTATACTGGCTTGAATTTCACACTTTGGTCCAAAAAACAATTTCTCAAAAATGACAATTGTATCAGGACCTGTAGTATAGCCAAATAGAACCTTCCAGTTAGGCCATTGTGATTTATTTATATGCGTTGTCCCAAAATAATTATATGGGCTACTTTCATTCTGTCTTTTGTTTCAAAGATATGACTTTTCATTTGAAATCATGAACCGGCATCAGTACAAAGTTCTTTAAACCACACTTTAAGCTTTCCCTCCTGACACTGTCTGACCTGACTCTCTGAAAGACTAAAACTTAGGTCCTACACTTGGTAAAACATGGTCAAGCTGCTGCTATATTTTCCAGATGGTAAGGTGTCTCCCTGTTAAACAGAAGAAATGAACAGGAAAAGAAACAAAATGGAAAATGGCAGAAAAAGCTAAGTTAAAGAGAAGAAAAAAATACTAAGAGAGAGAAAAAGTAAAGTATGGAAGAAAAGAAGTGGAAAAAATAAAAGAAAATGCATATGATATTAATGTGGTATTTCAGTCTTTCAGCAGTAAAGTTTATCACAACCATGCAACCAGAAGGCACTCACTTTGCTAATTCTAATACGCAGAATTACCTTTCAAAATCAATGGATATATTTTAACTTAGGAACTCAACGAAAGTTATGACATTTTGTCCTCAGAAGTAAAGAGCTGAAATTCTGGATTACTTGTAGATTTTTGAATTTATGGCCTAAATCAGAAATACCACTGGCCTCTAGAAAACTGGAAATGCAATGAGACTAGTTGATGCATGTTCTTCATCTTCAGTCTTTAAGCCCCATTTTCTGACGTGAGGCTTTTTTTCTATTAAATAAAAAAACTATTATTACTTCAAGGTATTCTCTATACGATGTTTTTCTTTATCAATTTTATGCAGTCTCAAAATTGTAATCCATTAGCTGGGGAGCCAGCACTTCGCTTCCTTTTCAGAACCGAAAAGCTTTGATTAAGTGCTTAAATATACCTCTCTTTATATGTGTCCCAAACAGAAAACATGATGATTGGAAGAGAAATCATTACCAAAGTTCTTTCTTTTTGAAACCCGAAATAGAAAAACAAGATTTGCAGAGAGAAGCTTTTCTGTAGAATTACTTCACTGTTTAGTTTTCAATTGTTTTTAGGAAACACTATAAGGGAACAGTCATAATCTGTAATATTATATGAATTCACGAATTATTTTCAAAAATCTTATTACTGCATTAACTGCAATAGCTCACTTTTCTTTTGAGTACACAAGAAGACCTGTGGAAAGACTGTGTGTCCCTGAGTCACTGGAAAACATCTGGAATGTTACTGCTTCACCTGAACTTTCAATCCTCATCTCTCAGAGTAGAACAAGCACACTCCGTGTACTTCTCCATGTGACAAAAAAGGAAGTAACATGGATACTTCCTATTAATTAATAATGGGATATTATTAATAATTAATTAATAGGAATTCCACTGTGAAGTGCTTGTTCAGAGGAGGTGAACGGGAATCCAACTAAGCCTCTAGTGCTAACTTCCATTTATAGGACATACAGAGGAGAGAAGAACAAATTAAACAACATCTTAAGGACATTCATAGGCCAATCCTGAACATGGCACCCATCAACAGTTTCTGTGACAGGTTATGGTCTTAAAAAAGTATTCAAAAGATTTAAGAGATCTAACAAGCAAATGTAGCATATGGAGATTGTTTGCATCCTTATTTTGAATAAGTTAACGTATAAAAGACATTTTAAAGACAACCGAGGAAATAGGATTATGGGTTGAACATAAAATAATACTAGAAATTATTAAACTTTTGGTGGTGATAATAATATGGATGCATTAAGAAAATGTCTATTTTTCAAAGATATATATTGTAGTATGTAAGAATAAAGTGACATGATGTCTGGTATTTACTATGATATCTATTTTAGAAAAAGAAATAATTTAGGCAATTTTTTTTTTTTCTTGGAAACAGGGTCTCACTCTGTCACCCAGGCTGAAGTGCCATGGTGTAAACATGGCTTACTGCAGCCTCGATCTCCTGAATTCAAGCAATCCTCCCACCTCAGCCTCCTGAGTAGCTGGGACTACAGGGGCAAGCACCACCATGTCTGGCTGATTTTTGTAGCTTTTTGTAGAGAGAGGGTTTCACCATGTTGCCCAGGCTGCAAATCTTGATAATTATTAAATCTGATGCTCAGTATACAGGGTTCATAGCATTTCTCTCTACTTATGAGTATGTTTGAAAATTTTCATAATTTCAAATTTTTAAAAACAAGTGAAAAAAACCTAATGTATTTTTTAAAAACCCTATAAACTCACAAAATCAGCAAAATTTGTTACTAAATGCAACTTTTAAATATTTAAAAAAAATTTAACTTGCAACTCTCAAGGCCTATAAACATATTAGCATACGCTATGAAATTGTGAGATGGTGCATGTTAGCCACCTGGACAAGTTACCTGACAGTCTTTCAGTGCATTTTGAACAGAAGCCTGATCTCCAATTCGATGCTGTTGTTTTAGTCTCTTTTCCTGGGTTTCAAACCATGTTTTCAGACATTGTACATTATTTTCATATTCTGACCAAGATTCCAATAAGCCTTCCAACAGCTGGATCTGAACAAACACAATAAAATGAAATTTGCAACTTTATTTTAATAAAATCAAATCATTAGCAGACTAATTATTCTAGCCAGTATTTTCTCCAAATTAAGAATTCTTAAAATACAGTTCATCGTATATATGATTTAAAACAGGGGTGTCTAATCTTTTGGCTTCCCTGGGCCACACTGGAAGAAGAAGAATTGTCTTGAGCCACACATAAAATAAACGAACACTAACAATAGCCGATGATCTTAAAAAAAAAAATTGCAAAAGAATCTCATAATGTTTTAAGAAAGTTTACGAATTTGTGTTGGGCTGCATTCAAGACCGTCCTGGGCCGCATGCAGCCCGTGGGCTGGGCAAGCTTGATTTAATAAATGAATTTCATAAAGTACGAATCAATGACTATTACCGGGAAGCAAGAAAGGACTAAAGTCAACTTGAAGCAAAGGCAAAATAAATCAAGAGGCATCTTTAGAAAACTGAAACACCATGAAATATACAAAGAGCAGAGAATGTATAAGAGAAAATCATCAACAGGTTAAAGAAAGTTTAGGGTGATTAACCTTCATCGGTATTATTGGAAGCGTTCTTTGCCCAGTATAGCCACACTACTTGTGAACCCAGTCTTCCTTACAGAGTGTGCCTGTTCTTGGGGTTTGCATGTAAATCTGGACAGTGGGAAGCCACTGGCTTACCTTCTCAGTTACTAGACCTTGCAGAATTTGCCAACTTTTATTCATTGCTCCAAGTTGCTCAGCAAAATCAGTCTTATCACTACGCTTACTTTCCACATCCTGACTGCTGATTTGTAGCACGGACTGGTTCACAAAATCCACCGTCAGCTGTTTACAGTTAATGTCTATCTTAAAACCCTAAAAAAAAAGAGGAGAAAATAAGATTATACAATAAATGTCTCATTGGTTTTCCAGGAGTTGGAAAGCCTTAAGTAACCTTAATATTAATATTATCACTTCCATAACTCAGCTGAAATGGCACAATTTGTCTGTATTCACACAACCCATTATTTTTAGAAGCCGAATATATATTTGTATACGTTTATATGAACATAAACACAGATATACGTGTATATGTGTGTGTGTGTCTGTGTGTATATATTTAGGTAGAAGATTTAGAACTAGATAAATTATATAACCTCACTATAAAATATTTATAAATTTATTTTTATAATTTCTGTAATTCTTTAAGAATAACACAAAATTATTCAAAATCATTCCTAGTACTAGATATTTCTTCTTATTTCTATAACTGATAATGCATTTTTCTTGCTCTTGAATTCCTATCTGGTCACTGCATAGGAAACATACATTCCAAGACTTGATTACCATAATTTGAGTTTTTTAGTTCTTTCAAATAAAATGGTCTGAAAATATGAAAAGTTAAAAACAAAAAATTTTAATTACCTTATATTTCTGAAGGTATTCATGAATTGCCTTGTAACCTATGGAATTTTTAATATTATCTTCATCCTTCTGAATAACATTTTCCATTAGAGAAATCCAACTCATGACTTCAGAAATGGCATGGCGGGAAGGCAGTTTATCCATCTGGAGCTGTCCAAGTCAGGGAGAGAACCAGTCCCAAGTGTTAAAATGGAAACCCCAACTTCTGCTAACTTAAAAACCCTACAATAATTCTTAAAAATGTACCAAGAGAGATAACACTCCTTAATGACATTTGGAGATCTTACCCTTTTTGAAAGCTTGAAGTTAAACATCAGGCAAATGCTGAACAATAATAGTCATTTTATGTTCACTTGATATCCAATACTGTAAACACTGTATAAACATTAACTAATTAATCAAAACACCAGAAAGAAGAGAATATTATTCTTATTTTATAACTAGTTTTATGAGTCTAAAAAAACTTAACCACAAAACATTCAACAGATGTATTTTATTAATTATCTTGTAAAATCTCTGCATATTATGACTCAGGAATGTTAAAAGAAGAAAGAAAAATACCACACTACAAGCTATCATTTTCTAGAGTTTTTGGCACTCTAATATTTATTCCTAAGAGCATAGCCAATTTCCTCAGTCCTTAGCTGATATACAGTACTTACAATTCGAAATCTTACTTAACATATCACACATTTATGCATATGTGTATTACGATGATTTGGAGGAACAAAAGCAATCATTTAAAATCTTTGTATATCAACTTCTGTGTGGTGCTGAAAGATATAGCAATGAACGTGGGTTGGTTCCTGCCCTTTGGGGGCGCACAGCTGTTGCTTAGGAGAGATTAGGCATGTACACAAAACACAGCTATCCTGCCTGAAACACAGTGATGAGTGTCAAAGAGAGATAAAGATAAAATATTCTGGGATTTCAGGGGAGGTGGGTGTATTTTCAGATAAGAGGATTATTTACATCTACTGAATGCCAGTTGCTCTCCTATACATAAGATATTTTTAACATATATTACGTTCTAAATTTTCATAACCATTCACTTTATGAGAAAAGTGTATGTAACTGTCCACATTTTATCTGAGAGAAAACAGAGTTTAAACAAAGCCAGACAAACATTCCAATACACATACCCACACCCACATACACACATTAAAGAAACCCTCAGAGGAAATGCCTTTGGGGCAGGGCTTTGTAGCCTAGTTCACTCTTTTTTTTTTTGGAGACAGTCTCACTGTCACCCAGGCTGGAGTGCAGTGGCGCGATCTCGGCTCACTCCATCTGCCTCCCCAGTTCAAACAATTCTGCTGCCTCAGCCTCCCGAGTAGCTGGGACTACAGGCGCACACCGCCACGCCAGGCTAATTTTTTGTATTTTAGTAGAGACGGGGTTTCACCGTGTTGCCCAGGCTGGTCTTGAACTCCTGAGCTCAGGCAATCCACCCTCCTCAGCCTCCCTAAGTGCTAGGATTACAGGTGCGAGCCACCGCGCCCGGCCAGAGTTCACTCAATATTAATACAACGGGAGAGAGAAGAGGCCAGGTGTCTGGGACAAAGCTGATATAAATTTGTGAGCAAAAGCAAATTAATGTATTTCTCCATGTCAAATAGCTTAAGTCAGCTATTTCCCACGAAAGCAATCCTTTCTATACCTGGTGGAGCTTCTCCTGGACAGCTGGGATATTGGTTAGCAGGTCAGTCCACTGGCTATCAATGCGCGACAGCTCAGAGCGCAGCGTGGCTGTGTCCACCTTTTTTAGTCGAAGGAGCTGATTTCCAGTACTCAGAACAGATGATTTCAGGGAAGACTGGGCATCCACTTCTTTAGAAAACTCCTGAAACAAGTAGCGATGTTCAAATTAGGGTTAAATAGCTAGACCATTCATTAAAAGGAAAGCGACCAATTTAGTGCATGAAACAATTTCCTTTACATCCTGGAGGGGGTTATGCTGAACACTCAAAAGAAAATGAAAGCAGTACACCCTTGCCCTCGAATGAAAGGAAACTACGAAGCCCCGACTTGAGAACTACTTGGAAGAGGCAGTGTTGAGTCACTGAGCCCTATTACTTTGCATAATTATGGAACACACATAGTCAACATTAATATATTCTCTATAGCTTAGTTTATTAAGTATATCCACTGATGGTTGACTTCCTTTCTTTTCTTTTCTTTTTTTCTTTTTAGATGGAGTCGCTCGCTCTGTTGCCCAGGCTGGAGTGCAGTGGCGCAATCTCAGCTCGCTGCAATCTCTGCCTTCCGGGTTCAAGCGATTCTCCTGCCTCAGCCTCCTGAGTAGCTGGGATTATAGGCATGCACTACCACGCCCAGCTAATATTTGTATTTTTAGTAGAGACAGGGTTTCACCATGTTGGTCAGGCTGGTCCCGAACTCCTGACCTCGTGATCTGACTGCTTGGCCTCCCAAAGTGTGGGATTACAGGTGTGAGCCACCGCACCTGGCCTGACTTCTTTTCTACTGGTGTACGGGTCAGGCCTAACTTACAGGCCTGAATCAAATGCTTTAGATTCTTAGACTTACCAGGAAAGCATTTAGATGATCACGGACCATTTCCAGCTCTTGTGGGACTGTCACAGATTGCTGAGTCCAAAATTCTAGCCGGTCTTTTGCAGATTGTAACCAGTGAATTAGATCTGCAGATTCACTTTGATATCTGTTAAGTATATTATGGAGTCCATTAAGTAAACATTTCATCCCTATCTTCTACTCACCTACGTTACTCACCAATGCCAACAGTTTTAAAACAAGAGGTCTGAAAATTTAGAAGAAAAATGCATGAGGTTGGCACTCTGAAATTTTCTTCATATTGATACCTTTATCAAGCCTGTCTCTCTGGGTTTCCGCTGGCCTGTCTTTAAGCTGGGTATAAAAATATCTTTCCCCTACTCTTTCACATTGATGCTACTTAGAAAATATTAGATGATGGTTACAAAAAGTCCTTTGAAATAAAGGCGGCTTAGACACAGACTATGTCATTATGTAAAAATCAACCCTCCACCCTGCTGAATGCTTCCCATTGCCCTTGAGAAGCTTCTGCTTCTCAATCCATGTTTTCTCTTTCTCTCCCTCTCAGGCTTTACTGTGATATCTCAGACACAGTGATTAGGCAAGGGAGGGTGAAACTCAAAGGTAAGGTGCCTTATGCATCTGCCTCCCTGCTCACTTCTAATTATATGTTTATATGAGTATACAAGAATCCAAGTGAGGACTTTCTACTTTTCTTTTGTTTTTGAGATGGAGTTTCACTCTTGTTGCCCAGGCTGGAGTGCAATGGTGCAATCTTGGCTCACTGCAACCTCCCCTTCCCGGGTTCAAGCGATTCTCTTGCCTCAGCCTCCTGAGTAGCTGGGATTACAGGCATGCACCACCACACCTGGCTAATTTTGTATTTTTAGTAGAAATGGGGTTTCTCCATGTTGGTCAGGCTGGTCTCGAACTCCTGACCTCAGGGGATCTGCCCGCCTCAGCCTCCCAAAGTGTTGGGATTACAGGCGTGAGCCACTGCGCCTGGCCTCTGCTTATCTTTATTTTCCAAACTATACAATAAGTTTCTAGAGGAGCCATGTCACTTTCAAGTGAATATCTACTTGCCTTATTTATTTATTTATTTTTGAGACACAGTCTCACTCTATTGCCCAGGCTGGAGTACAGTAGCATGATCATGGCTCACTGCAGCCTCAACCTCCCAGGCTGAAGCAATCCTCCCACTTCAGCCTCTCCAATAGCAGGGACCACAGGCATGTGCCACCATACCTAGTCCTTTTGTAATTTTTTTGTAGAGATTGGGGTCTTACTATGTTGCCCAGGCTGGTCTTGAACTCCTGGCCTCAAGCAGTCCTCCCGTATTGGCCTCCACAAGTAATGAGATTATAGGTTTGAGCCATCATCCCCCACCTGCACTAGCCTTATTAATACAATGCAGCACTTATCTAAAAATATACAAAACAGTCATTGTATTACCTGGTCCAGTGTTTCAATATTGTTTCCAGTCTGTGAAGTTCCTTAGACACTTTATTGGTGTTACTTAGCCAGCGCTCTCCAAGTTGATTTAGTTGGCTTTCTAGATCTGAGCAGCTGATGGATATCAGAAGTCGTTTCCCATCATCTAATACTTGATATAATTTGGGCTGGTATTCATTAAGGCTAGATTTTAAATGCTAAAATATTGAAATTATTGAGTTAAAAGTTTGGATATGCAATTTTTGTCTTTAAGAATTATAATTTCTCTGGTACCTACAATGTTCCCATTACCTGTTATTCAAACTTAAACTATACTCACTCAAGTAACATTGAAAACTTTAAGATGTTTCATCTATATTTAAGTATAGACAGTCTCCTTTTGTTATTATTATTTTTTTGGTAATGACTTTAGGTGGATTTAAAACTGTCAAATTATTATTTCAAGAATTGTGTGGCATCAGCATAAACTACAGAAAACGCTTGGTGGAGCCTGAATTTTCAAAAAGAGCTCTCAGTAAAAAAAAAGAAAAAAGAAAGACTTTTAATAATGTCCAACTATAAATAACAGAAACATTATCTCCTTTCAATGTCAATAACTTGAAAGAAAAGTAAAAGTACTAATAAAATAATTGATCACAAGTTTGTTTACATTCTGTTAAAACTATTGGTAAGTTTCTAAAGGCAATGTGGCGGCTTGTGACACCAACCTGGTAGAGTGTTATGCGGTCAATAAGCCTGTCCTCGTTCTCCTCCACCAGACCCACGCTTGGGATGCTGCTTTCCACCACCTCCAGCTGTCTGCTGAGCTCCTGCTGGTCCTCATCCAGATGGGACCACGTCTAGAAACACAACATGAGTCTGTGAGCTAAAAAAACCCTCATTAGCGAAAGACATTCTTCCTTGGGTGCAAAATACGTGCTTGACAGTCTCTCCTTAAAGTTATATCAGAGATGTTTGCGTTGGGGCTTGCTTTGGGAAGCAAAAGATGGCTTTAAAGCAAGTAATCAAATGGTGACCCTTGAAAGCATTGTGAATGGGCTCTGGAATCTGCCACTAAGCCCCTTTACGACTGTGAGTAAGCTACTAAACTCTGTACCTCTTTTCCATACATTACAATGGGGATAATAATAGCTATCTTCTCCATCATGAGGATTAAATGGAATAATGTATGCAGTGTACCTTCTATTGGGTATGCACTTTTTTTTTTTTTTTTAGATAGGCTCTCACTCTGTTGCCTAGGCTGGAGTACAGTGGCACAATCATGGATCACTGTAGACTCGAACTCCTGGGCTCAAGGGATCCTCCTGCTTCATCCTCCCAAGTAGCTGGGACCACAGGCGCATTCCACCACACCAGGTTAACTTAAAAAAATTTTTTTTGTAGAGATGGGGGTCTCACTATGTTGTCCAGGCTGGTCTCAAACTCCTGGCATCAAGAGATCCTCCTGCTTCAGCCTCCCAAAGTGCTGGGATTCCAGGCATGAGCCACCACATCTAGCCCAGGTATGCATGGTTTTATTCTTTACCACAGTAAGGATTTAAGTCAAAAGGATGGGGATGTTTGCCTTTCATGTAACGAGTAAACAAATTAATTACATTTGCATATGAAACATATCTATAAATATGAATATATAGTTTATATATTCTGTTAAAGAAAAATACCACATCACTTATTACTAAGTTCAGACTTTTATTTTATTTAAAACTGGAAAACACTCTTTAAAAGATCAGTTGAAGTCTTTTCCAGTAATTTACACTGTGGGTCAGCAGTTTCTCAGTGTGAGTATGCTCACTTCACTGTGCAGTTGGAGTGGCAACAGGGCACAGTAGTAGAAACCCATGCTTTTTAAATACACTTACCAAATATCTATTGCCTGGTACTTTCAATGCCTAGGGATCTGGGAGTAAATAAAACAGACACAAACCCAGGCCTTCTAGTGAGGAGAGACAGGCAATCAATAATAAACAATAAACCAAAAACAAACAATAAGTTGTATGGTATAATACAGTTCTTGTGCTGTGGAAGAATAAAACAGAACTGGGTAGGGGTGGGAGGGAATGCCCAGGTGTGTGCCTGGTGGGGCTACAATTTAAATGGTGTCATCAGGTAAGTTTCATGGAGAAACACACATTTCAGGTCGTGAAGTCAGACAGATGAAGGTGTGATCTCTGAATCTGCCACCAATTAACCACGTGTCTTGGCAAACAGTTGCTCCCAGACTCATTGCTGAAACAGGGATTCAAAATTCTATCTCAAAGGGTTATGATAAAGATGAGATGGATTCATGTAAATGTAAGAAGTCTTGCCAGGGACCTGACATGTCAATAAAGTGTAACTATTATTACAGAGATTTCGAACGTTAAAGGTAGATGTCTCTCCAAAATATAGGGAATTCCACATCAGGGAATTCCACATCTGGGATTTGGGGGTTAGCTACCTATGAAAATGTTGGCCCAGGGAAAATCCCATTTAGAAAAAATGCAAATACGACATGCAGGCAACCCAGTTAAGATCAGTAATATTGTGGGAGTGGGTGGGGAAGTCAACAAAGGGGAGAGAGATTATAATCTCTAAAACTTGCAAGGGAAAGAGGAAGAATGAGAAAGCAGGAACAGTTCAGGGCAACTGATACAGTTACTGAAGAAAGAAAGGGGACTGTTCCATCAATAATGTCCTACATTTCCACGGGGTTCTATAGCTTGCCAGTAGCCACCACTGAGCACTACTCTGTTCCAAGAGCAACCACATTTGGGACAGAAAAAAATATTTCTACATTTTACTTTCATTTTTTTTTTTTTTGAGACAGAGTTTCACTCCCGTTGCCCAGGCTGGAGTGCAATGGTGTGATCTTGGCTCACTGCAACCACTGCCTCCCGGTTCAAGCGATTCTCCTGCCTCAGCCTCCCAAGTAGCTGAGATTACAGGCACCCACGACGACGTCCGGCTAATTTTTTGTATTTTTAGTAGAGACGGGGTTTCAACATATTGGTTTGTTTCATCATGTTGGCCAGGCTGGTCTCGAACTCCTGACCTCAAGTGATCCACCCGTCTCAGCCTCCCAAAGTGCTGGGATGACAGGTGTGAGCCACTGCACCTGGCCTATTTCTACATTTTTCATACTCTTAAGTAAGCTATCAGTTTGAATATCAAAACCCCAAATATCTTCATGCATAGTCTGAAGTCAGTGTGTATCTATCTTACTTTCAACATGGCACAGCAGATAGCCAAATGTACACAGAAAACACAGGGGGAATAAGCAACACAGAACCATAGGAAAAGTGCAGTCCTGAGCCCGAGAGCGCAGCTAGTTCTGAGGTTACGTGAGGCAAACTGCATGGATAGATACATCTTGCATTAAAGGTCTATTTTGCAGCAGGAAGTTTGCAGCACAGAAGATATGACATCAATGGTCTCACCTCTAGAATGTACTCCAGCTCCACACCCCTCTTGTGAGCCCGTTTCAGTACAGCAGAAGCCTGAGCCATCAGCTCTGTATGGAACTGGGTTTCCTTTTGGACTGCAAAGCTGATTATCTTTCTGAAGAGTGTTTCAGTCAAGATCATATGAGATTCCAGGCCCTGAAAGTATTCCTGCAATTTTTCAGGGAGAAAGAAGTCAGCAACTCATTCATATATTATTTTAGAATCAAAATTGGTTTAGGGCCGGGTGCGGTGGCTCACGCCTGTAATCCCAACAGTTGGGGAGGCTGAAGTGGGTGGATTACCTGAGGTCAAGAGCTCAAGACCAGCCTGGCCAACGTGGTGGAATCCGTTTCTACTAAAAATACAAAAATTAGCCGGGCATGCTGGTGTGTGCCTGTAATCCTAGCTACTCAGGAGGCTGAGGCACAAGAATCGCTTGAACCTGGGAGGCCGAGGTTGCAGTGAGCCAAGATCGCGCCACTGCACTCCAGCCTGGGTGGAGAGGAGTTCACACCAACCCAGCGCTGGAGCTGAGTAGACAGCTCTGCATTTCTAGAGGAGAGTGAGGAGTGCACGAGGAGTCCTTGACCAGGACAAGGGAGGGCAGAGGGAGCAACTAGGACCAGGTGTAGAAATGGGCAAAAAGGAAACACAGGGAAAGGTAGAGGTAAGAACGAAGGTGGGCTCCTTTGAAGAGAGGCTCTGAGTTTTTCTTTGCCAGGACAGTTGGAGCTCTGGTTGGAGACTCCGTCTCAAAATAAACAAACAAACAAACAAAAAACATTGCTTTCCTTCCTCCACGGCTGGGCTTGGGCTCTACTTTCTGAACCTCTAGGATGTTTGTGTGCTCATTCCATGTTGTCAAGCACAGCTTTATATGCACTGATTGATATTATAAATTTGCTTTCCTTGTATTATACCTACACATAACAGAACTGTAGGCCTTGCGCCATCCTACTAATGTTTTTGAAATGTTACCGTTTGTGTATAATAGACCCTGGAGGATGGAGATTGAGCTTATCCCATTTCCTGTTCCCAGTACCATGATAAAATGGAAGAACTGGCAACTGATAATGACAGTTAACATTAATTATGTGCTTACTGTTTGCTAGGCACTCCATAAATACTTTATCTGACTCATCTCATCCTCCTAACAACTCTATAACTCTATGAGATAGGCAGTTTTGTTTCCAGTTTTACAGATGAGAACACTGAGCCCCCCCAGTCTATGTAGCTTGCCCAAGGTCACATAGCTAGTCACGGCAGAGCTTGGGGTTCAAACCCAAGGGCAGTGTGGCTTTATCTGTGCTTCTCACCAGCACTGCAGAACTCTCCCTCAGAAAATGGGCTGGTGAGTAGAAGCTAGAATCATTATTTTTAACCAACAATTACCAAATCAGAGTCCTAAAGTTGGAGGAGACTTTGAAGTTCATCTAGCCCAACATGCAATGAAAGCTGAGATTCCTTTTACAAGCCCATCTCCCCTAAAAGCCTTGGCTGGACTTCTCATGGCCAGAAGGGCTGTCTGCTCAATGGCAGCTTACTCCTTTTATAGTTCTTTTTCTATTGAGGTTTATTTCCCTGTTATTTATACTCATTGATCCTAGTTTCCCCTCTGGAATAACTCAGAATGATCTTTTATTGCTATGGTCAACAATGTGAGAAACACCAGCTGTGGACTTTAAAGCAATGTTTTCAAAGCCAAATGATAAGGTTTTAATAAATCATGAAGCTTTGGACAAAAACGTCTGGGAAAAAATAGGAATGACAATTTGAAAAAGACAAAAAAAGACCCACCTTTACAAGCCACCAGAGAGCTACACAATGGTAGAAGATTTAAACTTCTATAACCCAATGGGATTTTTTAGTTTCCCTACAGGAAATTCCCATAGTCTAGAAGGCTGGGTTTCTGGACTGGCAAAATTGCTTTCCGTAATCATTGCCAATAATGCAAGAGCTGTGTGTGTGTGTGTGTGTGTGTGTGTGTGTGTGTGAGTGAAATACGCATTCTTCTACCATGGAGTAGTGTCCAACCTGAGCTTGGCTGTGGCACACAACGATGGAGTGATTTCGGGCCTCCCAAGTTTGATTACATAGTAAACGGCCTTGCTGTTCCCAGGGAGAAAGTCTGAAGTCTACAGCAACTAGAGGAGTATATGTGTAAGGGTCAGAGGATCTAAACAATGCATGTAAAAGACACCAACCCAACCCTGGATCTGAGTAGTCAGCTCTGCATTTCTAGAGGAGAGCAAGGAGTGAGCAAGGAGTCCTTGACGAGGACAAGGGAGGGCAAAGAGAGCAACTGGGACCAGGTGGACAAATGGGCAAAAAGGAAACACAGGGAAAGGTGGAGTTAAGAATGAAGGTGGGCTCCTTTGAAGAGAGGCTCTGAGTTTTCCTTTGATTTTAGCTCATCTAGGGAGAAAGCCTGGCTAATACTAGTGAGGAACTGATAGGTAAAATTACAGGTAAGTTGATTTTCTTTTTTAATTTACAACATTATAGAAACATATCCCCTATAATTTCTCTGTGCTACTGAAAGCCAGTGGGTTTGAATATAAATTTTTTGGCCATTTTAAAAGAATAACTTATACAAGTAAGAACTCATAAAAGACTGAGAATATTAGGTTTTACTAAATATATATCAGGGTTTGAGAGCATGCTTTCCAATTACATTTTCTCTCTCTCACTCTTTTTTGTTATGTACCTTATGTTTGTCAAGTAGTTGCTGGATTTCCTCTTTGGAAGACACGATGATTTTCTGGTCTCCTGCCATCTTCTCCTGACCAGTTTCTAGCAGGTCAGCCAGATCTTGTAGGGCCCTCTCATACTGACTCTTGAGTGTAAGGTTCTGATTCAGACCACTCCTCCGGGAGCCAATGGTCATCATCAGCTCATCATACATGTCCTAAGAAGCAGAGACCACAAGACTCACTCTCAATTCATATTCTGGCAACTCTCTAAAAGCATATGAACTATGAACGCACTAAGCCCAAGACCCAACCAAGAAAATGCCTTCAGGGATGTGCCTCGTGGAAACGCTCTGCCTGTAGGCCATCTGCTTGTCTTTCTATGAGCCTTACTTTGAAAACATGTTTCACAAAGAAATGACCTTTGGACCTCTATTCTCATGCCTATGATATTCGTTGTGACTTTACTGTGTCTTGATACCTGGTGGTTCAAGTTCTTTCATTAATCTTATTTGGTATTCTTATCTTGTTGTTTTAAATTTTATTTTATTTCTAACTGACAATAAAGCACAATGGAGAAACTGAAAAAAAACTGAATTCATAAAAATGTAAGTATGAAGTCACTGAAAGGATAAAATAAATATTCAATAAATAATGTGGAAACAACTCAACTCTGAAGAAAAATAAAGTCTTATCTCATGCCACGTATCAAAATGCAATTTAGATTGATTACAAAATAAAAATTTAATAAGTTAAAATATGAAAGGAAATAAAGATGTGTCTATAAAAAATAAGGTTAATATTTTAAGATTTTAAAGGACATGTAAAAGTGTTTCCTAGAAATGATATATGAGGTAGATTTGACAACTGTTTTCTCAGGATATCAATAGTTTATGATGAGATGTGGGGTAAAACTGTTGAAAAACTGTCCATGTGGCTGAGGGACATGTCATAGAAAATGTAATTCCCATTTTTATAGTATTCTCAACATTCATATAATTTCAGAGCAATTGAATATAATATCCTTAACATTTTCCTGCTAAATAACCATCATATTTGGGACTATCCCTCAAACAAAGAGCTAGAGAAATAGGGGAGTTTAATGGGAGCAGAAAGAGTTTCAAACTTAAGAAGGCAATATTTTTGCCAAATGTGGTGGAGTAAATAACTATTTAAACTGGAAAGACATTTTAGGAGATGATGACACACCAAACACAAAATTTATTTGAGGCATACGGACCTGATTAACATATCACATTAAGGTTTAGCAGGCCAAAATGGTTCAATCTGGAAGAGTTCAATTTTAATGCCTATTTACGGCAATGACATTTGACTCTTACACCTGATGCTTAAGTGCTGTCGGAAAACTGTCTAAAAAAGTACAAAGTGGGGGAGGTGGGCTTATGATATTATGAAATGTTAGATAAAGGACAGATACAGTTAAAATAAAAATGTTCTTTTGTTTATAAGGTCTATTTTATTTTCTCAAAGAAAGAACTCACAACCCTGTACTGGACTGAGGTTACCAGTTCTCAATAGTTCTGCACACAGAGAAAATCTAACATGTGTGTCTGTGTGACTGTACACAGTTGTACACAATTTTTTCTTGATCGAACATAACTGCTTGCCTAGTTGATGCTAAATTTTGTTGGTCTAATATCCAAGGATCTTCTTCCTACCCCAATATCAGATTTTTGCCTAAATGTCAGATCTAGCAAAGGAAATTAACCCAAAGCATTATTCTCTGCTCCTGAAGGATGATAGGAAGTCTGTTTAGATTTCAACTACCTTCTAGTTTAATTTTTGTTGTTGTTGTTCTAGAATTGAAACAATGTCTCTATTCCATTCAAACATATATGGAGGATAAACTATAGTGCTTGCCTTAGAAAAAAACACTTTCTACAAAGTATTACTTTGATTATTTGCTTTTTAAAATAGTATTTGAAGACATAGTGCAATACGAGGGTAGATATTCCTTTTTTAAATTTTTCTAGGTAGGATTAAAAATTATTCTATTTTCTACAGTAGAAAATAATATGCTACAACTAAACTATACTGTAATGCTTAACCATGAGAATAATAATAAAGTAACTGTCAGAAAAACATGAATCTTAGCAGCATGAAAACAACTCATTTTCTTGTACTAAACATGTTAAGCTTCAGAAAATTTTCTAAGAGTTGCTTGGCAGAAAGGTTAGGACCTAAGTGGCATGAATTTTATAAAGAAAGCCAAGAAAAATAAAGTGATTTTTTCTAGACTTCAAGTTTGATGTACCCCTGCAGCTGAATACTACTGGCTGAAGGCTGCACCTGGAGCTTGGAGAGTTCTTGCATGGACGGCTGCTCGACCTGTAGCTTGTCACCACGCCTCTTTAATTCAATGATTCCTGCATCGAATTCTTTGAGTCCATCTTCAGCCTGTTGTATTGCCTAAGTAAGATCCATGACATTTTATTAAAACTCCCATGAACAATTTCCCCACGGAAGGTGTGATTATTGTATCTCTTTCTGTGTTCCTCCTCTCCATGTAAAACATTCTCAATATATACAAAAGGAATCATTTCAATAAAACAAATCGAAAGCCATGTTCAGAGGGTATATAGAAAACAGAAGAAGTCCCCTCATTAGTACAGAGCAGTTATCTTACAGATAATGAGGCAGGAGAAAGTCAGGGTAGAGGGCTCGGAGAAGGATGTCTTGCTTAAACAAAAAAGGGAGTTTTGAAAAGCAATAGTTAAAAAAAGGAGCATCATTTAGGACATAGTTAAAAAAAGGTATTTGCCTGAGATTTTCTAAGGGACCATGTTCTGCTGTCCTTGAAACGTAGCTGTGAGCATCTTTGGAGAGAGATTCAGCGAGGCAACAAAACATATATTACAGCATGGTCAAAGAATCTGTGCTCCTTGTTGTGAAGTGGAAAATCAATCAGTCAACAAGTATTCAAGTGGCTGCTATTGCTAAGCCTTGTCTTCCCAGTGTGAGGTCTGTAGAAGCAGAACAAGATCTCATCCTGTCCTTCAAGGAGCTGATGGTCTGGTTAGGAAGCCAGAGTAAACAGAGAAAAATAAAGCAAGGCTGAATATAAGTAAGTACTATACTCGATAATGCAACTCATCCCCATTAGCAGAGATCAGAGAAGGGAGATACCAGACCACAAATCCTGGAGCAGCCTAAGCAGGCGTTTGGAAAGAGGGCAACAGAGGTTGCCCCTGAAGGAGGACAAAAACAAGACTCCAGATGGCAGCTGAAACACATGTGTCCAATGTTCTCTTTCCTGAAAACCCCCTACAGTCAGAGTGAGTATTTTGTTTGCTTGTTCTCTGGCATATTTTTCCCCCATAAATCTAAAAGGACAAGGGAACAGAAAAGAAAACAATGCCAACGATATGTTGGGAGCTAGAAGTCAAAAGAATACATGATAATTGACTTAGGAAATCTGGGGAAGCTGAATTCTAAACCAGTGGAGGATCTCCACCACCCACTTCAGAGCAACAGAAATCTCTGGAACTCTGGGTGAAGTAAGCTGGGGTGCTAAGTAAGGAGGGTTAGTGAAGAGCTGCTTAAAGGACAGTTAACCCACAGATGCCCCTCCTTATTCCATACTGTCCCTTTTTCTTCCCGGGTAAAAGACTGAAAGTGTGTTCTCTGGAGAAGGTAAAACAGAGTGAGGGGCACTGGACACAGCTGTGAGCTTGAGTGCTTGACTGAAAGCAAGGGATGAAATAACTGGATGCTCCCTGCATGCTGAATGTGGGGCCCCTGAGTCTTCTCTCCCTGGGGCAAGAAGTGCTGCAGTCAGGGCTCTAGTCTCCAGAGATGAGAGGGAAAAATATCTGAACACACCAATAAGACAGGCCTGACAATTTGACAGAAGGATTCTCTAACAAATAAATGGTCCATAGAGACCATCCTGCAGGAACTCTTAAAATTATCATGTTCCATCCACACACACAGTTCCCTTTCAGCTGTTTAGTCCTCCATCCTAAACCTGAATAGGCAACAAAAGATTTCAATATGCCTTTCGATGACATGAAAGATGGGGACTAACAGAAGCAAACAAATAAAAGCAAGCTGGAGGAAAACAGATTATACAGGAAAAGTAGAACTTTAAACAAAAAAAAAACCATTAATATACCCAGAAAGATATAAACGATAATGTATTCATTAAAAAAAATAAAATATACTACAAAAAGGATCATTCAGAGAACCAAAGTGAGCTCCGGGAAAATTAAATACATGAGAGCAGAAATGCCAACTCAGTATAAGAGTCTGGAGTTGAAATTGAGGACGTTTCTCAAAAAGCGGAGCAAAAAGACAGAGAAAGGTCTCTTGGTAAGACAGTTCAAGGGTTGAACCCGAGTATCTGACAAAAAGGAGTTCTCCAGAAAAGAAGACAGGTAAAATGCAGGAAAGAAATGTATTAAATAAATCATTAGAAAATTTTCCAGAACAGAAAGATGAGAGCTGCCAAATCAGAAGAGCCCCTTGAGCTCCCAGCCCAGTGGATAAAAATAGATCCTCCCCAAGGCATGTGACTGTGAAATTTCAGGACACTGGAAACCTTTGGGAATTAGAATGTTTTTAGATTCCTTAAGACAACACTGAGAGCTAGAAAACAATGAAGAAAAAGCCTTGAAACTCCAAAAGAATTCATATTCAACAAATGACCCTGAAGGATCACATAAAAACAGCAAAGCAATCAATAAAGTGTGAACATGGTATAAGAACATTTTCAGACGTACATCTGGAAAAATACACTTATCATGTACCCTTTCTAAGAAAGGACATGCACTAACGAAACAAGGAAGCAATGCAGTAAAGAGAAAGACTTGGGATTCAGAAGAGAGAAGATCCAACATAGGAAGAAATGAAGGGATTCTCAGGATGGTGGTGAAGGGAAATCCAAGAAGACAACTGTGCACCAGGTTTATGAGGCAAGAGAACTGCTCTGGATTGGAACAGCACAATTCAAGAGATGACTATATTGAGTGAGGTGTGTCTTCCCCATGCCTTCTGCTGTTATTGCCTTTTTAATCCAAGTTGGGTAGGCATGGAATTAGCACGTTCATTAGTTGCATTCCATTTATTCAAAGAAAAAAATCTAATTGGTTATTTCTTCATCTGTGACATTCAGTTATATTGGTCAAAAATTAGTAAAAATTATTACTTGTGATCATACATATCTCATAATTCATATTAGAAATCCAAAGCAAGACATCACTACAGTTGCTCCAGTCTTTTTTGGAATCACACATATATTATAAGCCAAGAAAAAAAAAAAAGATTTTTCATGGGGAGAAATGAGAAATCTCTTTAAAAAGCAGATGAAATTATGGTCAAGAAAAATGCACGGCCGGATGCGGTGGCTCACACCGGTAATCCCAACACTTTGGGAGGCTGAGATGGGAGAAATGCTTGAGCCCAGGAGTTCAAGACCAGACCAGCCTGGGCAACAAAGTGAGACCCTATCTCCATATTAAAATATATATTTTTTATTTTATATATATATATATATACACACACACACACACACATATATTTTTTAAAATAAAAAGAAAAATGCACACTCACAGTTTTGCAAACTATTTTGAGAGGTGTTCTTTAACACACACACACACACACACACACACACACACACACATATTATATGTCAGATTATTCTCTATCGTCTATCCATAGATTCCTGGGAAGTTCGCTGAAATTAAATCAGAGAATTCTATTAAAACACATACTTCTCACAATTACTTAGCTTATGAAACAGGAGATATTCTAACATCCCTCCCATTTCTTCTATCTTCTGCATTTTCATGCCATCATGCCAGTTTGGGTTCTCATTCTTTCTCTCCAGTACAGCTACATGAAGCCTCATGATGGATCTCCTGTTTCCTGACCCTGGTGCTGTCATGTAAACTAACCAGAAGCAAGATCTAGAACTGCCATTCATTTTTACCTGCAAACATCCCCTACAACTTTCCATGGCCAGGGATCTCCCAGCTGAGTCTAAACACCCAAGAGTGTGCAAGATGATTTACCAGGATGAAACACCACATCTTTCATTTATATTCAACCACATTAATTTTCAAATTTGGTTGTAGCATGTACACAAACAAAAATTGAAAATAAATGTGGCTGAATTTAATTGTGATTTATAACATAAATTGCTTATGATTTATAAATAAATAAAAATACATACACTTATGCTGCATATTTATTTCCTTTTTTTTTTTTTTTTTAGCTAATGAGGCATGCAACAAATAAAGTGTACAGGTAACTAGTTTATAGAATAAAGTCCAAAGTCACACATTCAACAGGCCCTACAAACTGCCTTAAATTTACATATCCAATCTTGTTTGTCCTCAGTCACTTTCATTTATCTTAAATTCAGCTAAAATAGAATTACCTGTGTTTTTCCCTAAGTGCTCAGAATTCTCTAACAATTTGTGCCTTTTTTCTTGCTGTCCTCTTTACCGTGATATCTTTCTTTCCTGTTGTTGTGTGTCCAAACTCTTAGGTTCAGTTCAAATTTCCCTCTACAAAGCTTCCCTAATCCTACCCCTGCTGGAGGCCAGAAGGGTCTGAGTACCCATAATGCTTTGTCAGTACCACTCCCAGGACAGTTTGACTTTCTGCCCTATGTCATTGAGGTTCATATCTAATCTCATCATTGGGCAGAAAACTCCTTCAGGTCAGCATCTGCCACGGATACCTTTTCCCAGCTCACATTTCCTAGTTCTGTGCAGATGTAAGTAACAGAGTCAATGTCACCTGGTATGTTATTCAAACCCAGTACTCAAAAACAAAAATACTACAAACAAAAGTGCCACTGTGAGCCATTAATCTTTCATAGAATATTCAAAATTTCATAGTAAGTCATATCTCCTCTATGCATTTTCTCTTCTAGGAAAAGGCAGCTATAAATACCTCTATTTGTTCTGCTACGGGCTGTTCAAACACATTTGCCAGTTTTTGCAGAATGATGTATTTGTTGTCAGCCAGTGATGTAAACAGCACTTTCAGATCATTCTAAGGAGGAAAGCAACAGGAAAACTCAAAATGTGTAACAGGGAATTCAAAATACTTGTAAATATAACACAGATTCTAAGAAATAACGTAGAGGCACAGAAATTTAATTTCCAGGAGAAACAATACTGTGCTACGGGAAGGTAAAAGGAACTGGTAACAATTTACTTATGTGCTAAAACTGACTTCTGAAGAATCTGTTACCCAAAGTATTTTCTACATAACACAAATGAAGTTGAACCATACATGTAAAAAGCAACGCTTGTCACCCTAATCTCGTTACATCCGAAATAAACGAGCACAGTCAAACATTGCACAGAAATATTATATTAGTGGCTCTTATCTAGGGAAATAACCTATAGGTGTTATCCTGATTTGGGAAATAATATGATACTCAAGAATCATATGATTTCCATTTTGCTCTCTCCTCTTCTTCCCTCCCGCCATCAGTTTCTTCTTCTATTTTTGGAAAATTTGCACAAGCTTTAAAAAAGCCATCCAGAAGTTTAGAAAATAAATATTATCCATGATGGACAAAAACATGTGAAGAGACAACACAAAAAGATCTTGTTAGGTATTTTGTTCAAAAATATTACTCATTTAAATGTCCAAATATATTTATATTGAGTTAGATTTGTATAAAAAGGAGACAACTATCAGAACTTTGGTACTTAATTCCACAGGGAATAATAAATTAGAAGAATATTTAAATTATAAAAAATTTTGGCCAGGTGCAGTGGTTCATCTCTGTAATACCAGAATTTTGGGTGCCTGAGGCAGATCACTTGAGGCCAGGAGTTCAAGACCAGCCTGGGCAACAAAGTGCACCTGGTCTCTACAAAAAGTTTTTAAAAAAAAATAAGTGGACACAGTGGCATGCCTGTAGTCCTATCTACTTGGGAGGCTGAAGTGGAAGGATCCCTTGAGTTCAGGAGTTTGAGGTTGAAGTGAGCTATGATCACGCCACTACATGCCAGCCTGGGTGACTTTATCTCAAAAAAAAAATTACCAAAAAAATGTATTTTTTTCTCTAAAATATCAACAAATAAGTTCTATTTCATAATAGTCAGCAAACATATATCTGTCAGAGGTTAAAGCTCAACTCAGGACCTCTTTACCAGGGCCTGATCACGCACATCACCAACATGCAAACATTCTGACTGTCTAATGAGTGGAAGGATAATCGTACCAAGGAAGAAAAACATCTATAAGAACATGTGAAGGCTTTATAATGTAAATTCAGGTCTAAAAAGCAAAATAATGGGTGCATTATGCAGTAAAAATTATAAAATTGAAAATATAGCGCTGAACATGAGAACTAGAATAGTTGCCACTAACCAAAACTCAAAGCAATCTGCAAGTCTAGTGGCTAACTAAATAGGAAATTATAATAACAGCCCTGGAAAAATCCTAGAAACAATAGTTTTACATATGAGTTACTAGGTCTGTATCATTCAACTGTGTTCAGAGTAAGGTCACGTGGGCCATTAAAACCATCACACATTTATCTGTTTTTAAACCTAGTAAAAGATGTCCTGCATTCACTTGAAGAGAAGCCTACATTATCTACATATGTGTGTATAGTGACATTCGTCCAGTTAATCTAAATGAGTAGCTAAGTATATATAACATAACATGGGTTAGAAATGAAGAGTGCATATATAGGTTTCCTGTATGCCAGTTTTATGCTTTGTTTTGTTTTGTTTTGAGACAGAGTCTTGCTCTGTCACCCAGGCTGGAGTGCGGTGGCGCGATCTCGGCTCACTGGAACCTCAGCCTCCCAGGTTGAAGCAATTCTCCTGCCTCAGCCTCCCAAGTAGCTGGGACTATAGGCATGCACCACCACGTCTGGCTAATTTTTTGTATTTTTAGTAGAGACGGGGTTTCACCATCTTGCCCAGGCTGGTCGCGAACTCCTGAGCTCAGGTGATCCACCTGCCTCAGCCTCCCAAAGTGCTGGGATTACAGGCGTGAGCCACCGCACCCGGCCCATTTTTATGCTTTTAATATCATATTTTCTCTCTTAACTATGTTCTACTCAAGGCGGTAGGAAACACAGAGTTCATATTTCTGGAAGTCAGAGTGATTATTGGGAGAGACTAGTCAAGAAGACAGTAAAGCAAAGAATATGATTGATTTTAAAATTACTAAATAAAAACTTTAAGAGGTGCTAGTAATCACATGGATATTGACATTTTCTTAAAAATAAAAATGCAAAGAATTGAACTATTTTTGTATTATTACACTCGTGATACAACAGGATAATTAAGGTATCCATATATTACAAACATAAAATACATCACTTTTTTCTTATAGTCACTGGAATTATTGGCAGGGCAAAAAGGAGCAGGATTCTAGCCATTGAGAAACAGATTTGCAGAAAGTTTCAAGCTTTAAAACCAGTTGTGTCTGGGCACAGTGGTTCATGCCTGTATTCCCAGGACTTTGGGAGGTGGAGGCAGGCAGATGACCTGAGGTCGGGAGTTCGAGACCAGCTTGGCCAACATACAGTGAAAGCCCATCTCTACTAAAAAATACAAAAATTAGCTGGGCATGGCGCGCATGCCTGTAGTTCTAGCTACTTGGGAAGCTGAGGCAGAAGAATTGTTTGAACACGGGAGGCAGAGGTTGCAGTGAGCTGAGATCTCCCCATTGCACTCCAGCCTGGGCAACAAGAGCAAAACTCTGTCTCAAAATAAATAAATTAAATAAATAAATAAATAAATAAATAAATAATAAAATAAATAAAATCAGTTGTGCTGCCTCACTCATTCATTAAAGAATTCTTTCATTCATTTTCCAATTTTCAAAATAATTTACAATACACAATTATATGTTTGGGGAATTTGAGGTTACGTCCATGGGTAAAATTTTTAAAATACAAAATAGTTCATAATTGACTTTATTGTGATTCTATATATGTAATGTACATCTACATAACATCTATGCATCCTTCCAAATAGCCTTTTTGGTATAGAATAATGTTAGCAGTCTGGCAAAAGCTAATCCTCAAAGATTAAATGCAGAATGAAGGCATACCCTTCCAGTAACTGCTGAGGACTGACAGCATACCAAGGTGTTTGGTGCAAAGTTAAAACAAAAAGGAAAATAGTTTGTGACTTGACCTTTAATTATGTTAACATTGGAAAGTTTCTCTCAACTAAATTGGAACACAAATATTTTGAAATGTCTTTTTGTTCGTGAGCTGGCCACCAACAAATAGAAACTTGTTGGCAGAAGAAAAATAGAGAACGTGATTTAAAGAGAATTCCATGATTCTCTTAGATCCTTAAAACAAAGTAAGTTCCAGAGCATTCGTGCCTAATTCATATTTTACTGTGACTGGTGATAATTACCAATAAAGTTTAAAAGTATGAAAGTACTAAAGATACTAAATGCAATTCACAAAAGATATGGGGAATGAGAGCAAAAGGGACTGCTGAGGCACTCGGGGATTCTGACTTGATCATCTTGGGGGCAGTAACTATCAGGGAAGACTGCTAGATAGCAGTGCCACTGACTCAGGGACAAGACTGAGTTGCTGGTGGTACCATCAACTGGCAAAGGATATTGGATAAAATTTAAGAGACTCTAATGAAGGCCCACATTCTCCATCTTCCCTGAGATCACCCTAATATGATAAAATACAAAAATATATATATTCTTTGAGTAAAATCCTGGCTCTAGTTCTTAATGGTTGAGTAACACTGAAGTAATTTAATCTTTCTCTTGGTTTTAGATCCTATATCTCTTATAATACTACTACTAATAACAATAACAATACTTGCTGAGTGCTTACTATGTATCAGGCACTGTTCAGAGTATTTTAAACACATCTCAACTCATTTCATCCTCACCACAGTCTATGAGGCAATTAATATGAGTATGAGTATGATTTGACAGTTGAGGATACCAAGGTTCATGGAAGTCAAGCTGCAAAGTTACACAGCAGTAAGTGACAAAGCCAGAATTCGAACCCAGACTGTTAGCTTTGGAGACTACATGTTTAATTTTTACTGTTCTGACTTTGCAAAATTATTATCAGAACAACGTCTGCAGGATGTTGCAAAGATTAAAGACAATGAATATGAGAAAATATTTTGTGAATAAAAAAATGAAACTCAAATGTTTGTGATGGTTTTACTCTGTGGTTTTAAGAATGTAGACTACCAGAAGGCAGTGGTAATTTGTGCCTCATGAAAATTCCATGTTTCTTGGCTAATGCTACATTTATGTGTAGTGGTTTTTTTTTTTTTTTTTTGCAAATCAAAACTCTACATGAAACTCTTGGCCCTAATGACATGTCTCTATTTTATAAAATCTTTCATGTTGGTTAAAAATAACATTCAATTAAAAGTTATGTATTCTCAAAGAGTGCTTTTTATTAGGAATGAAAAATCAGCACTAAAAGTTTATCAGCAGCTTTTGCATTTGTTCCGGTATATAATCATAGGAAAAGTTTCCTAAGCACACAATAAGAATTATAATATGGGGCTAAAAGGCAGTAAGTCTGAGGAGTTAGGACTGGAAAGTAATGTAACACATTTTAACACAGGTAGAAGTAATTAGACCACAGCCACTTTCAAAGACTCTTAGGTACTACAGTCTATGGCCCTTTCTATATTCCAACACTTTCTGCATACTCTTTTTTTTTTTTTTTTTTTTTGAGACGGAGTCTTGCTCTGTCACCTAGGCTGGAGTGCAGTGGTGCAATCTCAGTTCACTGCTACCTCTGCATCCCGGGTTCAAGCGATCCTCCTGCCTCAGCCTCCAAGTAGCTGGGATTACAGGCCTGCACCACCACACCCTGCTAATTTTTGTATTTTTAGTAGAGATGGGTTGCATTATGTTGGCCAAGCTGGTCTCAAACTCCTGACCTCAAATGATTTGCCTGCCGTGGCCTCCCAAAGTGCTGGGATCACAGGCGTGAGCCACTGTGCCCGGCCATTTTCTGCATATTCTTTCGCAACGTGTTTAAACTCCGGTATTAGTAACTAAAAATTATAATTATAATGATCCATAAATTTGACTTTTATTGATTGAATTCTATTCAGTCCTTAGTTTGAAGTGGGTGGTTTTCTCAGCCTTCCATTTCTAGGAGCAAAAAATCTTTAGCTTCTAATCCTTTAATTCAACCCCCTTCATTTTCTACAATGCTCTTGTTCTTCATTATGCATTTAGAAAAACAACAACCAGGTCTGTAACACAGACTCGTGACTGACTGTTACTGAATACCTAGAGAATGGTCACCTATCCTTTGATAATATCTCACTTACCTGGAAATTTAGTATTTGCTGAAGTCTTTCTTTCATCTGATGACATCGTTGATTCACTACTGAGTCTAGCAAGGATAACCTGCCCAAAAGACAACCCAAAGTATCTTCAATAACATCTCGATTATCACCATTCTCTGGAAAAGCTTGGGAAAACAAGTTTTTGTTCTTATCCATTTCTTCAGACATTTCCTTAATGTCTTTGGCAAGAATCTAGAGGTGATAAAAGGGCATTTTTCAGTGTTTAGATACATGAATTGATATGCAAATCATGTTATTTTCTCATAGAAAGTCAACTAGATCTCTCTGGCTGCTTAGTAATAATCAGACCTCAGACAACTGGAACCTCTTTCAAATACTTCTATACATTTCAGGAAGTTGCTCTCAGAGACTTTACCTCATTCACTAGTAATAATGAGCAATGTAAAGTGCTATTTAGGAATTTGGTACTTTTTTTAATCATGTGTTTCGTATTTGGAAGATTTGTGATACATAACAGTGTTTCTACAAAGAGTTTCCCATTTTCCCCTCATACTTACACAAGACAAAGAATGAAAATGCAAACTATAAATATTCTGCATTTAAGCAATTATGTTCTGCATTATTAGAATTGTTTTATGTTTGACTTTCTTTATGCATAAAATTAATTATCCCATCAAAATGTCAAGTGCTTTGTAATGTTATACACACACAGGCAGGAACTACTAAACCTACCTCTTGGTTGAAGAGACAAGTCTCTGTTTCTTCTGGTAAAAGTGCTGTGGCAACAAATAAACGTTCTTCAACGTCATCCAACCAAGTAGAGGTGGCTGAGACTCCATCATACAACTTCTGCTCCAAGTGTATACTCTGCCTCTTTGCCCCTCCACTCTGGGAAACACAAAACAGGGTCAAATAATCAATTTCAGTGTTTTGAAAATCCAGGAAAAATATCAGGATGGGGCCGGTGCAGTGCTCACACCTGTAATCTGAGCACTTTGGTAGCCCAAAGCAGACAGATCACTTGAGGTCAGGAGTTCAAGACTGGCCTGGCCAATAGGGCAAAACCCCATCTGTACTAAAAAATACAAAAATTTGCCAGTCATGGTGGCATGTGCCTGTAGTCCCAGCTTCTTAGGAGGCTGAAGCATGAGAATTACTTGAACCCAGGAGGTGGAGGCTGCAGTGAGCCGAGATCGTGCCACTGCACTATAGCCTGGGTGACAGTGCAAGACTCTGAAAAAAATAAAATAAAATAAAAAACAGGAAACAGGATGGGGCCAGGCGCGGTGGCTCGCGCCTGTAATCCCAGCACTTTGGGAGGCTGAGGCGGGCGGATCACGAGGTCAGGAGATCGAGACCATCCTGGCTAACATGGTGAAACCCCGTCTTCACTAAAAATAAAAAAAATTAAAAAAAATCAGCCGGGTGTGGTGGCACACGCCTGTAGTCCCAGCTATTCGGGAGGGTGAGACAGGAGAATCCCTTGAACCCAGGAGGCGGAGGTTGCAATGAGCCGAGATTGCGCCACTGCACTCCAGCTTGGGTGACAGAGTGAGACTCGGTCTAAAAAATAAATAAATAAATAAATAAATAAATAGGATGGGACTCCAGGGTCCAGTGATCTTTGTTTCAGCGCTTATCACTAGTGTTGGGTCTCACGCTCAGGGGTGGATGGAACAGTCTCACAGAGGCCAGGCAAATCAATACAAGCAAAACAAGACTCTTGTAAACCAAGCCAAACACACTGATAACACAGCCTTACCTGGGATGAAACCTCCTCGAAGGCTTGGTTCAGTCCATCCAGCAAAGATGTAACTGCAGATTTATCTTGGGTTGGCACGTCCCCTTTGTACAGTGGCACACCAGACAAGAGTCGATTTGGCCTGCTATAAAGCTGTAGGCAAACAAAGGCAGCTTGTTGAAGAGCATATGCATTATGTCCCAGTATTCTCATTTGGAAATGCATACTGAAATAGATGCTGAAAACACTGTCCATATGAAAATTTCTTCTAGAGAAATATAACTTCTACAACATACCATGTCCACTGAACACAGTGGCCAGATGCATCAATGGCAATGTTTCCATGGATGGATTTTTTTTTTTTAAGCAGTGGAAAAAAATGTCTGACAGATAGGAGGAATAAGTTCTGGTGTTCTATTACACAGGAGGTCAAACATAGTTAACTATAACATATTGTATATCTCAATAGCTAGAAGACAGGATTCTGAATGTCTCTACCGCAAAGAAGTGATAAATGTTTGAGATGATGAGTCTGCTAATTACCCTGACTTGAACATTACACACTGTATACATGTATCCAAACATCACACTATACACCAGAAATATGTACAAATATTATATACAAATAAAATAAAGCAGGCCACCCACGATGGCTCATGCCTGTAATCACAGCACTCTGGGAGGCTGAGGTGGGCAGATCATTTGAGGCCAGGAGTTCAAGACCGGCCTGGCCAACATGGTGAAACCCCATCTCTACTAAAAATACAAAAAGTAGCCAGGTATGGTGGCATACGCCTATAATCCCAGCAATTCAGGTGACTGAGGCACGAGAATTGCTTGAACCAGAGGCAGAAATTGCAGTGAGCTGAGATCACACCACTGCACTCCAGCCTGGGCAACAGAGCGAGACCCTGTTTCAAAACACACAAAAGATGACATTATAAAAAAAGAAAATTAAATTAAAAGGTGGCTTGCAAATTTTATGAAATAAATGACATTAAGACATAAATAAATTAGAAACAGAAAGGATGAGAACAGACATTGCTGAAAATGGAATCACTGGCATAGAGAAAACTCTTGCAATAATCAGATGAAAAGTAAATCCAAATTTTAAAAAAACAAAGATCAGTACAACTAAAAATAAGTCAATAGGTATAGAAAAAAAGATGATCTAACACAAGGATAATTGATGTCCCTGAAGCAGAGATATAATAAATATAGCATAAAATACATCTAAATCATGCCAAAAAATTCCCTAAAATTAATAAAAAAGCAAACCTTGATTCTTAAATATAAAAAAAGTACATTGTGTTACAGGAAAAATATGATAGCAGAACACTCAACATCAGACATAGCCTAGATAAGCTGTTGAAACTTAAAGAAAACTAAATAATTCTTCTGGCATCCATACAGAGAACAACAACAAAAAATAAATAAGGGGAAAAATAGTAGACTGATGTTAGATTTTTCTAAAGCTTCATTCAATGCCAGAAGAGAAAAACAGATATAAATACAAATTCTGAAGGGATAAAAGTATGACAGAAAACTGTCCATCAAATATAGAGGCAACTAGCTGATATTCCCAAACATGATAGAACCTGAGTTTTCTTGAAAAAAGTTATTTGACAATGAAATTAATACCTGAGAGCTGGATCAAAATTAAAAATTTAGGAATTAAAAAGATATGCTGAAAGGATTGGTTATGAGCACTGAGGAATTTAAAGATTAAATTGATTTACAGAATATGGGAATTGTTACAATTGTTCCTTTTCATTTTCATCTTTGCACTTGGCTGCATTATGCGAATTATTATAATGCATATATGTAGTTTTTCAAAATAATAGAGTAATTTTTCTTAAAATTGACTAAATAAAGTTATTAGCAATCATAAAGAAATCTTATCACAGCTTTCCTCTCAACTTTTCTTCTTGGTTTTAGCAGTACCTATAGCGAAATAATCCATCCTAAATACAAGACTCCTAGACTGATCTCTTTGCTTTCATTATTAACCCTATTTCCCCTAAACTCTTTTAGGTATACATATGGCTCCCCAATAAGGGCAATGATACGGTGTAGCATTCAAACTTTTGACCATGTTTTCAATCAAACTCAGTCTCCTTTTTCTTTTTTTCTTCTTCTTTTTTTTTTTTGAGATGGAGTCTTGCTCCATCGCCCAGGCTGGAGTGTAGTGGTGCGATCTTGGCACACTGCAACCTCTGCCTCCCGGGTTCAAGTGATTCTCCTGTCTCAGCTGCCTGAATAGCTTGGATTACACGTGTGCACCACCACATGAAGCTAATTTTTGTATTTTTAGTAGAGACAGGGTTTCCCCATGTTGGCCAGGCTGGTCTTGAACTCCTGACCTCATGTGATCCGCCCGCCTCAGCCTCCCAAAGTGTTGGGATTACAGGTGTGAGCCACTGCACCCAGCCATCAGTCTCTTTTGACTTTTCAAAATACCTCCTCACCTTTCAGGCTGACTACTCATGATCCTGTAAATATGCCAAGCCCATTCCCCATTGCAGCTGGGATATCCTCCACCCAGCATCCCCTTAAAATCTACTACTTTAATTTCCATACCGATCATAGCAACTTTTGACTATTTTTTCTTAACTTTTGTTTCCTTTGAATTCCTGCTTATGGATCCTGTCATAGTTGCCTAATTTTTTTTTTAGAAATGTATGCACTATTTCCTTATTTGGGTTATAGGTTCCCAGAAGCAGGAGCTGTATTTCACCCTGAAGCCAAGTAGGTTGCTGTGCATGGAAGCACTAAATACATTGGAAGTAAACAGATTGAGAAAAATTGCTCTAAGAGGTTAGTGCCCTTTGACCTAGTGAACTTTAGGCCAAAATGTGCCGTTTTTACATATGAAAGTAGTAAGTATTTCTAGGATACAAAATTGCCATTAAGGTAGTATGAAAGAGGAGGGACTTAGGTAACAGAGAGATCGGCTTCCTGATTCCAGATTCACCTCTTCTTAGTCGCAAGACCCTCTCTAAGCCTCAGTTTCCAGGTCTACAAAGTAGAGATAATATTGACCTCACCACAACGTTGTTAGCGATGTTAACACCTAGAACTTAAAATGTGCTCATTATATGATCACTCCTTTCTGCCTGGAAACTGACAGCTAAATTGCTTCTTCCCTCTCTTTTCCTTCACCTTTTCACACCACAGAGAGGAACACAACCTATGAGGCACTTTGTACAAATGACCAGCGATTGCTGAAACAAAGCACTCAAATGCAAAAATGTCATTAAAAAAGAACATTCAATGCTTTTATTTCTAATCCAAAGGCAAGGGAAGCACAACATGAACCTAAATTTGAACAGTCCAGGTATTGCGGAATGTCAGTGGCAGCAGGGCAAGGTTTGTTCAGTAAGCACAGCATGGAGGACGCTGGAGTGTCGGCTCCAACTGAGAGCAAAAGCAGCTCTTGAAGATGAAAGCGGGTAATGGATGAGACCTCCAGGAGGTCTGCAGATGCCGGACGAATCACACAGGTGCTTTATGAATGGAGAATAATACGCAAGCACAGAATCTAGAAATATCGTAGATTTCTCTAACTTAAGATAGTCAGAAAAGACTGCAGTCCCTGATTCAGAACTGTACATACCTCTCCTATTCAAAGGATTGGAGGGATACTAGAATATGAAGGGAGAGCTAGCAGTCAAGTCCAGAAGATCCATATCAGGAACAAGGAATTTGAGCTATGAGTCTGGGGGACATTTTATCAGGGATTTGAGGAAGGATGAATTAAAATACAGGGAGGAGGTCCACGCAAAAAGTATAGGGCACCATTTGCCAGGGTGGATACGATTCTGGGACACCTGCTTCCAGGAATACAGTGCTTTAAGTTTCCCAGGGCAGAGCTGGTGGCTATTTCTGCAGACAGAGGTAAAGAAGCCTCCTGGCCAGAGAGGGAAAGCGAGGGGGCAGAAAATTCACAAAAGCATGTGCTTTTATAAAAACAGAATAGAAAGCGTGGCTCTGGAGAGACGTATGTGTGGCTATCCACAGATGACAGGACACCTTATGACCTTCAGACCAGCGATCCCCAACCTTTTTGGCACCAGGGGTTGGTTTCTTGGGGGTGGGAGAGATGGTTTTAGAATGAAACTGTTCCACCTCAGATCATCAGGCATTAAACTCATAATAGAAGCATGCAACCTAGATCATTCACATGCATAGTTCACAATAGGGTTCACATTCCTATGAGCATCTAGTGCTGCCACTGTTCTAACCAGGAAGCAGAGCTCAGGCAGTAATGCTCACCTGCCTGCCGCTCACCTCTTGCTGTGAGGTCCAGTTCCTAACAGGCCACGGACCCATACCTGTCTGCAGCCTGGGGGTTGGGAAGCCCTGCTTTAGACCATCTCCTTCCATTTAACTCTGGCAGGTTGCGCCTGCTTTCTAATGCCTACTTTCTCAGCTCCAGCCTTTCCCTCCTCCAATTCACTGCAGTTATTGACACCCTTTGCTTCTGGTTTAGCCTCTCCCAGCCCCTAAGCTAGTTCTGGCCAGAGCAGAGAAACAGCAGCTTCCGCAGAGCAACAGGAAAGGTTTTAGAATTCACTCCGATAATACTGCTGACTTGGAATGAGCCTAGATGGACGCTGCTAGCCCAGGACAAGGGACTAGTCTTGTATCTGAAGAATTCCTCTGGGCCACAGCTGTGGTAGGCATCCCAGGCTGGCTTGTGTTCCTGACTCCCTCATTTGCCCTCTAACTTTCTAAGTCCTTTGACTTCCAGTTGTTCCCTGGCTTCTGCTTAGAGTGAAGTAATAGCCATTATCTGGAACCATCTGTTGCTGTCTTCAATTCCCTTGGATTTGGCATGCCCGGTGGAACCAAGCCCGACAGCACACAGTATCCCTCCCAGGAACCAGCCTTGCAGATGGGTCCGTAACTATTCCAGCTGACCACTGGCTTCACTTCCCTGCCCTAGACCCACCAACGTCCCAATGTGTTTCTCATTAAGATCTCCTGAAATTATTAAATACTGGAAGTGGCAATGGAAAATAAGATGGCCTCACAATTGAGTTCCAGATTTGTGGAAATCCTTCTGTCCTAGATGTGCATATCCTTGATTTCCATCCTTACTTTTTCAAGTTTGCAAAACACACACAAAAAGAGGGCACTTAAAATGTAATGGTTTAGGCTAATAAGGAATCAGATATTAATCATCTCTGAGGAAAAATATTGTCTATAAATCAAATAAATTTTCACATATAAATATATAATTATGAAGGGAAATGTGAAATTGACTTGTTAAGAAAAATGTAGAGTGAAAAATTGGTGTCATGTCTTAGTTTGAAATTGATCATGAAAATTAAGTTGATTGCACAGTTATAATCCCTCAGCATAAACTCTACATCTTTTATATTAGTTAATATATAATGTAAAATATTTGATACCACTTGCTCTTGTTCCTGTTCCAGAACATTCTGTAGTAGTTTCTGCTTGGTACTAAATTCTTGATGTAGGCTTTCCCATTTCATTCTCATCTGGTCTTCAGCGGATGATTTCTCCCCTTCCATCCCCAACTCCTGGGATAACACATCAGGTTTTTCGCTATTAGAAGAATAAATAATCTAAGTTTACAATGTGCACAAAAAAGTGATAAGACACGTAACTTATTGTGTGTACCAGACCTGGCTTCTCAAATGAAATAAGATTACCTTAGTTATTAGCTTACACTTTAAAAATAACAAAAATGTTTAGGCCAATCATTAAGCAACTATATTCCTACTCATTGATAAACTGAACCATGTGCAGAAGGGATACTTAAAAATGCATTGAATAAAAATAATTGTAACATTTGGAATAAAAAATTATAGCACGATTACAGACTAGTATCCTTTGGCAAATAGCAGAAAAGTTAGTTCAAAACCTTAAAAATGTGTTAGTCTAGGGAGAGTTACGATTATGAGTCCAGAGAAAACACAAGACACAGGAGGGCGGTGCAGGACACAGGAGGGTACAACAGGACACAGAGAAATAGTACAGGGCCTGGAAAGGTAGTACAGGACAGAGGAAGGATCGTACAGGACCTGGGAAGGTAGTACAGGGCATGGAGGGATAGTACAGGATTTGGGAAGGTAGTACAGGACACGGGAATGATCATACAGGAACTGCGAAGGTAGTACAGGGCATGGAGGTATAGTAACAGGGCCTGGGAAGGAAGTATAGGACATGGAGAGATAGGACAGGACCTGAGAAGGTAGTAGAGGACCCTGAGGAATAATACAGGACCTGGGAAAGTAGTACAGGGCACAGAGGGATAGTACAGGGCCTGGGAAGGTAGTACAGGACACGGGGAGATAGTACAGGGCCTGGGAAGGTGATACAGGACATGGAGGGGTGATACAGGACATGGAGGGGTAATACAGGGTCTGGGAAGGTAGTACAGGACACGGAAAGATAGTACAGGGCCTGGGAAGGTAGTACAGGACATGGAGGGATAGTACGGGACCTGGGAAGGTAGTATAGGACACGGAAAGATAGTACAGGGCCTGGGAAGGTAGTACAGGACACAGGAATTATCGTACAGGACGTGGGAAGGTAGTATAGGGCATGGAGGAATAGTACAGGGCGTGGGAAGGTAGTGCAGGACATAGGAAGGATCGTATAGAGCCTGGGAAGGTAGTACAGGACACAGAGAGACAGTACAGCACCTAGGAAGGTAGTACAGGACATGGAGGGATAGTGCAGAGAGATATGGGAGGAAGGCCCTGCAGTGTCATCCTTAAAGGTAGGCAGCAATGTGACATCTGAGATTGGTATGGCTCTTATTTATTTATTTATTTTTGAGACAGGGTTTCACTCTGTCACCCAAGCTGGTGTGGACTCGTGTGATCACAGCTCACTGTACACTCAAACTGCTGGGCTCATGCAATCCTCCCACCTCAGCCTCCCAAGTAGCCTCCCAAGTCTGGTATGCACCACCAGACCTGGCTAATTTTTTTTTTTAATTCTTTGTAGAGATAGGGTCTCACTATGTTTCCCAGGCTGGTCGGGAACTCCTGAACTCAGATGATCCTCCTGCCTCAGCCTCCCAAATTTGTGGATTTCAGGAGTGAGCCACCATGGCTAGCCAAGTTTAACTTTTAGAGTGAGATAGACCTGGATTATGACCCTCCCTCTAGCACATTATCTGTGACACTGGGGTAATTTGTTTCACTTCTCTGTGCCTCAATCTTCTCATCTTTAAAATGAAGATAGTATCTACCTTGCATAATTATGAGAATGAAAGAGAATACATGCATAAGGCCTATAACCCTATCTGGGAAATAATGGCCACTCAATAAATGGGGGTTAATAATGACGAAAATGGGCTGGGTGTGGTGGCTCATGCCCAGCACTTTGGGAGGCCGAGGCAGGTGGATCACCTGAGATCAGGAGTTCAAGACCAGCCTGGGCAACATGATGAAACCTCATTTCTACTAAAAATACAAAAATTAGCCAGGCATGGTGGTGCACACCTGTTGTCCCAGCTACTCGGGAGGCTGAGGCAGGAGAATCACTTGAACCCAGGAAGCAGATGTTGTGGTGAGCTGAGATTGCACCACTGTACTCTTCTTGGTGACAGAGCAAGACTCCATCTCAAAAAAAAAAAAAAAGATGAAAACAGGAACAACCTAGGGTGGCTGAATTTCCACGGATCTTCATTCTTCAGGACCTTTGAAGTCCTAACTAAAACCGTGTCATCTAAAAGGAATACTAGATATTAATTAATATTTTGATGCAGGGCCTTTTGCTCAAGTGAAAAAAAAAGAATAACAAGTGTGTTGGCAGGATAATACCCAAAGCCAATTATTCTTAGAATAAATGTAAACACAACAGTGTCTTTAGATAAGTCTCTAGAAATAAGACTTAAAATTTCTGTAAACTAGCCAGGCACAGTGGCTCACACCTGTAATCCCAACACTTTGGGAATCTGAGGCAAGAGGATCACTTGAGCCCAGGAGTTTGAGCCCAGCCTGGGCAACATAGCCAGACCCTGTCTCTACAAAAAAAAATTCAAAAATTAGCCAGGCATGGTGGTACATGCTGGTAGTCCCAGCTACTTTGGAGGCTAAGGCAAGAAAATCATTTGAGCCTGGGAGTTCAAGGCTGCAGTAAGCTATAATCACACCACTGCACTCCGGCCTAGGTGACAGACTGAGACCCTGTCTCAAGAAAAATAAAACTCTTAAAATGTGTGATGAAGGGATTCCACTCCTAGGATATAATGCAGAGAATCTTTCCCATCTGAGAGACATGTAGGAAGTTAATTTAAACAATGCTAAAAGCAGCAATCTTAGGGCTGGGCGTGGTGGCTCACACCTGTAAATACAGCATTTTGGGAGGCCAAGGTGGGTGGATCACTTAGGTCTGGAGTTCAAGACCAGCCTGGCCAACATGGTGAAACCCCATCTCTACTGAAAACACAATTAGCCAAGCATAGTGGTGGGCACCTGTAATCCCAGCTACTCGAGAGGCTAAGGCAGGAGAATCACTTGTACCCAGGAGGAAGAGGTTGCAGTGAGCTGAGATCACATCACTGCACTCCAGCCTGGGCAATGCAGCAAGACTCTGTCTCAGAAAAAAAAAAAAAAAAAGCAATAGTAACAATAATAATAATGGCAATGGCAATAGTGCAAATATCCAGCAATAAGAAAATGGGTGAATAAATTATGTTCACAAAATAAAATACTATTAAACAGTTAAAATGAAGAACTAGATCTATATCTCAACATGAATATATCTCAAAAAATAATGGCGAGTGAAAAAAATGCCAAAACATAATTGATACCTTCAGTTGAGTGTCTATAATATTAGTATCTGAATTTTTCTATTTTCTAAAAATTATTTTTAAAAAGCTTTGAAGTTCCTATGAGGTTAAATTTCTTTATTGCTTTTTTCTTTTGTGGTAATAGCCTATAGTATAGCACTTTTAATTCATTTGTATTTACATAAAAATTTGTAATAAAACCAGAGGAATATTTAATATTTATAGTCTTACATTTAATCATTGACACATGTACAACACCAGTAGCAAACCTTTTAAAACATAGCCTTTTGTTCCCCATGAAAATTATTCTTCTTTCCTTTTATATTTACATCAACAAATTTCCAGTTGTTTTTCCTTAGTAATCTTGGAAGGCACCCTCCATCAACCCTCGACAAGTAACATAGTACTTATTCCTTATACGGCAAATGTGTGACTCTATAAAGTAGGTCATGCCCTTCCCACAGAGGTTTCCTTACACAAACCAAGTCACATTTATAGTCTTAGAAAAGCAGCTGGCAAGTTAAGGGCTGAATATCATCAGGCTTTTTCCTAGCAAGGTTTATATATATATACATATATATTTACTTTGGAATGTAGATATCATTAATTCATGGTTAATTGTTTGCCTGGTACCCAAAGGCTTGAAAACAGGCTGAGCTGTTATCAACTGCATATAAAGGTGAAGTTTCTTAAAAATTTGTATAAAAGTTAAAGAATTTATAAGTAGTCTTTAAAGTGAATCTTATATAGAAAGCCAGTACTGCACTGCAAATTTATTTTTAAAATATTTTTTATATTTGAAAGAGTAACTTACAGTTGTTTGTATTTCATTTAGGTCCTTTCCAAAGCTAAAGGCCAAGGAAAGAAAAAAATATATATGGTAATAAAGTTGCAGAAGATCCCTTCTGCTCCTTTAGTGATGATACATACAGAGAGGAAACAATGCTGGATGGGTTCTTTGTCAAAATATTTGTTTGGCAAAAATATTCAGAAAACTATGCAAGATAAGTAAACGTTTTAGAGGACCTGGAATGTAACGTGAAGGCAAGTCTCGGCTCAATCAACATGAAAGAAACAGTCTCATTTTGGGTTTATTACAGACACATATTCATGGTCTAATCAGCATCTTTAAGCATGATACACAACAGACAGTTTTTAAACTCCTTTATATTTTTAAGGCAATTTTTACAGTTTTAGGGTTATTTAAAGTCAATCCCTGCCTATAGATGCCATAATACTATTCATTCCTATTCTTTTACATTGATATTTATTAGCCATGTCAAAACTTTCACAGATTTTTGTTTTGTTTTCCTTTTCTTGAATGCCTTCCTATTTCCTACATATTTTGTCACAATATATCTGCTGCAATTGCATTTTAGTTTGTTTATTCTCCTATCACTTGCCCTCAGAATTCATATATATGTATATATGTGTGTGTATATGTAACAGACTGTACATAGTCAGCATTGACGTCATATGTCAGCACTGATTAAACTGCAAAAAAAAGTTTAATTCCTATGTCGTCCATCTCTAAAATGTTTTTTTTATTATTGACGGTCTATTCTAGTTCTTATCTACACACATACTCTACTTTCAACTTTATATCACATTTTTACTTAGCATCATACATTTATTTTTTGATACGGTGACATCACTTTTGGTTAAGATTATATATGTATAAAATTTTCTTCAACTTTTTTATAGTAGTGAGCATTTATGTCTTTTTAATTATTTTGTATTACAAATAATATTTCCAAAACCACCTTCATAATACATATTTCCTCCTTTATGTTACTTCCCCTAAAAAATGACTATTCAGAAATGGGAAATGGAGTCAAAGTTATTTGCCAAAGGATACTACCAAATTACAACTTTTAGTAATACATAAACACAGAGGTTGCAAGAAAACTTTTTTTTTTATGTTTTAGATTTCAAAGAAAGTTTTCCTGTATATCTTCTCAGTTGACATTCATAATTATCACAAAACTTCTGTGATGACATTAGTGGATTATTATTCTAAATTCTACAGAGGAGGCTCACAGTCGAGTGACTTTTCCAAAGTGACCTTCGTGGAACTAGAATAAAACTCAGACCTGCCTCAAAATATAGTGGTGCTTCCACACTGCTGCAATTCCTCTATGACCTTTTAAATAAAAGTCTTAAACTTGAAAATTCTCCAACTTCCTTAATTTTTCTTGACTCTTCTGTGTAGAAGACTTTGAAAGTCTTCACTCCAGACCAAGATTTCAAAATATTTAACGGGCCCCTGCATTTATTTTTTAGAATGTTGTTAGAGCAAGGTAAGCTCTTATAGAGAGAATGCTCTTCAGTTAGATATAATCATTCAATTAGAAACATCATGTATCTCATATATAATGCATTTCTTATTTGATTAAAAAGATGAACTCATGAGCATCTTTGGACAGATAGGCTGCGCACACTGGAAGGAGGGCAAACAAGTAAGCTTACTACAGGCACTATGCTCAGGCAATGCAACAAAATGTTCAAAATGCAGGTACATTTACTACCCTAAAGTAAAAATGAGATGATTAAATTTTGCAGAAGATGTTTAAAATAAAATTTTGAGTGAGATGTTTACTTTTCTTCAAATGTCAGGGAAACACAATGAAGAGAAAATGGAAGCATTTTGAAACATACCCAGCATCACCAGAAGTCTCTGCCGCCGAATGTTGAATTAGAATCTCCTCTCCACGACTGGCTACTGAGCGAAGGAGACTCTTCTGCTCGGCTAATTCCTGTTCTAACTCCTGCTCAAGGGAAAGGACAAACGCAAACACATTTGCTACTTTATGATTATTGCCTACAATCATAGTTCTAGCTATAAAATTCTCAGAGAACTTCGGTAGTGAGCTTTTAAGTTTGCATATTGCATAAAGCGTGTGGTTTATGTAAATATTCAAATGTGTCTCCAGAGTACTCTGTAGTGTTCTTTTGCTTTGATACAGGATACCTCTGAAAAATCTGGGGGTTAAAAAAAAAAAAAAAAAAAAAAAAAAACCACCAATGGGAAAAGAAAATTTTGCCGGGCAATAGTGCCCTCAAGTGGTACAAAACATACTCTCATGTTTCAAAATCAATATTGTCATGCTAAAAGGATAGATCCTTGGGAAAAGTGGCTTTTTAAGTTCTCCACTTAATTGATAAATTAGGTTATCAATAGATTTGGCTTTAATTCCTCATTATTTATAATAAATCCTCTTGTTATTTGAGAAAATAAAATATTTGAATATGCTTTTTACATATAGTTAAGGTACCAATGAGAAATCATTCTTATTCATCAAAGTTCATTTGTTTCACTAGGCAACAATTAGCAATCCTATTTTGTAACGGCATCTACTTGAAAGTAAAAATACAAACTGCATTCATTAAAAAAAATAACAAACATGCAACTTACACTTTCACCAAACCTCAAAAGGCTTTCCTGAGATTTATATTAAAATTAAATAGATTCAGAGGGCAAATCTGAAAACAGAATAGGTATCTCTGGTAAAGAAGATGAGAGCCATGTTACACTATTTGTAAACCTAAACACAAGCTTTTCTTAAAGACTGGATTTTCAAATGACCAATCATCCCAGTGGTCATGAGTCAATATACTGAAACACCCACATCTTGCTTCATTCAAAGAGAAGATAAAGAGATGCTCTCTTTAGTACAGAAGCAACTTGTCTGTCCTTCTGAAATATGCCTCTCAGGTTCTTCCCTGGGCAGATCTGCAAGCTAGAGAGAGGTAGGAAACACTTTACTTTTTGTTGCTGGAGACTGCTCTGCCGCTGCTGGGTCCATGTGGTGCGAGCTTGGGCCAGCCATTCCTGGACGCCGGGGCTCTGCGTGGCTGTTAGGTCAACATCGCTCTCCTCCTTCTCCTGTGCTGTTCCCTGCTTTTAACGAGGCAGAAATCAAGTCATGCTACACACCGGAAAACCTTAACCAAAGGGGAGAGAAGGCTACTTTGGTGTGATCTATGTAATGATACCAAAGTGGCTCCACTGGGATGTGAAACCACATTTTTTAAAAAAAACAGTAACACAAAACCCATCTAAGTTATGGCATTTGCAGGAGCAAGAACAAGAAACAGATAATCACACATAGAACTGTTTGAGGGGAAAACCCATGTATTTAGAGGTTAGTCTTTTAGCTGACCAATGTGGTCATCAGATATTCCAGAATTTTTTTCCACAAAAACATAACTCAAGATCCTTTGATGAGTTTAAGTCACACAAAGGTAAACTGTTTCTCAAATGATCATTACCCACAATAATTGTGTCTCTCCCGTGAAAGCATTACCCTGCCCTATGTCACTTTCTCTAATCCAGGTCCAGACAATGAAAGATTTTTAGAATAATCTTCCTAAAAATTTTTCTAAAAGATTATTAATCAAAGACATTTTAATGTCTTTGAGAAGCAAAAAGTTCACTGTTCTGTAAGGCATCATACTCTCTGGAATTCAGTAAGAACTTAAACTTGATTCTCAGTTCATATGGGAGAAAATGTACTGCAGCATAGAAGCAAGGAGTCTAAACAAGGGTTTCCCAGGCCGGCCGGACATCCTCTGTTCCACCTTTCACAGACCAGGTCTTGACCTCTATGTCACAGAGCCTCACCTCCACCACAGGTAACTCAAGTCCCAAGACACTGAACTAGGCAGGAAGCCTCATCCCTGATACTGGTCTGTGTAAACCTTCTGTGTCTACCCTACTAGGGCGATAGATTTAAATTATTCCTAGAATTCTCTATCTTTGAGAGTCTGCTGTTTATATGATAATATTTATAGACTGACCTACATAATTAATAGACCGTACTCAAAGATGAAAACTCTTTAAGAGTCTTTCTTTCAGAACCATCAATTAGCACATTAAAAAAAGTCATTTACTGTGGGCACATGTGGTTACCATTTTACAAATTCAAAGCTTAATTGAGCCTTGAGAGGTCAGTGGTGTGATTATTAAAGGTGAGATCTCTGAAAAAGTACCCTTCACTCCCTCCATCACCATCACCAGAAACTGGCCCATTGCTAAGCTGGCTTGGAGAAAGTCTGACTAAAGGAGAAAGACCAAAGTAATGACTCAGCACCTAGGCAAGAGTTGATCCTTCCTGCCTGATTATTCTAATGGAATTTGAAAGGCCCTAAAATGTTGCCCATCAAATGGGATTAGTTCTGAATGAGAGCTTTTCTACTCACATAGATTCATCTGTCAAAGGATAAATTATAATTTCAATATAACTCATTCACTACTTATTAAGCACTCACTAGACACTGTTCTAGAAGCTGGGAGTGTTTTGGAAGCCAGATGAGGGCCCTGGCGGGGAGTTAGACTATAAACGAACAAGATAACTGAGCTGATGATAAGGCCTACAGAGACAGATAATGGGATAGAAAGTTTTAGGGAGGCCTAAGGAAGCATCTTTAGAAGAGACAATTGCACTCTGCATGAGGAGAGACCACCAGCCTTGCAAAGATCTAGAGTGAGGGCATTCAGACCCAGGGAACAGTTGGCACAAAGACCCTAAGGTGAAAGAAATTTGCCATTTCAGAGAAAACAGAGCAGTGAAGAGGACAGCGGGGCTGGCGTACCATGGGGCAGAGGAAGGATATTTTACAGGTTGCTTCCACGGAGGAGCCTCCTGCCATCTATTTCTGGAGCTGCTGCTCCCCTGCCCCTGGTTGTTCTTTGCAATGTCTGAGCACAACGTGGGACCCAGCCATTCCAGCTCATCCAACCTAACTGCCCACAGAGACCCTTCTCTCGCTCTCTTTCTTTCAGAGTTTTATACTCACCATTTTAGGGAAATAGATGGGATCTGTTTACCTTTCTGTTTCTTCTTTTTTTCATTAGAATCTCATGATTAAATTGTCTAATAGACTTTATCTTTATCTTTGCAAGGCGGTGTCAGTGCTTGAAGCTAAATGAACAGTAAAAACCTGTAGGTAATAGTATATAAAACTTTCTCCCAGATTCTGAGCCCACCCGAGCTCAGAGGTACTTCCTTTCCTTTCAGATGATCCAGCCAGAGATTGCAGTTTAGGTATAACAACGGGAGTGCAATGGTCTAATATATGCTAGTTGCATTTTGCAAGACCTTCAGAATGGGTGACTAGTGACACTAAATTCTCCACCTTCCGTGGAATTTCTCAAAGATAAGCAGTGATTTTCCTAAAGATGGGAAGTTTGGGTGGATGGGCATTCTCCCAGAACTGGAACCCATGATTTTCTGCATGAAAACAGATTCTCTCTCATCTAAGAATCCACCACCTTCTAAGAATAAGTTCTAAAAGATCGTGGTTCTTCCAAGCAAAGTTGAAACAGCAGTTCAAAAGGAACCCATAGAAAATGGCCTCAAGAAATCAGTGGACGAGACTGAAAGTTGTCCCCATCAGAGCTGCTCCAGCTGCCAATGTGGTGGCCCTGGCCATGACCTGCTGACTTGCTTTTGTGGGATCCAGGCCACTTCCTCTCTGCTTTTCTCTTCAGCAAAAATTTGTTTTTCAGAGCCCGGCCTGAAGACTCCCTTGGAAACTTCTCCCAGCCCTGATCCCAACACGCTCTTCTACGCCAGTTACTATGGTCTGATTGAGAGAGGCTGGCTCAAGTTCCTTACACCAAATTTGGATTTGGAACACTGACAATCGAAATGTTAGGTCTTAACAACTTCCTCACTTTTATATGCACAGATATACATTCAGATTCTATGCGGTTAGACTCAGTTTTTCAGTGAGTGAATTTTTCTCTGAATGATTTAGTCATTGTGAAACATAAGACTTGGACCACAGGAAGCAAACCATGATTAAGAATCCAGTTCAAATTTCATTCTCTTTCCCCTGGGGATAAGAAGGTGCAGCCAGAAGGAATGTAATTATGGTAATTACTTTCTCTGAGGTGTGATAACAGTTTTCTGCCATACCTAGGGAATGCGGAGGTTAGGTGGTTTCTGTCACCAGTCCCCACTGGGTGGGGCTACATAAACTTTATTTTGGAAATACTAGAACAGTAACCACTTTTGCCAGGAACATTCCTTGGAAGATGAATGAGGACTGGGCAATGCTAAACATTAAATAAAACATTTCTTTATAAAGCTTTTTATTATTTTATGGGGCAATCTCTCTGTTCTTTTAATGAATGATAATGTGTGAAAAAGACCCAGCTTCATGAAGATACCACGTAATTCAGGAGATCTAACTACATGCCCTTAAGATCTTCATATAGAGAAGCAGTCTATTTGATAGGAAACAAAAAAGCATAGTCATTCACTGATACCCATGCAAGTCAAATTAGTTAAAAGGAATGGAGGTAAGAGGTATTACCATCTCCCAGCTTCAGTAGCACTAAGTAATGGTGTGCTTACAGACTTAGGAAGGTATTCCAACCCTCCTGAATCATCCAAGCCCCAATTAAAGGGCATTAACATTGCTGAGGGCTGCATTTAATGGATGATTTGTTTTCTGCAATTAACTTTAGTTAATTTCAGATTAACTCCAAATTATTTTTAGTTCTCTACATAAAGGGACATGATCCTTTTCATGGCAATAATAATGTAAACAGGGCTCCTTTTCTTCCCACAGATGGAAAAACAATCTTCCAGGAAGCTCTAATTATTTTAAAAGATCTATAATATTTTATATGCTGGGAACTTCATTAGATGAAAGATGATGGAATTTATAGATAGTTTAAAAATAAACAGTAACCAATTTCCATGTAGTAAAACACTACCACATTTTTCTGTATTTACACTTCACCCAATGTGGGCAGGGTCAGGACTTGACTCAGTTTAAAGAATTCCCGTGGACCTGGGCAGGATCTGCTGGGTGTGGACACCACAGTGGTGTGTACATGCTCAGTCCAGCCCGCTAAGTCTCAAGCCTGGCCTTTCAGCATAGCAGAAGCTTCTTCGTCTCAAAGAATGTGATTTGGAAACAGTTGGTTATTGTTATTAATTATTTTAACTGCTGCAATTTGAGCATTTATTGTATTACTTGCATTTAAATCCTCACTGTTTTTTTTTCTTTTTGATTATTTTTTCCACATGTTCTAAAGAATTTTTTTAAGTTAAATATTATTATCCATATTTTACAGATGAGAAAACTGATCCGTAAGAAAGTTGTGGGAAATTTAAGGCTCTTGCCCCAGGTCACCTCGTTAATAATGAATGGGAAAAAGATAAACAGATTTCAATCCTGGCTTGTGGATATGCTTTCTTTGGCACACAAATTATTTTAAAATTTTAGATTTAAATGTCAACGTTTAAAAGTTGGGAGGCTTTAGAAATAAATCCACATTCCCTATCTCTTGAAAAACTAGAAGATCCAGCAATGCCACTTGTAAATTCTTGTGTGATAATAGCTAGAGCTTAGTAACAGCTGCTTCTTAGACAGGAGACCAGCTTGCCAAGGGCCAGGCTGGGCCTGCTCCCCTCATTGGTTTTGCCCTTCCCAGGCCACTAGACCTTGGAATTTGTGGTTCCTGCCTTGTTTAATCCCTCTTGTGCTTGTGAGTGAGGATCAGGCCACCCCTTCCCTTACTACCTGCCTCTAGGGGTAGGGTGGGGCAAGGGAGTAATAAGAGCTTTATAAATGATTGCTATCCTACCTAGGAAACTTTCAAGGCTTTCCCTTTATTTTAGCTTCTTTAGAAATTAAGTTCATTCAGAGATCACCACTGAAAATAGAAGAAAGCATTATGTATTAGACCTATAATAGCTGTTTACAAAACTAGGTGAATTGCTGTCTACTTTTACAGCTAGAAAATCATTCTACTTCTGTTCAGTTTTAGTATGTGTAACCTTTTCTTTTGACTTTAATTACAAAGTCACATTGCATGTGCATTTTCAAGTGTGTAAATCCAAGTGAAAAGTTATATTTTTTATTTGCATCTATTTACCCAACACAGAGTTCAAACGTCTTTTCATATGTTCATTGTCCATTTGTATTTCTTTTCCTGTGAATTATCTCTTCATATCTTTTGTCCATATTCTATTATTTGATCTTTCCTTATTGTTTTACAAAAGATTTGTGAATTGTATAGTTTCTTCCCTGTTTGTCTATGTCTTTTGTTTTATTTTGTGTTACTCATTCCTCCCTGTCTATGTCTTTCAACTTGGTTACTTTTTTGGGGGTGGGGGAGGGGGGTCATACAGAACTTTTTTATTTTTGTGTAGTAGTTTCATTTTTATTTGTTTATTTATTTATTTACTTATTCATTTTTGAGATGGAGTTTCACTCCTGTTGCCCAGGCGGAGTGCAATGGCGTGATCTCGGCTCACTGCAACCTCTGCCTCCTCGGTTCAAGTGATTCTCTTGCCTCAGCCTCCTGAGTAGCTGGGATTACAGGTTCCCACCACCACACCTGGCTAATTTTGTACTTTTAGTAGAGACGGAGTTTCACTATGTTGGCTAGGCTGGTCTCGAACTCCTGACCTCAGGTGATCCACCCGCCTCAGCCTCCCAAAGTGCTGGGATTACAGGTGGGAGCCATGGCCCATTTGTTTATTTTTTTAGTTGGCGTCTCACACTGTCACCCAGGCTGCAGTGCAGTGGCACAATCATAGCTCGCTGCAGCCTCAACCACCTGGGCTTAAGGGATTCTCCCACCTCCTCCCAGCTTCTCCCACCCCAGCTTCCTTAGTAGCTGGGACCACAGGTGTGTGCCACCACACCCGGCTAATGTTTTTATTATTTGTAGAGATGGGGTTTTGCTATGATACCCAGGCTGGTCTTGAATTTCTGGGCTCAAGCAATTCTCCCTTCTTAGCCTCCCAAACTGCTAAGATTACAGGCATAAGCCACCACGCCCTGCCCATGTATTAGTTTAAAAGAAGCTATAAAATTATGGGTTTGGGGTATACTGGCAAAGGTTTTCCCTATCCTAAGATTAAAAAAAAAATCATACATTGAGTACCTTGCAGACTTAAGTTTTATATTTAAATCTTTGATCCACCTGTGATACATTTTTCTGTAAAGTATGGGGTAGAAAATACAGTTTATCACGTTTCAAGTGATTATTTACAGAGTGAGTCATATTTTGTCCACTGATTTGTAATGCCACCTAAAATATTTATCAAATTCCTTTATATACCAAATCTCTTTCTGGAATAGTTCTTGTTTAATTTTCTGTTCACATATTTATTGTGCCAACACCAAACTATTTTAATTATTATAATATTGTATTTTAATATATGATTAGACTGGCTGGCCATGGTAGCTCACGCCTATAATCTCAGCACTTTGGGAGGCTGAGGTGGGTGGATTGCCTGTGCTCAGGAGTTCAAGACCAGCCTGGGCAACATTGAGAGACCTCCATCTCTATAAAAAATAAAAAAAATTAGCTGGGCATGGTGGTGCGCGCATATAGTCCCAGCTACTTGGGAGGCTGAGGTGGGAGCATTACTTGAGACTGGGAGGCAGAGGTTGCAATGAGCTGAGATTGCGTCCCTGCAACTCCAGCCTGGGTAACAGAGCAAGACCCTGTCTCAAAAAAAACCAAAAAAAAAATCCACACACATATATGATAAGACTAATAACCCCTCAAAACTCTTCATTTTAAAAATTTTATGTGGAATATTACATTATTCCTCTAACTTGTTTTTTGTCTATATAAAAACTATAAATTCTCAACTTTTTTTTTTTTTTTTTTTTTTTGAGACAGAATTTCACTCTGTTGCCCAAGCTAGAGCACAGTGGCACAATCTCGGCTCACTTCAACCTCTGCCTCCCAGGTTCAAGCAGTTCTCATGCCTCAGCTTCCCAAGCAGCTGGGATTACAGGCATGCCCCACCACACCCGGCTAATTTTTGTATTTTTAGTAGAGATGGGGTTTCACCATGTTGGCCAGGCTGGTCTCAAACTCCCGACCTCAGGTGATCCACCTGCCTTGGCCTCCCAAATTGCTGGGGATACAGGCGTGAGCCACTGTGCTCGGTCGACTTCAATTTTTAATTTTTATTTTTTGTTGGATTCTTTTATGCTTTTCAATGACCTAACTTCATATTTTGTAATAAGCCAGTCACCTTCCTAAATTTCTCCATTGCTTCTAAATAGTTTTTAGTTGATTAAGTTTGGTTTTCCATATCATATAATCATATCATCAGCAAAAAGCCAAAAAAAAAAAAATACATAGGTTAGTCCTAACAATCATCCTCACACTGAGAAAACAGAAGCAATCACAGTGAACTTCCATGAAGTTTCCATAACAATGTTTATGTCCTACTTCCTACCAGTATTTGTATTCCAACATAGATGCTTTCCCTCCCTCCTCATTTTACTTGGAGAACAGATTGGCCTGGTCTCAACCATTATTGCAGGAGAAAGGTGTAAATGGTAAAGGAAGGCACAGTTTGGATTAGGCCACAAGAAGGAGCAGATGATACCGTCAGATGCTTATAGGGTTGGGGCAGCTAATGGGCTTCTAAACTATTTGGTCCCTGGCTTACTTAGCAAGAAGGGTAGGGAAGACCAAACTCTGCACTCTTTTTTTTTTTTTTTTTTTTTTTGAGACAGCGTCTCCCTCTGTCTCCCAGGCTGGAGTGCAGTGGTGCGATCTCAGCTCACTGTAACCTCTGCCTCCCAGGTTCAGGTTCAGGAGATTCTCCTGCCTCAGCTTCCCAAGTAGCTGGGACTACAGGCGCCCGCCACTATGCCCGGCTAATTTTTTGTATTTTTATTAGAAACGGGGTTTCACCGTGTTAGCCAGGATGGTCTCCATCTCCTGACTTCATGATCTGCCAGCCTTGGCTTCCCAAAGTGCTGGGATTACAGGTGTGCGCACCTGGCCTGTGTACTTTTTATCCTATCCGTTTCCTCCCCAACAAGAAGATTGTTCTTGCAATCACACTCCTTTTTCTTTTTCTTTTTCTTTTTCTTCTTTTTTTTTTTTTTTTGTTATGAGACAGAGTCTTGCTCTGTCGCCCAGACTGGAGTGCAGTGATATAATCTCGGCTCACTGAAACCTCCACCTCCCAGGTTCAAGCAATTCTCCTGCCTCAGTCTCCCAAGTAACTGAGATTACAGGTGTCCACCACAAGGCCCAGCTAATTTTTTTTCTTTTTTTTTTGTATTTTTAGCAGAGATGGGGTTTCACCATGTTAGCCAGTCTGGTCTCGAACTCCTGACCTCAAGTGATCTGCCTGTCTCGGCCTCCCAAAGTGCTGGGATTACAGGCGTGAGCCACGGCGCCCTGCCCACATTCCTTTTTCACCAACTTTTCCTCTATTGAGTTATTTCCATCAACGTGTAAACTTATTATTTTTCTGATCTTAAAATGAAATACTCAAATTGTGATGAATGTAAAAGAAAAAAAGAGATAAAATTTTCTTTGACCCACTTCTCCTTATAGCTTATCTCATTCCTCTATATACCACTTTACAGCAACACTCCTGGAGTAGCCTTTACTTTCCCTCTCCAGTTCCTCTCCTCTCATTGTTACTTTCATGTCAGAGTGCTTTTTGCCTCCACCACTCTGCTGAACAGCTGTTGTTAGTAGTCCTAACAAAATCTATTTGCAAATGTTTGCCAAAGTCCAAGAGTGTAAACTTAAAGCTGCATGCTAAAATGTCAGCGTAAAGCAGGTACACACACAAGTACGCGTCACTGCCAACCTGTTCCTTTACCTGGCAAACCTTAGAAGGAGCACGTGAACAGTGTGCCAACTTTCGGCTGTGGGCCAGCGGCTGGAACCCTCACCTGCATGTTGAGCTGCTTATCATGCAGGGCTCTCTGCAGCTCCAGCAGGCTCCCCTTGAGCCTTCTCAGCTTTCCAGCCAGCTGCTCGGCCTCGTCCTTGGTGTGAGCTTTGCCCTCCAGCAGCAGGTTCTCATTGTGGACTGACAGTTCTGATAAAGCCACCACCTTCTGCTCTATTTCCACCAGCATATTCTGCAGCAACAGAAATAAGAATGAAACTCACACACCTCCCCAGCCTCTGCAAAGACTGTTTCCCACAGTGAAATACAGCCCTTTGGAGTCTTTTACGAAACGGACAGGCTTTCATGATTTTTTGTAGTTTTCCCACGGCCTTGACGAGTGAGTAGTCTGTAGGCTTTTTTTTATATTTTTAAATTTATTTTTATTTTTTTAGACAGAATCTCACTCTGTCGCCCAGGCTGGAGTTTAGTGGAGCGATCTTGACTCACTGCAAGCTCCACCTCCCAGGTTCACGCCATTCTCCTGCCTCAGCCTCCCGAGTAGCTGGGACTACAGGTGCCCACCACTATGCCCGGCTACTGTTTTGTTTTTTAGTAGAGACGGGGTTTCACCTTGTTAGCTAGGATGGTCTCAATCTCCTGACCTCATGATCCGCCCACCTCGGCCTCCCAAAGTGCTGGGATTACAGGGGTGAGCCACTGCGCCTGGCCCTTTTTCGTTTTTGTTTTTTTTGAGGGAGGGTCTTGTTCTGTTGCCCAGGCTGGAGTGCATTGGCATGAACATGGCTCACTGCAGCCTCCATCTACTGGGTTCAAGGGATCCCCCTGCCTGAGCCTCCCATGTAGCTGGGATCACAGACATGTGCCACCACACTTGGCTAAATTTTTTATTTTTTCAACAGAAACAAGGTCTCACTTTGTTGCCTGGGCTGGTCTCAAACTCCTGGGCTCAGACAATGCTCCCACCTCAGCCTTCCAAAAGTGTTGGGATTACAGGTGTGAGTCACTGTGTCTGGTGACTTTTAATTGTCTGTTATGGTATTAGGGGTCCATAAAAAATTTGCCTGAGCCTCTTAATTTTTCTTTTCTTTTCTTTTTTTTTGAGACAAGGTCTCCTCTAAAATGGAGACTAAATTAGAGAAAAAGAAAAATAGCCTTTCTTCTTCCTAGATAAGACTTAAAACAAAAAACAAAAAAGACTAAAAAAAAAACAAAAAAAAAGTTTTACTTTCCTCATAAATCATTGTTTTTATATTAATTCTGCACCCTTTGAAATGTACTTTCTTCTTTAAATAAAGTAATTTGTTAATGAGAAAAGATACTTCATTTCCCTATACAAAATCAAAATTAAGAATATAAAGTCAGGCTGGGTGTGGTGGCTCTCACCTGTAATCCCAGCACTTTGGGAGGCCGAGGCAGGCAGATCGCTTGAGCTCAGGAGTTTGAGACCAGCCTGGGCAACATAGCAAAACCCCGTCTCTCCAAAAAATACAAAAAAATAAGCCAGGCGTGGTGGCACGTGCCTGTACTCCCCGCACTTGCGGGGCTGAGGTGGGAGAATTGCTTGAACCCAGGAAGTCAAGGCTGCAGTGGGCTGAGGTTGCATCACTGCTCTCCAGCCTGGGTGACAAAGTGAGACCTTGTCTCAAAAAAAAAAAAAAAAAAAAAGAATATAACATCAAACCAAAAAACTAGAACTAAGTAGAAGAGTAATACTTTTATTAAAATAGGAATTAAAAGATGATTTCCTGAGGATTATTGTTAAGAAATTAACATAATTCTGTGCAGGGTTGATTTTACCATTAGGCACAGCAAGTACAGTGCTGAGGGTCTGTGATGCTTTTAGAGCCCCAAGAAAATGTTTGATTTTAATTTCTTTTAAAATCAAAAGAAAAAAACTGAATATAATAATATGGAATACATCACAACAAATCTATTCCGAATCATTCAAGTCTTTGTACCACAGCAATTGTAAAACTGAAAACATAATTTTTAGCACTTCCATGGGGGAAACAGCCTACAAAAATGAAGTGCCCAGACCCACAAAGGACATCACGTGGTTCCAATTCTGTGTAATAGTCACCGTTATAATTAGTGTGCAACTGGATTCATATTAGATTTTAATTGACAAGATTTTAGCTGGCTTATATGTAAGATTTTAATTGAATCTAATTAAAATTTGAATTAATTTAAAGTAGTATTTTAATATTAGATTTTTAAAAACTATTTTCTGGTGTGATTTAATATGTTTCCAGTTTCTTAAAGTAAGCTTGTCCAACCCACAGACCATGGGCCGCATGTGGCCCAGGACAGCTTTGAATGTGGCCAACACAAATTCAGAAACTTTCTTAAAATGTTATTTTTTTTTTTGTAATTTTTTTTTAAGCTCATCATCTAGTGCTAGTGTATTTTATGTGTGGACCAAGACAATTCTTCTTCTTCCAATGTGGCCCAGGGAAGCCAAAAGATTGAACACCCCTGTCTTAAAGTATGGTCAAAACACTATTTTAATACTTTGGAAAAGTATTGAAATACATTACCTGGTTTATGGACTTTATGCGTTACAATAAAAACAGATATCTTCACAAGAGAGAGGTGGCAGTATGATAAAACATAACTTTGAAATGTTAGTTTGGGTGGTAACTTCAAGTGCCAAAAGGCAATGGGCTAATAGATGTTTCTTCTCAAAAAATAAACATTAGAAAGAAGATATAAAGAGCAGAAAAACTGGCATATGGCTAATTAAACTCTATCATCATGGCAAAGAATAACAGTGCTTTGCATACACATAGATAAGTTTCCCAAAGCATTAAAAAATCCGAATGAAAATGATCAATATTATGAATCTCAAATCACAAATAAGAATAGCCAAAATGGTGTACCGTAAATTAAGAAAAAAGTTAGTGTGCACTAAGTAATGATTTTCACATATTTCCTCTGAGTCCAAAAAAAAGGAATACAAAGTTGTATAAATTGATACTTAACCCTGAAGACTAGATAGGGTTTTCTAGATATTTCCTAGTTAATAAAACGAAAAAGCTTTTAAGGTATACTTCACCCATGTGCGAAGTCAAATATGAAGATCATCATTGAAGTTTGATGACAAGCATATGGGACTTCATTATCTATTCTTTATACTTATATGCATTTTTGAAAAATTCCATAATAAAGAGGTAAGAAAATAGCATTAGAATAAAGACTTTAATGCAATTACTCCTCACAGTAATTCCTAGAGCCCTAACATGGGTGGAAAACACATTCTCTGCTCCAAAAGACAGGCTTCCCATCTTCAGTCTCCCTGTTTGCCTAAAACTGACACTTGGAAAAGTTTTCCGAATAATATATCAGGATTATAACCAAAATTGCAACAGAGCACCTAGAGATACTTCCTGTTGTGTTTATTTCCAGTCTGACTGACTGCTACTGATTCTCCCCATTGGCTTTGTATTCCTTAATAAGTACTAAATATAGATACTATGGTATTTTGGTATCTACAGTTTTTAAACATGACCTTTAGGAAGCCGGAGACACTGCGGTCAATGTTTTTCAAAAAGTGAGTCCAAGTTTGGATTTCATTTAAGCTTTTATAATGTATTACTTTTCTATTCTTTAAATATATAAAGTCTATGGGTTGGGAAAAATCATATATCCACACCAAGCCTTTTTATAGTATGTTTTCTGTAGTTTAAAAAAATGTGCTTCATGATGTTGACATATTCCTTTGAGACCATTTTGGTACCTGGCAGTCCACAAGCTGGGCCTCCATGTCCATGGGCTCCTTGGGTGGACTCAGCGCAGTGTCCAGAGTGGCCTTGGTACTCAAGAGCCAGCTGTCCAGCTCATCGGCTTCACAGCGATACCTCTGCAGGGCCTGTTCCTGCCTTTGTTCCTCCAGCTGATCATTCAACTTCTCCTGTTGAATTCAGTAGAAGGTAACATAGATCACGCTAAGGTAAAATCTTGAGAATTTAACACAGTAAAGCAATGGTTCCAGGCCCTGGATGTACATAAGAATCACTGGTAAAACTTTTAAAAATTTCCTTTGCTTAGGCCACATCCCAGAACAACAATCAGAATTTCTAGGGGTGAGTCTCAAAATTGGTATTTTTAAAAAGACTCCCTAGTGATTTTAATGTGTACCTAGAGTTGAACAAGGTATTCTCAAATAACATACCTATAGGACCAGGCAGTAATAGAAATGATGGAAATCAGTCAAGGATTAGAACAAAACAATGGCATAAAGCGGTTGGTAAATGGCAGTAGACACCGGACCTCTATTTCTGGGAAGAGTAGGGAGTGATGGAGACTGTGGCAAACTGAAAAACATGCGGCCTGCCTAAAACAGCAGCCACATACAGTTTCAGGCAATTGATCCCTGTGGGAAGGGGTGGCCCAGTGTTAACTTTCATCTCCAGTAAAGGCAGAAATCCAAATTTCTAGGTTAGCTCTCTGAGTTTTTCAATGATTGCAAATAATTCATGTTGAAAAAAAAAATCCAGGTCAATCGCTTCATTTTGAAACCCCCACAAGTTTTTCATAGAGTTACTGGGGACAATATAAATGAATTAAAAGTTAACTTTTAAAATACTCTAAATACTTTATTTTAAAAATTATTTTATGAATACTTTATTATTTTAAAATTAATTTTATTGAGCCATTTAAAATAGAAATTAAGAAGTAGGGCAGACACATCGGCTTTAAATTTCTCTAATACAAGAAGTATTAGGTTGGTGCAGAAGTAATTGTGATTTTTGCCGTTACTTTTGCACAAATCTAATATATGGATATATTATTTGACTAATCATATAATAGGTAAAACTAGAGAGAGACTACACACCCAGCAACAGGGTCATGGTTAATTGCATTATGGTGTAATTAGCGCTAAATAAAATAATATTCAGTTCATATAATAAGAAATGTATTGAGAACCCATTATGTGCCAGAGAAGCTGCTAAGAGATACAAGATGATAGATACTATAAAGGTCTTTAGGGAGCCTCCAGTCTAACCAAACTATAGGAGCAACAATATGAGTAGCCTAGAAGCTTAGGGCCAAGAATTTACGAGAGAACAAATAAAAAAGGAAGACAGCTGATTTTTAACACAGATATTACTGCTGCCCAAATTTGTCTCTATATTAAATAATATTTAAATTAAGTAATGTGGGAACCAGAATTGCAAGAGTATTTTCATGAATTACTATGAATTGGCTAACAGTGACTAAGTAGGATTTATTATTTATAGTATTAGTAATATCATCCATCAAATACTGTCTTGTAAACATAGCAAACCATTATGCAAATCCTCTACAATTATTCTTCACAAGGCTCGTGTCTACCAAGAATTTGCTTTCCACATTCTCAATATTTCACGCCTGAAATGAGTCAGAAAGGAGTCAAAGGACATATTCATGGCTACACACTGACTGTACTCTATTCAGGAGACTGTTTTGTTTTGTTTGTTTGTTTGTTTGTTTGCTTTTTTGAGACAGAGTCTCGCTCTGTTGCCCAGGCTGGAGTGCAGTGGTGCAATCTTGGCTCACCACAACCTCTGCCTCCCGGGCTCAAGTGATTCTCCTGCCTCAGCCTCCCAAGTAGCTGGGACTACAGGCACACGCCACCATGTCTGGCTCATTTTTGTATTTTTAGTAGAGACAGGGTTTCACTATGTTAGCCAGGCTGGTTTCAAACTCCTGACCTCGTGATTCACCTGCCTCAGCCTCCCAAAGTGCTGGGATTACAGGTGTGAACCACCCCTCCCGGCCGTGGAGACCATTCTTGAAACACAATCCCAGCTTAGGAGAAGGAAGCAATGAAAATGTAAATACGTAAGTAACCCACATACTTGGTAACACAACATTAAAAGTTAACTCAGAAGTGAGGAGGCCACTTTAGAGTTATTGGTTACCTCCAAAAGCTGCCGTTTCCCCGAGGCTTTCATCCTGATGGTGGACATTCGCTCGGCTAAGACAGTGAGCGTGGACTGCAAGGCCAGCTGCTCCGCGGGGTCGGCCTCACAAGACTCGGATACCAGCTCCTCTGCGAGAGAGGACTGGAGCTCATTGATTTCATCCTGGAGCATGAGAATCTCATCCATCAATGCCTGGAGGAAAGACTGTGGAATCACACTCATGTATTCATTTCTTCACTGAGGGATCATTAGCACTAGCTGAGTCTCACATCCATTGGGATTAGCGGAAGAGATTTCACCTGGGAATCATTAATCAATCAACAAATAGCAGCCTACTCACCTACATTTCTAAATGAAAGGCCAGGACTTTTCTGATTTTATGTACGTATCACTAACCAAAGTGAGTTTGAACAACTTAATTAATCTTTCTAGTTTTCAATAGGATCATCTGTAATACAAGGATCATCTGTAATATCAACTTATTTTTTATTTTTTAGAGACAGAGTCTCACTCTGTCACTCAGGCTGGAATGCAGTGGTATGATCACAGCTCACTGTAATCTTGAACTCCTGGGCTCAAGCAGCCCTCCTGCTTGAAGCTGGGACTACAGGTGTGTGCTACCACACCTGGTAATTTTTTTTTTTTTTTTTTTTTTTTACTTTTTGTAAAGACAGGATCGTGCTATGTTGCCCAGGCTGGTCTCAAACTCCTGGCCTCAGGGAATCCTCCAGCCTGGATCACAGGCATGAGCCACCACATTTCTCAATCATTTCTAAGAGTCTCCAATACAACGTTGAAAATAAAATGTATTACTTTCTTCCTCAACATGATTTTCCCACATTAACTTATTGCTTTCCCCAAATCTGAAACAGCATTGAACTCTAGTACAAAACTCACATGGTTTCTCACAGGATGGGAGAAACCTGTAACCTATTTCTATGTCATCACACTACTCATTTTTCTCATTTACCAAACTCTAAAAAATAAGGGTCTCTCCCGGGTGATGTCTTCCATTCCCAAGACTTCAAATGCTTTCTAATCCTGAGCACTTCCAAAGGTACATCCCTAACCCAGACACCTGCCCTAAGTTTCAGGCTGTGTGTTCAACTTACCTAGTTCACGGGTGTCTGCATAGTGTTAAGTCTAATCCTGCTTCCCCGCCTGTCTTCCACCACCTCTCATTATGGCTCAAGCTGGAGACTTGGGAGTCACTTTTCACACCTTCCTCTCCTTCACTCACCAGATCCAAACCATCACCCAGTCCAATGGCTTTTATCTCAAAAATATATCTTGTATATCTGAATATCCCCACTGCCCCCACCTGAAGCCAAAGTCAACTTCCTCTCTCGATTGAGTTGCTATATAATGGTCTACTAATGAGTCTATCTGCTTACACTCTTGTTGCTCCAGTCCAGTCTATATGAAGCAATTACAGCAACCTTTTGAAAATATCAATTAGGTCCTCTCACTCCCCTGCTTTGAAATATGTACTGGATTCTTGCTGTGAAATAAATCAAACTTGTTACTACACTCGTGTAGTCTCACTCTTCCTGCCTCGTGTGCCACACTCCCTTCTTGCTCACCATACTCCAGCCTTCTTCAGCCACTCCAGGGCCCCACTTCAGTCACTTCCTGGCTTCAGGGCCTTTGAACATGCCGTTCCCTCAACGCGGAAAACTCTTCCCGCTCTGTGTGAGATGGCTCTACTCATCCTTTGCTCTTAGGTTAATTGTCATATCTTCAGAGAGGCCTTTCATGACCACCCAATCCTAAGAAAATCTCCATCATTCTCTCTCATAGCATCCTGTTTTCCTGTCTATCATAATTATACTTGATTTTATTTCTCTTTTTTGGAATATTTTATGACTTGCTCTTTAGATGGAATCTTCACAGGAGAAATTGTTATTTAGGATTCCAATGAAGTTGGAAAAACAGGCTCTATCACCAGAGCAGCAACTATGATTTCAAGTAAAGTAACATAGGCTTTATATTTGCCAGCATTTCATAGTTTCCAATGTGCCCTTATTTGCATAATTCCTATCTTTTCCACAGGACTGGAGGCTTCACTGTAAGTGCAGTGCCTCCTCAGAGTGGGCTCTCACAATGTTAAACAGCAAAAACCCCTTATCTTTCCCTAATATCAAATATCATCATGACAATTAATTTTTAAATAAACTATTAATATTATATACATCTAGAAAAGTGAACAGATTATAAGCACACCAACTATATATATCCATGCTGCTGCTACCCAGATCAAGAAATGGAACATTTCCAGGATTCTATAAGCTCTTTTGACCTCCTCCTTCTTGCTACTGCTGTCTTCAAAAATCACCACTGTGTTAACTTGTAAATATCAGGGGACTTTGGCCCTTATTTGAGCTTTATAGAAATGGAATCATACACGATGCACTGCTCTGTGTCTGGCTCCTTTCATTTTGTTGCACGGAGAAAGAGTTAACCCATTTTTATCATTATACCATATTCCACTGTCGCCTAGTTGTGAATTGTTTTCACTTTAAGTTTTTCTAGTGGGTTTAATAGTGGAATCTCATTGTAATTTTAATTTCCATTTCCCCGATGACTAATGAGATTGAGTGTCTTTTGTGACTGCCTGCTAAAAATCTTTTGCCCATTTTCCACTAGAGTTGTTCCTTTTCTTATTGCTGTATGGAGTTGTTTGTATATTCTGGATAGGAGTGCCTGTGTTTCTTTTGGTCTGCATATAGCAAATAATCTGCTCCCACTTTGAGGCATGGTTTTCCCTTAACGGGAAAAGACTTCCTTAATAATATCTGTTGATGGAAAGAAGTTCTTAATTTTATCTTGGTCTAATAGAATCAATATTTTCCTTTATTGTTAGGGCTTTTGGTGTACTATATAGGAAATCTTTTGCCTAATCCAAGCTCATAAATAGAATACATTCTCATAGGTTATATTCTGTAAGAATGCTACTCAAAGCGTGGTCCACGGAATAATAACAGTCTGCACAATGTTTGTTACTGGCTTATGATGAGATAAACATATTGAGAGCAAGTGCTAAGAAACTCTTATAGTAATTTGACAGTTATGACATCCAAGCAGCATTTGATTTAATTTTACTAAAGTATCCGTCTGTGATGGATTAGAATGTTTTTTAAAAAGATCATTCACCATAGATATTTTAAAGTATTATTTTCAAACTTTTTTTTTGGTAATAACTTCACATTTAGATCTACAAACCACATAAACTTAATTTTCATGTCCAGTGTAGAAAGAGGTGAAAATTCTTTTTTTTCACCCATTGTTTTGCAGTGTAATCTTTGCCACAAGTCAAGTGTCTGTATAAATGTGATTCTGCTCCGGGCTCGAATTCTGTTCCATCAACCCATTTGGCTGTTTGTGCAAATACCACACAATCTTAATTATTGTAGCTTTATAAATCTCCCTATCTGGTAGGATATATCTTTCAACTTTATTAATCTTTTTCAAGACTGTCCTGGTTATTCTTTACTTCTGGCATTTTTAATATATATTTTCCCACACATTTGCAGCATACTTTATTATTATTATTACTATTTTTGAGACAGAGTCTCACCCTGTTGCCCGTGCTGGAGTCAGTGGCAAGATCTTGGCTCACTGCAACCTCTGCCTCCCGGGTTCAAGTGATTCTCCTGCCTCAGCCTCCAGAGTAGCTTGGATTATAGGCATGCACCACCACACCCAGCTAATTTTTGTATTTTCAGTAGAGATGTGGTTTCACCATGTTGGCCAGGCTGGTCTTGAATTCCTAGGCTCAAGTGATCTGCCCGCTTCAGCCTCCCAAAGTGCTGGGATTACAGGCATGAGCCACCACACCCAGCATGCAGTATACTTTAGAATTAGCTTGTCAACCTCCACCAAAAAACCTTGCTGCAATTTTTAAAACGTGATTGCAATGAATTTACAGACTGATATTGTTTATTATATATGCAAATTATTTTTTATACATTCAAAGTATTATACATTCAAAAACTTCCTTTCAGTAAATTATTTTCCATTATTTCATAATAATGTTTTGTGCCTGAATGCTAAAAGTATAAAACCTATATTTGGTTTGATTTTAAATGCTCCTCCATAATTAGATGGATCTTATTATGTCTTTGTTTTTTTTTTTTACACTGATCCTTCTGTACAAGCAAGAAGAGCCTCCTAACAATTTCACACTGTGTTCATTCTCATCCTCTCTTCTGTGCCTTTCCACACACACTTACATTTATAGTGCCTCCTACCCACTCCTGTTGCCATTCCAAATTTTCAAACTCTGTCTCCTCAAAGTCCTTGTTAGATCTCATTTAACCTACTTTCCACTAACTGTAGCCCACAAGCAGATTTCTGTTTTCTGTTTGATGTGTTGGTAACTCTCACCAGCACTACCTCATTAAATCTCATTGGCTTTGACCAACCAGGTGCGCACAGAAGGTATCAGCTGCCATTTAAAACTCACAATGTTCTTAAATAGCTCTCTGAATGTTCTGCAGTCAGTAATAAAGGAATTAGGAAAATCTGGAACTGTTCACTTAAATCTTTTTTTAATTTTTTTGGGAGACAGTCTCGCTCTGTCGCCCAGGCTGGAGTGCAGCGGCACGATCTCAGCTCACTGCAACCTCCGCCCTCTGAGTTCAAGCAATTCTTCTGCCTTAGCCTCTCAAGTAGCTGGGACTACAGGCTGCACCACCACGCCCAGCTAATTTTTGTATTTTCAGTAGAGACAAGGTTTCACCATGTTGGCCAGGCTGGTCTTGAACTCCTGACCTCAAGTGATCCACCTGCCTTGGCCTCCCAAAGTGCTGGGATTACAGGTGTGAGCCACTTAAATCTTGTTAGAAACAGTCCTCTCCACTCATGCTTGAGTTTACTCTTAAAGATTGGACATTTTTGGAAGGTAGCTAGAGTTTTTAACTTCAAGATCTAGCAGCCAGGCTCAGGGGCGTGAGATTTTCTTTTGGGGTCATAAAGATGTTTTGGAACCAGAGAGAGACAGTGGTTGTACAACATTGTGAATGTACTAATACCACTAAATTGTACAATTTAAAATGGTTAATTTTATGCTATGTGAATTTCACCTCAATTAAAAAAAATTTAGCCATCAAATATGTCTTCAGTCCCATAACTCTGAGTATAAGAGCTGGTGGCCAGCAGCTACCCGACAATATATGATTCAAGATAAGGAGAAAGAGATGAAATGCATGCTTTTGGGTTTCTGATTTGTAATTGCAAACTTGGCATGTGTATGACACTTACATAGCTTAGAGAAGTTCCATGAGCTTCTCTAACATAAAAACTCTTTAATAGTAAGGGTGAAAAGAAACACGGACCTTATGTGACCTTCAGAACTGTCTACACGAACACAAGTTTTTGTTTGTTTGTTTGTTTTAGGGGGATGGAAGCTTGCTCTGTCACCTAGCTGCCATCTCTGCTCACTGTAACCTCCACCTTCCAGGTTCAAGCAATTCTGCTGTCTCAGCCTCCTGAGTAGCTGGGACTACAGGTGTGCACCACCATGCCCAGCTAATTTTTGTAGTTTTAGTAGAGATGGGGTTTCAGCATGTTGGCCAGGCTGAAATGTTTCCTATTTTATTTATTTATTTATTTATTTTTTGAGACGGAGTCTCGCTCTGTCGCTCAGGCTGGAGTGCGGTGGCGCAATCTCGGTTCACTGCAAGTTCCGCCTCCCAGGTTCACGTCATTCTCCTGCCTCAGCCTCCCAAGTAGCTGGGACTACAAGCGCCCACCACCATGCCTGGCTAATTTTTTGTATTTTTAGTAGAGACGGGGTTTCACCGTGTTAGCCAGGATGGTCGCGATCTCCTGACCTCGTGATCCGCCCGCCTTGGCCTCCCAAAGTGCTGGGATTACAGGCATGAGCTACCGCGCCCAGCCTTTTTTTTTTTTTTTTTTTTTTTTTTTTTTTTTTTTAAGCCTACAGTAACCTGGTATTCCTGGGCAGTCTCCCATCCAAGTACTAACCAGGCCCAACCCTGCTTAACTTCCAAGATCAGATGAGAGACCACAGTTCTTCTCACATTCTATTTTAGTTGTTACATATATGAAAAAACAAAACAAAACAAAATAACCACAGACCTCTGTGCGCTATATATCACTGAGCTTTGTGTGGCAACACATGTCCCTAAAGCATCAGATGCCCATGATAATAAGGTCGCAATGACAGAGGGCTTAACAGTCAGTACAACAGCCACAAGTCAGCTCATGAACTGCATTCAAACCTTAAAATGAAATCTGTAAGATAGCCAAGCATGGTGGCTCACACCTGTAATCCCAGCACTTTGGGAGGCCGAGGTAAGTGGATCACCTGAGGTCAGGAGTTCGAGACCAGCCTGGCCAACATGGTGAAACCTCATCTCTACTAAAAATACAAAAATTAGTCCAGCATGGTGGCAAGCACCTGTAATTCCGGCTACTCGGGAGGCTGAGGCAGGAGAATCACTTGAACCTGGGAGGCGAGGTTGCAGTGAGCCAAGATCACGTCACTACATTCCAGCCTGGGCAACAGAGTGAGACTCTGTCTCAAAAAAAAGAAATCTATAAGACAATTTAGAGAGCATAACCAGAAAGGCACAGCATTCCACACAAATTCAGTAGTTTAGACAAGTGTTTAAAGGAAAAATGTAGGAATTAGGTTACCTCCTTAAAAAAACATGAATACTTCCAAGAGAGTGTTGGGAAAGAAATAAAAACTAAAGTATTTCTATTAATTTTTAGGAAATATAAAAAACCATACTGGACTTCCTCACACCCATTCAGTTGAAATTTAGAAATAGTAATTCTATAACAGTGCTTGAAATTTTTAAAGTACCATTCCTGAAGCTAAGAACAAATTTAGATACTGTGATACCACCAGCTTTTCATGTAGGCAGCTGTGTTCCAGAACTTGTAGAACTTCTGGCACAGACAGCAAAAGGTAGCAAAAATAGCTCAGATGAAATATGTGATGATACATGAAATTATATACTAAATTCTACATTATTGCTATTTTCTTTCCCTCTCATTAGAACATTAATATGTTCTAATTATATTAATATGATATATTAATATATACAATTATATTAATATGATATATTAATATATACAATTATATTGATATATTAATATATACAATTATATTAATATGATATATTAACATAACATTAATATATTTTCTCTCTTAATAAACCATTAAGCCCCAATGACTGGTAATCTTCATTAAATTAGCTGTACCTCCTTACTGCTGTGATGGCTAGTACAACTACTACCAACTTAGAAAGGGAAAAAAAGTCATGTGGTTGGCCTTAATGACAAGAAAAGTCACAGATTCACTTCTAATTTATAATTCTCAGAATTAATGTGCAATTTTGAGTTGTCTCCATTAAATCCCTTGAACGGAATCATCATTTTGCTCCACATTCAGTTTATGTGTGTTTCCATCCTAATGCCTGAGCAACAGGGTGGTGGTGCTGATTGGAAGCTAACTTGCATTCTCATGTACGAACTCTGGAAGGGCAGAGCAGGCCACCAGTATCCTGTTTTCATGCAGCTCCTAACTATTGTGGGAGCCAGTGATGGGTCTTTGGCAATTGTGGGCAGCCTCCTGGGCCACAAGAATGGGGGCTTGAACAAAGGTGGAGATGTCCTGAAGCTGGAGAGAGGGTCAAACTACTTAAACTTTCTGCAACATCGTCATCTGATAATCTGAGTAAGTGAGTCTCAAATGCACTTTAATCCAGCCCTTGCATAATTTACACTATATTCCTTCTGAATGCTTAAAGAACGGGGCCTCCTACAGAACAGCCATCGAGGTTGGCCTGAGGAGCACATACGCAACCTGAAGGAAGCTCTCTGGCTCCTTCCAGTACTGTGAAGCAGAGGTGCAGGGAACAGCTGGACAGACAGAACCGCAGGAGCAAGGAAGACCTAGGAGCCACGGGGAGCACACTGGAGCAACAGGGACACCCCTTCAGATGAGAAAGAGGTGGCCGCTGGCAACAGAAAACTGAAGTAGCAGCTAAAGAGAACTGGGAGACACTGAGGCCCCTTTAGAAAGGAAAGGGGTTTGGGAGACTAGCAGTCTAGTGATAAAATGGGGGAAGCTCAGAGGTAAATGGCATTGGAATAGTCCCCCAAGCCCCTGACTGTCCTCCTGACTGGTCTGGTCTTGGATAACAAGGGTTAATTCTCATTTCGTGCTTTCATAGCATCCTCTGCAAATGTGGCTAAGGGTGGGTGACTGTGGGATAGCAGAAAGACCTACAGAAGGTAGTTTTTTACCAAAATAAGGCCTAAAAATGGACGCTATGCACTTCGATCTCTATCTTCAGAAGTCACAAGAGTGTAAAAAACCTGAAACCACTATTTCTCTATATGCTGTCTCTAGATGAAATGTTCTCATTTTTATGTTATACTGAAAGATATATACTGCAAAAGAATGCAACTTTATCTGACTACACATATGAACAAGCAGTCTATTCCAAGGTTATCCTGCTTCCAAAACTAGAAAGATGTAAAGTAGAAGAAAGACAAAGTACAACGTTTCACTCCTAAAGCTGTTAAGTTACCCTGTTTTGATAAACATGCTTACCATGCCATGCTTTCATAGCTCTTAATTAACATCTAAAAATATCTTTCTTTCCTCCTGCCTTCTGAAGGATTGTCACATGCTCCTGGGTTCTTGTCCCAGCCAGGCAGCATTTTCCTAATCACGGTGATGAATATGTAGGAGAATGTGTGCCTCAGTATCCTTAGACCCCAGTTATATAAAATAAATATAATTTTAACAGCGTACCTCATTAGACTGCTAAAGTATTAACCAGACTTTAATTTCTGAACATTTCTTAGCATGCATCTTAAATTGACACATTTTTAACATTATCTTTCTGCATTAGATTAATGTAATGATCTCTGTTTTTCATGTAAAGCTAATATTTTGCCTAGTTTAACCTTTTAAAAAATGATTTAAGTCAGGGACAATCACAAGATGAGACTTAGAACTTACGAAGTCTGAGATGTATTTTCTGAAGTGATAATGGAGGGGCACCCCCTGGCTAAGTTTCTTAAAACAACAATATCGAGAAAAGGTAGATTTGGAGTATATTTTATTCTTACAACAGTGGCTCACAACAAAATCAAAATAACTTGGCAACTCTAAGGAAACACATTTTGTGTAATCAAAGTTAAAAAGCAACATAAATGCATGTAGCTTTCTTTAATTAGATTCAAGATCTGAATGTCTCTCTCTCTCTCCCTCTCTCTCTTTTTCTCAGATCCCTCCCTGAATCAGTAGTAGAAATGACCACTATTAGGACCCTTGTTTACTCTGGAAGAACTGATAAGGTTAAAAAATTTTTTAAAAGTCACCTGGCTGTCTCAAACACAAGCCTGACAGGCCAACCAGTCACAAGAGTGCCTTATTCAATCAAGCAGGAAACTGAAGTCATGGCTATTTGTACCTGATGTTCAGCCATCTGGCTTTCTGGACTCCTGCCAGGCTCTGGGCTCTCACTGAGTTTCAGCTCAATAGCCTCCATCTTCGTAGAGATGGACTGGAGGGAGTCCTGGTACTTCTGCTGGCGTTCCAAAGCTTCATAGAGTGTGCGCTGCTTCTCACTGATCTACACCAGAAAAGGGATATTACCAAATGCTTCCCAGCCCCTTATCTTTCAGATTACAACATTTCTTTCTTCAGTGCTTTACCTCTGTGGCCCAACATAGGGTACTCAACTGTGGACTGGATGTGTAAACTCTCTGCATGTATTTCATAAGACAATCACTAAGGTTACTGGTGTCTGGTGGGCATAAACTAGTCCACCTTGAAGACTTACCACATTCTTTAAGGTTTCCCAAGAACGCTGCAAATCACCCAGTTTGGCAGTAGCGGATGGCTCCAATCCCGGTTCATAGAACTCCTGGGATGCGGATGTGCTGGGGTGAATTTTTGCAGCATCTGTCTGCAACCTCTCAGCAGACAAGGCTTGGTAATATGCAATGTCCTGTGAGTGCAAAGCACAGTATTGAATTAAACAAAAAGACAAAGTCTAGATTAATATGCTCTGGGTACTGTTGGTCATGTCAAGGAAAGGTTTCAGATCTACACCTTTCATGGAGCACTACAAACTAGTAAATTAGTAAACTCTTGTGACAAGAAAAATGTAAAGACTGTATCAAAGCACACTGTAATTGTTTCAGAATTTTGGTTTATATATATCAAAAAACAACTTTACCAATATTTCAAGTTGCCAAAACTCAATCTTATTCTATGTTTGTTAAATGGAAATACAAAGGATTTAAGCAGTACACATGTATTTAAAGGTTGATTAGAATAGCAAAAAAAGAGAATCTTAATGATCTAGTTCCTAAAATGTTGTCGAATGAATTCATTAAAGTTTTAAATAATTTAAAAACTACTTGACTTAAATAAAATTAAATCTACAGATGCAGCCAGATCTTCACTATCTGTGGGTTCATCATTTGCTGAATTAATTTAAATATTTTGGTATTAAATAAGAAAAATGTAATGGGGAAGTTACCACTACTCTAAGAAACAAATAATATAAAGGTTTTCTATGCATTTCCTCAAAGTATACACACAAGAAAAACAAAGTGAATGATGAAATATCATGCTTTCAAATTTTTTAAACCTATTATAAGTAACATTACATATTTTATTTGCACTGATAAAATTTACTATATCAAGAGATATAGTAAAGATGGTTTTTAACTGTTTCTATGGTTATTTATCTGTATTTCAGTAGAAATTTAATTGGGGGAGTAATTGCTATTATAAAGTTCATTGTTTTTGCAGTTGTACTGTTGAAGGGAATTATGTCAGCTTAAAATACCTGAGTCTTATTGAGAATCATGTATTGGTAAAAAGTATTGAAGAAGGCACCAGCCGTCTGAGAAACAAATGTAGCAGTGTCATGCGGTAGAATGAATTCAGACTGGGACAGCTGAGATTCTAGCGAAATTCTCCTCTTGTGTAGCTATATAATTGGAGCAAATAACTTATATCTTGCACACTGGTTCACTCATTGGTCCAACCTTGGGTGGGATTGAGGATTATATGAAATAATATTTGAGTGACTATGACAGCTTCTACCCATTTTGTTGTTGTTCCTGAGGTCTCCAGATGAGTCCCCAACATTTATTGATGATATTGGAACATGGAGACTGCTTCCTCTTTATTCCTAACCCTGTCACCGTCTTGAGTGGATTACTCTTCATGTCCTTAATAGGTTTAGATCCATTGATCCTCACTCACTCCCACCCCACTTCAGTCCTCCACACCCTTGCATGCTGTCATCGCTCAGTTGGACTTGTAGTTATGTCTAAAGTTACTTAAACCCCTTTCTTGCCAAGACTCTTGTTTCTCTTGCTCTTTTAACCTTTACTTCATCCACTTGGAAAACCGCACACATGACTCAATCCAGAGTCATATATGCATGTGTGTGTGTTACTGACACACACACACATACACACACAAACACACACACACACACACACATACACATGCAATCCAAGCTGTCAAGGAGATACTGCAACATCTCAAATTTTCAAGTCTATGTATATTCACACTCACCCTTATCTTATGCTTTCCAGTTTCACTGCTTAAACCTGACTCTCCCACAGACTCTGAGAATCCCATAAACTGCTTTTTCAAGGATCTTGGTCTATTAACATCCTCTCTGGCTTTGTTGACTTTCTCTCGTCCATCCAAAAACACCTGCACGCACTGTTTCTTTTATTTGTTTTCTTGAAGGATATCACATTTTCTAAAAAGTCCACAGTTCACAATGTGACGGATCGTCACACGTGAATGCACTTGCACACACAGGCTCCATCCTAATTTCTTTGTTTCCTCCCTTTCATTTCATAATCCAACTTCTGAAAGGGTGATTTTCATGGGACTTTCTCACCCTCGATCCACTTCTAAATTCCAGTTTGGACTTTGATCCTGATGACTGCAGAGCTTGCTCTCACAAGCTTCTTCTTCTCTTTGACAAAAAATGATGAATTTTCATCCCTTCCCTTGCCAGACCTCTAGCATTCAATAGCACTGACAAACCCTTTCTGGAAACACTTTCTAAAAAATCTCTCTGTTCTCCTCCCAGCTTTAAAGTCATTCACTCTTTCTCTTTTATAGTTTGTTTTCCACTCACTCGCCAATATTGGTGAATTGATAAGCTCCAGACTCACATATCCAGATGTTCATGCATATTCTGTAGGCTCTTCAAAGTCAACATTTCCAAAAGGAACCAATTTAGGAAAAAACAATGAAGTATTTTCCATCTTGCAATAAATGGAATGTCTTCTCACCTAAGCTGTAAACTTGGGATTTATTCCTGATTTCTCCTCCCCCTTAACATCCACTGCTTATGGGAGGATGGAGTGCTAACGATGCATATCCTGGCCACAGCCTTGGTTCAAGTTCTCATTACAGTAACAGCTTCCTAACTCAAAGGTTGCAAACTGGCAGCCTGTGGGCTGCCTCTGACCTGCACACATTTAGTGTGGCTTATACAATGTTTTAAATTGTTTAAAATCTCTCTTCATGAAGATAGAGAGATTTCATTAAAATTCACATTCCTAGCTTGTTTTGCAAACCACAAGGTATGGTAACACTGGGCCCTGTGTCTTTGTTAAAGTAATGCTAACAGAGGAGACATTGCCTCATTTATGTGGAGCAGGAGCTGTCCAGGCCTCTGTAGTCCCTCTTGGCCTGTTTCTCTCATTTTTATCACCAGGGTGGACCAAGCATGAGACTGTGTAACTTCTGTTTCTAACAGCTCCCCTGGCTCTGAATTTGCACACTTCTATTCTCCTGTCCACATTGATCCAGAAGTATCAGTTCTGTACTCAGCTTCTCATTAAATTCCCTCAGTGGTTAAATATTAGCTTCTGGAGGAAGCTGAAATTCCTTCCTGTGGCATTCAGGGCCTCCATGATGTGGTTCCCATATCCCTCTCAGTCTCATTTCCCCCTCTCCTCCTCCTCCAGTGTTTCTCCAATTACACTGAAACTATTTGCAGTTGCCTGGATGGGCCATTTTGCTTCCCGCCTCCACAGCTTCCAACAGGTGGTTTCTTCTGCCTGAAAATCTTCATCTCACATGACCCAACTGCACTCCAACTGCCTAACTGTGCTCCTCCCTTAAAACTAAAGGGGGCCATCCTTGACCTCTGCCTGACTCCAGCCAGTTTAGGTGCTTTCTCTAGGCCTTCCCACAACACTGTACTGCCCTCGGCCACACTACCTGCCACCTTCTCTTGTAAGCATTTGCCTGTCCTCACACACACTGTAAGCTCCCTAAGGGCTGTCTGGGTCACTGCTTTTCGTCTTCATCCTGAGCACGTTGTGGAGTGTTTGGCAAATAACAGGCAGGACTATATGTTCATAATAAATCATGCTTGTAAATGCACTTATATAAATTCTATTATTTTATATACATGTAAAGTAATACTATTACTGTCCATAAGGAAAAGCAGGAATGCCTTTAAATGGTGTAAACATTTTACATTAGATACTCTATTATAAATACAGAAGGCTCCCAAAAGAGCTAGAATAAAATAAATTTATTACAAATAATTTTTTTCTGGCAGTCTCCCTCTGTGTGTGTGTGTGTGTGTGTGTACACATGGCTCATGCCTACAGATACGAATGACAACTCCTGGTTTCTTAAAAGGATTTGAAAATATGTCACCTTTTATAGATGAATAATTTCTATTTATTTGAGGTACATACATAAATTCAATTAAAATAAATCACTCAGTACTATGAATAACTACTAAAGTCAATACTTGATGTAGTGAGGAGTCACTGTTACAAATACGTTTCTCATTGCTTATGTGCCTAAGTTATAAGACTTATGAGTAGATTCCTAAGGAAATAAATTTGGACAACTGTAGCTACTATTTGATCAGTATTTTCTAGTTTAAAAAGCACTTTCACGATTCATGTCACATTTCATTTTCACAATGCTGTGAATTAAGTAGTATTGCTTCTCACTTACAAATGAGGGTATCAAGGGACTTCCCAGGTGCACTCAGCTTAGAGGAGAAAGAGCTGCAACTCAGTGTGAGCTTTTAACTTGAAGGCCAACGATTTTCCCATTACACTCTTGCTCCCTCTTTTCAAATGTATTCCTCCCTCAACTCTTCTGCAGAGTCTAAGCCTTGGCTCGCTTCTGAGGGGTATCAAGAAGCCTGCAGCAAAATCTAGGAATGCCTCGGTATTTCTACCTTCAAGTAAGCTAAACTGTTATTACATTTTAGCTAATAGCTACTGTCAGAGACAGAATACACTGTGAGTGGGACCAGGTAGTTATATAACGGAGATCTCCTTGCAGGAACAGCAGGCACAAAACCTTTTTTTTTTTTTTTAACAACTGTGATTTTATAAAGCAGTTCTATTTGGCTGCTCCCTGAAACAGCTGTACACATTCTGTGCACAAAACTCAGGGTTTTTAATCTGAAAACTGAAACTTAAGGGGATCCTACATGTCCTCCTCAGTTTCAAGAGACAATTTTATAAATCCAGTGCATCACCGGTCATGGTGTCATATTTTTTCATTGTCTTCTAACTGACATTACTATACAAAAATAACATGTGGCCGTAATGATGGGGTTGATTTGTTCGATGAACACCAAGCATAATACATTTCCTTTTTAACAGCTCCCTCAGAGTAAAGCTGTGTGTCTTAACCTAAGTAAAGGCATTTTCCCCTGCTCTGCAGCATCACATGTAAGTATTTTAGATTAACAATGCAATTTAATTGATGTTTTCCTGTGACTAGGGGAGGGGGGAAGAATTAAAACAAAGCCTAATCTCACTGAGTTTTAGGACCTGATGAAGCTTTGTGGTTAATGTCAAGAATTAATAATAGAAATATTTGCATGTTTCATCATTTTTAGGGCACTTTCATGTATCCTTCGACACTTTACAAGAAGTAGCATGGAGATTTACAGTTTTAGAAAAGGTATATTCTTTCCACAAAGTCTCAAATAAGTATTTATTATTCAGTTTGAAAAATTTGAGAACCTAAACCATATTAAATAGAATAATTTTTTCTATATAATAATCAGCCGACTATAGCTTAATTTCTGTAATAACATCTGTAACCATAGGGAAGGACAAATCATCAAAGAATGAGTAATACATATTTTAAAATGAGAATTTGAAGAACACTTTCCCAAATTCCCCACGGCTCCCTGAACTTCTCCTTTTATGTTGCTGTTTTTAGTTTCCTCTGATCACATTGTTATTATCTGTCCCATGTCTGCCTTTCTCTCTAGACTGTCAGGGCCTTGCAGGTAGGGCCATGCTGACTCCTTCTCAGCTGCATCCTCAGGAACCAACACAAGGTTTCACACTGAGCAGGTGTCAGAATGTACTTGACAAATGGATGAGTTGATAATTTCCCTAGAGCTATCCTGATTTTTACCAAGAGAACAGTGTAAGTGTATTAACTAAAGGTTTCATCACCTTGACGTTCCTTTTTTTTTTTTTTAATGAGGGGGGATTCTCTTTATCACAGAAATCCTATGACAGTCTGAATGCTTCTGCTTTAAAATAAAAGTAATATAATTGAATTATAATACAAGTTATAAAACATTTGCTCTGTTTAATGCTTCTCCCTTAATAATACATATCAACTTCTTTGAAAAAACGTAATTTCATAGGATAGTTTACATTTTTTAGTTGTCTTCACTAAAAAATAAAGTATTACTTAACATGCATTAAAAGTCTTTGGTTACTATAAAGGCATCTTTTTGATTTCTATCTAATATTTGACATAAAAGCTTTTTGACATTTAATTTAGTATTATCTACATTTAATACATGGTAAAAGGCTTCTTATAACTAAATGGTTATTTTATTTTCCCCATTTTATAGAAAATAAAATTTAAGATTATTGAAAGATAAGTTAAACACTCAAATCTAGTAGGCATTCTAGTATAAATATGGCAGACATTCCTTACATTGGTACACAAGTTGCAAATAAAGAAGAAGTCTGACATAATAAATAGAAGTTTCCTGTCTTCAAAATCTGAGCTGGTAAATGCCAGCACTATTTTCAATGCATGTTATAAAGCCATCGAATCATGTTATTTTACAATGGTGACACACATCTTTTATTTTCTGTTGGATGCAGAACCCCATTCCACATGATTGCTGGAAACTAAGGCCATAATGTCTCAAAACAGAGCCTTCTGGGCTATCATTCCCATGACCTAATTTTTGTTCATCCCATTTTCTGTAGCCCAGGAGAGGAGATGACATACTGAGACACATGACAATCATAGTTTGTGCAACTATAACACCTAATAGTGTGTCCCTGGAACCAAATGCAACGAAGTCTGAGATTCATACCCACGATCTAATGGAAACAGAGAATGGAGTCCTGCATCTGCCCAGAGATTATTGCTAGAGGAATGCCAAGTAGGAGGTACCTGGTTAACAGAAGCATCTGTATTAGCCACAGGTGAAGGGGAGCGACAGGCAGGTGGAGAGGAAATCTCACTGTTGGTTCCCTCCTCCCCAGACTCCTCAGTGACTGGTGACAGCAAAGTGTGACAGCGACCTGCAGTCATCTGCCACGTAAAATGTAACCCAAAGGACATGAAAATCAATTAGCTATGTTAACATAAGTCCTGTTCAGGCACAGGCCAAAACAGAGTTAATTATAAAACTAAGGTTAAAAGTACTGGGACCCAAATTCACATATTAATCCTGTGTTAGTATTTAAAAGTTCTGTCTTCAAGAGAATATGATGCTAGTAATCATTTGTAAAACAATCAGGGATGGGGGTGCATATGACATTGAAGTTTTGTTGTTGATTAAATACTTCATTATTTTCCTTTCTTTGGAGAGTTTGTGGCTTTATAAATAACTGGAAAAATCACGAATCATACAAATGAGAAAAGGTCTGTGAAATAAAGCTTGGTCTTTTGTGGACATCTCAAGTTTCAAATATGGTAGGGAGATAAATGCACCCAAAGTACTGTATTGCCAAATGGGCTCAGGTATGGTTACTCATTACCTGAGGCACAGCACATATAAGGGAAAACACACAGCACTGGGAAACATTATAGTCACCGAAATACTCAATGCATTTTAGATGGCAAGTGTATAGGAAAATAGTGGTGCAGAATAGAAAATAACAAAGTTGATTTATTTTAATCCAAAGCCAAGCTTTAGACGGTCTGTTTTCATATTTTTCTAACAATAGCTGTTCTTCTAAATTGTATTACACATTTATACAGTAGAGTACATGCACATATGTAGTTAGCTAGTTAGCGTGGAGACCACAACTAAATATATATGCCATGAATTTCCCATCCCCCAGACAACTAAAACACTGTGCAAGTAAATTATTGTTTAAAGCTCAGAGCCTCTCAGTATTATTGCGAAATTATAAACAAATACAGGGTAGACCTCTGACATGTTAAGTAATTCAGCTGTCTCGAGCACATAGTTTCATTTTAACTGTCATTGTTTACAGTGTCAAAGATTGGCCCGGCCCAACGGTAGTCAAAGAGAGTTAAGGAAACTGTTCCTCCCTCTGAATCTGCAAGATCGAAGGCTGGTCCCTGAAATCAGCCACGGAGAGGGAACATGGAGCCACTCGCCAGGCTCCAGTCAAAGAGCAAAGCCGCGGGGACCCACTGGATCCTTACCATGACCACAGAGGGGTGGGCCGAAGGCGTGGGGAGGAGCTCCCCATCCAGGTCCTCTGTCCCTTCCGCCAGCCCCTCGACTTCGGTCACCGTCAGCAGCATGGTGGCGTGCTTGGCTTTCATCGTCAGCATCTTGCACTTGGAATTCAAAGAAGCGATCTGCTCCTGGTAGCCCTTAATTTTCTGCGCCAGCTCCTGAGGAAACATTTCCCCCACCGGGGTGTCAGAGCAGCATCAAAAGGAAACAGAAGTAGTAGCGTTCATCTTCCTGCAGGGCGAGCCAATGAGCGCGCAGAGCCGCGCGGGCCCGGGAGGCAGGATGTGGAGGCGGCGAGTCCTCCTGCATCTCGCTACCGAGCCAGACCGCAGGCTGCGCGGCGCGGCGCAGGCACAGCCAAAGTGCCCGAGCCCGCGTCCCCGCGTCGGTACAAAAGGAGAAATGAGGGGATGAGGCCGAATGAGTGGTTTCTAATCGCGAGAGGCCCCATATGGAATCATGAACTTCCGCAACATTAGGAACTGACAACTTTCTTAAAAAGCAGAAAGCATCTGAAATTTACCAGATGGTTCATGCCATGGAAATTAGGTCATGTGATGGCTAAAACCACACCAAAAAAAATGCAAGGCTCAGCTCTTACCCTACTGAGTACATTCAACAGAGATGACAGTCATTTATTTTACATAGGGTCACATAGTCAATAGCCTGTCTGTTCCTATGTCTCTAAGAATTTTTTTTAGATAGGCTAGATATTGCATATGGAAATCCTAATTTTTAATGCAGATTGACCCCTCAAAAAAATTTTGTATATTCATCAAATTTTTTCTTGCTCACTTCATCATGTCTCAAATGTTGCTGAGGCTTTAACTAGAACTTTAAACTTGAAGTGCAATTCGGATTTAGTGTCTTTTAATTTCATTTGCTTTTGAAAAAATAATTGTTTTTTTGTTTTTGTTTTTGCTTTTGAGCAGACAAGAATGAAAAAATATATTATGAGAGATAGAGGTTTTAAATATTTTACTAAGAGCTTATTGGAAATATATTCTGGATAGCACATAACCCTTAAAAAGGTAACTATAGATTCATTTTAGGAGTATGGTAATTCTAAAATATTAAAGTTTTACTTTCTTGCTTAAATATTTTGAGTATCAAATATTAAAATCATACTTTATTGCATCTTTAAAAAATGAAAATACATATTTCAAAACATGATTCCTAAAAGTACAAAACTATTTAAATTCTTTTTTTTTTTTTATTTGGCTTCTTTGTTTCAGAGGCTGTCATTTATTGTGCGCATAGAACACATTTTGTGGGCTGGGTGCAGTGGCTCATGCCTGTAATCCTAGCACTTTGTGAGGGTGAGACAAGGGCATCACTTGAGATCAGGAGTTCAAGACCAGCCTGGCCAACATGGTGAAACCCTGTCTCTACTAAAAATACAAAAATTAGCCAGAAATTGCTTGAACCCGGGAGATGGAGGTTGCAGTGAGCCAAGATTGTGCCACTGTACTCCAGCCTGGGCAACAGAGTGAGACTCTGTCTCAAAAAAAAAAAAAGAACACATTTTGTGACAAAAATATTAAATTGTAATGTCTTTAACATAATTGTGTACATACATACACATACATTCATATATATACACACACATATACACATGCACACACACATATGTACACATAGTCATCCCTCAGTAACTGAGGGGCATTGGTTCTAGGAACCCTCTTAGATACAAAATTCACAGATATTCCAGTTTCTGATGTAAAATGGCATAGTATTTGCATATAACCTATGCACATCTTCCCAAATACTTTAAATCATCTCTAGATTACTAATAATACCTAATACAATGTAGATGCTATGCATTATAAATAGGTGTTATACTGTACAATTTAGGGAATAATGACAAGAAAAGAAGATCAACATGCAGAGATGCAACCATCCTTTTTGCTCCTCAAATATTTTCTATCCATGCTTGGTTGAATTCATGGATGCAGAACCTATGGATACGGAGGGCTGACTGTATGCAAAACACACGTGTGCACACGCACACACACACACACACACATTTTGTTATTATTGTTGTTTTGTTTGTTTCTTCCTGCCCAACTGAAGCCGAGTGGAGCAAAAAACAGTCCAGCAGAACTCAGCCAGCAGGCAGTCTTCTTGACTCCTAATAGTATAGGAATTTTTAAAACAAGGATTTAAAAAGTAGAAATCATTGCTTCTTTACCTCTGGGGATGCAGTTAATTAAACCTAATAGGATTTTTAAAAACAGTGATTGAATAGCTATTTACTATATCTCGTCTAGTGGCTAGCACGTGGGTACTCAATAAATGACATTTACTGCAACTAGTTAATACTAGAAAAGAGCTCTAGCAGATTACTGGACTCCTTGAATTTCAAGTCACCAAGCTTTCGCACAATGGTTTGCCATTATACAAAACTTTAAGGAATCTTTTTTATTATTTTATTTTATTTTATTTTTGAGATGGAGTCTCGCTCTGTCACCCAGGCTGGAGTGCAGTGGCGCAATCTCGGCTCACTGCAACCTCCATCTCCGGGGTTCAAGCCATTCTCTTGCCTCAGCCTCCCAAGTAGCTGGAATTATAGGCACGCGCCACCATGCCCAGCTAATTTTTGTATTTTTAGTAGGGACATGTTGGCCAAGCTGGTCTCGAACTCCTGATCTCAAGTGATTTGCCTGCCTTGGCCTCCCAAAGTGCTGAGATTACAGGCGTGAGCCACCGTGCCCGGCAACCTGAGGAATCTTTATGAAGTAGACAGAGTTAGTATTAGGCCTTCCACCCTTTGTAATCACATGGCTGGGCACAGCTCCCTGCTACAGTATCCTGCAAAGATGTGCCCACACTGACAGCAAGTGACCATTTCTTAAGCTGCAATTCTCAACCTTATTGTGTACAAAACTCATTTGGATTGTTTCTTTAAAAAATGCAACTCTGGTCACCACTTCCAAAGGTTCTGATTTACCAGGTGTATGACAGTCTGCACTTCATAATTAGCCCATGTGACTCCAATGCACGTGACTTCCACTGAGAAATAGTACTCTACGACTTGCTTCTGTAAGTGTAAACCTCTTGTAATCTCATTACCTTTGAGGGTTGGTTATTCAAGCTGTGGTCAAATCCTCTAAAATAAAATGGAACACTTGGTTTAATGTTACCCATTCTCTTTATAAAATTTCTGAAAATGTTTATAAAGGTAGGAATTTCAGGTAGAGTGGCCACTAGAAGACAAGCGGCCCTCTGTGGCCAGTCTCTGGTATTCATGAGCAGGCTTTCCGCATCAGGTGGAAAGAAAAGAGGTGTGCGTATCCTCTCCTATGATTTAAAAGTGGCAGGATGATTTTTTTCAAATTAAATGCAACTTTTGAAAAAGTATTATTATTATTATTTTTTGAGACAGAGTCTCTCTCTCTTGCCCAGGCTGGAGTGCAGTGACACAATCTTGGCTCACTGCAACCTCCACCTCCCAGGTTCAAGCGATTCTCCTGTCTCAGCCTCCCGAGTAGCTGAGACTACAGACACCCGTCACCACCCAGGCTAATTTTTGTATTTTTAGTAGAGACGGGGTTTCACCATATTGGCCAGGCTGGTCTCAAACTCCTGACCTTGTGATCTGCCCGCCTTGGCCTCCGAAAAGTACTGGGATTACAAGTGTGAGCCACCGCACCTGACCGAAAAATTATTTTTAAAAGTTTGAATTCCTTAGGCGTAAATAAATGATCAGTTATTTTTAAAGTTATTTGTAAGAAAACTAGATTCACCATAAGATTGAAATTCAATTAAAACAAGACAGAAAATACAGGCAGAAACCCTCTTCCCAATTTGTATGTTATCATCAGTTAAGCTTTCTCCACTCAGCACTTTCCTTCCTGTGTTTGTTTTATACATACAATGAAGCTCACACAGGACTGCATCATTTTTTACATGAAAATGTGTTCTAAGTCACAGTTGGTTTAAAACTAACAAACATAACATGGATGTTCAGAACTGTGGAAGAAAATGTGACAAAATAAACAGCTCACTGGACAAAGAGTCAGGAAGACATAGTCCACTGCTGACTGAGCTGAGTTCACTCTGTGACCTTGGGGGACTCATTTATTTTCCTGGGACTTCATTATTCTCTTTTGTTTAATTAAGTAGCCCAGATAGTTTCTGTTACAGTGGAAGAAAAATCACGGAATTTGGAGACAAAGATACTGAGATTGAGTCCAATTTCAATCAGTTACTAGATTTGGGAGCTCAGGAAGTCACTTTTTTCTAAGTTCAGTTTTTTTGTCAGTAAAATAAAGATGATTTTTAAAAAATCCTTACCCCAGCCAGTCATGGTGGCTCACTCCTGTAATCCCAACACTTTGGGAGGCCAAGGTAGATGGATCACTTGAGGTCAGGAGTTCAATGCCAGCCTGGCCAACATGGTGAAACCCCGTCTCTACTAAAAATACAAAAATTATCAGGGCATGGTGGTGTGCGCCTGTAATCCCAGCTACTCGGGAGGCTGAGGCAGGAGAATCGCCTGAACCCAGGAGGTGGAAGTTGCAGTGAGCCAAGATTGCACCACTGCACTCCAGCCTGGGCAACAGAGCGAGACTCCATCTAAAAAATAAATAAATAAATAAATATAAATAAACAAATAAATACTTCTCATAGAGTTGGTATAAAAAAGTGATGTAAAATTTTGTAAGTTGCTTTAAAAAACATAAAGCTGGCTGGGCATGGTGACTCATATCTTTTATTCTAGCACTTTGGGAGGCTGAGGCAGGCATATCACTTGAGCCCAGGAGTTTGAGACCAACCTGGGTAACATGGCGAAACCCTGTCTCTACTCCACAAAAAAAAAAATGCAAAAACTAGCCTGAGGTAGTGGTACATGCTCGTAGTCCCAAATACTTGGAGGCTGAGGTGGGAGGACTGCCTGAACCCAGTAGGTAGAGACTGCAATAAGCCATGATCCCACTGTGAGCCATGATCTTGCCACTGCACTCTAGCTTGCATGATACAGCAAGACGTGTCTCAAAAAAAAAAAAAAAAAAAAAAAGCACAAGTTTCTTGGGGAAGAAAAACCGTACAACAAAAAAGTTTAGTAGTAATAACAATTATTACTCGAGAAAAGATTTTTAAAATATCTGTACCATGATAGAAGAGTTGTTACAACAAAATTTTGGATCTTCCTAGATGGGATTAAAAATAGTTTCAAAATAAATATGTAATATATAGTCTAACATATAGACCTACGTAAACAGTGGTTTCAAAAATCTACATAACATTTTCATTTAACAATTGTGTAAGAAAAATCATTAACATAGATGATGTCTACAGTTGTAGGAGTAAATGTAGATGGGATATTTAAATGATTTTGTAAGTCATATATAAATGAAAATTATTAATGTTTGTATCAAGAAATTAAATAATTAATTGCATTTGGAGAAGAGGGTGAGATTTTTCATCCTTACAAAGCAATACTTTGAATCTTTTGAGAATCTCAATGTGAGTGGTTTGGAAAAATTGTTCGTTTTTCTCATGACAAAGTTAAAATAGAGCATATGGAAGGATATACTCCATATACTCTATCCTTAGTACGGAAAAAATAAGACACCCTTCTCCCAGTTATTTACCAAAATTCACAGTGCTATGAACCAGCCCCCAAGGGAAAGAGTGAATTTGACCTATACGGAATTGACAGGTCAGGAAAGGAAATTCCCTGCTAAGCTCAATCACTCAAGGACTATGATGTCTGGGACAGGGACTGCACAAGGAGTGGTCAAGTCCTAAGGTCATAATGATGCCAAAGGAACAAGGAAAGAACATTTGAAAACGAGGCACATGTTAGCTGGCCCAATCTGAAAATTAGCAAAGTAAACAACCTGGACCATCCTCTGATTTTGGGGAGAGGAACTGAAATGACTAATATGTCAAAGAAGAAAATGTTTAAAATATTAAGTCTTGTTTGTTTGTTTGTTTGAGACTGAGTCTCACTCTGTCGCCAGGTTGGAGTGCAGTGGCGCGATCTTGGCTCACTGCAACCTCTGCATCCTGGGTTCAAGTGCTTCTCCTGCCTCAACCTCCGAAGTAGCTGGGATTACAGGCGCATGCCACCACACCCAGCTAATTTTTGTATTTTTAGTAGAGACGGGGTTTCACCATGTTGTCCAGGATGGTCTCCATCTCCTGACCTCATGATCCACCCATCTTGGCCTCCCAAAGTGCTGGGATTACAGGAGTGAGCCACCAAGACAGCGATCAATGCAGCAAAGCTTTAAGCGTTGCTGTTTCTTGTAGGCATTAAAAACAGGGTATGGACTGTGTTTTAGTGTATTAACTGTGAGAATTCTGGGTGCAGGAGATGATAATCAGTGGGTCCCAAAGGATATAATGCGAACAATGTGTAGAGAGGTTATGGAATCAAGGGGAACGCACGTGTTACTGAATCAACAAAAATGGCACTCACAATGCTTAGATAGCCAAAGAGGCCTCTCAAGAGTTGAACACATTAGGTGCAGGACAGGAGAAACTGTTCTCTTCCATTCTCTAGAAACCAAACATATACTCTAATCAAGCCAGTTTCCTGCCCTCGGTATTTCGCCTACATTCCTCTCACCTCATGCCGAGAAATCTGAGCCTGCAGCTCCTGTATGTTACTGGTGGCAACAGGTTTATCCTCAATCTCTCTGTGAGCTCCTTCTATCAGTTGCTGGAGATGTTTCATTTCTTGCTCATATTGTTCATACTGCACCACAGCCTCCTTTGAAAAAAAAAAAAAACAGAAAGATAGTTTTTTTCTCTACCAATAACTAGGTAAGTGATTCTGTAGTTTAACTCCTATTTACCTGTACAGGTAGGGAATAAAGAAATGATGGGTAAAATTCCTAGATGGTTTGAATTCCTCACTTTACTTAGATATTTCAGAACTTTCTCTCTAAAATATTGTAGCAAAATTATTGATGGAATCAAAATAGTTAAGTGGTTAGGATTCTTTCTCTCTCTTTTCCCTACTGATATCATCCTGAAGATGGAACATGATGGTCAGAAAGGGTGAAACAGTGTGGGAAACATTATTTCATTTTTCCATCTAACAAATACTGAATATATAGGTAAGACACTTATCTAAGTGCTACGGTAGGGAATAAAAATACGAATTATGGGCTGGGCGCAGTGGCTCAAGCCTGTAATCTCAGCACTTTCGGAGGCCAAGGTGGCTGGATCATGTGAGCCCAGGAGTTCAATACAGCCTGGGCAACATGGTGACACCCCCATCTCTACCAAACAAAAGTATTTACACATATGAAGTATGAATGACTTTTAGCCTCAGGAATTTTCTGTCCAACAAATTACAAGATAACAGGGAGGAAAGGGTACTTGACCAAATGAGCCACTAGTGATTTTAGTGAGATGCTATTGAGACAATTTTTGGATAAAGCAAGAATTATTAGTTGAAGGGAGACATAAGGTAAACACTGTCATTTCTTCCTGGTAAATGATTTTCTCTTACTAGGCAAAGAGACTAAGAATAATACTTGAGTGCATTTTTTAGGCACTCAAAAGAAAATGGATTTAATGCTTTAATAAGCTGAAATATGAAAAAAAACTCTGTAACACAAGATAACAGTAAACCTGTATTATCAGTTTGTAGATGATTCTCAGGTGAATAATAAGAGATAAAAACATGTAATTGCATACAAGATTAATCTTTACAAGTTATTTATTTTAAAATATCACTAAAAGATAATTTTCACCAAGGATATTTTTTATATAGCATTCCCCAGGCTTTTGTGGGTGAACCAAATAACAGCATTTTAATCTCCTAATTTTATAAAACCACAACAGCCTGTCAGATTCAACACCCTGGATGTGTTTTGATGGCTGAGCCCACACAATGCTAAGAAAAGAAGCCCATGATTCATCAGCAATTGCTCTACTGGTGTGGGTACCCTGCACCTGCCTGCATGATGTTACACTGCTGGATGGCGGTGTGCTGCAGCCGGCTGGCCTCTTCCTGCAGCCGCAGAGCAGCATGACAGAGAGGTAAGCTGGCAACCACATCCTCGGGGATCCGGAGGGCACTCTGGCAGAGCTGCACTGCTTGCACCTTCGGCTTCAGTGACTCCATCTCAGACAACAAATGCTGAAAATGCAATTTCATAGTTCAAAAATTTAATATTTAAATCATTTATTTCATAAGCAAAAGGCACTTACTAAATTATAGTTACGTTGCAAGTTATAAACATTTTGCAAAAAAAAAATGTTTAAAACAGTGTTGAGTTTAGGGGCTGGACACAGTGGTTCACGTCTGTAACCCCAGCACTTTGAGAGGCTGAGGCGGGTGGACCACATGAGCTCAGGAGTTCGAGACCAGCCTGGCCAACATAGGGATACCCTGTCTCTATTTAAAAATAAATTAAAAAAAATAAAACAGTGTTGAGTTTAGGAGGCATTTTTCCTTACTATCCTCTTTTAAAAATATAGGTCCCTGTCCCTATTTACTCCAAGTTAGTTTGGCTTACCTGCCGATGAGAGAGCTGCTCCTTGAGACTGAGACGTCCAACTTCTGGAGAAGTCAGTGTTGCCTGGGCTTGCTCCAAGGCAGCTTGTAACTTTTTCAACTCTGCTTCAAATTTTTTCATATCCTAGAGAGTCAATATCAATGTATTGTACTTGAAGTTCAAAGTCATAGGGGAAGAATAACATCACAGTCAAGAAACCACATCACAGGTGAGCACTATTTCCATAGTGGCATTGCCATTTTCTTTTAATGATAGACATTTTTTTCTGTTTCTTTTTTTTTTTCTTTTTTTACCTTAGCTGCATCTTGGAGGTTCTGCAAACGAATTTTGATAATCTGTCGCAACTCCTCAGTCTCCCGTCCCAGTTCTGCCACTTGCTGAGACATTTTTTCTGTACAGTACACGCTAGTGAGGTACTGTAATTTCTCAGTCATTGCTTCCAGCTCACTGTCAATTTCTTTGGATTCTTCTAGCAGGGTCTAGAGTGAATTGTCAATATTCATGACATTGACGGGCAGGTAGAGGGGTATAGATATTCAATATAGCTTGGCATAAAATGCCCTGTGTAAGTTCTGTGTGTCCGTTATTGTGTTTAACCTTCACCCCCCCCCCCCCATGACCACTTTCTACTTGGTAGCCACTTACTATTATAACTATTTCACAGAAAAAGAAATCACAGTTTAGGAACTGTAAACAATGTGCAGAGGTCACATGTCATACTACGTGTGGGACCATGAAGCTCCTGCTCGGTCAAGCCCAAGCTGCCCCCTCGTGAGAACAGGACATAGGAATTCTAGCAGTGAAAAACTCAAACATACTACGTGTCTTATTTGTATCTCTGGGTCTCCATTTTCTCATATTTAAACTAAAGAATCACTTTTCAGCTCTCATATTCTATAAGACTGAAGTTCATATTTGTCTAAGAAATGAAAATAAGAGCAAGAGCATTACAAGCAAAAACCTTGGCTCACTTGCTTTAAGTGAGACAAAGGGGTAGAAGATACGTGCAATAACTATCAAGAGAAGCAAAAACAGCCCTGATGATTCAGAATGGTATCATCTACTGGGTCTATCAGAAATACAATGGATAAGTAACCATACAATGTACAGTCTATGAAAAGTAGAACGAAAGAGAAGCCAGTGTGAAGAGACGACTGCGACTTGGGGAAGATTGGGAGAAGGTCTCCGGGAAGAATCACATCTGAGCCCAGTCAGAAGGACTTTTGGAATCTGACAGATGAGGGGGAAGAGGAAAGACATTTCAGACAGAGAGAACAGCATATGCATAGGTACAGAGATGCGTGAATCTAGAACACACAGTTAGTGGGGTGTGTAATGTGTAAAGAGGAGAAATGAGGAATAGGATATTATTCTTAGGCAATGGACTATTTTTTTTTTTTTTTTTTTTTTGAGACAGAGTCTCGCTCTTTCACCCAGGCTGGAGTGCAGTGGCGCAATCTCACCTCACTGCAAGCTCCGCCTCCTGGGTTCAAACCATTCTCCTGCCTCAGCCCCCCGAGTAGCTGGGACTACAGGCACCCAGGTGCCCGCCACCACGCCCGGCTAATTTTTTGTATTTTTTAGCAGAGACGGGGTTTCATCGTGTTAGCCAGGATGGTCTCGATCTCCTGACCTCGTGATCCGCAGGCCTTGGCCTCCCAAAATGCTGGGATTACAGGCGTGAGCCACTGCGCCCAGCCGGCGATAGACTATTTTTTTGATGAAGTACTTTCTTTTCTCACAATAAATGTTTATAAATATATATTTAACAGATAAATATTTATCTGTATATGATATATGATATGTATTTATACAAGATATATTTATCTTTTTTTTTTTTGAGACAGAGTTTTGCTCCTGTTGCCCAGGCTGGAGTGCAATGGCATGATCTCGGCTCACTGCAACCTGCATCTCCTGGGTTCAAGTGATTCTCCTGCCTCAGCTTCCCGAGTAGCTGGGATTACAGGCATGCGCCGCCACGCCCAGCTAATTTTGTATTTTTAGTAGAGACGGGGTTTCTCCATGTTGGTCAGGCTGGTCTCAAACTCCTGACCTTGTGATCCGCCAGCCTCAGTCCCCCAAAGTGCTGGGATTACAGATGTGACTCACTGCACCCAGCCCCTATACAAGATATATTTATTTTTAACACATAAATATATATAGTAAGGATATATATATATAATCTGTTAAATATATATTTAATGTAAATGTATAATTTAAGTACATTTATTAATAATTTAATTATTTTAAATGATTTAAATATATATTTACTATATAAATATATTAAATAGAAAATATATGACTTGGAAAATATTGAAAATATAAAGAAGAAAACAAAATATCTCATCATTTTATAACCCAGAAATAACTTTAAGAGTTAACTGCTGATACATTTGGGCACATTTTTAGGTATTAATAATTGAGGTCATAACATGACTACAGTTTTCCATCTTTCTTTTTCACCCGACCTTAGCGTTACCGGAAAAAGGTCCCAATCCAGACCCCAAAAGCGGGTTCTTGAATCTTGTGCAAGAAAGAATGTGGGGCAAATCCAGAGTAAAATGAAAGCAAGTTTATTAAGAAAGTAAAGGGATGAAAGAACGGCTACTCCACTGACAAAGCAGGGTGTTCCCAAAAGCAGGAAAAGAAATGCATCCACCTTAGGTACAATGTCTGCTTATATATAAGACAACAAAGCAAAAAATCACGGCGGAGATATGCTCTACAAGGGCCTGTGACCAAAGATTGTTAATCTTTGTGTAACTGCTGTCTTCTATAAGAATCTATGTTAAAATTATTTTTTAAATATAGATCCAAGAATGCTTTTGTTCTTAACATACCAGGATATCAGGACATTTCCTGAGTCTGTTATTTCCCAGATCTATTAAGGCCTGGGTATCTTCAGTAAGCATTATCAACCTGTCTCTTTAACCATAATTATTCTGTGACTAAGAATGCCTGACGTGGGAATGCTACCCAATAGGTGTCATCCTCATTTACCCAGCCCCTATTCAGTCCCCTACGAAGTCACTCTGGTTCTCACATCTCTGACATTAGAAAAAACACAATGGATTTTCTTTTCTTTTCTTTTCTTTTTTGAAATGGAGTCTTGCTCTGTGGCCAGGCTGGAGTGCAATGGCGCGATCTAAGCTCACTGCAACCGCTGCCTCCCAGGTTCAAGCGATTCTCCTGCCTCAGCCATCCGAGCAGCTGGAATTACAGGCACTCCCAACCACGTCCAGCTAACTTTTGTATTTTTAGTAGAGAATGGGGTTTCACTATGTTGGCCAGGCTGGTCTCGAACTCTTGACCTCAAGTGATCCACCCCTCTCGGCCTCTCAAAGAACACAATGGCTTTTCTCACAGTGCACTCTTTTAAAATAAACACAGGCTGCTTTACTTCCTAAAGGGGGCACGTGAGAACTCACCAAAAGAGTCTACAGTCTGCGTTCTCTCTTCAGCTTCTGAGCCAGATCATCTCAGGACCTGGTGTCTTTTTCACTGTGCCCCATGATGCAGTCAACCCACCCTACTGCTCGAGTCATAGAAACCTGGGAATCATCCTTGACTCCTCCCTCTCTTTCATCATTGACTCCTCCCTCTCTTTCACCCAATTCAGTCTCCAAATTGGAGAATTCCAGCTGCTTAGTATCTCTTGGCTTTGTCTTCTCCTCCTAATCTCCAAAGAGAGGCCTTGTCATCTTCTACTGAAATACTGAAATCATCTTTTATATTGTCTTACTGTCCTCAATGTGTTTTCCAAAGGCTGCTAAATTTGCTTTCTGAAAATACGAGTCTGAACTTGTCCTTTGCAGGCAGAATATCAGTTTCAGAGGCTTCAGAGTGACTTCAGGATAAAGTCCAAATTCCCAACAGACTTTTAGGATCTTTTTCTTATCTCTCTATTCTTATCTCTTATCCCTTGTACCAGCACCAGAAAACACTCCTCACATTTACTGCTAGGATTTCAGCATACATTTTTATCTAAACATATTCCACAAGTAGGCTGTCATGTTTTTCAGGACTCAGCCCATCATCACCTTTTCCTGAGAAGCCTTTCTGCACTTTCCTCTTAAACCCCTGGTGGGCGGTTGGGTTGAGCACCCTCCTGTGGGCTCCTTCAGCACCTGGGCCCTCTGTCTTTGCACAAATCACACTATATTTTACTGTTTCCTTCTATCTGTCCCCTCCCCTAAATAATCAACTCCCTGGGGTGGGGACAGGGAATATCCTTTGTACCCTAAATGCCTAACCAAAGTCCTAGTTTGGGAAAGGACTGTATGTTTGTTGAATAAATAAACAAACACTTGTATTCCCAGAATTTGGGGATGCCAAGGCGAGTAGATCGCTTGAGGCCAGGAGTTTGAGACCAGTCTGGCCAGCATGGCGAAACCCTATCTCTACTAAAAATGCAACAATTAGCCAGGTGTGATGGCACGTGCCTGTAGTTCCAGCTATTCAGGAGGCTGAGGGACAAGATTCACTTGAACCCGCCCAGGCTGTAGCTCAGTGGCGTGATCTCGGCTCACTGCAACGATGACGAGATTGCAGTGAGCTGAGATCATGCCACTGAGCTACAGCCTGGGCGATAGAGCGAAATGCTGTCTCAAAAAAAAAAAAAAAGTCATGATAACCTTAAGGACTTCATTGTATTTTATTATATGCAAATATTTACTTGGAAAAAAATTATTTCACATTTAAGTTTTCTTTAAACTTTCACTACAGTTATTAATACTGTGGAAAATATTTTCTATATTTTGGATTGTAGCCATAAAAAGGAGTCCAAAAGGAGCCAACAGGCCAGAGTAGTAACTATTTTTTTTTTTTTTTTTTTTTTTTTGAGATGGAGTCTCACTCTGTCACCCAGGCTGGAGTGCAGTGGCGTGATCTTGGCTCACTGCAACCTCCACCTCCCGAGTTCAAGTGATTCTCTTGCCTCAGATTCCTGAGTAGCTGGGACTACAGGTGCCCACCACCATGCCCAGCTAACTTTTGTATTTTTAGTAGAGATGGGGTTTCACCATATTGGCCAAGCTAGTCTTGAACTCCTGACCCTGTGATCCACCCACCTCGGCCTCCCAAAGTGCTGGGATTACAGGTGTGAGCCACCGCACCTGGCCCAGAGTAGCAACATTTTTGACAATCACCATACATTTTGCCAATTATTTTTCAAAGAGATTTTACCAGGATACCAGCAATGTTTGAGAGCTCTCACTTCCTTAAATATGAACTTGAAAGAAACAGTATGAATGTGACAGTTAAGTTTGTCTTTCTTCCTCTCTTTTTTTGCTGAAATTTGCATTTCTAGACTTCTAAGGATGTTGGCTTTTTTGCATTGTTTTCAAATCAGTGGTAACTTAAGTCCTGTCTGTTCATATCTAAGCATATCTTAAAGCAAAAGATTGGAGTTGCTTAAGAAAGACATTGTGGGAAGAATACGCAAGATTGATCAGAGAAGAAAGACTGTGAATATAGGGAAAAATTAGAAGCTGTTAAAGCATTCCAAAAATGGAAAAATGAGGCTTTGATCTAGAACCCTGTAAACAAGAATGGAAACAGGGATTCATTTAAAGGCCACAAGGATACATAAATAATATAAGAGACAAAATTCTAGAATACTCGATACCCATGTAACTCCTATAAAAGTCACCCTATATTTTATTATATGATAACTAGCCTATTAACTATCTGTGTCTAATTTAAGCTTAAGTTACAAAAGGATGAAATAATTTCCTGGATGACGTGACTGACAGAAAAGGAACATTTTTCTCATGTAACTTCAGAGGAAATGAACTAACATAGCCAGCATGTGATGTGGACTCATGGCTTGCTCTGGGCTGCCCGACCTCCTGTGGAAGGCCAGATGACAGGCCTGGGTGAGGGCTGAGGGAGGAGGCGGGAGATCTCCCACTGAGCACCTGCATGTGCCAGGCAGACGTTTGCACGTGTGTACCTTAAACCACTTCATCTCATAAGTCTGAAATACGAATATTATTTACATCTTCATACAAATGATGAGAAGACAGAATTCAGAGAGGCAAAGTATTCTGCTCCAAATCACACAACCCTGCATGGCGGAGCTTGGTTTTCCCACCAGTCTGAGTGTGGAGTCTAGAATCTTTCCACACTTCATTGCATCTCTTCACAGGAAAGAATTTCCCACCAGATCCCTGCAGATAATTATTTCAAAGAAGCTACAGAAAATGAGTTCTACAAGGCTGATTGGTTTGGGTCTTGGTGTAAGGAAGGTTTAGGGAAGATCAAGGATATTTATTTATTCAATTTCATGAAACTTCATGAGAAGCTCCTTTCTGTCCAACTACTGAACAACTTAGGGGTACCTTAGCATTCTTTTTATCTGGTAGCTCCAAAAATTTTACATCACAGCCCTCTAAGTGTTGTGTCAGTCTACCCAGTTAAATCAAATTGCCCTTGGTTACTTTTTAAAGATTATTTTTCCTAAGGTTACCTGATGCAAAATATATTGTTCCCGAAGCTGGCTTGCAGAATTCCATGCAATAGTTCCATGAGCCAAGACTTTAGCTTTTTCAATCCACTTCAAAATTAATTCAAGCATTTCATTGTATTCTTCTAAATGTGATGCTGCCTGAAAAACCAGTAACATTAACGTAACAAATGTAAACTCAGTTTCTTGAGCTATAAATCAGTCTTCTCTCTCTTTGGACACAACAGTCTTAGGGGTTGATCGTTATAATATCTATGATATTCAATGGTATCAAAAAAATCGTTTCCCTGTTGAAAATCTGTCAAAGCTTTCTCAGTGACCTTAGGATAAAGCTCAAGTTCTTAATATGATTGAATTATTCCTCTTTTTCTTTCTTTTTTCTCTTTTCTTTTTTTTTTTTTTTCTCCAAGGTCTTACTGTCACCCAGGCTGGAGTGCAGTAGCAGGATCATGGTTAATTACAGCCTCAATCTTACAGGCTCAGCCTCCCACCTCAGCCTCCCACATAGCTGGGACCACAGGCATGTGCCACCATGCCCTGTTAAATTTTTGAATCTTTTGTAGGTTTCACCATGTTGCCCAGGCTGGTCTCAAACTCCTAGGCTCAAGTGATCCTTCTGCCTCAGCCTCCCAAAGTACTGGGATTATAGGTATGAGCCACCATGCCAGGCCTTCCTCTATCCCTTCCTTCACCCTCCCCTGGGTAAGGAGGTGGCAAGTGGGGATTCTAGCAGGCAAAGTTTCAAACTATAATTAATGGGTTACCAACTCCTGGTTTTAACTTGTCCCTGATTATATTAATCAATTTCAAAAGTCTAGTCTATATGCAACAATTATTACAGACGTGCAATCTGAATCTATTAAGTCAACGTAAGCTGATACATATGTAGCTTACTTAAAGGTACTTGAATTCACTCCAAACTGATTTCATAAAACATGTTAATGAGTGAATATTCATTCTACAAAATACTTCTCCATTTTACAAAATATTCACTCCAAAGTCCATTTGTAGGACCACCTTTGTCAGTGACTTTATCATATGGCTGGATATAAAATAAGTGCTGGTTTACACCTAAGTCTTAGGATCACAAGTGTAGCATGAGATAAGCTACACCTAAACTACTCTGTCATTGTCCATTTTATCTTTTTATTTATGTTAATTTATTTTCAAAAGAGAAAAGCCGAACATGGAAGTTTCTGCCTTAGACGATTTGGATTTCTGGCCCGGAACACATACCTGATTGAGCTTGGAGAGCCGATTCTCAGCTTGTCTAATGGTCTGCTGGTGAAGTTCAGTCAGCTTTCCTATCTTCTTGGCCAGTGGCTTACCCAGTTGGCCATTCTGTTCCAAGAATTTCTGTACTGCTGCATCTAATTCCATTAACTTTGAATTACAGCCATCTAATTCCTCTCCCAGCACCTTGATGGTCACCAAAATGAAAGAACATTAGAGTACAGAAAATAAATTTCTCCAGGTTTCCCGAGACCAGACTGATTTTTGTCAAAGCCAAATATTATAATGAATAATTCTACTATAATTCTACTATGATCGGGTCATTTTTGTTTCTTCGGTTGGAAAGGCAGAACAGGATATGTTGTAATGCTGGTGTTTATTTCCTATGAGGCTGAGTGAGAAGGCTAACATTTTCCTTCTGCCCCACCCAAAAAGGATTAGAGTCCCTGAACTCATCAACAGAGGAAGAACACAGATTTAGCTACCAAGGACACAATTCAGTTTGGAATTTATATACTTGTATTCCTAAATCATCACTTAGTCCTTTGACGCTCTTCTTTCGTACACACTCATGCATGTATATTTATTAATACTGTTCAATTATAATGATCAATTATGTAAGAGGATCTGTGTTGCTTCAGTTAGTAAATTTCTTTACCGCCTGCTGTGACTATTTGGTTTTAAAAAAGGTTCCTAAAAGGTTTTTATCCTATATCCCCAAGTAAAACTGACTCCAAAAACTATTTAATTCATTCAGTAGTACCCTTTAAAATTCTACTTCTTACCTTTTGGTCAGTTTTAGCTTGAACTACATTATCTGTCTTCGCTTTCAGCTTAGTTAGAATAGTTGTGAGGTCTTTAGCTAACTTCTGAATTTGCCGGCTGAGTTCCTGGCTCGTGGCCTTGCTCTGCTCAACTTCTTTTATTTTGTCTTGGATCTAAAAAACCAGTAAGAACAGCAAAAAAAGCCATGGTTAAAAGTGGATAATAGATACTAAAAATCTCAAATGATGTTGACAAGACACATTTTAACTGCTTTGGCATTGAAACACCTGGTCACACCAGCGATGTGCGGTTAGTTACAAGCCCTCCTGGCTTTCCCTGACTTCACTATAAGTATTTACTGCACTCCTTGTGTTCCAGCAAAGATACAAGCAATGTGTGTAGAGAAATTCACTTATTAAATATTTACAGAATACTCATTATAGATGGTTGTGTAGACAGCTGAGTTTGAATCCTATCTTCTCCATTAACTAACGTAATGACCTTGAGCACACAAACGCCTCTAAGCCTTTTTCTTCATAAGATGGAAAATCCTCCCAAACAGTTGGAAGCACACTGATTTGTTTCCAAGCACCTTTTAATAAATGACTCTTAATGATCTGTTAACTCTTTTTGTAGCTTTCCGACTACAGCTCTATAGTATGCCAACCAAGCATTGAGTACATCCAATGGAAAGGAAGGTGAAAAAAGACAGTTCGCATTTACAAATTTCCAGTGACTTTGGTTTGAGTTGATAACAAACATTCACACTGTTGCTTAGAATAAAATGCTGAAGAAAAGACATTAAAGAGAAGAAACATTTCTTTATGTAGTTAAAGGTCTTTAAAAAAACCTCTTTAGTAGGGAGAAAACACACCATTCAAAGAGAGTTAATGGTGTGTTTTGGCCTTCATTATTTTGAGTGTCAAAGTAAATGAAATACATATGAATAAGGCTATGATAGGAAAATTAATCCAGAGAAAAGCTTAAATTTTAACTAAAAAAACAAACAAAGAAAAACCATGGCTGTGCACAGAGGTGCACACCTGTAATCCCAGCACTTTGGGAGGCTGAGGCAGGCAGCTCACTTGAGGCCAGGAGTTTGAGACCAGGCTGCCCAACATGGCAAAACCTTGTCTCTTTTTACTAAAAATACAAAAAATTAGCCAGGTATGGTGGTGCATGCCTGGAATCCCAGCTACTTGGGAGGCTGAGGCACGAGAACTGCTTGAACCCAGGAGGTGGAGGTTGCAGTAAGCTGAGATTGTTTCACTGCACTCCAGCCTGGGGGACAGAGCGAGACTCTGTCTCAAAAATATAAAAAGACCATGAACTTGCCAAGTCATCCGTCCCAATAGATCTTCCAATGTCTAAGAAGAAAAGCCAAATATATCAATTAAATACTTAAAATAGTAAAGAGCATTTATCAGTAGTTTAGGTCAAAGTCATGATGCAGTAGGATCAGATTTTGAAGAGATTTTTAAAACACTTTGCATCATACATTGAAGATTCCAAAAGTAGAGCACAACCGTATGAGTTTTACAGTTTGTACAATGGGATATTACTTTCTATTTCATGTAGCAGTTTAGAATTGTAGTGTGTCTTCTCTTTGTCTCATATAGAATGGTTTTCATTAAACTTTAATAGCTTTAGCATTAAGCCACCAAGAGAGTCCGAAAAATCTATTATATTTCCATACAGATGATATTTGAGCCTATTTTCACTACATGAAATTGTGCTCTTCATGAGACCAGAGACAGAAATCTCACTCTGGTCTCAACACCAAAAAGGACTATGCATTTCTTCTCAAAGAAACAAAAATATTTGTTTTTTAGAGTTATAGACAGGATTGTGTTTCTATTTACTCTTTTCCTTGGGTGTTTAGAAGCTAGGGTTAAAATGATGGCTCTTCTCTAGCAACATTAGGGGACCCACCTGCATGCATTTTAGGAAATAACTGCATCCCTGCATTGATCTTATTTTTATTTCTTTGATTTTTCCCTTTCCTCCAACATCTTCACCTACTTAACTGACATTTTGTTGCACTGCTGAAATAAAATAACAGCTGGAAGAGTCCCTGGCACACTCTGGGCATTCACTAAATATTTGTTGAACACATGAAATATATCTTACTTTTTGTTTCTTTAAGTCATTTTTTTAAAGGTGAGGGGAAGCACAAAAATTATCTTTAATTGTATGGCATTATTGGTCATATCTATGATCATCTTGCCTATGAAAAAGACTTCTAATTTAATATTATTGTTTTATAGCCATCTATTTTTTTTAACTCTGTCTCCAAGAGACATTATTGTGAAAATCAAGAACTCTTACACAAGAGGACTGACCCTATAAACAAAATGGAAAGACACTCTTTCTTGATCATAGGTTTACCTGATCTCGGATCTTTAGATCTAACACCACTTCAGCCAACTGAAGGGAGAGTTCAGAAGGTAATATGGTATAAAGACCTAAGTACTTCTCCTTCTGTTCTTCTGCCATTTTTTCAATGTTCTGTCGGTGATTTGTGGCTTCTGTTAGGAGAATCTGAAGAAAAGATCAAAATAAGAAATTTCTGGGAACCTTCTAAGGGGACTGTTATAGACAAGGCTGTATATTTTTCATCAACATATAATTAAGTGTGGAATTAGAAAAATATCTTAATACAACATTGTTCTTTTGTCTCTGAATATAAAGTATGTTCACTTTAAAAAACAAAGGAAAATCCCATGAAGTAATACTAAATATCTTTTATATAACACACTTCTGAAATTTTTTAATTCAATATTCAATAAATACAAACAAGTATGTTCAACTAAAATCAGGGCAATTGTTTTTGAAATGATGGGTAAAGAGAATGAGGAGACTTTTTTGTACCTGAAGTTCTTCAAGTTGAGCATCTATTTCTATTGTTGGATTCCCTAAATATTCTTTCGTTTCCTGAACCCAACATTTCACAGAATTGATCTGAGTCTCCACGATTTCTCGGTCCTTCAGCTCTTGCTTCACCAACTTTCCATTAGTCTTCACTTTCTCCTGCATGCTTCAGAAACATTACAGGGATAAAACAGAAGTGAAGTGAAAGGAACCCCCTAATACTTGGCAACATTTTATCCAATACATATATAGAAATGGGAAACCTAATATCTTTTTTGAAAGAAAAGACACTTCCTCAACACTGTTAAATAACACTGCAGTTCATGTATAAATGTCATATAAAGTAAATAACTTATCCTTGAAAAACTGAGAGTTGACTGTCTCACATGCCACTAAATTGCAATCAATTTCCTATTTAAAGTAGCCTGGAGATTATTTCATTATTTACTTCCTCTTTGGAAATCTCCTAAAATGGTACATTTAAAAGTAATGTGTAATTGGAATATATATGGCTATCTATTAGAAAGTAGTCTTTAAAGAAAAAAATCAAGCTTTGGAAATGTCATAATTAATCATGTTAATAATGTACAAATTTCAAGTCTTTATTTGAATTAATGTAAATTTGGTAAGAAGATTTTAAAAAGTGTTAGATTACCTTGACATCACCTATAAGGGAAAGAGGTGAAATGCAAGGACATGAATGAGGTAATATTTGTAAATGTAGAAATTAAATTATCAATGAATATTTTTTCTCTGGCCCAAGAAGTGAATCAGGGCTGGTTGTATATCAAGATTAACTTGCTCTTTCTACTAAATTCACTGCTAGTCAATGGCTATTATTTACCTGGACTGTGGTGTCATCTTTGCTCCTATATCCCTGTCACCCCAGATAGCCAATGAGTTCTCAATCTTCATCAAATCTAAGTTCTTAATAGCTCTCAATTGTTTCCATCTCATGCTTCATTTCTCTTGAATCACCCTTCCTCTCCCCGCATCACCCAAGGAGCTCCTTGAAAGTGACATGTTTATTCCTTTCTTACATGTCATTTCCCTGTTTGCAAAACTCAATGCCTAGCTCCAGCCCGCTCAGGCTTCTGCTTCAATTCCCCTTCTGAAGGCATGCCTTCTTTGACCCCTCTCCTCGGCTGCTTGTCTCTGCTTCGGATTCCCTCAGCTCCCTTTTCACACTTGACTAAAAAGGCTGCCTTAGTTGCCTAGCTCTCTGCTGCTTGACTGTAAACGGCATGAAGGTAGACACTGAGTCTGTATGGTTCATCATCGTATCTCTAAGTACTATCAGATATGTATTTGTCAGACAAATGATTGAAGAGTTAAGGAAACGGAAAAGCAAGAGTGATGGGAACGGATCCCCACATTTTCAAGGTGGTGTGAAGGAGCACCTTCATACTTCAGAACCTACTTATCCCTTTGGGTCAAGGCCAAGTTTAGTAACAGAATGAAAGTAGGGGCCGGGCGTGGTGGCTCACGCTTGTAATCCCAGCACTCTGGGAGGCCGAGGCGGGCGGATCACGAGGTCAGGAGATCAAGACCACGGTGAAACCCCGTCTCTACTAAAAATACAAAAAATTAGCCGGGCGTGGTGGTGGGCGCCTGTAGTCCCAGCTACTCAGAGAGGCTGAGGCAGTAGAATGGCATGAACCTGGGAGGCGGAGCTTGCAGTGAGCCGAGATCACACCTTTGCACTCCAGCCTGGGCAACAGAGCGAGACTCCGTCTCAAAAACAAACAAACAAACAAAAGAATGAAAGTAGGTGCTTAATTACTTCAGGCACCGATCTTGCATGGCGGTGATTTCCTGCATGAGCGGAGGCTCTCCCCCAGAGGCTGGGGCGGCTCCATCCTGGAGCATGCTCAGGGCTTGCTGCCGCAGCATGCCCAAGGCCGACTGCTGCTGCTCCAGCTCCAGAACGAATGTGTCGTGGTATTCAAGAAGAGTTAAGAGTTCTGCTTTCGATGCTTTCTCTGCTGAACTTCCAGGTAACTTATCTTGCAGCTGATCAATCATTTCAGTGGCCTTTTTAACCTGATGACAAATGTACATACTATGAAGTTCAATAATAAATAAACTGAAAAAAATAGGGTAACTCCCATAAAAGCCACACACTAGTGTATGAAGCCAATTAAAGATGATGACATAAATTTCACATGTTAGGAAACTGGAACCTGAGCAACCTTCTTAACATGAAAGGAGATATCACCTCTATACCTCTGGGTTTAAAGCTTTAATCTCAAAATAATATTAGGACAATCAGAGACTATACTTAATACAGAAAAAGCTTTTAAAAAAAAACTAAGCAAACAAAATACTCTTTCCAATATTTAAGTTAACATAAACGAGTGCCTTTAAATCATAAAGGAAAATAATGGCTTAAAACATTAAACCTTTAAAGATGGAAAAAGCTGCCAGGCATGTGGTGGCTCGCGCACTTTCGGAGGCCGAGACAGGCAGATCACCTGAGGTCAGGAGTTTGAGACAAGCCTGACAAACATGGAGAAACCCCGTCTCTACTAAAAATACAAAAATTAACCAGGTGTGGTGGCGGGTGCCTGTAATCCCAGCTACTCATGAGGGTGAGGCAGGAGAATTGCTTGAACCCAGGGGGTGGAGGTTGCAGTGAGCTGAGATCACACCACTGCACTCTAGCCTGAGCGACAGAGCAAGACTCCAAAAAGGAAAAAGTTGAATATACAATTTGGGTAATGAGTCAAATTTCTGCTCATTTTCAGGTTTCATGGTAAAGAAAAAGTATCTCATTCTTTTTCAAGGCCGTTAAGAAAGCAAATGGGCCGGGCGCGGTGGCTCACGCCTGTAATCCCAGCACTTTGCGGGGGCTGAGGCGGGCGGATCACGAGGTCAGGAGATTGAAAACATCCTGGCTAACACGGTGAAACCTCCTCTCTAGTAAAAATACAAAAAATTGGCCGGGTGTGGTGGCGGGCGCCTGTAGTCCCAGCTACTCGGGAGGCTGAGGCAGGAGAATGGCGTGAACCCGGGAGGCGGAGCTTGCAGTGAGCCCAGATGGCACCACTGCACTCCAGCCTGGGCAACAGAGGGAGACTCCGTCAAAAAAAAAGAAAGAAAGCAAATGGGGCAAAATGGGCTTGTTCTCCTTTCAAAATTTAATTGCTTGGTTTTTCTCATTGAAATAATTTGACTGTGACTTGGGACTAAACTGCACATTGCATTTTGTACTTTGTTTCATAACTTAATTTTTATGTCACTGAAACAGATTTTAAAAAGCCTTTATTACTTTCATAAGGCTGACTTCAAAAAGGGGCAAAATACTGTGTTTCAAAATACATTATAATTAGTGAGGAAAGAAGGGTGAGCCCATGGACAGTGGAAACTACCTTGTTGTTAAAGCCCGTCCACTCATCCACTGCATCTTCCAGGATCTTCTCCTGGTCCTGAGCCACAGCTCGAAGGCGTGTCCAGCGCTGCCAGACGGTGGTCATTGACCTGCTCAGGGTGGCTTTGCTGGCATCATTTCCGGTTTTCTCCAGTTGTGAAGCTTTTTCCTCAAGGGCCACAATTTTCTCATGGAAAGAGTTAACCACTGACACTAAAGCCTAGGGTTGGGGGTGGAGGACGGAAGAGAAGAGACAAGGGAGAGATCAATTTAATTTTATAAAGTTCTATGGATCTTGGTAAAGCCCAAAATTACCTGCAAAAGGAAATGTTTCTACATATATTTATTCTCCTCTAGGTACTCTTACCTTTATGTTTATTTTTTAACCAGAGTTAGTCTTAAAGCTTTTTAAAGAGGTAAGGTGAATATTATTTATTTATTAAAAACAAAAGTGTGTTTTGCTACTTGAGATGACGTTTTTTTCATTTTTAAAAAGCAGCACAAATGCAAGTGAACCAAATGCAATATTTTAGTATGTTACATTTTTTCCTTATATTGCTCTGATAAAGGGAGACTCAGTTGTTAACGTTTTAGTTTTATTTAATCTGTTATCAACAAAAAGTATTCACTGACATTTATTAAGTGCCACATCTTATCGGAAGCAAATTGCTCTGAACATCTTAGCTGTGCATTCAAAATCTTAGCTATGCATTTCCAATGGGAATCCTAAAAGGTAATAGCATTTAATAAACTTAAAACTTCTATAAAATGTTGTTAAATGCATCCTTATCACATTGAAAAAGTTCAGGTAGAAATGAAGATTTATTGATCATGTTGCAAAGACCCATTATAATTATAGAAAAAGGATTTTTTTTTAAATGGCCCAAAACTCTGACCTTGTGTTCTGACAATTTTTCTTCCGCTTCATGACTAGACGAAGTCTTCAACAAAGAAAACTCAGACAATTTCTTTTCTGTATCATTCATCAATTCAATAACCTCTTCCCTTGCTTTCTGGTAATCGTGCCATTGAGCTGTGCATCTTGAAAGAGTCCAACAGAAATTGATAAGTAGCACGAAATCACGTATTTCTACACGAAGCTCTGGTGTCAGTATGTCTAATGATACTTAGGGAGAAACGAATTTACGTGCTAATGTATATCATTCCTGTATTACTACTTTCAGTGTGGAAATTCATTTCACTGAAACATAAAACACAAAACATCCTGAAATACCTCTGCAAGAGCTCCACTTGGGCACCAGAGTCCCGGCTCATCCTCTGGCTCCTGAGTTCCAGAGAAGCCATTTTCTGTTCTAGGTCTTCTTTGCCGGTTGGCTTGATGAGTGGGTCCAGGGTGGCTACCAGGCTGTGGAGCTCCTCCAGGTTACTATGGAACTGATCCTCTGTACTGAAAAATTCCATGTGCCTTTTGAGATTTTCCTCTGCGCTCTCCACGTCTAGGCCATTGCCTGCCAGCTGTAACATTTCTTGGGCATCCTCAAGCCAGTCATTGGCTGCTTGAAATACCTGATAATACCTTTGACACTGGCTATATATTTCAGTCAAGGTAACCTGAAAAACAGCAATTGCAAACATAATCAACTCTCCTTTGCAATGTGTTTGCGGGAAAGAGTTTTATTCATTCATTTGTTTTCCAGTCCTTAGTCTCATGGGTGTATGTGTGTAAGTGCATTGATAAGTTAGTGGAATATTTTTGTGGTGCCATCATCATTATCCTTGATTTTTCCTTCTGCTATTCTTGTTATAATTTTATTACTGCCATTAAATTAAATAATAAGGACAGAAATGGGATAGAAATTTATGTCAGTATCTTGACTAGTTCTGAAACTTCCCTCTCTAAGAAATAATATGATGCTTAGTAATATGTGGCAGACTGAATGTTTACCAAAGTGCAGTAATGTCTCCGTTGGTTAGAAGTATAACAACACGGCCAGGCGTGCTGGTTCATGACTGTGATCTCAGCACTTTGGGAGGCTGACGGAGGCAGATCACTTGAGGCCAGGAGTTCGAGACCAGCCTGGCTAACATGGTGAAACCCTGTCTCTACTAAAAATACGAAAATTAGCTGAGTGTGGTGGCACATGCCTGTAACAGCTACTTGGGAGGTTGAGGCACAAGAATTGCTTGAACCTGAGAGGCAGAGGTTGCAGTGAGCTGAGATCGTTTCACTGCACCCCAGACTCTGTCTCTCAAAAAACAAACAAACAAACAAACATGGAAAGGAAAAGAAAAGAAAAAAAAAAGAAATATAGCAACATCAAACTTCCAAACTGGCATTTACCAGACCACAGAGCCACAGAGTAATTTCTGGAAGCGAAATAGTAACCTGTGAGTCTTGTATACAGACTAAAATAGAAAAGTTGAAAAGTTTAAGTCTGGACGGCTGGTCCATTCAATTCCAGAAGGAAAAGAAACACTCTAACCAGCCATCAATGACTAGACAAGATAAGCCGCAACTGTGCAAGCGAAGATGCATAGAAAAGGTAGAGAAAGTATCCATAAGATGAGCACCAATTAAGGAAAGAACAGGGACAGCAAAGCATAGAATCAGCAGAGGGAATAAGAAATGCCCCAGGAACCATGACCTTTAGTTATTTGGACCAAGATAATCAATAAGACAAGATGGGACAAGCAGAGACATCTTAGTAGATTTAAGAGTTTGGTTCAAAACTCACCAAAAGAAGCAAGCTTACCTGACAAATGTTTTTCAAGAATGAAAATTTCTGGTAACTTCTGTTCTTACTCTACATTCTAGATTCTATATCTCTATTTATACTAATAGCGCTAGAAAAATAGTTTAAAATTTGTATAAGCAATAGCCTTGAATCAACATGAAAAGGTTAAAGTGTACTAGTTTTTAGTTTAAAAAGTCAGAATTTTAAAAAGTTTATTATGATTTTATCCAATATTAAAATTTTTACTATTTAAAGTGTTAACCTTAACCTCTGCAGAAAATATAGTTAAACGAGAGCTAAGATTCATCTGAGGTTACTTCGTGTCAGACCCAATGCTAAGAAGATAAACCTAATAAAAGAATCATTAATATCTCTCTTCTACAAAGAGGGACAGAGCCTTATAGGATGTCATTTTCCTGAGATCAAACAGCTGCCATTAAAACTCAGATGTGCCCTCCTCCCAGGCTGTAGCTGCTGTATTATCCTGACGAAAGCTATCCTTTACCTAAAGGGTTGGCTGACATCTCCTAGAATCACAGGGACTAAAGACAGACATGGAGAAAATGGGCCAAGAAATTAAAGGAAATAATCCGCTAGGCACTATTTTTCGCTTCTTATTTTATTTTATTTATTTATTTATTTGACAGAGTTTCACTCTTGTTGCCTAGGCTGGAGTGCAATGGCATGATCTCGGCTCACTGCAACCTCTGCCTCCTGGGTTTAAGCGATTTTACTGCCTCAGCCTCCCAAATAGTTAGGATTACAGGTATGCACCACCAAACCCAGCTAATTTTTTTTTTTTTTTTGTATTTAGTAGAGACAGGGTTTCACCATGTTGGTCAGGCTGGTGTCAAACTCCTGACCTCAGGTGATCCACCCACCTCACCCTCCCAAAGTGCTGGGATTAAAGGCGTGAGCCACCGCGCCCGGCCCTCTTCTTATTTTTGAATGCACAGAACTTGCAAGCCCCAGAGCAAGCTGCAATTAGGCCAATCTGGGAAGTTTTGTACATGCTCCCATTTCTTTTTGTTATCCCCAAGTCAAGTAATTACGAGTATTCTAGTCTTTCTTCTGCTGTGCTACAGGGAAGCAGGAGAAGGACAGCACTCATCCCCACAGAGGGGGTGAAGAGATGGGGCGACTAATGGGATACCCCACAAAAATGTGGCTTATTAGCAAGGTCAGGGCTGCATTGTCTGCCTCTCTCCATTTAGACTCTTCATCTAGCACTGATTTTAGAAATACCAGCCTTCACATTGTTTACAAAGGGCATCACTAATTATTCATGGTTAATCAGTTGTACTATCCATGTACAAATATATAATATTAATTATGTTACTAATACCATTTATCATCTCTTTTAAGGTGAGAAATCACTGAGGCATCACTGTTATAAGCAAAGTGAAGTCAAGATGGAAACCACACAAAATGAATATCATGCACATAAACAATTAAAATCACCTGGCCAGGCACGGTGGCTCCCGCCTATAATTCCAGCATTTTGGGAGGCCAAGGCAGGCAGATCGTTTGACGTCAGGAGTTTGAGACCAGCTTGGCCAACATAATGAAACCCTGTCTCTACTAAAAATACAAAAATTAGCTGGATGTGATGGCGGGTGCCTGTAATCCCAGCTACTCGGGAGGCTGAGGCACAAGAATCACTTGAACCCAGGAGGCGGAGGTTGCAGTAAGCCGAGATTGCACCACTGCACTCCAGCCTGGGCAACAGAGCGAGACTTCGTCTCAAAAAAACCCAAAAAACAAAACAAAACAAAACAAAACGAAAAACAATTAAAATAACCATTTAAGTCACTGCTGAAGATGTTTCTGTGTAGTATTTAGAAAGAAATATTTAAAGAAGCAATTATAACCAAGCAAACAAATTTCTTGTACCTGTTTACAAATAAGCAGAGTGGAAAAAAGAGAAGTGAAGTCCTATTATACCCACCTGTCTGGTGCGTAAGGCTTCCTGGATGTCTCCATCCAGCTCTGAGAGCTCAGCGAGGCTGTGTTCTAAATCCGCAGAAATCAGCTCCTTGGCCTTTGTGAACTTCTCCTTTTCCTTGTGACTCAGCGCATTCATGATTCTCAAGCTGGACTGGACCTCTTCCTGATGAATTTGGATTTTTCTGATTTCCTCTTGGATGTCCTGCAGGTTGAGGTCTAGGTACACCGGCCCACTGAGCTCTGCCTTCACTCTCCTCAGCCAGTCCAGGGAGCGACTCATCTCAGTCTGGAAGTCTATACTCTGCACCATTCGGCTCTCACATTCTGTCACCGTCTCACCAATGGCAGAAGTCAACAGTTTTAACTCCTCTTGCCAGGACTGGATCTGATGCCTGGCTTTCTCATAAGCCAAGGGGTCAAGGTGTGGGGCAAGATCTTCAAGATGTATGGTTACTCGTTTCAGTACAATCCCTGAGTCCTGGAGACTTCCTGCCAGGGAGTGATACATTTTGAGCTTCTCCTCTGCAGGCAGCGTTTCCTCATTCACTTTGGACTGCTCCTCTTTTACAGACTTCAGTTGTCTCTCCAGCTGTTGGCACATCTTCTCGTGTTCTTGGTAAGCACTGGTGGTGTCTTCTAATAAGCTAACCCTCTGTTCTGTTTGTCGCTTCAGCCTGTGATATAAGGTGACAAGGTGCAGCATCTTGTCTGGCTGCCAAGGCTGACCTGTGCTGCGAAAACCTTCTTTTTTCTGGTTCAGTTCATCCACCGCCTCCCCAAGGCCCGCCACCTCATCCAGAATGGCTCTGCAACCATCTTGCAGAGAAAGAGCCTCCTCAACGGCCAGGTCGGTGGGAACTTTGCTCATCCTCAAGAATTGGGCTTCAAGTTCACTCAGAGACTGGGTTGTCAACTCAATCAAGGAAGCATATTCCTTCCGAGCAAGAATTGCTTCCTGGACTTTATAGAACTTGTCTTTAGCCAAGGCAACAATTACATTAAATTGTTGAGGCAAAGCATTTAGCTTTTCACTGAGGTAGGAATGATCGACTTCATTCAGCGATGGTAATATGGTCTGCCCAGTTCTCTGCAGCGTAAGTAGAAGACTTTCATATTCTGGAGATTGTTCAAGAATGTTTTGGTATTTAGCCAGTTGTGTATGAAGCTCAGTACTCTCATTCATTAGGTTGATTTCAGGAAATGTAACAATATCTGCTTGTTTTAGCCAGTGGCAAGCTTTATCAAAATCTTCCTTAAAATGCTTCCTAGAAACCAAATTCTTCTCTAGTTCTTGTAACCGGTGACTGCACTTTTGTAAAACACTGTCATAGACACTCTGCAATTCCTGAAGCTTCCCCAGCACTTCACTCTTTTCCTGCTCTGTGACTTCCTTCATTAGTTCGCGACCCTGGGCCCAAAGTCCAGTGATTTCATTTTGGTAAGTCTTGAGGCTGGCTTGTGCACTCTTACATGTTTTGACTTGTTTGCTCACATCATCTGGTAACAGACAGATGTGTTCACGGAACATTATCTTTCGCTCATGCTGCTGAATTTGGCTGGTGGCCTGGAACACTGCCATGAGAAACTGGGTTTTCTCGGACAAGGCTTTGTTTAAGTACTTTCTTCGCTGGCCCACTAAGTCACTGAGACAATTCACGTGGCTTTGTGCATCAGAGAGAGCCTTCTGGATGACCTGTCGCTCATTGAGACCAAGATCTGCCATGACCCTGTCTGCGTCCTTTATGAGCGATTTCAGGAGCATCTGCTTGGCCTCCAGTTCACTGCAGATGGCCAGGTGATCCATGAGAAGGTTCTGAGCCATATCTGGAGGAGGGCTCTGCTTAAGGGCCTCGGCGATGTTGGGTTGTTGCTCTTCTGCCCACTCCATTAGCTCCTGAAATCTGGACTGCACCACATTTAACTCCTCCAAGTTGGTGACTGACACTTGGATTTTCCTTTTAATGAGGTCCTCAAGCTGAAACCAACGTTGCTCTAAATGACTGGTCTGTTCTTTGACTAACTCCTTGTCATCTAAATTCAGATGCTCTATCATTTTCTGCTTTTGATCTTTCAGATCTTCAATAGCATACTTTCTCTCCTGCAATGCCAACGCTAACTTTTTCAAAGCTTCCAGGTGGACAGCTGTACTCTCTGCATCAGATCTGAAAATACATGGAAAGGTATAAGAGCAAATTAGCTGTAGTCAATATCGATGTTTGTTCATACTATGCTAAATTACACTTCACCATTTTCTTTTTGGAGACTGAGTTTTGCTCTTGTTTCCCAGGCTGGAGTGCAATGAATGCTCTGATCTCAGCTCACGGCAACCTCCGCCTCCCAGGTTCAAGAGATTCTCCTGCCTCAGCCTCCCAAGTAGCTGAGATTACAGGCATGTGCCACCATGCTCGGCTAATTTTCTATTTTTAGTAGAGACAGGATTTCACCATGTTGGTCAGGCTGGTCTCTAACTCCTGACCTCAGGTGATCCACCTACCTCAGCCTCCCAAAGTGCTAGGATTACAGGCATGAGCCACTACTCCTGGCTGACACTTCACCATTTCTTTAAGTGGATCTTCTGAGCTTAGAACAATTGAGAGTAGTTCAATTCATGGTTTGTTGACAGAAGTGCTATAATTATGGAATACAATTCTTATCAGAAGTCAATACTAGAAGTTGAATCAAACTAAGTTGCCTACTTCTTTCTGGCTGATAATGCCTTCCAATCAAATCAGAATATGCTTTTATCTTCCTCTGACTCTTATCAACTGAGCAGAATCTATATGGTAACAGGATCCTTGGATGGTTTGTGTAATGTTAAACAGTGAGAAGCACTGATCTAGTGTACTCTAGAAAATGATACTGAAAGAAATTAATAAGTGATGCATGATTTATGTGCTTTCTTTTGTGAAGAGGGTCCAAAAAACAATATAGTTCTAGGTAGTACAATCTGTAAGGTATAACAACAGATCTAATGGCTACTTAATTGTGTACTTGGATATGTTTTGCTTATCATTAGTAATCTTTAGTAATAAGTGTGAAATGTAAAGAATTCTCATCCCTTTGACTATGAAGCACACATAAAAAATGGAATCTTGTAGTCTTTTTTACTAAATGATCAGTTCTGAAGTATGAAAAGCAGGGTTGGGAGGCAGTATGAGGAGTTCTGTTTTGGACCTGTTAAGTCTCAGGTGTCTGTGGGGCCTACTGTGAGCCAGAAATATGAGTTGTTAATATTTACTGGACTAATCTCAAAGACGAGTAAAATGTTAAGTATCAAAGAAAAGCAAACAAACCAGAAAATGGTATACCAAAAAAACCCCAAATCCCCACTATGATTTCATGATATCTAGAACAATATTTGCAGTTTTCTTTGCTGTAAACTAGTAAATCGGTGCAGAAGAAGTATAGATTTTAACAATTATAGTGATCAAAAGTATGGAATGGTTTCATACAATGATCCAGTATGTGTGTGTGTATTCTTATTTTTCAAAGAAGAAAGCTAAGAGGGGTTCAATAGCTACAAAATCACAAAAGACACAAATTAGCTGAATTTGGATTATTCACTAATTTCTAGACTCTTATAAGAAAAAAACCTGACTGAATTACACAGAATGCATTCATTACCTTATAGACTTGATAAGAAACTAGGGAGCATATAGGTTCAAGAAGGATTCATTTCATGAATTCATAGATGATATCCCATAACTTGTAATTAAACAAAATTAGAAACATTTTTAGAATATTCTTTGAGGTCACAGAGAAAATGGTACCATTTTCAAACATTTCTCTTTTACCCACTGGTTAAATCAATATTGAGCTAGGAAAACCATGACTCTATGTCCATTTGAAAACATTAGGTTCATAATGATGTTCTACTTACCAATATTAATAATAATAAACAATAGATGTTATACCTAAGACATTTTATTTTATTTTTTTGAGACAGGGTCTTGCTCTGTCACCCAGGCTGGAGTACAGTGGTGCAATCTTGGCTCACTGCAGCCTCCTCCTCCCAGGTTCAATTGATTCTCCTGCCTCAGCCTCCGAAGTAGCTGGGATTATAGGCATGCACCACCACACCCAGCTAATTTTTGTATTTTTAGTAGAGATGAGGTTTCACCATGTTGTCCAGGCTGGTCTCGAACTCCTGACCTCAACTAATCCACCCGCCTCAGCCTCCTAAAGTGCTGGGATTACAGGCATCAGCCACTGCACCTGGGCACATTTTAAATTTTTATAGATATTAAGAAATGTCTGGCTTAGCATTTTGGTGACCCATGGGAGAATTTCTGTTACCTGGCCAAGTTATCCCATTCTGTAGTAAATTTTTCTAGGAACACTTCAACGACATTCATACAGTCATGGTAATCTCTTGTTCTCTGAAGATCCTCTTCCCTTTGCAAGCACAGGTTGTTAGACTGACGGCACAAATCGAGCCACTGATCATTTAAATGATTTATTTCCTTGTGTTCAGGCGATTCCTCCTTCTTTGTTAACTTATTCACCTTTTCTATTATGGTGTTCACGGATGCCTGTTTGCTCTGTAGTTTCTTAACAAAATCCTAAAGGATAACAGCAACAAAAAATATGTAATGTGTTAAGAAATGCCCAAATAAATATAGAGAGCGACACAGACATAAGACCTTTAAACACTCTAAGTTCCTTAATATGAAAAAAACTGAAGAATGTATAATAAGTCATGGGAAACAAAGAGAAAATCTAAAAATCACCATACCTCTTTATGAACGTTAATTCCCATGTGTGCAAGATTCAGGGTAGCTGTGGTATATTCTTTTATTGTACTATTCCGAGAGGCATAAAGAAAAACTAATACATGTGAAACATTACAGTCATTAATGAAAAAAGTCATTATCTTACCTTGAAGTGCGGCCTTTGTTTTCTAAGAATTTTTAAGGAGTTCATGTTTTTCAAAATTTATTCTTAAACTAAGAGTGCTTTTATTCTCAAGACATCAGGACATTAGGACATTTCCTAGGTCTGCTAAGTCCTGGGTCTGTCAAGTTCTGGATCTGTTCAGTAAACATTATTAACCTGTTCCCTTAACTAAATATCCTGTGACTAAGAATGCCTAACTTTCTGGGAATGCAGCCCAGCAGTTCTCAGCCTCATTTTACCCAGCCCCTATTCAAGATGGAGTCGCTCTGGTTTGAACGCCTCTGACGGAAACCTTCCAAATGTCAGAGACAAGGCAAAGTAGCCTGGGTCACCAGGTGGGCAGTGGTGCTATGTACAGAGTTGGGGAAGGCTGGAGTACATTCGCAAAGTGGAAAGGCAATGGTTTAGATTCATCTACTCCCTGCATACACAGCAAAAAGAAACCTCTAAGATACCATCTCTGCCAGCCCAACATGTGGCCAGAGGATCATTTCTTTGGATAGTGTTTCCTCCAAGGGGTTGGTTCATGGGCTTCCATACTTCCCCACTGCTCACTCCCATTTCCATTTACTCCCACTACCCAAAAAACACCTCTTAAATCCCCTGATTGATATATGAAATTTTGTCCTTAAAGCTAGGTTCAATCACAATTAAAATGTTAACAAGAGTATCATCTTGAATGTTTTTATTATGTGTATATCTAAAACAAATACAGCAAAATATTGGCATTGTTTATTATCTCTGAATGGTAGTATCATAAGTGATTGTGATTTAAATTTGCTTATTAAGACATTTCTGTATTTTCTAAGCCTTTTATAATAAACAAAACTTTTCTTATAAAATACATTTTAAAAAATTAAATTTCTAGGATGGTTCACAAATTTTTTTAAAAAAGAGTTCATGCTTCTGAGAAAAAATAAATCTTATTATCCCGATCCCTATTCTCTTTTTTTTCTGTACTTGCAAACAGCACTCCAGTAGACAATATATTATTATTGACTCATAATCACAGAGAAAAAACATCTTTAAGTTTATTTAAAATCTGACCCAACTTCCAATCAAGTGTATTAACACTTATAATTTTCTTTTTTCTCTTTTTTTTGAGACAGAGTCTCACTCTGTGGCCCAGGCTGGAGTACAGTGGCATGATCATGGCTCACTGCAACCTCCGCCTCCCAAGTTCAAATGATTCTCGTGCCTCAGCCTCCCAAGTAGCTGAGATTATAGGCATGTGCCACGCAAGGCTAATTTTTGTATTTTTAATAGAGATGTGGTCTCACCATGTTGGCCAGCCTGGTCTCAAACTCCTGGCCTCAAGTGATCTGCCCACCTCAGCTTCCCAAAGTGCTGGGATTACAGGCATGAGCCACCACACCTGGCCACAATTTCCTATATATTTTAAATTATTTAAATTATATATAAATATGTAATACAAACTGCATTTATATTATACTTTAAATTAATTACATATAGCTCAAATATATAACTAATGAATTGATAAGCTTACAGTCCTACAGTTTTAGCATAATATGGTGATGAAAATCTAAAAAAAGAATAATGTTCCATGTTTGCTTAGTCACAGAGTTTTCTGACTAAGCAGTCTACTCTATAGACTAAATCACACCTGCTTTTCTCAGGAATAATGTAGAGAATGAATGTCTTCTGATGCAAGTGGCCATCTGAAGCTTCAGTAATATATTTGAATGTCTACTTTATAATCTGTTTTCCCTGGCACCAAATGATGTTTGTTCAGATTTGCTATTCCTTAAAGCAGCGGTCCCCAAACTTTTTGGCACCTGGGATGGGTTTTGTGGAAAACAATTTTTCCGTGAATGGGGCTGGAGGGGGATGGTTTCAGGATGAAGCTGTTCCACCTTGAATCATCAGACATTAGTTAGACTATCATAAGGAGCATGCAACCTAGATCCCTTGCATGCGCAGTTCACAGTAGGGTTTGCGCTCCTATGAGAATCTGATGTGGCCTCTGATCTGACAGGAGGTGGAGTTCAGGCATTAATGCTTGCTCACCTCCCACTGTGCGGCCAGGTTCCTAACAGGACATGGACTTGTGCTTGTCCATAACCTGGGGCTTGGGGACCTCTGCCTTAAAGAGTTGTATTAATGTCTAAGGATTGACAGACACTCAGGCATATTGAAGTGAATAAACTGAACACATTTCAAGTTTTCTACTCTGTTGGCCTCTTTTATCTCCCTTGGGGGCAAATTAATTCCCACCTTAACTTGTGAAACCATGTTCTGTGCAATGTTCAGCTCTAGCTCAGAGTGCCTCCTCTTCATGTTCTGCAGTTGCTGATCAGCATCTTGCAGGTAAATCCAGAGCTCAGACTTCAGGTGCTTGATCTCTTCCCAACCCTGAGTTAAGTTCTGGGCCTGGACGAGCCTTTGTTCAATCTTGAGAAAACACAGAGATAAAAGTTAGCAACCATACACGGAAACATTTATGGTTAATGAATCAGAGATGGAACTTTCCAGCTGGCCTGTGCACTCATTTGACACACACATACACACACATACACACACAAACTCACACACACAAATACATAAATTTAAAAAGTATTTCTTTATTTGCTTCAGGAAAAGCAGATTTTTTAAAAAAAAATGTAGGGTTCCTAAAGACTTTAAATGTCTACAAGTTATGCTATATGGTTTTAATCAGTATTGTGAAACTCTAATAATTTTTTTTTTTTTTTTGAGACGGAGTTTCACTCTTGTTGCCCAGGCTGGAGTGCAATGGCACGATCTCGGCTCACTGCAATCTCTGCCTCCCGGGTTCAAGTGATTCTCCTGCTTCAGCCTCCTGAGTAGCTGGGATTACAGGCTTGCGCCGTCACACCCAACTAATTTTGTATTTTTAGTAGAGACAGGGTTTCTCTACATTGGTCAGGCTGGTCTCGAACTCCCAACCTCAGATAATACGCCCGCCTTGGCCTCCCAAAGTGCTGGGATTACAGGAGTGAGCCACTGCGCCCAGCGAAACTCTAATAAGTTTGATCAATGTATTAGGTCTAAAGCTGCTCTGATGGTTTTTCGCATTGGGCATTTCAGTAGATTCATCTGTATGACTCATGAATTTGGTGTTAAGGTTAACTAGAAAAGACTTCTGTTGTTCTCTGTTGCACATTTGTTCATCCGTCTTACAACATGCTGAATTATTAATGTTTTGGATATGTCTTTAGATCTGCTTCACTGGTTTTTGAAGCTGTGTAATTTGTTTCAATAAATCATTTCTGTAAAAATAAATGGGTTACATTGGCTGGGAATGGTGGCTCATGTCTGTAATCCTAGCACTTTGGGAGGCCAAGTCAGGTGGATTGCCTGAGCTCAGGAATTCGAGACCCACCTGGGCAACACAGTGAAACCCTTTCTCTACTAAAATACCAAAAAGTAGCCAGGCATGGTGGTGTGTGCCTGTAGTCCCAGCTACTCGGGAGGCTGAGGCACAGGAATTGCTTGAACGTGGGAGGCGGAGGTTGCAGTGAGCCAAAATTGTGCCACTGTGCTCCAGCCTGGGAAACAGAGTGAGACTCTTTCTCCAAAATAAAATAAAATAAAATAAATGGGTTACATCATCTTTTGTAAGGATTTAAAAACCGATTTGATAATATTAAAGAGAAAAACCTTATTATTTTGACATTTTTTTCCTGTGAATCATTTTACTCTTCTGTGAATATTTAATAAATTAAATACCAAAACTAAGTCTTATTTTTCTTTTAAACTCAAATGTGGGCCAGGCATGGTGGCTCATGCCTGTAATCCCAGCACTTTGGTAGGCCAAGGAGGGAGGATTGCTTGAGCCCAGGAGTTCGAGACCAGCCTGGAAAACACAGCGAAGCCCTGTCTCTACAAAAAGTATAAAAATTAGCTGGGTGTGATGGTGTGTGCCTATAGTCCCAGCTACTTGGGAGGCGGAGGTGGGAGGATCACCTGAGCCCAGGAGGTTGAGGCTTCAGTCAGTGATGATAGCGCCACTGCACTCCAGACTGGTTGGCAGAGTGTCTCACAATAAAGAAACAAACAAACAAACAAACAAACGAGCAAACAAACCCAAATGTGTTTCATGGAAGAGTTTAAAGCTGCAGTGGCAGCAGCCAGGAAAATACGCCTCCAGTGCTGCCATCTGTCTGTGTGGGCCGGTACTGCTAGCTCATCACAGCCCAGACAGTTTCAAAATCCTTCTGAACACCACACTTTACCAATGAACTAGAAGGATTGTGACAGATGGCATGCTCTTTGACATCCTTGATATAATAAAGAAAGGGTCAAGAGCCCCTTTCATATTAAGTATTGCCTAAAGAAAAAGATGGAAAAGGAGAAAAGAACAAAAAAAGGTGTGGCAAAATAGGAAAATTGAGAGAATGGTCATTAAGGAGGAGAAAAAAGAAAGGTTCTAATGGGCAGCGAATGAATGGGACTAAGTGATTCAGTCCCAATCTGATGTCATCAATGTCAGGATGTGCTTAATTTTCTATGAGTTAGCTGAAATTCGAATATCTATTTGTTATAATGGCTGTAGAACCATTACATACAGCAAGAACAAGCCAAGAACTATTTTCTTTCAATCTCACATGAAACATTCAAGCAAGAGAATATAATAAAACAAACAAATTCAATGTGATTTTTCATTTTCTTACCGTTTGCTCTGTTTGTTGAATGTCTTTTGCTGTGGTTTTCACCGAAGCATTTGACAGGTCACACATGGAGCAAAGGAGATCTAGGTAGGTCCTTGCCTGCTCTTGCAAAGCTCTGAAGTGTTTGACCTGGAAAAGGCAGTTATCAGAGTGAAAGAGATGCATCAGCTATTTAGATAGCAAATACTTGTATCATTTGGAATATTCTGTTGACATTTCAAAAATAGTCTTGCTATGCTCAGTGTTTTCACCATCGTGTTCAAGTGACATATATTAGTGACTCACAGGAAAAAATTTAAATCACCAATGGGGATTTATTTGTCCACCATTTGCTTCTCCTTGTAAGTAAACTATTCTGTATGGTCTGGGAAAGGGGAAAATGCAAGAAACTTCTATAATCTTTCCAGATTATTTGCTCACATGCCAGCTTATTTTCCATTTCAGAGAAAGAATTTGTAGCCTACTCTGGCCTGCTTCTTAACATGCTTTTGCATATCTTGGAGACAGAAGGCAAAGGTCCGTGAGTTGGTAGGTTTCACTGGAGTGAGGTTAAAACACAGATGTCTGGGCTTCTTTACATTGCAGGAGATTCATCTTGTGTTATTCTCTTTCCACAAGCCCAAGAAAGGCTTCTCCAGGTGGATCTTTAATCTATTTATAGAAACAAAGAAATGTGTTTCTTTGCAGATGCTCAGATTCTACTCAGGCTCCATTTTAGATACTGGGCATAGAGCAGCCCATAAAGCAAAACCCTTGCTCCCATGGAGTTGACATTCTTAGGAAGGAGATAAATAATATATAAATAAACAAACTTGCACTGGGATGTTTAGTAGTTTTAAATATCATGTGGGAAAATCAAGGTGCTAAGCAGATAGGGTATGAGGAAGAAGCATTGCCACTTCAGGGACAGTGTATCTCCCAGGCCCCTATGAGGAAACGACCTGAATGCATGGCATGGCATAAGGTAAGAACATTCCAGGTGGGTGGATGTGGTGGGTAGAGAGACAGCAAATGCAAAGCCCTGAGGCTGGAGCAGAGTGAATCAGGTGTGAGCAGAGGTCGGAGGGTGGGCGGGGGCAAGCCATGGAGCCCCTTATAAGGAGAGCTGACCATACATCCCAATTTGCTGGGTTTTGTCTCTAGTCTAGAGTTTCTCAACTCAGAACTATTGACAGTTGACTCCAAATAATTCTTTGTTGTGGGGCTGACTTATACCTTGCAGAACGTCAGCAGCATCCTTCGCGTCTACCCACTTAATGCCAGCAGCATCCCCACCACTCCCACTTGTAACAACCAACAACGTGTTCAGACAGTGCCAAATGTCCCTTGTAGGAGCAAAGTCACCATCTCCTCCATCCCAGTTGTGAACCACTGCGCTAGTCCCATTGGATTATGTAAAGCAGACTCTGTCTTATCAAGAAGGTTCCATTTGGGAAAACAAATTCTATAATCAGCCTATTCATAAGCCGTGGTAAGAAAGTTGGAATTTAAGTGTGATGGGAAAATATCGGGAGCATCATGATCTGAGACAGGCTTTCAAAGACTCCCTCCGAACATCACGTGGAGAACGGGTTGCCACAGCGGCGGCAGGCAGCAATGGTGCCCAGGTGTTAGGCTACTGCAGGGATCAGATGAACCATGAAGATGGCCTGACAGGGGGTGGTGGCTGAGGTAGTGAGAAGTGGTTCTTGATTACTACATAAATAGGGATAAATAAGGAAGGCAGTATTGACTACAAGTTGCAGGGATAAAGTTGACTTCCAGGATTTTCCCAAATCATAGAGTCAATCATGGTGCCTGATTTTGTGACTCCAATCTGAGTATTTTTCCTCTGCACTGTGTGGATTACCTAGACATGCTGTGTTCCTGTGGATATAATAAACACAGATCAATTTCCCATTAAGTCAGAAGTAGCACCTTTTCAATTGAATGTACAAGTGAACTATGGTATTGTGAGTCATCAGCCACTGTGCACAAGTTGGTGCATCAGCCATCATGCACCTATGACCCAGAGAAAGTTATTTGTCTCAAACAACTTTTGGATATGAGAAGAGAATAAGTTGTCAGAATTTGTATTTTATGAACATATTTAATTGAAAGGAATGATGGTATGATTTATATAGTTGATCTGATTCCGAAAGCATTGGAAGCAGCATATAGAGTGTTAGTGACCACACAGTTGCAAACGATGTTTGCTAAAATCAACTTTACAGAAAAATCTTATAGTACTTTTTCCCATTCCCTGAAGTTCACATTTTATGCCTTCTAAAAACATATAGCACTCTGAACGGAATCGAATCCATGTGCCATTTTCTTGTGGCAGCGGGGAGTGTATTATCTTCACATATGTATTGAGGGTTTATTGGGTTTACTAGACGGGTGGTGCTGGGGATACACACTGCATCTTGGTACCATGCCCATTGTAAGCGGATTCTCCAGTCACATATCCAAGCTCACCAGCCACTAAGGGCCTGGTCAGTTTTACATGAACACAGTAAGTCCTCATTTAATGTCGTCAGCAGATTCTTGGAAACCGTGACTTCTTTAAGCAGGAAGTTGTATAATGAAACAACTTTTGTTCTCATCAATGCTATAACAAAGCTGCATATTGAAGGACATGACATTATTTGAGGACCTGCTGTACATGGTTTTGCTTACAGTTTCAGTTTCTAAGACCTACCGATGGAATTAAGTGAGGACTTATTGCACTTGCCAAGGGAAAAACTCAAACAAAAGAAATAACAAGAAAAAATACAAAATAAAAAAAGGGAACAAAATAAAAAACCTTTCCTCCTCAGAGTGACTGTAGTCCAAGCGTCTCCGCCACCTCGAACTCCCTTCTCTGGCTACTTTCAAAGACCATTTTGAGAGACATGTGAAAGAGGCAGAAACAGGGAACCATACAGTCACATAATCTGGAAGAAGGATCAGTATCCTCCTGTGACCACGGCTTACTCTGGTATGTGTAGGAAATCTCTTCCTGCTCTAGCAAAACATCACTGCCATTAATACTTTCTTCTCCCTTTATCTCTTTTATTTCTTTTTTGGTAACAAAGGAGAAAAATTAAGTGTTGATCTGAATTGTTCTGAATAAAGTGCATTGGAAACAAACAGCCACAAGACAAGGTGGCTTGTGGTTCAAGAAAACTCACAGTCTAATAAAAAAGTAGAATATAGGCAGTCTTTCATTCATTTTTCTTGATTCAAGGAAAACTATGCTTCATTTGTCCTGATTCTATTCTTATAAAGTAAAATATGAACACTTCTGTGAACCATTGAATGACAATGTAAATCATTTTAGCCTTTAGAAAGTATACTTTGGGGGACAAATTAACTAGACACATTCTTTATGTGGACTCAGTGATCAAATACATTATGCTATTCTAATTTGTGGTAAAAAAAATTAAATTATTAAATACTGTTAATTCATATCTGGCAGCAATAACCTTTATAACTAAATTCCTCTAAAATATTTTCCCACGGAGTCAACACTGCATACAAAAGCTGCTTAGTACAAAAGTTTAAAAAAATATTTCCCACATATTCTGATTAAGTCTCAGCAATAACATTTCCAGCATGTGGATGTCAAATTAATATGGAATAGAATTCCTTTCACATGATAAAAACTAACATTTCATTCATCATCCATTCAATAATTATTTATGAAGCACCTTGTTTATGCCCCAAAACTATGCAAGAAGCTAGTATTACTTTTCTGTTTATAAATCACGTTTATCTGTAGTGTGATATTTGCATTTCATTATAACTTTTAGAAGTAAGTATACTTATAAATGTCACTTTTGATAGTGGGAAACTATCTCAGAGGCTTGGAGAAATTAAGCGACTTACCCATGGTCCCCCAACAGAATAAATATTAGAATTAATCTTTGGTTACAGTGCCCATTCTCTTTCTTTCGCTTTCTTTTCTTTTCTTTTTTCTTTTTTTTTTTTTTTTTTTTTTTTTTTTTTTTGAGACAGAGTCTCACTCTGATGCCCAGGCTGGAGTGCAGTGGCGCAATCTTGGCTCACTGCAACCTCCGCCTCCACCTCCCAGGTTCAAGCAATTTTCGTGCTTCAGCTTCCTTAATAGCTAGGATTACAGGCGCCTGCCACCATGCCCAGCTAATTTGTGTATTTTTAGTAGAGATGAGGTTTCACCATGTTGGCCAGGATGGTCTTGCACTCTTGAAACTGTGTGGTCAGCCCGCCTTGGCCTCTCAAAGTGTTGGGATTACAGGCATGAGCCACTATGCCCAGCCCCATTCTCTTTCTTTTTTTTTTTTTCTTTTTAATAGTTTATTTTTATTACTCTTTTATTTTATTTTTTATTTTTATTTTTTAATTTTTCGAGACAGAGTCTTGCTCTGTCACCCAAGCTGGAGTGCAGTGGCATGATCTTGGCTCACTGCAACCTCTGCCTCTCAGGTTCAAGCGATTCTCCTGCCTCAGCCTCCTCAGCCTCAGGCGGGTAAGTACCCTCCTACCTCAATCCCAGGGTAGCTGGGATTACAGGTGCATGCCACCATGCCCAGCTAATGTTTATATTTTTAGTAGAGATGGGGTTTCACCATGTTGGCCAGGCTGGTCTTGAACTCCTGGCCTCAAGTGATTCGCCCGTTTTGGCCTCCCAAAGTGCTGGGATTGCAGGCATGAGCCACTACGCCTGGCCCCATTCTCTTTCTAATCCACCAAGTTGGCCCCTCAGTATCATGTCCATCTTCTGGCTGGCACATGAACTCCACTAGAGCCAACCTCAGACCTTCTTCCTACTTTTAGATTCCCAGGAGTCAATACAGTTTGGCACATCATAGGTACTTCACACATTTTCATTGACGCTCTGAATGATTCACAAGAATAACACAAACTTTCAGGAGTTTACTACCTGCTTAACGGCTTCTGCCCTACTAAGAGGTGGTTGAGGACTTGGCTCTAAATCCTGCTGGACTGCAGAAAGCCAGGCCTGGCACTGCTGCAGGGTATCTTGTCGGCTGACGTGCTTCTGAAGTTCGTGTTCCAAACTCTGGTACACCTGAGACAATACAATCATGCTGAGATTATGAGAACCACTTTCTACCTCTATAAAGATCATTGAAATTCGATGAAACATGACCAGTACATCTAAATGGATTTTCCCCCCAAGATTCTGCAATTTCATCTAATATCTAAGGCAGTTGTATGTCTCCCCAGATGTTGCAAAATGCAATGCCTATACCCCAGTTGATAACTTCTCGGACCACACATCACAATGTAAAATCCAGATTAGGGGAAGAGAACATGAGCAGGGTAAATATAACCGTAGAGGCATGCTAGAATACATAAAATCATTGAAGTTAATTGTCATAAACATAAGTCAGAGGTTTTTGCAGCTTCTCTTCCTATAGTATAAATATTTCACTTTTTGTTTAAGCTAGCAACTAAAAGTAAAAATAAAAAATGATCTCAAAAAAGGATAACCAATGTTTCTCTAACTGAGATGCTTCTGCAATAGAGGTAGGGTAAAATTTGAACTAAATTATAACATGAGGAGTGGAGAGGTGGATGTCCTCACTTCATCTTAGAAGTTATGTTCCAGGGCAAAAATAATCCAGAATAATTCATACATTTTCTGATATGTCTATTTAATTAATTAATCCTTAACAAGCCAACCAATTTTCATTTTATCCATAAGACATATTAAGAAAAATTATGTGTCTATTTGAGATCAAGAGAAAATATATCTGTGATGTTTCCATTTAGGAAAAAGGAAAAAAGAAGAAAATTAGTTTAACCTGGCATTTCTTTCATTATTGAGACAATAGAAACAATCATTGAATTCTGCTTTTCTCTGTCATCTTTTAAATTCATCACTTTCGTCTGACATTAGGTTTATCCCTTATTTATTCTTATTCCAAGCAGAATTTTTAAAAGAATGGTGTTTTGTTCTCTTTATCACTTTTGCAAAGTTTAATTATGAAGTTCTGATTATGTTCTTAGAATTTTATCTACTTTTTAAATTTTAAAAATTATGTTGGCTTTTCCAACATCCACCAATTAAAACAAATTAAACTGTATCCCTAATACAAAGAAAATGCCCACTGTGAAGGAAGACAGTGTGCAAGAAATCTCTGTTGAATGAGTGAATGAACTCACCAGAAAGTTCTATGTGTAGCCTCATTTTCTCTCTTCACTCCCCCTTTTCTCCCCTTGTCATCATTTTCAATTATTTATTAGATTCTTGTAGTCCTCTTTTGTTAACCTTTGAAGGTGATTTTTTTTAAGTCTAGGAAGTTGACTAATGTCACCCAGAATTTTTTTATTATTATGGTGAACACGGACCATTCTAACCACATCACTGATGTATCACCAGTTCTTTTTGTTAACCTTTGAAGGTGAATTTTTTTTTTTAAGTCTAGGAAGTTACTAATGTCACTCAGAATTTTTTTTTATTATTATGGTGAACATGGACCATTCTAACCACGTCACTGGTATATCATCAGTTCTTACTGGCTAGTCCAGTAAACAAAAATACACAGAATACTAAGTTTAAAGGCTTATAAAAACTCTTTGTAGTGTCATTTAAAAATTCTAGAATAATAGAAAGCAATTTACCTATTTTAGTAAGTTTTTGTTAAAATAGCCATTCTTACCCCTCTTACACTTATTTCTAAAACATTAAGAATTCTGTTTTAGTGGAAGTACACCCACTTAAGTGTAAGTCATATTTGGCAGTTACTCGTTTCTCAAATTCTATATGAATGCAAACAAATATTGCTTTAGATTAGAACCCAGGCTGCATACAGTTAAAAAGAAAATAATTATTGTGAAAAATATGAAATAAATTTACTTTTGTGTTACAAAATAAATGGAAAATTAGAAAGTATTGATCGTGTGCAAAGAAAAACACAACCTCTATTCAAACACATCAACTATTTTTTTCTTTTTTAAATTTCCTCAAATTCCTTTTACCAACAAACAAATTAACTTTATTTATTTATTTATTTATTTATTTTTGTTTAGACGGAGTCTCACTTCGTCCCCCAGGCTGGAGTGCAGTGGCGCAATCTCGGCTCACTGCAATCTCTGCCTCCCAGGTTCAAGCAATTCTGCTGCCTCAGCCTCCGGAGTAGCGGGGATTACAGGTGCTTGCCACCACGCCTGGGTAATTTTTGTATTTTTAGTGGAGACGGGGTTTCACCATGTTGGCCAGGCTGGTCTCGAGCTCCTGACCTCAAGTGATCCACCTGCTTCAGCCTCCCAAAGTGCTGGGATTATAGGCTTGAGCCACCATGCCCGGCCCAAATCAACTTTTAACAAACTTTTTCACAATCAATTCATGCAATAAACAAATTGGATGAAACAATATCTGAAATTCGCTCACGCCTGTAATCCCAGCACTTTGGGAGGCCGAAGTGGGCGGATCACGAGGTCAGGAGATCGAGACCATCCTGGCTAACACGGTGAAACCCCGTCTCTACTAAAAATACAAAAACTTAGCTGGGCGTGGTGGTGGGCTCCTGTAGTCCCAGCTACTCGGGAGGCTGAAGCAGGAGAATGGCGTGAACCTGGGAGGCGGAGCTTGTAGTGAGCCGAGATCGCGCCACTGCACTCCAGCCTGGGCGACAGAGTGAGACTCCGTCTCAAACAAAACAAAACAAAACAAAACAAAACAAAAAAATATCTGAAATTCACTGCTTAGTCACATCAATCAAATACAAAATATGTTAGTTTTGTGTTCACATAGCGACTGTGAAATTTATCCTCGTATTTCCTGTCTGGCAACACACCAAAATGAACCCAAAGATTTGAGCATCGATTCTATTTGTAAAAAGTCTCTAGACTGCACAGCCTCTCCCCATAATTCCTTGTCACTGTGGAATGTTCTGGGGGCACTCACCCTCTGAGCTGTGCTGCAGATCGCTGAGTAGCTGTCCTTTGTGCCCTGCAGATGAGCATGCACGTTTTGTTTAAGTTTCGCTTGCAGGTGGTCTGCACATTGGCCAATCAAAGTATCACCTTTCATTTGAAGATTGTTCAAACGGTCTTCAAAACCAGCAATTTCTTCCATCATTGCCTGCAAAAATGAAACCAATACAGAGTTTTCAGAATTCTACTTTTAAGTAACTTATCCATCAAAGTTTAAGATAGATAATTTCACTGTTTAATATTGTTTTTGAAAGAATCTTGCAATTTACCTTAGTTATATATTAAATGAAAACAAAAGTACATGTATATTTTCAGGGATACTCCAAGAGGAAGAGTCAATGAGTTTAAGAGATTAGTTACATAAGGAATGATGAAGTAACCTTTAACACTAGAATGTGTTCATGGCTGCTCTCAGAGAGATAATACTCCATGGTATTATTACCAGACAAAAAGATGTCCCTATATTTTTCAGGTTAATAAGTTAGAATTCTGGCATAATTTTTATCTAAAACAATCTAATTACTATTTCATCAACTTTATATAATATCTTATTTCTATAAGGTTGGTGCAAAAGTAGTTGTGTTTTTTGTCATTCTTTTTTTTTTTTTTTTAAGACAGAGTGTCACTCTGCTGCCCAGGCTGGAGTGCAGTGGTGCAATTTCAGCTTACTGCAACCTCCACCTCCCAGGTTCAAGCAATTCTCCTGCCTCAGCCTCCCGAGTAGGTGGGATTACAGGTGCCCACCACCACACCTGGCTAATTTTTTTTTTTTTTTTGTATTTTTAGTAGAGTTGGAGTTTTACCATGTTGGCCAGCTGGTCTTGAACTCCTGACCTCAAGTGATCTGCTGGCCTCGGCCTCCCAAAGTGCTTGGATTACAAGTGTGAGCCACCGCGCCCGGCCTGTTATTACTTTTAATGGCAAAAACTGCAATTACTTTTGCACAAATATAATAATCTAATTCTAGTTTCTGTAATAATCTAATATCTAATTTTTAATTCATGTAATATCTAACTTACATCTACTACTGTTTATAATAATGAAAATAGCATTTAAACTTATCATTTATTAAGTACCTGCTATAGTCCAGGAATTATATATAAGCCTGACGAATGTGTATTATCATTGTTTTATAGATGAGGAAACTGAATCACAGTGAGGTTGTACAACACAGTCAAGGTATGGCACAGCCCCCAGGCTTTAGACATAGCTCGGCCTGATTTCACCTCACACCACCATGCCCACTTGCATTCTTTAGTGAGCATTCTTATAGATGACTCAGGGAAGAATAACTTATTTTTTAAAAATCACATTCTGGCCAGACGCGGTGGCTCACGCCTGTAATCCCAGCATTTTGGGAGGCTGAGACTGGTGGATCACCTGAGTTCAGGAGTTAGAGACCAGCCTGGCCAACATGGTGTAACCCTGTCTCTACTAAAAATACAAAAGTTAGTCGGGCATGGTGGAGGGCACCTATAATCTCAGGTACTTGGGAGGCTGAGGCAGAAGAATCGCTTGAACCCAGGAGGCAGAGGTTACAGTGAGCTGAGGTTGCACCATTGCACTCCAGCCTGGGCAACAAGAGCAAAACTCTGTCTCAAAAAAATAAAATAAAATAACAATAAATAAATACATAAATAAATAAAATCAAGTTCTAGTGTTTTTTTTTTCTGTTATATGATGCTAATGACAAGTGACACAATCCAACATAGGGTAGCCTGGGTAACCCATCATTATATCTATAGGAAACCTGGGTGGCCCTTCAGCAGTCCAGGGTCTACAAACAGCGCTGGGCTAGCAGTTATCATATACGCTCAGTTGAAAAGAACCACTCTGTCTCTGAGTTGGAACAGAACCACTCCATCATGAGGCCATTCATGGGGTAGACTACCTTCTGGATTGTCATCTCCTCAGTGCCTACCAGAAGGTATTGTGTAGCTACTTTTTTATTCATGTTTGTTAAATAAAATCCTTTCTTATAGACAGAAATGTTGCAGCCCAGAGGGGTTAACTGGCTTTCCTAAGACACACTGTCAGACACTGACCACATCATGAGTAAACTTGTTTTCCATTAAGATCACAAATCAGTTGCTCCATAAAACTGTGACCATAACATCTATCATCTGATAAACACGATTACTAAAAATACATATTATTAAGTTCTTATCTTGATAGATTTAAATAGTGCTTTTAGCCTATCACCTATATCAAAGATAAGAACTCCTCATATTAGTTTTGTACTTTGTGATTTACAAAATGTCTTCACAAATATTATCTCCTGTGATTAGCACAACAATTATGAGATGGGCTGGTATTGTTATCATCCTAAAGGAGAAAGGACAGACTCAGATAGGCTATGTTGTCTCTCCAGGAAGGGGAAGAGTCCAGCCTAGAATCCAGACTTTCTGATGCCTTTGGCTGCATTTTCTAAAATAGACTCCATAAAGACTAAATTCTGAGATAAAAATTATTAGCTGGGGAAAATGCAGCAATGTGTTCAGAAGTTCAATGCAAGGATTTAACTCTTCTTGATTCACTTGAATATCAAGTTCAATTGTTGTCAATTGTCAGAAGTGCTTGAGACTCAGACCTTCATATGGTTTGGCTGTCTCCCCACCCAAATCTCATCTTGAATTCCCACGTGTTGTAGAAGGGACCTGGTAGGAGATACCTGAATCACGGGGGCAGCTCTTTCCTGTGCTGTTCTCATGATAGCAAATAAGTCTCATGAGATCTGATGGTTTTAAAAAGGGGGGTTTCCCTGAAAACGCTCTCTTCTGTTGTCTGCTGCCATGTGAGATGTGCCTTAACCTTCCACTGTGATTGTGAGGCCTCCCCAACCACAAGGAACTGTAAGTCCAACAAACCTCTTTCTTTTGTAAATTGCCCAGTCTCAGGTATGTCTTTTTCAGCCATGTGAAAACGGACTAATACAGACCTGATTCTCTCAGTACAATCATTATAAACCAGAGATGCACCTGTGTGTGCACCCCCACACATGCACACACATACACAGACACACGCGTACACACACTGGTGAAGCCATCCCAAAGGCAGCCCTTTAAAGGTCAGGGGTACCTTGTGGTGGGCCAATTGCTGGGTGATTGTCTCCAGGCTGCTTGTCTCCAGGAGGTCAGGTGCCACCAGTCTGCCGGACATCTGCAGCAGCCACTTTTCGACCTCTTGGAGCTCACTGTTGTAGTCTTCATGGTCTTTGACTTTCGCCTCCAGACTGAAGACATGCTCCTGCAAAACCAGGTGTCCATCAGAGATGACTTTCAAGTGAAAAACCTACTCAAAACTGTTTTGTATTACAAAAACCCAGTGCAACTCACAGGGTAGTTAGAGCTACTTAGAAAACTACCAGGAATGGAAAACAACATAGTCATTATGCCAATTAAATATTCATCTGAATAAAAAAAAATACTAACCCGTACCAGGCCTTAAAATTACATGACAGAGAGAAAGGAGTCAGGGCCCACATTTTGGAAAATAAACCCTTTTACGGAGTCTTTCATCTCTCCTTACCTTTCCTATGCTGCACAGGTCCTGGTAATCACTTTGAAGTTGATCTATTTTGTCCTTTAAAGTGACATCCTGCACCAGTTCCAAAAGAGCTTCACCCTTCTCTCTCACTGACTTTACTGATGGTTCATGGGACAGCACCGTTTGTTGAAGTGACTTGAATTACAAAGAAAAAAAAATGAGCCTGCTCATCTCCGTGGACAAGATGAATACATACATATTCCCATGGTATGCAAGAGATGATCCACCTCAAAGAAAGATTGTTCATATTTATGAAGCAATAGGTGCAAAACATTAAAGAGAGAGTGATTTATTAAGACGAACATGGTTTCTAAATACAACAGCAGAGTCACACATCAAATGGCCCTTCCTTTGTGGAGATAAAAGGATGGGAAATAGTTATATTTTTCTAAATTAAATATAGCTTATATTTCTGGCTTCTACCTTATTCCTTTCATCAGAGAAAAAAAATCTCAACATAAAAAGGCCACTATCTTTTGATTTTGAGTTCATGAAGTTAGTTCCAGTTTGAGCTATTTATGGAGTTAGCAAGAACAATTCCAGTTGTGACCTTGCTGAGATAGGCTAAAAGCACTATTTAAATCTATCAAGAACTGAGTGGCCAGGAGGAAGAGGTTGTGATTCTTATGTGGCCTCTTCAAAGACAAGTTGTCAGGCTTGGCAGAGAAGCCAAGGATAGAAATAGACATTGGTTGGAAGAGGCCGTCACAAAAGCTTCCAACAGGGAAAGCTTTGGGGTAAGCCAGCACACTGTAATCCTTAAAAGGTATCACTCAATCATCCAGATCAAATTTATTACACAAATTATTCCACATATAAGCTTGCATAATTGCTTCAAAAATTTGAGTGGGTGAAGTACCTGTGTCTATGTCATGTATAGCTATAGCCACATCACTATTTATTCTTTCAAAAATCAGTTTCTAAGGTACTTAGCTCGAGTTTGTTAACTAGAACTTATTTTCTTATAAATATGATATGTCATTTTCAATTTACCATAGGTCAGTTTCTAGCCTTAGGTACCAGAAGATGAAGGGAAGCCTCAATATGGGAAAGATATGGGATCCTGATGCCAGCAAGATTTTACCTGGAGGATCCAAATACCTGGCTCACGCATTGGGAAAGGTCTTCATTGATTGACAGATACGTACAATCAATAAATATATTGATACAATCTTTGAGTATCAGATCTCTGAATGCAAAAATAACTCTGAGGTAGTGGATTTAACCCAATAAATCTCCACAGGTCATGGCATCACTGGTCAGCTGCAGAACGGACACATACGGGATGCATTCCAGCAGCTGTTACGGGTGACACCCAGCAAGAATCACCTCCCTCCCATTTGGTCTCTGTGTGACCTCTGCATGCATCTGTCAATGAGTAAACACACTACCTTGTATTTAGATAACTGAGCTTTTTTCTCATATAATTCCATTTTGGGTTCTTCAGGAACATGTAGGATTTCCTGGTATTCTGCTATCCACTGTGTCAGTGCTTTGCATTTATCTGAGAATTCCTTTGCTAAATGAAGACCTTTTTCCAGCGTCATGTGTTCTTTCCGGACAGTGCTGGTCAGTTCCTTCAACTGCTCCACGTGATCATGAATCTCCTTTCTTAACCTCTCTGCCTCGCTTTCCTCCAAGTATTTAACAGCCCTCTCTCCTTTCTCCCGGGCCGATTTTAGCAAACTGTGACCTTTCTCCATGTCTTTTAGCAAAACCTGAAAAAGAGAGTGAGTAGGAAGCAAAGGTAGTCTTGTTTCTTTTCTTTTCTTTCTTTTTTTTTTTTTTGAGATGGAGTTTCACTTTGTCACCCAGGCTAGAGTGCAGTGGCACAATCTTGGCTCACTGCAACTTCCGCCTCCTGGGTTCCAGCAATTCTCCTGACTCAGCCTCCAAAGTAGCTGGGACAACAGATGCGTGCCACCATGCCCAGCTAATTTTTGTATTTTTTAGTAGAGACAGGGTTTCACCATGTGGGTCAGGCTGGTCTTGAACTTCTGACCTCAAGCAATCCACCCACCTCAGCTTCCCAAAGTGCTGGGATTACAGGTGTGAGCCACTGTGCCTGGCCATTTCTTTTCCTTTTAAAGAAAGGTTTCTCAAGGCCCATTTTTAAGCCCACCTACTTCCCTTTAAAATAAGTTGTTGACATTCATAACCAGATTTGACGTGCCAGGAATCAGGAACCCTGGCTTCTTTATTTCAATATAGGTTCTAAAAGTCTTGATCAATATATCATTTCCAAATCAGAGACTTGAAAAAGAACTTGATGTTTCTCTCATCCTTAGCAATCTCCTTCTAAAGACCTGAGTTTAAACTCTGTACAAGCACTGGGCCATTAATTTGAGAGAGATAGTTTTCTCTTAATATTGAAGTGTCACACTGGAATTCAGTGAAGACTTTCATGGGTGTCCATGTGTAAGTCATTCTGATAACAACACATCATCAATAAGTGAAAGCCAGCTTTTGGCCTTAAAGAGCCAACTTAGTATTTCAAGTAAAATGATGAGCTCAGGATCACCAATCATAATGGTTGGGATGATCACCTGTGTTTCCAGTATCTATGCAGGAGAATGGGGCAGCTTGGTGAACGGAAAGGTTGGATACAAATCTGAAGTATGCGTGCCTACCTCCAACGTCTTCAATTTATTCCCCATCATTGCTGTATCTACTTTGTCAATCTTGGTAGCCACATTCTTGAAGTTTTTATGAGTAGAGCCATACCAATCAGAATAGGAACTGAGGGATGATTCTGATTCCTCCAAACTCTGAATCTCTTCCTCCAGGAATTTTATTTGTTCCTATGAAAGAAAAGAGAAAATTGAATGGTGAAGTAAAGGCCTGTGCCAGGGCCTTTGTTGATGAATATGTATCTTCACTGGATGTTAGTGAAAGGAAGGCTATTTTGGCTGGCGAAGTTTGCTGGTCTATGCTGAGCACCTGGTGACCCACTCACCAGCACTTGGAGAAGCAGGGCCTGGTATCTGGAAGTCAGCTGGGTGGCCTGGCAACCCATTCTGCTGTTCACGTGGCTCTCGTCCAGTATCTCCTGAGCTCTAGCTCCCACTTCCTCAACTTCATCTCTGTATGCAGTCACTTCTTCGTGCCACTTCTGAAATGACAAAGTATCGAAGGGAAAGATTCAATCTTAGCCATTCGAATAAGCCAAATGTATATCTTCTTATAGGAAATGGTTTCAGTGTATGTTTAGAAGATGTTTATTTTGAGATTTAATTTTGAAAATGCCATATGTTATCTTCATAAATATTATATTACAACAATGTGATACAAACTGTACACTTGAGTTGGATAGTTTTCTGTATCTATTACACTTCAATTCAAAAATTAGAAATGAAAACAGGCCAGGTGCGGTGGCTCACGCCTGTAGTCCCAGCTGCTTGGGAGGCTGAGGCAGGAGAATCGCTTGAACCCAGGCTACAGAGGTTACAGTGAGCTGAGACCGCACCACTGCACTCCAGCTTGGGCGACAGAGCAAGACTCTGTCTCCAAAAAAATTAAATAAAATAAATAAACATGAAAACAAAGTGGCATAATTTTTTAGACCTCCTATTGTACCTAGATCAATTTTAAAATGGGTGGATAATGAAAATAAATTCCTAAGGCTCAAGCATTATTTTAGATGTGTGCACTAAAATTGCATAAAACTTAGAATAAAACTAATTCTCAAGTACTATTTCAATGAACTATATTAGAGCAATTTCATATCAGAACCATAAACTTAAATTATTGTAATACAAGCATTCATGTATCTTCACAAAACAAGGTAATAGGGTATGGAAAGAAAATATAAAATGGTTACATTAAACTACCTTGTATCAAAGACTAATTTATGAAATAATTGCTGTAAGAGGAATACTCCATTGTGATTTATTTTAACTTTCTAGGTAATCAAAAAGATTTTGCAAAGCCTAAGCTTTGGATAAAAGTTACTAAATATTTTAATGAAACAAACTATGCAAGGTAACTGTAGCTTTGACAAAGATCAGTTATAACATGAGTTATACCTTCATCTGATGTAATTGTATCTCCTTGGTTGCCCTGTTAGACTGACGTCTGGTCCTGGGACTAACTTTGTCCTCTGCTGTTTTGAGCCATTCATCTACTTGCTGAAACTTTTGCTCCATTAGCCTCAATTTGTTCACCACGTTATTGAACTGAGTTCGGGTCTCGGACAGCCTGTGCTGGTAAGCCTGCCAGTCTTGCCGGAGAGACTCTAAAGCCCGGTCCTCTGCCTGTGGGATACCTGATGGGATCACATCCTCTCTGGTGTGCAGCACTGAGTTCAACAGGGCCTGCCCCTCTGCACAGTGTACCTGTAGCTCCTGCAGAGAAAAAGGTATGGCTGTCACTCTCAATCATATTTCACACTTGCATGGGTTAGCATGTCTCGCCCAAGCCAACTGTGCCCACTTGAACTTCTCATTAGAAAAAAATGATTTTATTATGCCCTATACAAAAATATGTCCCTAACCATATTTTCTCCGAAGTCAGAAGGATTCCTAAAACTTTTTCAATTAAAATAATCAACACACACACACACACACCCCAATATTTTTCTCAATCAACAGTTTCCGAAATTTGACTTTTTAGCTAACAGGCAAAAACACTTGTGAATAAAGGGCTATTGTTTAAAAGAATGACCTAGGCTTATTATAGCTCATAATCTGCTTAAAGTGACTTAAGCTTCTTGCTTTGACATTGAATAGCTCAGTGCTACATTTGTGACTGAGAAAGAAACAATGAACCCTCTGCTTGCTAAGGAGGAATCTTTTGCCAAAGCTGTACTCTAGGCATTGTGGTGGCCAAGAAAATTTGAACCTGGAGAGTGCAGGGCACACAAACTTGGGAAATTGGTTCATCACACCTGCCCACCAGGTGCTCTGAGGTGCAAATAAATTTCCTCCACCAAAGCCTAAGCCCCAAAGATTTACCCTACAAATTTAGTATAAATCAAGTTTTGAAGAGCATATGCTATTTTTTATAGGACAAAAAGAATCTTATATCCTTAAAGATGTTGGTAAAACAACATGGCACACTTATATTTCTGGTGATAAACATAAATCTATACTGTCACTTGATCTGATCACCCAAAGTAAAATAAATCAAGTCAAATCCCATCAACAATGTTAAAAATATCAGTATATATAGTTAAAACATAGTATTTCTCAATACTATATTTTAAAAACCACTTAAGATTGCTAAAATATTTTTCTTACAAAAATAACATTCTCACATGGTTTCAACTAATAGAAAATTTTTCTTCAAATATGATGTCACTTCAAGCATGGTATAATGTAAAGACATATGCACATGGAAAGAGAAGAACTATAGATATACATGGTAAAATGTTAATCAAATTGGCAACAAATACATAAACTTTATTCTAAAATTCTTAGACTTTTTTTCAAGATAATTTTTTATAATCATTTTCCTAATTCAAGGTTGGCAAACTTTTTCTATGAAAGGCCTGATAGTAAATAATTTGGATCTTGTGGGCCATAGGTCTCTGTTGCAATGACTTAACTCTGCCATTGTAGTATGAAAAAAACCACAGACGATACATAAATAAATGGGTGTGGCTGCATTCCAATAATATTTTATTTAAAAACACAGACACTGTGGCCCTGGACAGTAGTTGACTAATTTATTAATCTTCTCAACATCTTTTCCATAGTTCATAAATAACCACTTTATCTATTATCCAAGTTAAGATTCTATTAAATAAATTCTCATATATCCCAAATTTCAAGTCTGTATTCTGAAGGAAAAAATTGTTCAATATTTAAATAAATATATATATAATATTGTTAAATATATAAAATCTATAAGTAACATAAATGTGTGTATATAATATATTAAAATATATTAATATATTAAAATATATTAATATATTAAAGATATTATATTAAAATATATAAACTATATATATGTTCTATGACCCAAACTAGGCCTTCAGGTTATACAAAATAATTTCTGAATATGTTCCACACTACTGGCCAATCCCTACACCATGTACATGCTACAGAACATCAGGATCCTGAAGAAATTCTGCTTTGTGGTTGCAGCATCACAATTCTTCACCACTGCTTCCTGCCACTAGCATCTTCCTTCTTTTTTAACCTTTGTGGTGGCTCACAATAGAAAATGTAAGAATTAATCCATGGTGAAATCAGGGGGAGGTTAGGTTTGCACCACATGAATACCGGCTTAAGTGAAATATTTTCTTTTGACCAGAGCAACAGCAACATCTGCTGGTGATGGGTAACTATTGACTTAGTTCTACACAAAAGCACAGGGAGCTCAGCATTTGCTTACCAGTGATGTTGGTAGTGTAGAACTAAGAAGGGTTATGTAAAGAAAATAGTCAATTCTAGTCAAATAAATTACAACAGCTAAACCTGTGGATCCTACTCTTTGGAGGCAGGATGGATGAGACCCTTAAGTAAGCTAAGGAAATTGTGACCCTTCTAACTTTTAGTATTTACTTACTTCATGAGTAGACCGTATATTTAAATAAGATTTTCTTCCGTTTTGGTTAATCCTTACAACTCTGTGGATGAAATTGGGTCAGAGAAGTTGTTTCTTGCCTGAAGTCACCCAGTGTTGGGTCCCACCAAGGATTAGAGTCCCAACTTCCTAATCCCAACCCCATTCTCTTGCCATTATACGATTTCCAAGACCTAGTAGAAAAAGTCAGAAATTTTATATGTGACTGATAATCATGATGGTCCCTGATTTTCCCACCTTGTCCAAGCTGTAGGTAAAACTTATCCAATCCTGAACCAACTCTAATCAGGGCTGATGGCACATTTGTAAGTTCCAACACATCACTGGTGGGACATAAAGTGGTCTCATTGGCCTTTCTCCATCTTCTGCTGTTTGTTTTGTACATGGTGGCCCCTTCTTGATGAACTTCCTTGATGCCTACCTATTCCTTAAGGTAAGATTATGGGCCCTTCTTTGATGCTACCATAAGACCCCTTACATTAGTCTATTAATGTCCTCGCCATATTATTTATAATCACCTTTCTCTGGGTTTGTATTCTCATCAGATTTCAAGTTCCTTGAAGACAGGAATCATATCTTAATCATCTTTACCTGAAGTAGCTAGCAAAGTATCTGTACTGTATTAAGTATCCAGTAAATGCTGAATGAGTAAATAAGTATATAGGTTGTGACCACTTTCTCCACCATGTCTGGCATCTCACCGTGAATTATGGCCTGCTGGCCTGGGCACTAACACTTATTTTTTTTTTAACTTCTCTAATTCCTTCTTCTAGAACTCTGAGCCCGAATCTGTACCATCAGCAATGTGGTAGGTTTTGCTTGAAACTACATGGCTCAAGATATTGCCACTAGTTTGACTTTGTGTCACCTTCTAATGACTTCTGCTGCTGTCCCCCAGATCTGATTTGATCCCTTAGGGAGAAACAGGCAGGTAAGCCAGACAACCCCATCAATTAGATCTCTAGCCATTCGTCAGGGCCACCCTAGCAGCTCTATGAATTCCCCAAGTGCTAGTCCTGTCCTATCTAAATTGCCTACAAAATGATGTCAACTAGCACATACTGCTGAGGCCTCGGAATGTTCTTGATCAAACCTTATGGGGATTGCACTTAATGTGTATCAGCTAGCCACTGGACTCAAGGTTTCTATTAACTTCCTATTGCTTAAAATAATAATTCCATATTCAGAATGAAGATTCCTTTGTTTTAGGATAAAGGAGGCTTTACCTGAAGATCACGCAATGTTGTCTCATGAGTGTGGGCATCACCTTCAAGAACTGAATACTGGTCGAGCTTTTCTTGTTCTTGCCCCAACCAAACTTCAAATGCCTTTAGGTCTCTCTGATACTCTTGGTGCAGGCGGACAAGTTTTTCAGACTTGGTTACGGCTTCCTATAATTAGCATTTAAAATAATAAGATAGGAACACATTACTTTATAAAGCATCAATGTGCTGTAATTCACTTTTGTAATTTTAGAAAAGTATAATTATTGAGACATTGGAATATGAGTTATTTCCTAGAATCATGAATCTTCAAGATTTATGTAAAAATATAAAAACCTAATATTTCAGGAATAAAAGTGTTATTAATTATTTTGTTGAATTAACTACATGATCTCTGAACACCTTATAAAATGTAACAGGGTAAGAAATGAATTCACTTTACTAATTTCATAAAAATTCACTTTTGCTAATGAAGAAAATTGAAATTCTTATATTGTGCCTTAAATGAAGATTTGGACTTACTGTGGATTAAATTTTCCATAGTAGAATGTGCTCTGAAAAAGCATATTTATTTTCTTTGTGAGGACTAAATGAAGAATGATTAATACTATCAGTGATTATTTCCCACCTTAGAAAACTCTCATCATCAGACATAATAAGGCATTTATGAGTCTTCAATTGAAGCTGTCCAGAATTTTTTTTAAGTTGGTACATTTCTAGGAATTTTTAGTTGAAAATTATCTTACTTTCATAGCTTTCATAATACTAACAATATTTGAAGGTTTTTGATTTTGCCAGTAATTCCTTTAAAATACTAAAAATTCGTTTTGCTTTTGTTCTGTTTTCCCAAGCCTGTCATTCTTGAACATAAATGAGTCTTTAAAGGAGCACAGCTCCAAACACTCCCCTTTTGGTGAGTCTACAAGGAAAGTGCTTTGTCGTACCTTGGCCCTCTCTTGGATGGCTCTGTATCGTTCCTGTAGATCCTGGAGTTCTAGCTGGGTGACATAGTGTTCTGTCATGCCAGCCCCTTTGACTTCGATGGTCTCCAGCAAGCTGCTGTAACTCAGCACTTCTTCATTTAATAACTAGAGAGCATTTAAGAAAAATAAAGTGGCCATTCATGCACCATCACATCAACGACACTGCTAAAATCAAGATATTTTAATTGTACAGTTGACAAGTGACCTCAGGTTATCTATTCGTCCATCCCTCCATCATTTTATCTATTTGACACAGATATGTGTGTGAATGCATGGATGTGTGTGTGTGTGTGTGTGTGTGTGTGTATTTTATGTCTGGTCCAGAACTTTCTCTAACATATGAATTACCAATTAACTACTTTATATTTCTACTCTTAACATTTCAAACTGATTATGTCCAGAAATGGACCCCTGATGTTCACCCTATCCCTATTCTACCCCAGCCCCCATGAAGCCCCCTTCTCTTTCCATCTCTTTTCAAACAGCAAATGCCATGACCTCCCACCCAGACGGTCAACCCAGAACATGGGAATTGTTCCAGCGTCCTCTCTAGCTCTCCGTCCTCTTAACCATTAGGAAATCCTGTTAGCTCTACCTCCTATTATACTGCGACATCTGTCCCCACATCTCCTGCAAACTCCCCAGCCCAGGCTGCCCTCCTCTTTCACTTGGACTTTGCAGTGGTATCCCAGGCAGATTCCTGGCCACCAATTCTTTCCCTGTCCCTTATTTCATGCTCCACACAGCAGTCTAAGTGATATAATGTCTTGCAATTAAAAGTTGAATCATGTCGCTTCTCAGCTTAAAACCTGGATTATCGTCCCAATGCTGCCGGGATCAAGTGGAAAATCCTCAGAGCAGCTGGCATGGCAATGGAGGATCAGGCTCTGTCTCTCCATCAAACTTCCCTTGCAGCCCCTCCCTGCCTACTCTCTGCTGCAACAACACCTGCCTGTTTCCTCACAGCTCCCCACTGCACCAGGATCTTTCCCTCCACAGGGCCCGAGGACCTGCTTTTTATTCTATCTAGAACGCTGGTTCCTCAACTCCTCCCCAGGCTCATTTCTCTGGCTTAAATTCTTTAGTGCATGGACTATATGTCTGCTGTTTCAGAGAGGCCTTTCCTGTCCCTCTCCCTTGGCCTCAAACAAGCTGTATGAGCCTTTTCAAAATGATTCTCTCTCACACCACACTACTTTTTTTTTCTTCATAGTACTCAGCAGTTAAAATTATTTATTTGTACATTTATTACTGAGTGCATGCATCCCCACTAACATACGCTTGACTGTTTTTACTGCTAGAATCGGGCACAATCCCTACATGTAGCAATTTCTCAATAAATGTTGATTGAATAGATGAACAATCCAATTAATTAAGCAATTAATTATTATAACAGATAATACATGCAGGTATTTATGAAGCAGATAATTATAATTATATTATTTTATGGATGCATAAATGAGACCCAGAAACATTAAGTACCTTGGCATAGGTCACATAAGATCATTTAGTCATTTAAATAACTTTTATTCAGTGTGTGTTCTGTGTCAGAGAGCCAAGTGTTGAGGATATAAAGAAAATTAAGCATCTCTATTCACTGAAGGAGAGGGACATGCAAATATATATGAAATTGATAAAGAGCTTTGAACCAAGGGCTATGAGAGAACAGAACAATGAATCAAGCCTGAGCGGTGGTGGTGTAGCATAGCTAAAATGACTTCAAAATTCATTCAGAAAGGTAAGTAGGAGGTTGCCAGGGGCAGAGACAGAGCAAGGACCTTCTGTAAAAAGAGAAGAGATTATGCAAAGACACAGAATTGTGAAGATTGTGGCATGTTCAGGAGATAGTGTGAGATTCAGCAAGGCTGGAGAGCGCAAGGGAGGAGGCTGGGAGCATGAAGGAAAGGAGCATGGCAGAGGAGCTTATTTCCATTCTTACAAACCAGGCGACGGAGATTGAGCTTATACTGTAGACAATGGGAAGCCAACACAGGACCTCAGGCAGGAAGTGAGACATTCATCTTTATAGGAGATAACAATAGATGGAGGCAAGAAACAAGGTGAAAAATTAGGAGTCTGTTCCAGTTCAGGTGAAGAGGATGGATCAGTAGGACCTAGTGCCAGATGCAAAGTGGCAATGAGAAAGAAGGCACTGAGAATAATGAGGTTTCCAATGTAATATATTCAGGGTGAGGTGATACAAATGAGCAGAAATAGAGAATGTGAGAGGTTAAAGGATTTCTGTGTAGAAGATCACAAGTGCTGTTTAGGATAATGGTAAGGGGGTGATGGAACAGGCTGACCAATGATCATGCCCTGGAGTGAGGCTGCAGCTATAAACCAAAGGACTGTAAAACTTCATGTTTGAATACTACTGCCAATAAGTTTTAAGAACATGCCATTATTTATTTATTTAAAAAAATCTTTCCATGTAGTACTGTACTAATGTAAGCATTATGACGAATGCACAAAAGATAACACAAAGGGATGTGATTAAAAAAAAAAAAAAGGAAGACTTCCTAATGATGAGCAGGCTGAAGACATTAAAAGATATTTCATGGTGCTACATTTTAAATGGTTTGTATCATAAAACATGGATCTACATGGTTTTCCTGGAAGGGAAAATTTTCACTCACTAATAAAGTAATCACAAATGAAAGTCCAGTTTAAGAAGCCTTTAGAGATTACACTAAAAGCCCCAAACGTAATTTGCTTATGTGCACTGTCCTAGGGTACATGTAATCCCATTTTTGTCTGACTGTGGCATTCTAAAGAAGCCTGTGAGACAACAAATGGAATCTGAAATCCAGCTCTCACCTTGGCTTTTCCGAGCATAGTTATTTTATCCTGCAGCTCTGCATGCTGCCTTTCTGATTCATTTAGGTTGGCTTCCATACTATCCATCCAGCCGGAGAACTGTCGAACGTCATCGTGATAACTTGTCCATTTGGAGAGAGCTCCTTCAAGTTGGCTGAAAGGGATTTGAAAGGACAATAAATCCACATTGAGAATCCTTAGGAGTCTAAAATGTCATTGTGTCTGCTCCATCCACTCCAGTAAGCAAGGGGTCAAGAGATCAGGAAGAAGCTTGCTTGGGAGTGAGCAGGCTGCCCAGGGCTTAAGGACACTGAGTCCAGGTCTGAAGGGCAGCCTCAGGAAGCAAGGAACATTTAAACCCAGGCCAATATGCAGAAACATGGAACTAGCTATCAACTCAAGAGTCAGCGGCTGGGGGGACACGAGACACTGGGGGAGTCTCAAAGGCAAAACTGAGAGAGATCCCCTGAGTGGGTCTTTTCTGGAGCCAAAGCTCTGGGCAGGGAGAGAAGCAACACTTAACTCTATCAAACTGAGCAGGACATTCAGAGCAGGAGAGAAAAATAAGAACAGTAACCACCTAACGTGAGATTAAACATCAGAAAATCGTAATGAAATAAAAGGACAATATTTCCTGACTTGGTCTAAATATTAAAACTTAATTATTTCTTTTATCGATAAATTAAGCACTTCCCTTGCCTCAATACACATGCTAGTTTTTTTTTTTTTTTAAGACAAAGTCTTGCTGTGTCACCCAGGCTGGAGTGCAGTGGCGCAATCTCGGCTCACTGCAAGCTCTGCCTCCCGGGTTAACGCCATTCTCCTTCCTCAGCCGCCCGAGTAGCTGGGACTACAGGCCCCCGCCACCACGCCCGGCTAATTTTTTTGTACTTTTGGTAGAGACAGGGTTTCACTGTGTTAGCCAGGATGGTCTTGATCTCCTGACCTTGTGATCTGCCCGCCTCGGCCTCCCAAAGTGCTGGGAATACAGGCGTGAGCCACCACACCCGGCCTACACATGCTATATTTTAAATTTCATTAATCAGGCCGGGTGCGGTGACTCACGCCTATAATCCCAGCACTTTGGGAGGCCAAGGCGGGTGGATCATGAGGTCAGGAGATCAAGACCATCCTGGCTAACACGGTGAAACCCCGTCTCTACTAAAAATACAAAAAATTAGCCGGGCATGGTGGCGGGCGCCTGTAGTACCCGCTACTCGGGAGGCTGAGGCAGGAGAATGGCGTGAACCTGGGAGGCGGAGCTTGCAGTGAGCCGAGATCGCGCCACTGCACTGGAGCCTGGGCGACAGAGCAAGACTCCATCTCAAAATAAATAAATAAATAAATAAATAAATAAATAAATAAATAAATTCCATTAATCATTTCTTCCTAATTGTACTACCAGGTTTTGGGTCCTTTTGTAGCAGACACTGTAAGTGCTCCATCCATCCATACACCCGGATCACACCACTGCAGCACAGTCCAGTTGGACTTCTAATTGCTCCTAGATCTCTTAGCTTGAAGACATTCTCTAGTCCCTGATGTACTCTCAGTTTGAGGGCAGTATAGGCACAGGGGAGCCTCACCCTGAGGGGCAGCCCTCAACTGCTCTTCTAATTCATATGAGTTTGTCTCTAAATACTCCAGATCCCCTGCCCTTGGATGGGATAACTGAGGCTCACACTGTATACCAGCTCCCAGCATTGCCTGACTGGATTAAGTTGCAGTTGCTCACAACGGTGGGCAACTTGCTTGATAACATACCTGATATGGTTAAGCTCTGTGTCCCCACCAAAATATCATCTTGAATTGTAGTTCCCATAATCCCCACATGTCATGGGAGGGACCCAATGGGAGGTAATTGAATCATGGGGGTGGTTTCCCCCATGCTGTTCTCGTGATAGTCAGTGAGTGTTCATGAGATTTGATGATTTTATAAGGGGCTTTTCCCCTTTTGCTCAGCACTTGTCTCTCTTGCTGCCATGCGAAGAAGGATGTGTTTGCTTCCCCTTCCGCCACGATTGTAAGTTTCCTGAGGCCTCCCCAGCCATGAGGAATTGGGAGTCAATTAAACCTCTTTCCTTTATAAATTACCCAATCTCAGGAATATCTTCCTAGCAGAGTGAGAACGGGCTAATACAACACCCTTTACTTACTGCCCTCCCCCTGCCTGCCATTTCTTTCCCACTCCTCTATTTGTATTTCCTGGGTTTACCTCCCAAGTCCACTACTTGGTTTTAATCCTTATATTTTTACATTATGAATCTTTTTTTTTTGTATTTTTATGTTAGCAACAACAACAAAAAGAAACATGCATTTTTAGTTATATTACCACATTGGCACAGTATTCAGGTCAATCTAAATGTGAGATTACATCTGCCAGTTTCTTTTGTTCTAATAAGAAAAAAGAAAGAAAAAGAAAGAGGAATCAAGAGAAAAGGGGGGGGAAGGAAGGAAGAAAGGAAAGGGAGTGAGGGAGGGAAGGAGGAAGGAGGAAGGAAGGGAGGGAGGGAGGGAGGGAGGGAGGAAGGAAGGAAGGAAGGAAGCAAAGGGAAGGGAAGGGAAGCCGGCCTTAGGAATGGTCTGTTCAGTAGTATTATATTGATCTTTTAGTAATAGCTTCCCCAGTGCTTGGCTGTAGTTTCCCTCACCTTTTACAACGAATCCCTGCAGACAAAAGGGATGCCCACATATCCTTCACACTCTGCAGCTGCTGCTGAATAGTGGGAATGCCTTCTGGAGAAGTATTCTGAAGGACAGATTCTCCCCTGGTCACTATCATTTTCATCTGAATCTCTTTTTCCTGTTTGACTGATAATAGAGCCTGTGAAAACACATACAGAAGTCCTTTGTCATTTGTATGTTTAACATTGCTGGCTTTAAATATTGCAGAGCTCCTAAAGATCACAGAATAATATGCAATTGTGCCCAGCCCTGGAGCTCCCAGTCGGCTGAGACAGAGGGTAGGGAAGTGGCTTGCTGGTGAATGCCAGTCACCAGCTACCCGCTGGTTTTTACTAAGTGGCCTTGGTGTTGAAGGTCTCCAGTCTTCTCTGAATAATCCCTTCCTTCCAAAGAAGTTTTACTTTACTGGTTTTAACAAGGGAAAAATATAGTACAGTAGAATTCATGATTTCTCAAAGGTTATAGGATGAAGAGCTTATAAATGTTATGGTCTCTATAACCAAAAAACCCCATAGAAATAGATTATATATTTAATGTTCTTCGTAAGTACTATTCTTTTTCTATGTGAGAAGGAAGTTTCTTCTTTTGCTTTTTTTAGAGACAGAGTCTATCTTTCTCTCCCAGGCTTCAGTGCAGTGGTGTAATCATAGTTCACTGCAGCCTCAAACCCCTGGGATCAAGCGCTCCTTCTAGCTCAGCCTCCTTGGTAGCTGGGACTACAGGCATATGCTGCCATGGCCAGCTAATTTAAATGTTTTTTTTTTTTTTTTTTTTTTTTTTTTGGTAAAGGTGAGGTCGATGCCCAGCCTGGTGTTGAACTCCTAGGCTCAAGCAATCCTCCCACTTCAGCCTCCCAAAGTGCTGGGATTGTAAGTGTAAGCCACTGCGCCCAGCCAGAAGGAAGTTTTAATTCCAAGTTATAAAACTGATAATGTTGCCTAAAAGACAAAGCTTCATCTCTCTTTATGATGTGGTTCTTGCCAACTTCCAAAGCCTCAGCTTCAGCCACCCATTGCCACCAGTTTCTGCTGTGGCAATAAGCAACTGGTAGAAATTTCTCACACACTATGCTGTTCTTTCCTCTGGCTGTTCCTCACACTTTTCCCCACTCTGGCACCATTCCCAAGTCTCCACCCAGTTATCTTTGCCAAAATAATTCTCCCTATCATTCTTAAAAACTTGGTTTTGCCCGGGCGTGGTGGCTCACCCTGTAATCCCAGCACTTTGGGAGGCTAAGGTGGGCAGGTCACCTGAGGTCGGGAGTTCGAGACCAGCCTGACCAACATGGAGAAACCCCGTCTCTACTAAAAATACAAAATTAGCCAGGCATGGTGGTGCATGCCTGTAATCCCAGATACTTGGGAGGCTGAGGCAAGAGAATCGCTTGAACCCAGGAGGCAGAGGTTGCGGTGAGCTGAGATCACACCATTGCACTCCAGCCTGGGCAACAAGAGCAAAACTCCGTCTAAAACAAAACAAAACAAAAACCAAAAATAGAACAAAAACTTGGTTTATAGCAGGGCGCCGTGGCTCACACCTGTAATCCCAGTACTTTGGGAGGCCAAGGCAAGAAGATTGCTTGAGTTCAGGAGTTCAAGACCAGCCTAAGCAAGAAGGCAAGACTCTGTCTTAATTTTATTTAAAAAAAAATTTAAACCCCACACAACTCGGGTTACCTATCACACTTCCTAAGAAACCTCTCCCAACTTTCAACCCCATCCCTTCTGCATGGTTCCACTCCTGTGTATGTCTATAACACCATAAATACATCTGCATCTGTGGTTGTTGTCTTCTATATTTCGACCTCCAACCTCAGACAGTAAAATCCTTGAGGAAAAAGACTATGTTATTCACCTTTGATTCCTTGGTGTCAAGACAGAGTGCCAGTCTCCTAGAAGGCACCCAGTATACAAATGAATGCAGATTCATTACTTTCATCACAAATGCGAAACGGAACTCATAACTTGGGATGGGAGGAGAATTGGCTAAATACAGGAAGACAAGTGAGTTGAAAAAGATGGAAAATGTTTTGCCCTATAAAATGTTTCCTCAAAATATTTTCCCATAATGAATATGTCTGTGATCTCATTTAAAACTAGCCTCTTAACAAGTGATCATACAAGTAATCACATTCGGGCTTTATTTTATTTTATTTTTTGGAAAACATCCGGGGTCAGATGATTCAGGAATTCTCTGGTATGTGCACCCAAGGCAGACAGCGTTGCACTCACAAAGCATCTGAGATCTATCATGGAGAGAATGTGACATCATCACCCCAGGTGGATGGAGATGGGAAATTTTGAGAAAAACAAATTCTGTAGGTTGGAGATATTTCTATGTAAAGATGCACACCTCGAGCTTGAGCGTCCTGCTGTCCAGCACACTTTTGTCAGATGTCGGGTGGCAGTATGAATCCAGCATGTGAATCGCATCCGTCATCCAGTCTTGTAATTCTTTAATCCCAAGAGAGAACTGATTGTGTTCTGCAACAATTCTATCCAGTCTTGACACTTTCTCCTGGAAATGACAGAAATGGTTTTCGAGCTGTCCATCCCACGGAGACAAACTGCAAAGCTAACGGTTTGTTTGAAACAAAGGCAATCAGTCATGGCCTCATACGCTGCACAGATACGAGGCAAGTCTGGCCTAAATCTACGAGATATGTCAAAGATCTTTCTAAATCATAAAACTATTAGAATAACTGGGTCAAAAGCAAAAAAAAAAAAGTTACAATTTTATGCCTCTCCAATTCTTTATGACTATCATGATTATTTTAAATCAGTAAAATTTCTCCCTAATGCCTTGTCTGGGAGACTGGTCAAAGTAGTTTCTAGTTTTCACATATCACATTAGGCTCACCTGACACAACAACCCACATGACCTACATTGTAGCCAGAGTTCTAAAAAAAAATAATCTGAGATTTTTGTAATATCTCTAAATTTTAAAACATGGGACCATACATGTGGTTTTGTTTATCAATTATAGGTTATATCTAACACAGTGAAGACTTTGCAAGAATAATCTACAGCTCTCAAAACATTCATATATCGATTACTTTTGGTATCTAAGTAAATACAAAGGAATGGAAAGATGTTCTTCATTCATTCTAAGATGACTCATTCCTTATCTTAACTTAGATATGTGCCAGATTTTATAAAAACACCCAGAATAACAATCATAGAATAAAAATTGGTGTAAACATAGACTATTTACTCCCAGACCTAAGCTAGTGTGACCGCCTCAGTGATGTGTATTGAAGACCCAAACGAGCAGACCCTCTGTAAATCCACACTTACAGAACAGATGAGGCCAAATTAAAGACTAAATTATACCAGTGTCCCTATATTCTAACACCTGAAAGTTAAAAATATAGGAAACAAAGGTTATAAGCCACATAAAGCTCAAGATAGGTCTGCAACACACAGTTCAAAATGGGTCTACGTTACCATCTACGTCAAAATGGCTGAATGTTCTAAATGAGATTGTAGTAGGATTCCATTTATTTTCTTCTAAGCTATTTGAAAAGAGGTTTAATCAGTTGTCTGAACCATTGCCAATTTTGAGCTCTGCTCTAGAATCTGAACTGAAACTCTCAATCAACACATCCTTGACTACTATATAATGAATGCAAAGATTCAGATGAATTTTTAAAAAATATCATTATATTTAATCTAATAAAATTTAAACTGTTTAGAATCCATGTTTTTTCTAAAGTAATTTAATCTGGGATTATTTAGAACAAAAACTCTGGGATTATTTAGAACAAAAAAAATCATGTTTATGATTTGAGTCTTCCAAATCAAAGCCCTGGGAAACATATTTCAGTATTAAAAGGAATATCTTGTGCAATAATGAAGACTGAAAGTCTCCTCAATCTTTGAAACCTCCTTCGGCCTTTTCAGAGAGCCACATCAAGCTGATGCAACAACAATGATGAACTCAGATTGCAAGGCTAAGGAAACAGCACACACGCCCCTTACTGCTGACCTGGAGACCCACACTGTGGGCGGGTCAGGATGCAATGCACACCCTGCAGAACCTGCTGCAACTCCAATTTTGCGACATCAGTATCACACTCACACACAGCACGTGCCAGGCATTACCTTTGTTAAATTGCTTAGCGCTAGATACTGAGAAGACAGCTGCGACACTCTGTGCCTAAAGCTCTTGCTGGCAGCTTGTCCTTCCCACAGCTGCTGAGCTTTCTCTTTCAGCCTGTTGAGCTGAGGCTCGTAGCAGTGTATTTCCTCAAGGACAGACTGAAAAGCACAAGCAAGTTACTATTCAGAGGCTGGGGAAAAGCACATCGCGGACGAAGCTTTGGCCCAGAGAACATGGAAATCAACACTGGCAGGCAGTCCGTGTACCCTGGAGGCTTTATTATCTCCAATCTACACACCGTGGAGCACAAATCATGGAAGGAAACAAATAATACTTCCAAGGAAAGTCAGAAAACATAAAATCCACCAGAAATGGGGAAAAACACACTATGTCTCACGGCAGCACAGTCTAACTCAAGGGTGCTGAGCATGCATCTGTAAGGTCGACAGAGGACGGACAAAGACTAGGTCAGATGGGGCTACGGGGAGGCGGGCTCATCACCTGGAGCTTCTGCTGCTCCCTCCTCTTTGCTGGCAGATCATAGAGGCGATTGCTGCTTTCATGGACCATCTTCTCAGTTTTACTCAGCCAGTCCTGGATAGGCTCAGCACTTACTTCAAAGTCCTTCATTTGGATCTTTAGATTCTGCAAGGTTTTAGATAGTGTCCAGGACAAGAAAATATTTTAATAGCAAGTCCAAGGTCCTTCACTTGGCATTCAAAGTCCACCCAGGCTGGGCACAGTGGCTCACGCCTGTAATCCCAGCACTTTGGGTGGCCGAGGTGAGCAGATAGCTTGAGCTCAGGAGTTCAAGACCAGCCTAGGCAACATGATGAGACCCCGTCTCTACTAAAATACAAAAAATTAGCCAGCCATGGTGGGATGTACCTGTAATCTCAGCTACTCAGGAGTCTGAGGTAGGAGAATTTCTTGAATCCAGGAGGCAGAGGTTGCAGTGAACTGAGATCATGCCACTGCACTCCAGCCTGGGTGACAGAGGGTGACTCTGTCTCAAAAAAAAAAAAAAAAAAAATTCCACAAAAAAAAACCAAGCCCGCTCCAAAGTCTGAAACACTCCATCTTTTACCTTGGCACAAACACAATTTTTGAATATCCTTTAAGAACTTTTTAGGGTTCTCCTTTTGAAAACAGAATTTTTCCCCCCTAACTCTCTGGCCCACTTCTGAGATCACACCCATTTCTCAACTTCTAGAGCATTTGTTGTCTATACCATGCCTATATACTTCATCATAGACTAGGTTGGATTGTGAATTTTCATCTGACACAGGTGTGCCTTGTTTCCAGAACTAGACTGCAAGCTCCATGAGGGGAGGGCCTGGGTCTGACACTTCCGGAGACACACCATAGTACCTTACAGGAATGTAAAGAAATGTTAGTCAACATTTGGTTGATTTTCATTAATGAGGGTACAAGAAGTAGCATATCCATGTAGTTTACGTGATTATGTTGTTAATAAATAATTTATTCTGATTTATCAAGTGATAAGAAATACTAAATAATGTTATGTGCGTATCACATAAGAATGTCACAATACTTTCACAGTTACTATGTAGTACCCTAGGTGTAAAATGTGTTTGATAAAGTTTTATATGGTACTGTCTAACTTTAGCAAAGGTGTCTGCATCTACTGTCTCTTACTTATAAAGTGGTAGGTGGACGTGAATGTGAATTTGTTATTTATGTTACCCTGTGAGTCAACTAAAGGCTGTAAAAACAACCAGTACTTTAGGTAGTATTGTCCAAGAGGGAGTACATAAAGGTTAGCTGAAGAATCTAAGTGGCAAGAGCTAATGAAACTTATGAGAGAATAGCTCAAGGTTCCACCTGTATCTGGTCTGGGACATCTACAATATGGGGAAAATCACATCTGCCTTACTCACCTCTGAGGGATATGGGTTAGCTGTAAGAATCCTTTGAAAAGTTAGTATCTCACAAGTGTAAAATACCAAAATAACTTCTGGAGTATTCTACCAAAATTTAGGTTGCATGAAGGCAGGGACTTGGTTCTGTTTTATTCTCTGCTATAGCTCCAGAGCCTAGACTAGTCCTTCGCAAATAGAAGATGCTCAACAAATATTTGTTGAATAATTAAATTCATAAATTCAAGGTGTTTCCATCTTCCTGTTACTAGAGCCTCATGGGGCCACTTGATATGGTTTGGCTGTGCCCCCCACCCCCAAATCTCATCTTGAATTGTAGTTCCCATAATCCCCATGTGTCTTGGGAGGGACCCAATGGGAGGTAATTGAATCATGGGGGTGGTTACCCCCATGCTGCTGTTCTCATGATAGTGAGTTCTCATGAGATCTGACAGTTTTATAATGGACTTTTCCCGCTTTTGCTCACACTTCTCCTTCCTGCCACCATATGAAGAAGGATGTATTTGCTTCCCCTTCTGCCATGATTGTAAATTTCCTGAGGCCTCCCCAGCCCTGCAGAATTGTGAGTCAATTCAACCTCTCTCCTTTATAAATTACCCAGTCTTGGGTCTGTCCTTATAACATCGTGAGAATGAACTAATACACCACAAAACAGGGCAAATGGGGGACCATGATCAGGAATTGAGGTTCTAAAAAGAAAGGAGATGAGAGGGGAGGGGAGGAGAGGAGAGGGGAAAGGGAGGGGAGGGGAGGGGAGAGGAGGGGAGGGGAGGGCAAGGGGAAGAGGAAGGCAGAGAGAGAGGGGAGGGGAAGGGGGAGGGGGAGGAGAGAGGAAGGGGTTGGGGAGGGGACGGGTAGGGAGAGAGGGAGGGGAGAGGAGGGGAAGGGAAGGGGGAAGGGAGGAGAGGGGAGGGGAAGGCAGGGAAGGGAAAGGAAAGGATAAGAAAGGACAGGAAAGGACAGGACAGGAAAGAAAAGGAAAGGAAAGGAAAGGACAGGAAAGGAAAGGAAAGGAAGAGAAAGGAAGGGAAAAAGGAAAGGAAAGAATCAAATAAAACAGATAGATACCTATTCTGAGGGGAACAGCAGATTAAGAAAACAGGCAATTCATGACCTGCTCACCTACTCTTGGGCATCTCTTGAACTAGATAACCTTGTAATCAATGCTAAATATGCTACACTCAGCAGCTGATGCTTCAGAGCTCAGACCACATAGCATTAATGATCCCTGAAGGATTAAGGAAACATTTCTAGGCACAGTGGTTATCACTCTGTTAAATGGAGGATGCTGGCCATGAAAAAACAGTCACCATTACAAAAGAGAGATCAATGGTCTTGGATCAGGATAGAATTGAGGGAATACACATTTTCTCTTACTGAATATTATTTCTCTAGCATTATCTTTTTCCAACCTTCATTAATAATGATCACAAACAAATGAAGGATCTATTCTGTCAAAAAGTGTTTTAAAAGGAAAAGATACCCTCTATCCCTCTAAATTTTCCTCTGAAAGAAGAGTCGATACATAAAATAGATAGTCTCAGACGGAAAAAAAATAATTATATTGTGGCAGTAATTATTTTATGGTTATAATAGATTCATCTTCTATTGTGTGTGGAGAAAATAAAATTATATAAACATTGTTTCTGCATACTTAATGCCTAAAAACCTACTACCTGGTATTTGCATTAGTTATAATATACACTCTCATCTGCAGCATTTTGCAGCTTATGTAGATATTCCTGATCATTCTCCTAGACCACCTTCCAGAATTGAGACAGTTTACATGAAAGGCTAAGTGTTCTGCTGAAATGTAAAACTGGCTGTTCCTGCTGGGAGAGTGCAAGGCCAAGTCAGTGACAATAGACCCTAACATGCAGGAAGCTACTTAATTCTTCAGGGAGGCTCCCACTTCTAGCATTGGGCTATTCCTTACTGTTAGCCCATTGTCTTCTTATGTTCAGAGAGGGGTAACCAAAATCATTGACAAGGGGGCTTTGATATACAGAAACTGTGATTTCACTAACAACAACAACAATGACAAATAACACAGAATACTTCCATGTGGTTGGCTATATATACCTCTAGAGCAGATTCTTTTTGGTGGAGATTTGAATGAAAATTTTTCCAATCTTCTTTTGCAGCTGTAACTTTGGCCTGGATTCCTTTCGCTTTCTCTTTGGTCAGCAGGGTACTCAGAAGTTCCCCTTTAGACAGCATCATGTTTAGCTTGTGCTGTCCATTTTCACTTTCTGACAAAAACTCCTATAAAAGAAAATATAGAATTAGCCATAATGAAAATATTGTGTGTTGTTTCTGTTTTTTCTTTTCTTTTTTTTTTTTTTTTTTTGAGATGGAGTCTCACTCTGTCACTCAGGCTGGAGTGCAGTAGTGCGATCTCGGCTCACTGCAGCCTCCGTCTTCTGGGTTCAAGCAATTCTCCTGCCTCAGCCTCCCAAGTAGCTGGGACTACAGGTCCATGCTGCCACACCCAGATAATTTTTTTGTATTTTTAGTAAAGACGGGGTTTCACCATGTTGGCCAGGATGGTCTTGATCTCCTGACCTTGCGATCTGCCCACCTTGGCATCCCAAAGTGCTGGGATTACAGGCGTGAGCCACCACACCCACCTTCTATTATTTCTTAATAAAGTCAAAGAAAAGGAAGTAAGCTCTTTTTACTGTATACGTTAAATGACCCAGGTTATCCTTTAATAGTCAAGTTGCAAACTACTTTATTTACCAATCTAAATTCTGACTTGTCTCAAAAAGGTGGTGAGCGATCTCATAAAATATTAAAAATTTGATAAAAATAATCAGGAGAAGAAATGAAGACCAAGGGAAGATAAGAGTTGTAAAATAAAATAAACTCTGGCTATAACTCGTTTACAAAACAAATGCCTTGTAGTTCCATATAGTTGGTGGAGCTGGATTATGATTTTGGCTCTGAGGATCCTAGCTGCCGAAGTAAAAGAGTAAACACAACCAGGGACAAGACTCGCAGAGCCCACTGGATAAAAACACACAATCTGCTCAGCAGAAGCACAATTCTCCCTAGGAAAAGACAGCAGATGAATTTCCGTGGGGAATCTTATTCAAATAAATGCTATTAAATGGAGCAGATTTCATTATTAGTAGCAGCTTATATAAAAAAATAACAAGAGAGTGTTTCATAGGGTTGTCCTTATGAGGACAAGTCAATGACCTAGTGCCAAAGTGTAGTTTAATAAAGTGTAGCTACGGTATATACTTTTCCTTTCATGTGGCTAGATCTCAAAGAATAGTCTTCCTCTAGAAAAATGGGTAGATTCTGTATTCTACAGTCGATTCTCAATATTTTCAAGTGCTAAAGAAGAAATTGAAAGCACAAGCTCAAAGTTACTTATTCTGACAAGAAACAGAAGCACAGATATTTTGTCGTAGATTTTGATTAAAGAAACTTTGCCAGGACATTTGTCTTAATGGATGGCCATCCCTGTCCATGGAGTCATGCTGTGGCGGGAGGGTCAGAGAAAAGGCCAAAGGCTATCCTCTAAAACAGTACTAGCCATGCGCGGTGGCTCATGCCTGTAATCCCAGCACTTTGAGAGGCCGAGGCGGGCACATCAGTTGAGCCCAGGACTTCGAGACCAGCCTGAGCAACATGGTGAAACCCCGTCTCTATCAAAAATACAAAAGTTAGCTGGGTGTGTTGACGCATGTCTGTAATCCCAGATACTCAGGAGGCTGAGGCAGGAGGATTGCTTGAACGTCGGAGGCAGAGGTTGCAGTGAACCAAGATAGGGCCACTGGACTCCAGCCTGGGTGACAGAGTAAACACTTTTCTCAAAAATAAATAAATAAATAAATAAAAAGAAAAGAAAAATAGCACTGTGTTTCTCCAATATAGAAAAATAGGTGATTGAGTTTCTGCAGTTCTACCCACCGGCCTGAAGCAAAACGGGAAGAATTTTACATTTTATTTTTAGTTTATTATTTTATTTTATTTTATTTATTTTATTCTTTTTGAGACAGAGTCTTGCTCTATAGCCCAGGCTGGAGTGCAGTGGCGCAATCTTGGCTCACTGCAATCTCTGCCTCCTGGGTTCAGGCAATTCTCCTGTCTCAGCCTCCCAAGTAGATAGGATTACGGGCGCCTGCCACCACGCTTGGCTAATTTTTGTATTTTATTAGTAGAGACAGGGTTTCTCCATGTTGGCCAGGCTGGTCTCAAACTCCTGATCTTAAGTGATCCACCCACTGTGGCCTCCTAAAGTGCTGGGATTATAGGTGTGAGCCACCGCGCCTGGCTTGGAAGAATTTTAAATGGAGCAAATTTTCACAGGCAGAGTTGTCCTGTTATATTAAGTTATTAACCAAGAATTTAAAAAGGTGAACTACATATGAACAATACTGTTTCAGAGTCTGCTCCTACTAGAGACACTTCAAGCACGAGTGCTTACACACAGTGTTCTACATACCTGTGCCCTCTGAAAGAAACTCAAATTTCATAACCAATCACTCAGAACTGCTGCTATGTGAAATGAGCGGACATACAGGTAAGAAAGGCAATTTCAATAACTGTGCTTAAAAAGTGCTGCTATTGAATGAAGGTGGTATGTGAATTAGCACCATGAAGTTACAGTTAGGTTAAAAAAAAAGACTAGAAAAATAAACCCAAATGAACAAATATAAAATATAACCGCAGCTCTGGCTATCTTAACACACCAGCTCTGTGACCTCACTGACGCTTTTACCCTATTGTACACTGACAGTAACAAATTTACATACCTGAAATGGTTGTTGTGAAAATTAAATGAGAAAATCCACTTAGAGTGCTCAGGAACAATGCTTGTCACATAGAAAAAACGTTTTATTATTTCCTGGATTACCATTAATATACAAAAATAGTGTGCATTTATATAAATGAACTGGTTCCTCTTCATATACAGAAGCAATTGTTTTAAGTGGGGATTTATTTGAAATTTGAATTTCTTATGCAAAACTTTTATATGTTCTGCCCTTCTGAAAAGATCTAGAGAAGCGGTCCCCAACCTTTTTGGCACCAGGGAGTGGTTTCAGGGAAGACAATTTTTCCACAGATGGGGTGGGGCAGGGGGGATGGTTTCGGGATGAAACTGTTCTACCTCAGATCATCAGGCATTAGTTAGATTCTTAGAAGGAGCACACAGCCTAGTTCCTCTGTGTGCACAGTTCACAATGGGGTTCAGGCTCCTATGAGAATCTGATGCTACCGCTGATCTGACAGGAGGCGGAGCTCAGGCAGTAACGCTCATTGGCCTGCTGCTCATCTCCTGCTGTGCGGCCTGATTCCTAACAAGCCAGGGACCTGTACCAGTCCGCGGCCCAGGAGATGGGGACCCTCGATTTAGAGGTTAACTTTAGTTCACATCAGCACTGCTACTAGAATTAACTGATAACACCCTTACCTGTATTTTCTGAAGACTAGTTGAAACTTCACTTATATTTTGAGGTATATCAAAACACTTGGCGGTAGTGATTTTTGCATTAACCAACCACTGCTGGAAATCCCTGAAGGCCTTTCGAAATCTTTGCTGTAAAATCTGTTCTTTATTCTGGCAGCCCTTGGATGCTTGCAAACAAAGACTGAAAAGGTGATGCAAAAATTTAATGGCAGGAAAAAGCGATAAAGTTGATGAAAATCATGTTTGATAGAATCACCAGTTCTTAGAATGTGCACTTACCTCACTTAGTAATATATTTAATGCTGAACTAATATTATTTTGAAATTACACCTTAAAATAAACTTCTAGCTTCTAATTTGTGTAAAAATATCTTGAACACCAATAAGGTTCATGCTCACCAATTATACTCTTTAATCAAGCCAGAAACTTTTCCACTGTAGGTACTCAGGTCTCTGGAAAATCGACAAAGTTCATTCAGCTGAGACTTGAGATCCTCTGTTCTAGGCTCTGCTTTTTGCAAAGCATCCAGTATCTCCTGTTCAGAAATAATGAGACAAAGAAGCGAGCACTTACATTGGGTGATCTCCATATCTTCACACTATACATGCATCAATCATATTATAAATTATTAGTGAGAGAAGAACCAACATGGTAGATTCAATGAAGAAATGAAGCCTATTTTCAGGATTCCTCTGACAAATAATAGCACCTGGCTCATTTGTCCCTTTTTTCTTGCCATGGATAGACACTGTAGCATCAAATATTGCAAAGTAGTTAAGTGATTAAGTGGTGAAATGACTTAAAAATAAGACAAGAAATAGAAAAGAGAAAATAGCCTACATCGTCTATAAATAGTTGGACTAGGCCATCAGGAGATATGTATATTGTTTAAAGGTGAAAACAAATTATTTTAAAGAAAAGCAACACTTATTTTGGATTAAATATATATATTAAGGGCCAGGTGTGGTGACTCACGCCTGTAATTCCAGCACTTTGGGAGGCCGAGGAGGGTGGATCACCTGAGGTCAGGAGTTTGAGACCAGCCTGACCAACATGGTGAACCCCATCTCTACTGAAAATACAAAAATTAGCCAGTTGTGGTGGCGGGCGCCTGTAATCCCAGCTACTTGGGAGGCTGAGGCAGGAGAATCCCTAGAACCTGGGAGGTGGAGGTTGCAGTGAGCCGAGATCATGCCATTGCACTCCAGCCTGGGGGACAGAACGAAACTCCGTCTTAAAAAAAAAAAAAAAAAAAAATATATATATATATATATATATATATATATATATATATATCTCCAAAATTGAATCCTGTTTCAATTGATTTTATGTAGTATATACAGTTAACTTTTACATTAAAAATTTCTTATAATCCATGAGTCTGGTTTAAATAGTAATTCATTTATTTCATAGTTTCATTCGTAAAGTCATCAAATATTTGCTAAATGTCTACTGTGTGCCAAGCATTTTGCTGGATTCTGGGACCCAAGTCCCCCCACGAATAAAGGTAAGATTCTTGTTCTTGAAGAGCTCACAATTTAATAGATGAGGGAGACACATGAATAGCTACATTACTGTGTACACTCAATCCAAAATAAAGCCTTAGGACTTGAAAAGTAGACCTCTGAAATCGAGGCCATGGTCATCTGAGTTACACAAGGTGCTTTGCACTCAGACTGTTCCTCTCATAGGATTGTCACAAGGAGCAAATGAAATCATGAATGTCAAATACTTAGCACAGTTCCTAGCACACTAAGTGTCTAATTCATAAAATCAGAAGGAGAATGACTCCCAAATATGTAAACACTGTGTGGATAACAGTAGCACTGAAGCAAAAAAACAAAATAAATTAAGGAGGAGGGGCAAAAAGATGAGTAACTACTCAAATAGCTGTTGCTGTGACCATTATTTTCTGATATTTGTCAAGAGATGGCCCAGATTTGTAGAGAAACCACATCCCTCAACAAACCAGCCCTGTGCTTCATTCCTCGTCCTGGTAAATGGCACCACTGTCCCCCGCTGATGTCAATCAGAAGATTAAGCATCATCCGGGCCTCTCCCTTTGTGTCCTTTGTCACTCTATGCAAGAGATATCCAGGCTAGCTTATTCTGTGTCTTAGCTCCTTTCATCATTCCCCTCTTTGCCTCTGCACGTTGACTTTCACAGACCCACTTACATATTCATTATTTCTTTTGGGGGTGGCACTACATCCTCCTAATCTGATTCCTCCTCTCTAGGTTCCTCTCTTGTGTTTTCTGATTCTTCAATGATCCTGCATCTTGATGCTGTTCCTCTACCTCACCTGTCAGGTCACATTTTAATTATACCTCAAGACTCAGCTCAAATAACAACTCCTTTAAGTAACCCCTGCCCTCCTTCCCACCTCTTCGGGTTTCTCATCTGAGGATACACAGGACCCTGCAGACATTCATCACAAGGAGTATCCACATTGGCTACATGCTTGTGTATCTCCCCACCTAGGCTGTGATTATGAGAGCAGGAATGACGTTCTCTTGGTTTGTCAATTCTTTATTTAACTCAGTGTCTGGGCTGGAGGAGTCTAAGACATTTTTGTTTACAAAAATTCATCAACAACTAAACAATTTCTCTCTGAAATTCCAAACACTAAACTAGGACCAACTATTTTACACCATATGGAACCTTTTACTTAAGACAGAACATTGTAAGAACTAAAGAAACTTAGCATTCAACAAAAACATAAAAATACTGGAGATTCAAGTCAGTTACTTATGAATGGGATGACATTAAAAATGAAAAGTTTTTGACAAAACGTTATATTTAAAACATTTCTATAACTTCATCCTAAAGTATGTCAGTAGAGTCATTATATAAATATCAGCTTATATATTTCTGATTCTGTTAAGTTCTAGAATGCATTTTTCCACCTTATACAGCTTAAGAAAATTATTTTCAATGCTAATATCCCAATGGATATTAAGATAAATGAGTTTTGCAAACATAGTAAATAGAATTCTTTTTATAATATTATATTATATAGTTTATAGATCATCTGTTTTTATGTTTTAAAGAATTTCTTGAGTATTGTCATCTAATTGCATAAAATAAATACTTTAATTCTTATTGTGATCATCAACAATGACAAGTCCTCCCTAAAAGCAAAACAATGCCCTAAGAACCCTAGTGTATTTACTATTTTCTTAACATTTTCTTATATATTCATTGTGATAGAAATATCTCCACTTTTAGATAAAATGCCATTATTAGAAATAAAAGAAAACATGAATATTGAGAAGCAATGTAGCATTGTCATCGAAAGCATTGACCCTGGAGTCAAATCTGGAAGCAGACATACACAGAGGGCTGTCACATTTGCACTGTTTAATACAACTGAAAACCCATATTTACTACTGCATTCTCATGTGTATTTTTATAGGCCTCAACCGTTATTTTTACTAATAATATCAATGTAAAAAATAATGATAACAGAATAGTAATGTAATCTAGGCACAGCCAAATCTTTCCTTTTTAAAAATTTCACTCATATTACTGGAATAGAAAGAAAGGGAAAGAAAAAGGAACCAAAACAGTGTAACTGATTTTTTCATATTATACCATGTAGAGCAATTATCAACTTCTTTGTCCCTGTGTGACAGAACTGATTTCTATGCTTTATTCTGGTACATAAATCTAAAGGACAGGAAATGGAACAGAATAACAAAAACAAACCCCCAAACCTAGAATCATTATAAATAAAGTAGCATAAAGAGGTAGAAAGCTTTATTTTATGGCATGCTGCATTTGTTTCAAATACTTGATTTAAAACCAGACACTGCTGGAAATACTACATGACTTTCTTACTGGCAGGAGCTATTTTGAAATGATTGTAATATAAATAGGAGCAGAGAAGTTTACTAAACTTCCTTTTAAGGACATCCATGAATCAGGGCATTATAAAACTGGAAATATTGAAAAGGCTTTCACAGATACTGTTTAACAGTGAAAGAAACGAAGAAGAGGTTACACTCTTGCTCATTCTTCGGTCTCCCTCGTAGGCTTCCCTTTCTCACATTCTAAAGAAGCTGCCATTAGCTTCAGAAAAAAAAAAAAAAGTCTTGGGAAGGTGACCAGGGAGTGTGACGTAGAGTTCTGTTAACAGGCTAATTCAAGAACAGCTGTCAAAACCACACAGAGGAGAGCTAATCGGGGCGATAACTATTTGCTGTGCTGTAGGAGATTACCAAGTGAGTCTTTTAAGGCTATAAATTCAATCATTTAGTTGTATGAAATAGTTAACTGGCAAGAAAACAGCTATGACTCTCTGTCTATTTATGCCCCTGCCCACAGGCCATTTTTCAGACTGAATGGCTGAATACAGTATTACAAACTCTTACACCATAGGAATGAAAGTAAAATGTCTCCACTAACAACAAATGTTTCCTACCACAAATAATAACCCAAATCTTTATTTTTACAAAAGTTTGATATATAAGAAAAGGAAACAAATCAGACTTTGCTTATTTAATGAGATAAATACTTCTTCCAAGTGTGCATGTTGCGTGTTTTTAGTTAGCAAGATTTTTTTTTTTTTTAAGGAATGATGAAAGTCAAAACATTTTTTAAAGCATAACCACCAATAGAAAACAGGAAGCCAACTTACTTGTCCTTTGTGCCAGCATTCCACTATCTCCTCATCCGTGTTCTTGCCTTCCAGGAGGGTTAACTGCTGAGCCCAGGTTTTCAGAAGGGCACTGAACTCTTCCAGGGCCTGCTCCAGTTGAGCCACTTGGCCTGAGAATTCCTGCTCCGAAAGGGCCATCTGGCTGACCAGGTTCTCCAAACAGCTCTGCGTTTGGAATACGCTGTCTTCCCACTGCTTCCAGTCGGCACGCAGGGCCTGCATCTCCGTGTGCATGAGCTCACACCCACTGGCAGTTGTGTTCTGTTTCACTTCGGGAGCCAGCGACTCCACTCTGCTGAGACGGCTTGCACCAATCTCTCTGGAATCTATCAGCTCCTGTAATGGAATATCACCATGGTAACTGAAGAGCCTGTGAGTCACTTGGACTGCAAGTTTTCAACTGTGTACACAGGGGGACCCTGTCCTGCTAGGAAGTTTTAACAAGTGTGCCACAAGGACCCAGAATCAATTCATCTGTCCACTCTTAAATTATAATAGCGGGAGTTGTCATCACGAGCGCCTAAGGCTTATGGCAAAAAAATCCCGAGAATCCTCAATATCCTGAAACAGACTAAACAGAGACCCTGAAATCAGGCATTATTCGCACACGTGAAAATGTTTAGTGACTCAAGTGTTTGCCTGTAGTGGATTGCTCCTGTAAATGATTAAACCCATATTTCCTTCAAAGTGGATGCTCAAGTAAATAAAGATCGTGGCAGAACTGTGTTCTGCTCACGGTCTCTATCCTCAATTCATCTTCTTCAACAGGGTGGTGGCTTAAATCACACTTCCATTCTACTAGGAATCAAGCAGACTCATCACAGCAACAGAATGAGCCCTATTCGATTCCAAATACTTCAATACTAAGTAAACATTTTTGTAGCATATAAAATGAATAATTCATTCATAGACTGACTTACTCAAAAGTTTAAAGTAACCTCTAGACTGAGTACATTTATTAATATTTTTTTACCTTAAAAAAGTCACTAGAAATTTAACAGTTTAGCTATAGCCAAGTTAACAATTTAGCTCGATCTTAAAGCACACAAATACTCTAAAGGAAAACAAGATAAAATTAAATCACATTGTTAAATTGATATAATTGCAGCATTTCTGAGAATAGATTCTCTTACTAAAATTTTTCTTGGTGAAATAATCATCCGATGTTTATATATTTACATATCTATTGCTAAAGGCAGGATTTTGTTAACATTATTACAAAATTATGACTTTACTACCGGATTAAATAGAAATAAAAGATAATCAGGCACAAAAATGTTCAAGAAGAAAATCAATGACCAATTAGCAAGTAAAGAAACATTGGAATGTTAAGTATGAAGCATGCTTAATAAATTATGTTAAGCATAAAGTATGTCTTAACTAGTCTATATAATATAGTTTGTATCTCATTAAATTAACTTGAAATAAATATATCTGTTCATAATTATATACAATAGAGCCATATTTTAATATAGATCATTTGAAAGTATTTAGTATTCAGTTGTGCAGTAGTCTAAATTACAATGACATGAAAATCCTTACACACAGCATGATATGCATATTCAACCTTCTCAGCAGCAGGATTCTAAAAACCATCACTGTTTATTAGTGTGTATAGTAGTTATTTGATGAAGAAAAAATATATAATTTTTTAACCAGTGCTATGTCTAACTAATAGACCTTAATACTTGTAATTATTTTGCCTCTGTGAGCAATTTCAAATTTGAAGTTTCCCAAAATACTCTCTTATGCTTTATCCCAATTTTCCTTAGCATGAAAATGGAACACTTCAATATTTGCAATCAGAAATCTAGTCATTCAGAATTTGAATAAGGACATCATCATTGTCAAGAGTTTTGAAATGGCTTTTGCATATATTTTCTTATCTTGTATTTACATTTTTAAACATATGATATACACATACACACATATGTACATTCCCGCCCTCACACCCATATACATTTTGCTTTAGAGTTGCCTTTTCTCAGTGATTATTCCTGTGGATGCGATAGGTATGGTGTTGAAGGACAGAGGAGGTGCTTTATGTATTTCCTCCAAGGTTTTTAAAAGCACCCACACACTAACCTACATTCAGGCTGGACCTGAACTTCTGAGAGGCAGTTTCTGATAGTCTTCACTTTCTCCATCCCGATTTCTTTCTGCCAATTCCTTCTCCTATATTCCTTGTCTTTATGGAAGCACTTTATAAAGGCTTTCTCAATAAAAAAGAGTATTTGTCAACCCAGGAAGCAGCCTTTGTGAAAGAATTATCTTACTTTCTCTTATTTATTAACTTTTTGAAACATTAGTCCATTTCTGCTATCTCCTCTTCCTCACTTGCCATTTACTCCTAAATCCATGTAACCTGGTTTCTCACCTTCCCTTGCTGTGCAAATGTTTCTCAGACTGGTTGCCCAACAGCCTCACTGTCAAACCTAGTTGGGATTCTTTAGTATTCCTCCTAATGGCAGCCTCCTGCTGTACCTGTGATGGCGACCACCTTCTCTACTTAGAGCCTCAGTGGCGTCACACCCTCCTACTCTTCCCCTTCTTGTTTTTCCCCTCCTTTTTCTCTCTACCTTTCAAATCATTTTCTCCTATGGCTCATTAAATATTGGTAGTACCCAGCTTTTGGTCCTGTGCCCATTGTTCTATTTGCTCTATACATAGGTCTTGGTTTTATCTGTTTTAGTGGCTTTAACAACAAATTAGACACTAATCACTTTCAACTCCATGTCTTCAATCCATCTTCTTAACCTGAAATTCAGGCTTGAATATGCAACTGCCCCCAAGACATTACTACTACCTGGCAGTTCAAACTGGATCTGATCATCAATGAACAGCTCATGTCTTCACCTCTATCACCAGGCTCCTCCGCATGCAATTATTTTCCTCAGGTGGTAATAGTCCTGTGGATTCTAGGCAAAGACTTGACCATCATCCTTGACTCTTCCCACCTTGTCATGCTATAGCCCATTAATCACTCATTTACCAAATCCACTGGATTTTCTTATTGGGTGTGTTCTATGTGCCAGGCATGATGCTACAGGTTTTATGTGTATGATCTAATTTGGTTGTCAAAACAACTTTATCAGACAGGTACTATTTTCATGTATGCATTTTTTAACCAATTGAGAGGTGGAGGCTTGAGGACATCAGGTAACTTGCTGACAGACACGGCTAGAAAGCCAATAGAAGGAGGATGTGGCATTGGGTTTCTTTGATTCCAGAGCCTGAACTCTAACAGTACAGTAAGCTCTCATTACATTTTTTGTATTATTTTATAAAGACCAGTTTGTGGATCGCTGTTCCTCACTAGACTGCAAGTTCCTTAGGGAATGCACAGTCCTGGCTGAATAAAAGGATAGATGGGTAGATGGATAGATGGAAGGATGGATGAATAAATCAGAATATTACTAAGAAATGTATCAAAGAAGAATTTTAAAGAATAACACACAAAAAAAGGACTTAAAAAGTGGTTTTATGTGATTATCTCAGTTAAAACATACATAGTCATAAGATTTAAATAAGATAATACTTTTAAAGCACTTAGAAGCAGATCTTCAGGGACCGGGCACCATGGCTCATGCCTGTAATTCCAGCACTTTGGGAGGCCAAGGCAGGCTGATCACCTGAGGTCAGGAGTTTGAGATCAGCCTGGCCAACATGGTGAAACCCCGTCTCTACTAAAATAAATACAAAAGTTAGCCAGACGTGGTGGTCAGCACCTGTAATTGCAGCTACTCGGGAGGCTGAGGCAGGGAGAATCGCTTGAACCCAGGAGGCAGAGGTTGCAGTGAGCCGAGATTGTGCCACTGCACTCCAGCCTGGGTGACAGAGCAAGACTCCATTTCAAAAAAAAAAAAAAATAGATCTGCAAAATGTGGTTACAATTGTAACCATCAGCTATAATTTTTATGACTTTTATGTTCTGATCTTGGAATCAAAACACAATCTGAGTTTTAAATTCCTGACCACAATTACACTATTTATTCCTAACATTTCCTCCTCTAAAACTAAACAACTGAGGATTTCATTGCTGCTTCATTTTAATGTTAAAATCCATTTTCCATGGGGGAAAATGATTACAATTTAATATTTAAGCAACTAGAAATTTACTAAAAGATACCAGAGTCTGCAACTCCCCCAAAAGGTAAATTTCTGTTTTAGAAATTGTCCTTATGCAGAGTAAACGAGATGATAATTTTAAGGTCCTTTGAAGTACTCCCTTCTATTATGTTGTTGGATGTCGTCTAGAAAAGCAGAACAAAACATCCAGAATGACATTTTCAGGTTATTGTTAGAATACATTTAACTAAGTTACTATATAAACTTTTCTTCTATGGTGCTAAACAATAGTATCTGGTTTTGTCAGCCCACCAAGTTAGCCATTTCCTAGCCTGTCATATTACGGCAATAAGCACATTTGCATACAGAAATGTAAAGACAATGTTACATTGTGCTCATAAGTGTAAAGTCTTTTGAATTCTTCTCATGACTCTTGTTTATGTGTACAATCAGTGAGGCATCAAATAGAAAACAGGAAGGAAACATTTTAAATAACAGAATCTTATCTACAAAATCTTTATCAAAAGTACTCAAGAAGGAATGAAGCAATGTAGATATAGCATCTGTTCATTTCCTGACCTTAATTTTTGATAACTTTTTCTGGGTGGCTGATGAATCTCCAGACATATCTGACCACCGGTGAAGTTCTTCCTTTGCTGAATGGAGCCAATCTGTGAACTCATGGACCGCATCTAAATACATTAGATGATCTTTCACAATCTCTTCCACTTTCCTCATTTTTTCCTAGTAAACAAAGAAAAGACTACCTTAACAGTGGTCCTTTTGAGAACATGAACTCAGGTAAGACAACAGGCCTGATAGAGGTCTCTTAATACATCTCAGAAAATTTCATTCTTGTTCTTGAATTTTCTCTGAGTTTAATATCTTAAGAAGAAACTATCAAATTTAACTAAATGTCAAGGCTTTGGAAAAGCAACTATTTTCCTGTAAGTTTACTATTTTCTACCCTAGTATGGAAATCATGCTTAATTCATGTTGGCTAACATCCCTCACTAAAAATCCTCTTAATAATTATTATCATAACCATTCTAATTAAAGCAATTATTTGTTAGCTTGGTGTACAGCAGTCTGTTCAGCACTTTAAACGCATTTGGTCATTTAATCTTCATAACAGTCCTGTGAGGAAGATACTATTATTATTATCATCTTATAGGAAAAGACACTCAAGCTTAGAGAGGTTAGGTAATGGGTAATTGTGGCCAGTCACACATTCAAAAGTGTCAAAGCCAGAATTCAAACTTAACGTCTTTTTGACTTGAGTTATAGCTCTTAATCATTAACAAGATGAAAACGAAGATAAACAAGCACATCTATTAATAATCATAATGTCAAGAAGACAAGAGTTAGTTCCCAAGAAGGCAAACCAAAGAAAAGAAAAAGCAGCAAACAACAACAACTCTCTCCCTTAATTTCTATAATATTTACAAATATGCCAAAGAATAATCATGAAGGAAATGAAAGATTCATATAGAGAATTGGAAAGATATTTTTGATATTATATAAAGGAGTTTATACTTTGGAAAACAGAAACCGTTTTTACTAAGATGAGAGATGAACACAATATTTCGTACACGACTGAATCTTGACGGTAAATAGACTTGCATTTAATATAACAAATATAAGTGTAGCAAAAGAAAAACAACTTTAACAGTGACATTTGATGTGCAAAATAGATAGATTAACTAAAAAAGTGGAGAAAGAAAAAATAAGCAATAAAGAATAATCCCAAGATTGTAGAAAGAGAAAAATGAATAGGCATTCATAGTAAGAAATGATCTTTATGTCATACCCATTTACTGAATGTACAAATAGTTTTAGAGCAGCCAATTCTCCAACAATTTAATCCACAGTTTCTTCTTTACCTGACCTTGGCAACAGTCATTATATTATTAATATAAATCAATATATTATATTAATGTACTATAAAGCATCTACTTTCAATATAAAGCACTAACCTTGGCAACAGTCATTATATCATTAAACTGTGTTTTCAGCTCCTCTTGAGCTGTGTCCTTGAAAGACTCATCCTCTGTCTTTTCGTAGAGCTCCCTGGACTTCGCAATTAGACGATGAAGGGCTCTCGTGTGATCTTCTGCCTCAGACAGGATGGACTGGAGGTGGTCAAGCAGGACGAACTTCTCTTTCAGACCTGGCTGCGGTTGTAAGGGATGTTCTACTTTTTGATCCACTGATTCCATCCACTGCTCCAGCTGGTTTTTCCTCTCTACATAGTCATTCCATTGGCTAATCACAGACTCTAAAGTGCTAGAATTAATGTCACATATTAACAAAAACGAATTATTTCGACATCTCTACTGAAAACCAATCGCAAAGTCATGACATCCATGCCAATTGTTTTATTGAATGCTACTGGAAGTGATTAAAATGTTGCTTTTGAGTGCAGGGAGAAACACTACTTCTCTGATCCATAAGATCCTTACCACAGGTCCTTTGAACAAACTCAATCTATATTAAAACATGAAATAAGAAGTTGTGGCCATACATGCATCTGGAATTTGTCTTCCAAATGCTAACTGTCCTAAATGAACAAGATACATTTATATGTTATGTTGTTAAAAATCAGCATGGGAACATCAATGAAATTTTATTTCATATAGATCAGTTCTTAATTTTCTTGGAATTATTAATAGTTTATCTTATTAAAATCAGATGGTGATTATTTGTTGACTGGAATTCAAAACTCAAGGTATCCTTCCTGAGTAAATGATGTATCATTAGGTTGATTTTCATTTAGGGACACACACACACACACACACACACACACACACACACACACAATATACAGTGCTTTTGTGTCGAATGTGTGAATGAATGCTCAAGTATTTATAAGAAAAATAGTCACAAATATAATAGCTTTCTACATAGTCAAACCAAATGCTCTCCAGACTGGCATTTAGGAAAAATCCCTCCATTATTAAGCATTACAAACTATTCTAAACTCATCTGCAGTGATTTCCCCAGCTCCCCCTGCATACAAGCCTATGAGTCTGAAATTAAAATCCTGTGGTAAATGAACTTCCAGCATTTGCTCAAACTGTTGCTTTTGCATCTTTGCATCCATTGATCCATTGGAACCTCATCATGCAGGCTTTACAGTCCTACCTGTTCCTCAAATAATTTTCTAAAAAGCACCCCCCGCCTTTTTTTTTTTTTTTTTTTTTTGACAGGGTCTTACTCTGTCACCAAGGCTGTAGTGCTGTGGTGCAATCATATAGCTCATTGCAATCTCTGTGTCCTCCGATCAGGTGATCCTCCCACCTCAGCCTCCCGAGTAGCTGGGACTGCAAGTGTGTGCCACCACGCCTGGCTAATTTTTATATTTTGTTTCTCTTTCTTTGAATTTTGACTGTGACTTCAGATAATTTTTGCATATTTTGTAGAGGCATAGTTTTGCCCCGTTGCCCAGAGTAGTTTCAAACTCCTAGGCTTAAGCAATCTGCCTACCTTGGCCTCCCAAAGTGCTGGGATTACAGGCATGAGCCAAGACTCTGCATTCTTCTACAACTCCACAATGTGTTTTGAAAATGGTTAGTAACATAGTCTGAGTCAGAGTATTCCAAAATACATCCTGTGCTGGTGTCTGAGCTTTTAGAGGGCAAAAACCTTTCTGTTTTATTTCATTATTTTAATGCAATAATTTGAACATTGCTATCACTCAATATGTCACTGTCAAATTTAATTTCTTGCTGAAATAGTGGAGTCAAGGACCAGAGTCTGCTTCCTGCCTGTAACATCTTATTCTAACATCTGAAAAATATCTACCCATATTCCTATGAAGTTTTAGGAAACTGGCCTAAGCCAAGCCTCTGGAAGCTTAGTTCACGCTCCAGCAGTCTATGATATAGAGTAAGACAACGATAGCATCTGATTTTTTTTTCTTTGCTGACCATTGTGAGTTATTACTAAGATGCAAAATCCTGCTGACTTTGAGAGTCACTGCCTATGCTCCATATTAAATGAAAAAACAACAATAACAACAACAAAAAAACCCTCCAAATTGTTAGTTGTAACCGGGGATTTTTGTTCACATTGCCGTGGATAACTGTAGTGTTATTTTTGTTTTGCTTTGTAATGAACTTGAATTTTCTTTAAATATTTTTAAAATTTTATTGTAGGTTCAAAGGTACGTGTGCAGAGTTGCTGTATAGGTAAACTCGTGTCATGGGGGTTTGCTGCCCAGATTTATTTCATTGCCCATGTACTAAGCCTAGCACATGACAGTTATTTTTGCTGCTCCTCTCCCTCCTCCCACCTTCCACCCTCAAGGAGGCACCAGTGTCTGTTATCCCCTTCTTTGTATGAACTTTAATCTTCTATTCATCTATTTTGTTATGATCACATTGGGCACCCAGTGTGTCAATGATCTAACAGGATATATAACCATCAGAATATGGCTCTTTTTTACTGTAATTCAGACTGATGGTCATTTGTCCATCAAATGAGCCAGATTATTTATGGATACTCTGAGAAGAGGGAGGTAGGGAGAAATCTCTCACTTATAATTACAACAACAACAAAAACACTACCTGGTATAACAATCAAGGGCTTCCCTGCTTCCTCATCAACGTCTGGTACAGATGATTTTCAACAGAGGCTCAACGGCTGGGCTCTATTCTGGATGGACTGACTGTTGATTGTGTGAGAATGTTCCACACTTTGTAGGATATGAGCTCTCTGTGCCTCAGTCACTAAATGCCAGGGATATTCCCTCATCACTGTGACAATCAAAACCATCCTACACATTTCCTATAATGCAAATGGGCATAGTATGACTTCTAGTTGAGGAATAGATTTACGACTAAGCTCAACAGCTGCCAATAGCTTAATTTTCCATATGTTCCTTAAGCTAAAATGTATTCAAGTTATTAAAGAACCATATATTCTTGCTTGGATGGCTTGAAAGGAGATGTTTTGCTGAGCCCATGTCACGTAAGATTCCAGAAGAGATAATAGGTAGATTTAAATATTTAAAAAATGCAAGTAAGAACACAGAAACAAAGCAATAACAAGCAAAAACCAGTCATCGCCCTATGGAAAACACAACTTAGACAAAGACAGGCATGCCTACAAGCTACAGTAAAATGCTTGGGAATTCCACCCCAGGAGACCTCAGTACTGCTCCATCATTTTACTAAGTCACTGCATTGGACTTAAACAAACACTAAAAATAGGTTCTGTACCTTTGAGCATGGACGGAGGAGCTCATGATGTCAGCCCACACTTCTTTAAGGGTCTCTAATTGAGTCTGAATCACCCTCTGACCTTCTTTGTTGCTACTTCTCAAGGCCTGTTCCCCCTTGCCAATGGCCATATTCAACTTAACTTCCCCTTCACCTTTCATCAGGAGAATATCCTGGGAAGGAAGAAAGAATACTCATCAGTAGGCATGTAAAAACCTTCTTCTATTTTACAAAAATGGTAGTTTTCCATAAGAATTGAAGTAGGAATACTTTACTTACCTTAAAATGAAAACAACAAACTCTGGGCCCTATTGCAATATACTATTGACTTAAAATTAGGTATCTGGGAGTCTAGGAGTCAAAGATTAATTCCAATATAAATTCTTAGAAAACTTGGACCACTAGCCTAGAAAGTATAATTTTATTGACTTCAGTTTCAAAGAGTGAAAATACATTCTTTTGAAAATGAAGACACATCTGTCTAAAACCCAGCAGTCCCCTACATTAATTGGCTGGCTAATTTCTCTCTTTCAAGGTCAGCTTCATTGGCTATAGTCTGGGTTGGTGATCTCCTCTGAGCTTTCAATATACCCTTGATGGCTTTAATCATGGCCCCTACACACGGACTGTATTGAAAGTAACAATTTACAGATTGGTGTCTTCCCTAGACTGTGAACTCCTAGAAAATGGGTCCTAACTTTTATCTCTATATTCCCAGCAACTTGCAGAGTGCTTGGAGCAGAGTAGATATTCAGTAACGCTTGCTGAATATTTACTAAATCAAATTTAAAATTATTTAAAGCTATTAAAATAACATTTTTCCCCTTACAAAGGGGAAAAATGATGCCTCTGTATCCTTTTTTTGCCCAATTTCTCCATTTTGCCCACACAATCCTCATTTAGAGGCTTACAGAACAATTAGGACACAACACAAGCACTTGTGAATCTAATCAAATTAGCATTCAGCAGTTGTCAGTGTCTGGCTGGTGTCGCATGTACCTGTATTTGTGACAGCCGTTTCTCCAGGGTGTCTTTGCTCCCAAGAGTGCTCTCTGCACAGGCCAGTCTGTCCTGAATGGCCTTCACCCAGGACCACATGCTTTGCAGTGCTTCCTCCAGGGCTTCGTGCTCCTGAAGGGCCACCTGGCAGCTCCGGAGTTTCTCTTTGGTCATTCTAAGTAGGTTCTGGTGGCTTGTGAGAAGCTGGGAACACAGGCGGCCCTCCTGCCCAGCACCGTGGCCTTCTTCACTCAGAAGCTGCCCTCTCTGGGAAAGCTTATCAAGAGACTCTCTGAAAAAAAGGAAAAAAAAAGAAAAAAGAAAAAAAATTAATTCTGACATTCTGGAGTGCAGGGGAGTGACAAATGATTGTTGATATTGGAGCAGTAACCAGACATAGGCTCATAGCTGACATGCCTTTTAAATAAAGGTGCTGGGAACTGACCTGGTTATTTCATTCTCTTATGATCTCTCCTAATGTTGTCAGTACCTATCGGGGGATAACATTCAGTCTGTGCTGTGCCTGCATCCAAATAGCAGTGGTGGAGCCTACTGTATTACTTACTGTATTTCCAGAAATTTAATTCAGAAAATGGTCCCAGCTGCCTCTTCAGGCTTCTCCGTAGCATCTCTGCATTCCTATTTAATGGTCAGATGAGGAAAAGCTCCCTGAAATTCTCAAAACCCCTGCTGTCTTGTATCTACATGGAAATTCCTCCTTTATGAAAACCCTTCTGCTCAGCACTGTTGCATTCCTAGTTGCCTGTTCAAAGCTTGGCGCAGGCATCACATCCCCAGGAGCATCCACACCAATTCAGGGTGGGTGGGGATTGTGGGACCTCTTTGTGCCCTCTGCTCCTTGTCTTGCTCTATCGCCATGTATGCCGACTATCTCAATCCAAAAGCCTTTCACTTTCTAAAAGCTAGGGCCATTATATTCATCTTATGTTCCCAAGACCCAACACAATATTGTGCAGAGACTAAGTGGAAAAAAAAATGTTCTTTCGAAAAGCTGTTGTAGGAGCACTGATGAGCTTTCTTGTTATATCTTGGGTATTGAGCTCATCTTAGTTTGGAGCCATGTTAATTAGATCAAGGGGAAAATGTAAGCACTATGTGGCTTGGTTGGTTTTATTCCCATTTTATAGAGTTCTGAATTCTTATCTGCACATTTACCAGGAAAAAGCCCAGGATATCAGAGGGTAGCATGGGATGTCTTAACATAAACTGTTGTGACTACTAGAAAAAGAACACAAAGCAAATCTCTCGTGGAAACTGAATGTTTCAAATTTTTTTGGAGTGGCTGTTATGCAAATATATCCTATGGGCCACCCTGAGATCTGCTAAGAGTTATACAACAAGACACCTACTCTGTAACAAACTTGCACATCCTGCACATGTACCCTGGAACTTATAAAATAAAATAAAAACACCTACTCTAAAAGACATTTATTATACTTGTTATCTGTTTGGTGAGACAAGAAGGTGGCTTAAGCAATGATTTGAGTTAAATAATAATTCAAGAAAAGAGATTTCCCTTCTTACTATGAGATAAATTGCTTAATGCATGATAAAAATTCAATGAGTCTTGGGCTGAGGTACTTTTATACAGGGCATTTCCTTAAAATATTTCAAGTAGTGAAATATTATGGTGAAAAGAAATCTAGAAGACTAGAAGGAGCAAGCAGCAAGCCAGTGAGAGAAGTCAGGTGGCCCCGTGGAGAACCTGAATGAGCAGAACAGTGTGTTAGGATTGTCTGCAGAAGTGGCCAGGATGGAGAGAAAGAACCCAGAAACAAGCACACTAAGATCTCTTAGCATCTGGTCCTGGAATATCAGACTGAAACTGCAAGAAGGATTGCATGCCTATCAATGCAAAAAAGTCGCAATTATTAGAAAAACAATGAGGAACATAAAAGACCTTGAATTTGCTGTTGAAGTATATTTGGGCCACTTTCTCTAACGCAGTTTTGGTGTAATGATGGCAGGAGAAGCAGATACAGAGGAAGGTAATGAGCAGCCTGTAGAGAAGAAATAAAAGCTGAGACTATGGAAAACCATTTAAAACATCTGGAAGAAGGGAAGTAGGTCTGGGTGTGTTATATTGTATCTAGACACGAGTCAACATTTAAAAAGCAAAATTTAAGTGCAATGTAGTTTTCAGAAAGTTATATGGTTGCAATGATGCTATTATTCTGTTAATTCAGCAAACATTTTCTATTTTCTGGCACTATACTAGATAATGAACAGAAATGATATAGATCTTAAGTCACTGATCTTGAGAAACTCATAGCTGGAAATTGGGGTTCATAGAGTAAATGAAGAGCTTACACTATAGTAAGGGCTCATAGAGATGTTCCAATGTATTTCAGGGACAATTTATAGCAGTCATCAAACTAGCATACCAACAAGTAGTTATCAGCATGGGTTCTTTTGTGCATTTGTTTGTATGTTTGTTTTTCAAGACAAGGAATACTGGGCATGTTTGACTAAAAAGAGGACTCAGTGGAAACAGAAAATGACTATGATCTGAATTCTGGAATTTCTTTTTTATTTTTATTTTACTTTAAGTTCTGGGATACATGTGCAGAATGTGCAGGTTTGTTACATAGGTATACAAGTGCCATGGTGGTTTGCTGCACCCATCAACCTGTCATCTACATTAGGTATTTCTCTTAATGCTATCCTTCCCCTAACCCCCCATCCCCTGACAGGTCCCGTTGTGTGATGTTCCCCTCCCTGTGTCCATGTGTTCTCATTGTTTAACTCCCACTTATGAGTGAGAACATGCGGTGTTTGGTTTTCTGTTCCTGTATTAGTTTGCTGAGAATGATGGTTTCCAGCTTCATCCATGTCCCTGCAAAGGACATGAAACTCATCCTTTTTATGGCTGCATAGTATTCCATGGTGTATTTGTGCCACATTTTCTTTATCCAGTCTATCATTGATGGGCATTTGGGTTGGTTCCAAGTCTTTGCTATTGTGAACAGTGCTGCAGTAAACATACATGTGCATGTGTCCTTATAGTAGAATGATTTCTAATATGATTGTTTCTGACTTATTTGATAAAGTAGAGTGGGTGCTATCCTCTTCTGCTTCTTATGTAGATGCACTGGCTCTTTAAGAGGACAGGTAATGAGCCCAAGGAGCCAAAGCCAAGCTGCACTTCCCTGTGGAAAGTGTCCTATCTTCCAAAGGAGAGCAAGCAACTGAAAATGCCAGGGGTGGAGCACAAATTTGGGAGCAAAGCCCTCAATGTGGTAGGGTCAAAAGCACAGATCAGGGAACTTTGCCTGGGAAAGGAGCCAGAAATGTTTTCTCAGTGGGAAGCAATGAAGAAATAAATACTGTAGTTGGGAACAGGGACCACAAAGAAAGTCAGACTTGACCATACCTTTTACTTTATTAAGATTACAAGGATGGGTGGGTGGGAAATGGAACTGGAAGCTGAAATGTGTGAATAACATATGGAAATTGACATATACAGTACTCTTTTTTTTTCTTTTTCCTTTTTTTTTTTTTTTTGAGATGGAGTCTCACTCTGTCACCCAGGCTGGAGTGCAGTGGCATGATCTCGGCTCACTGCAATCTTTGCCTCCCGGATTCAAGCAATTCTCTTGCCTCAGCCTCCCGGCTAGCTGGAATTACAGGCGCCCTCCACCACGCCCAGCTAATTTTTGTATTTTTAGTAGAGACAGGGTTTCACCATGTTGGCCAGGCTGGTCTCGAACTTCTGACCTCAGGTGATCTGCCTGCCTCGGCCTCCCAAAGTGCTGGGATTATAGGCGTGAGCCACCGCACCTGGCAAGCACTCTTTTTTTTTTTTTTTTAATCTTTACAGTCACTGTGATTCTGTGGTTTTCTTTCCTTCATATCAGCTTCACATTATGTTAATTGATCCTCAAAATAACCTCAGAGAGGAAAGTACAGTATTATTAACACAATGTTTAAAGGCTAAAATCAAGAGCGACAGGAGATAAGTGACCTGCCCGATTTCTTGAACAAACAGGAGGTGGATCTGGAATGCAGATGAGCTTCTTACTTCCATCCTGCACTCTCACCAGAATACTGCACTGCTGCAAAGAGTGCAGCATAGTCCTCTGTATTCCAGACATTCAAGGACAGCACAAACCACTACCCACAAACCAACTAACCAACCAATCAAAACCAAACCAAACAACCAACCAACTAGTCTAAAACATGGTAAGAGGTAAAGGACCTGTTCCATTTCTGGACCATACCTTGCAGCCAGCAGTTCTCCCAAAAACATTTCAACTTTATGAACTTCATTTTTCTTCTCAGGAATGTGCTGTTTACTCTCTCCCAAGTTTTCCGTATTGAACCTTTCTTCCATTTCATGGATCCATAAGTTCAGTTTTCTGTGCTGATCTTCAAAGCTAAGGGAAAGAAAATGCCTTAGAGAAATTCTTACATGCTTGTTATGATAAATTACTTTTAATAGCTGAGGTCACAATGTCTTTTAAATGGCAATTAAGACCTCATGAATGTTCAAGTGACAAAAACAAAACAAAACTTAACAACTAACCCACCCAAATTATCACTTACTTTAATAACAAAGTGAAAATCATGACAATTTCTTTTGAGATCCAAGCAGGAAAAGAATCATCTCACCTAGCTGAACTGATTTCATAGCTGGTAATTGCCAACAAGATCACATTCCCACGTCAATGAGCACTTAATTTTGTGTCTTACTATGAAGACCCCTGAATTGGGGCCAATGGATATGAATTGATTTCATAGCTGGTAATTGCCAACAAGATTACATTCCCATGTCAATGTGCACTTTAATTTTGTGACTTACTACAAAGACCCTTGAGTTGGGGCCAGTGAATAAGTAGGGCAGTGGAGTCCCTGGGAAGAGAAGGGAAAGTGGCCTCTGTGTCTTTGTTTCTTAAGGGATTTTCAAATATATCTCAAGAGCTCTAAGTTTTGGAAACAACGTAAGCTCTCCAAGAAAGCTGGGCAAGAGTCAGGCAAATTATTCTGCCATCAGAAAGACAATTTGATTCTACTGACATCTTTTCTCACCCTAGTCATAGGTGGCTCTTTCTCCCCTTCTAATCGTATATTCACCATATATTACTTATTGGAATCTAGATCCACAGAATTCAATCATTGTTTTCTGCTATGACTCTATCCCAAATGAAGTGGATACAAGGAAAAACCTTGTATAATCTAAAAATTGAGGTGTCAGAGCTTTATATATTGGTGAACCAAATAAAAATTATATGCATTTATATAATTTTCAGTTACTAGTAAATATAGTTTGTTTTCTCTATATTAAAAAAAGCCAAGTCATAACTTCAGAGTCCGAAAAATTGATTATTGCCCTAGTATCAACCTGTATTTATGATCAAAGCTTATTATAATTTAAACTCACAGTGTCAAACGTTATTTATTTATTCACATGACTCTTCTCTAAGCCTTTAAAAACACACTTGGTGTATGATGAAATCTATGTTTGTTAAACTAACCTACCTTCCAAGTTCTGAGGCACAGTCTTGAAGAGCCTGCTTATCTTTAAGGCATTGTTTCAGAAATGCTTGAAACTCTTCATTGGCCTTTGTGATTTGTTCCTGAATGCTACTGACAATTTGTTTAGACAAATGTGCATACAAAGTTTGTCCTTCTTGAGTCACTGCATCAAGTTTGCTCTGCCCATCACTGACTGAGTCCAAAATGTTCTGTTTCAGGAAATAAAGGTAATAGGTCCATGGGACTATGCATCACAATTGTGAGCTGAAGTAGTAAAGCAGGAGAAGAAAAACAGAGTCCAAAGGAAAATGGCTTAACAAGGCTGGAGTAAAAATGTTGCATACAATTGGGCACAACCAAGGCTCCTCACTGAGAATGGTGTCAGCCAGCCACTGGAACCACTGAGGACAAAGTGTAAACAAGGCTGAGCTGGAACCGAGGACATTCTCACCAAGGTCTTGTTCTCAGTCTCTCCCCATTCTCACTGTCCCAACATGGTCCGGGTCCACCATCTCTCAGGGTTCATGTGAGATCCTCTACCTGGTTAGCTGCCTCCAGCCCCTCCCCTGATCCACCCTGCATGCAAAATCCTCAGGCCCTTTCTTTTCCTGGTCTGCATCTCTTTCTTGGAAAATCTATGCTTGGACAGGGCTTTGACAAAGCAAAAGAATTCCAGAGTCCAGGGCTAGCCCTGCCTCTCCCCAGAGCTCTAGAGTGGTATGTCACCTGTTACTCAGGCATTTCCTTGTGGCGTTTGCTACACCTCAAGCTTTAAAGGAGACAATTCTACATCTGAATTCTCCACACCTCCTGCAAAACCAGCTTCCTTTACTATAATGATCTTTCTATCGTTAACTTCTAATCTAATGAATTTTCAACATCATTTTTATCCCCCATTAGGCCACAAAATCCTCATGGTTCTCATTAGCTTTTAAAAATGATTTATTTTGGCTGGACATGGTGGCTTATGTTTGTAACTAGCACTTTGAGAGGCCGAGGCGGGTGGATCACCTGAGGTCAGGAGTTTGAGACCAGCCTGGCCTACATGGTGAAACCTTGTCTCTACTAAAAATACAAAAATTAGCTGGGCATGGTGGCACACACCTGTAATCCCAACTACTTGGGAGGCTGAGGCAGGAGAATCACTTGAACCCAGGAGGTGGAGGTCGCAGTAAGCTGAAATCATGCCACTGCACTCCAGCCTGGGTGACAGAGCAAGACTCCATCTCAAAAAAAAAAAAAAGAAAAAGGTTTCTTTTTATAATACTTAACATAGTGCTTTACTCGGATTAGCTGCTTGACAAGCTTGGCCAAAACCTAACTTAAGCCTATTCTTCTGTAAATCATTTCTTAACTCTACTTCACCATGGCATTCTCCTTCCTAAGCTCATACATTTTCAGTCAGTAAAACCTATAAAACCTGTAATATCTATTATTTTAGTTTGAATATCTCCTATCTCTAACTACAGACCATAAATTACTAAAAAACACAAACCATGTCTTCTTCTTTTTAAAACTCCTCCACAATAGTCATATAATACAGATACAATTATTATACTCTTATTGTTATAAAAATTAAAACTAGGTTTAGTTTAGAATGAATTTCAAAGAATTGTCAATAGGCTAAAAAAAGAGAGGAAAGGGATCTGGAAATTCTGTAGCCCCAACTTGTTTCTCAACATACTTATCATGTTATCTATTTCCTTCTGACTCAATCAGCCTAATTCTGTTAGGGACGAGGAAAAGATTGGCTCAGATAAGATTTGGGAAATGAGATAACTTAGGTCTGCCTGCAGGCACTTGAGTACATTTTGGGGAAGAAGAAAAAGGATGTCAGCTTCTATACCTGAAGATCATGGAGCTTTGCTTCTAGAACTTTGCGGTCACCGGTGCGATCTGATGATTGTTTTGCTGCTGCCTTTGCTCCCAAAAACCATTCTTGGAATTCCTGCATAGACTCTTTTGAAAGAAAAAATAAATAAATAAAAATAAAAAATCAGAAGCAAATCCAAAACATTGAATGGGCTCCCAGGATTACCACAATGAATTATTTCTGGCCTTTAGCTCATCTCCTCTTGCCTTACAAAATATTCCACAAAGAAAATAATAATATATAAAGTAATACAGTATGATCTACAGCCATGAATGTTCATGGTAGAATTGAGAAGTTATCTCAGAGAAAAGACTAAAAAGAAATGTATGTTCCTGGAATGTCTAATATCCTGTTGTGTTTTCTCTTTGGGTCAAGAAAAATAATTAATTGCCTGAATATGTAAAAAGTGCAAGGAGAGAAATGCTCCAGGGACATTAAAGCCATTTTGATGGCACAGGGAGGAACCACCTCCTCTTTTGGGGAGTGATGGTGGATCCATGTCAGGCACAGCTGTGTGGAAAGCAGAGGCAGGGCCACAGGATGGGCAATTTCCTGGACCCTATGGCTGCCCCTGTTTCATGGCTTCTACCAACATCTAAGTTTATTGTGTCACTTCATCATAGCATAAAAAATTTCAGCAGTTGTTTGGACAGTGGCTGCTGGCCACTTGAGCAGTGGAAGTAATTTTCCACACACATGAGCTATATATAGAAAATGCAGATGAAATTCAGAATCATCAAGATGGTGAACTCTTGCTTTCTTGGGAAAAAGAGGAAAAAGAAAGAAAAAATTCTGCATAGGGTGAGAGCCTCCAGCACAGCACTTCTATTGCTCAAATCGCAAAGCACAAACAAATTTGAAATGACACCCTGGAAAGTTTCCTCAAACTTTTGCTGGCAGTTTCTAGGCAGCATTTGGTTTGGATTCTTTCTCGGAAACAAACTACTCATGCTAAGGCCCCTCAGAACTCACCACTGAAGTGTTTTTCCAGAGATTCCTGCAGGCTGGCCTGGGTTTTGGAGCACAACTGGCTCACGGCTTCATGTTTCTTTATCAGACCAGTCATTGCACGGCCCAGGCTCTCCAACTCAGCTGAGTGGTACTTGCGGCACAAGCTATTGAGATTTTCTTGGGTGGAGCTGATGTTGCTTTGTTGACTTTGAAGTTCTTTTTGTATATCCTATAGAATAAAAGTATATTATGAAGGATATTCATAACTTGAGAGAAATACTCCATTTACTTCACTATGGTACTGTTTTACAACCTGAAATTGACATTGTTGAATCCACTCCATGGTGTATACATTTTGATGCAAGTTTTTGAGTACTTGTACTAGATCTGAACTGATTCTTTCAGAATTTTGCCCAGTTCTCCTTGCGAACAAACAGCTGTTGGGAAGTAGTTAGGAGGTGAGGTATAATTTAGCATTTCAAGCAAACTGAATAGGTCCTTATAGATTCCAGTCCATGATCTTGGGTTTAGTCAATTGATTAGAGACCATCGCAGTTCACATTCTTTAATGAGACACTTGAACTTTGTTTCAGAGTCACGTGCTCACCAAAAGCACCAGTAGTTAATTTAAAAAAAAAAAAAAAGGAAAAAAGACCTCAGTTTCTAGTACAGTAAGGAAATATGCTAAAAGAGAACAAATTGCATTTGTTGAAAAGTCAACTCAATGCTTGTCCTTTACAGATAGCTAATTAGGAATGTTATCTATTAATATGGATAGAAAACATGAAAATGGGCCAGGTGTGGTGGCTCACACCTATAATTCCAACACTTTGGGAGGCTGAGGCCAGTGGATCATTTGAGGTCAGGAGTTCGAGACCAGCCTGGCCAACATGATGAAACCCCATCTCTACTAAAAATACAAAACTTAGCTGGGCATGGTGGTGGGTGCCTGTAGTCCCAACTACTGGGGAGAGTGTGGTAGAAGAATCACTTGAACCTGGGAGGGGAGGTTGCAGTGAGCCCAGATTGTGCCACTGCACTCCAGCCTGGGTGACAGAGCGAGACTCCATCTCAAAAAATAAAAATAAAAAAATAGAAAACATGGAAATAGAATGTTTTCTCAACTTCTTCTTTTTCAAAAAATATACATTCTCTGGATGAAGAAGTCACAGTGACCAATAAATATAATTAAGTGATGAAAAACTATTGGATACTCAAGTTTGAAAATTTGTGGAAGTCAAATAGTTCTTCCACAGGCTCCACCCTTTTATAAAAAAGGAAAAAACTTTGAACAAGCATAGACTCCGAGCAGGCGCTACAGCAACACATGCTTTCTATTTTCAAGGTATTCATTTTTGATTTCTGAACACCTGCACCCAGTTCTTCACGTGTTGCTTACTTTGCTGTGTTCAATGTCATAAATAAGTTGGTCTGGTGTTCATATGGGTAACTGAGAGCAGAGGTTATATTTTTTATTATAGTCACCACAAAACAGAACTACGATCACCATTCGAATGGAAGCACTTAATGATAGTTTATTACCTACCTTGACTTTTTTCAATGCTTCACAAGTCTCAGTTTGGGCACAGTTCATCAACGATTCTTCCACTTTTGTGAACCATGTTGTTATGTCATTAATAAACTTCTCCACTTGTGTACTTTGAGCCGTGAAATCCTTCAGGGTTCCTTTTGCTACTTCAGTTATTTCTTTGGCATGCTCCAGTTTCTGCCTTAAGTCTGCTTCTATAAACTAAATATCAAGCAAGATTTCATCAATATCTCTGAAGACCAGAAGAATACTCATTCAGTAGAAATTCTCTTCATGTGAAGCTTAATTGTCAAAGCCACACAAGTCTCATCATGGAAGCCAGCTCCAATGTTAATATGCCTTTCCAAGAAGGAAAATCAGTGGACACAGTTGCCAAACACATGAAGTGATGGGCAAATAGAAAGAGGAAGGATTGTGTTACCACTGGGTGGGAGAGTGGCAGCTCTAACTGAGGTTCCAGGGAAGATGTGAGAGGGTATTCTGAGAGTACAGCTAGACCTACCCAGAATTCCCAGGTGGTGACCAAAAATCTGCTCTTGATTCTCCCTGGAAATACCCATTGTCTGTTCAGATGTAACACTATCTGGGGCAAACATCACTGTAGGATTTTATCACAAAACAATTTTATTTTTGTCCCCACTGTTGCTTTAAAATATTGAGTGGGGCTAGTTATTCTCTTTTCCCTGGATGGTATAGCTGAGGAGGGTCGACTTCTATGGCCCCCTAGTTAGTCAAAGGACATATAGTCACTATACGTTGAAAAACAATCTCAATTCCACAATTCAAACATCCTGGCCTATTTGGTAATGAAAACTTTGAACTTAACTTAAATTGAAGGCTTCTATTCTTACCCCCACCTCAGATCTGGGAGCAGGAGACCAACAGTGTGGAAGGGAGTAAATATCTTTCTTTCTCTTCCTTCATTTTATTCCTATTCTGCCACCCTGTGTAAGGCTTCTTTCTCCCATAGGCTTGGACTGGCAGGAGGCAGGTGAGGCGTTCTGACTCACTGGATGGGCATCTGTGCCCTCTAGGCCAGGCAAGGTTTAGCATTCATTCCTCCTCCCATAGGCCTTGGTCTTGTGTTTTTATGACTTTTTCATGCTTGGACTTCCCAGTGAAGTTCCCTAGACACGACAGTGCGCTGTTCTTTGGCTCTTTACTTTCTCATTCCTCAGCCTGGAGGCCTTTCTTTAACTTCTCATTGCTAAGGTCTGTTTATCCTCCAGATAGCCTTCTTAGGCTACCTATAATATCCTCATATGGTGGTCTCTTCCTTTCTTTTCCTCTCCTGGTTCATATTTGGGCCAGAGTGACCTCTGGCATTTACCTCCAACTAACTTTGAGGTGCAGGACCCCACAAGCCATCATTTATCCTTTGGCAAATATAGCAGCAGTTAGCCAGCCTGTCTGTCACTTTTAGGATTCTTGGGGGGATAGAGATCAGACTCCCATGCCTGCCAAATGCAGGGGACAAATATCCTGTTCTCCAGGTGGCACTGCCGGAACCCTTCTGCCTTGAGGTAAGGTAAGCCACCCCCTCACCTCTTCCTTGAGTATACATAGGGGTGCATGTATGTGCACACGTGTGTGTGTGTGTGAGAGAGAGAAAGACAGAGAGAGAGAGAAAGACAGAGAGAGAGAGAAACACAGAGAGAGAGAGAAAGGAAGAAAGAGAAGACTAGAGTACACCAATAACTCTCTGAAGATCCTGCTCAACTCTGCAAAAGTCCAACTGTTAACCATTGATATCCCCAACACAGGCGGCATGCATAAGGACTCTTTATCTTTTTTGTATATGGATAGCACCTCCTTTGTGTCTTCTTACTTCACACGAAACTTCTAGCATTCCTGTGCATGTATATCATCCCTAATGGTACTGCTGAACAAGCAGTCTCAGGTCAGAGCAAAAGCATAACTGATCAACTAGATTGATTGCTTGGCCCAAAGCAGCAAATCAAAGAGAAAGCACAAGAAGAAGAAAGGAAATGTAGAGAAAATCAACAGAAGCAGCAACACATATGGAAGCTAAAGGGATGCAGCAGAATCCTGAGCCTGGAGCCAGTGGGGCTGCCAGCCAAAAGAGACCCACCATGCTGGATGCTTCCAGGGCTTGGGCACTGAAGTAGCCCAGGTGTTCTGACCAGTGCTGATCTACCCTGGCCTGCTTCATGGTTCCCGTGGATTTGTGCCATCTGAAGGGCCGTGAAGGGAGGTTTATAGTGGTGATCCCTCTAAACCCAGTTATTCAGTAACAGCATTAGGAAAATATCAATAAGAACATCAACTTTCATAAGAAGGGTTTGTAGGCTGGGCGCAGTGGCTCACACCTGTAATCCCAGCACTTTGGGAGGCCGAGGCAGGCAGACTGCATGAGCTCAGGAGTATAAGACCAGCCTTGGCAACATGGCAAAACCTCCTGTCTACAAAAAATTTAAAAAATTAGCCTGCCATGGTGGCACGTGCCTGTAGTCTCAGCTACCAGGGAGGCTGAGGTGGGAGGATTGCTTGAGCTTGGGAGGCAGAGGTTGCAGTAAGCCGAGATTGCACCACTGCACTCCACCCTGGGTGACAGAGTGAGACCCTGTCTCAATAAACCAACAAACAACCAACATCAAAAACACCAAAAAAAGAGGGGGTTCTGTTCCTGTCTAGACATGAAATGGTCCATGAGGCAACTTGGCTGAAATGCTTCCGAAATTCAGTAGGCAAAAAAAGAACTACCCTTATTATAATATTTGAGTTGGAAATATGCTATTAATACTGGCCAAAGGAATGTGAAAATATATTAATATTTTGACTCCCATGTCTGATACAATCCACATTTCCTTGGAATTATGGTGATGATGATAACATCGAGGACATATAAAGGAGATATACATATATATGATATATATATATGAGATACATATATAGATGTATATGAGATATATATATCAGATATAGATATATATGAGATATAGATATATGAGATATATATATATATATACACACACACACACAGAAAGACAGAGAAAGTCTAGTATATGGTAGTAATTACAAAATGGATGGAAGTCTAGTAGTTATTACAAAATGCTTACCTGAAGGTCTGGCGGTGTTTCTAGATTTTTAGTTAATTCTTTCAGATCATTAACTTTGGAATGCAGTTCTTCCAATCTCAATGCTTTGTTTTTAACTTCAGACTGCCAAAAGGGAAGAAACATAACTAATCAAAAACACTGACGTGCTATATTTGGCATTTAATAATTTCAAGAAGAGCTAACTTTGTCGAAATACCCTAACTTTAAGCCAGTGTTAAAAAAAATCTGTTTCATTTTTCTGAGGGCTGTTATGATGTACAAACGTGGAAAATGTTACAATTAATGTTCACTGGGAATGTGAAGGAGTGTGCAGAACTTTGTTTTTCTCCACTCCTTTGTATTAGGAAAAAAAACCTCCTGGAAAAAAATTAAGCACTGACCCAAAGTCTTGAGTCAGTGGGGATTTTCAATAGGCTAACTGTCATTTATTCATTAACTTTAATATTACTGGTTACTATGGCAGCACGAAACTCTTGAAGAAGCATTTCAAAGCAAGTACACATCAGGAGTGCCTAGTTATTATAGACTATGTGTAATATGAATGAATCGTTTCAAATAAAAATTTAAAGGATATTAAAGCAGAAACAGATTCATTACGATATTGATACATAATATTTTGCCTTTTTTTGCACCAACAGTAACATAAAGAAGAGGAAAGAAGATCAAAGAATTATGAAACAAATGAGATGCTTGTAAACTTCATTAGTTATTTGAAACCACAAAGGGGCATTTAATAAACTATTCCTCTCAAAAATGGTATTTTGGTGCTTTGTGGACACTAGCTAACCTCCTGATGCCTTCAATTCAGAAAGGAATTTCCTTACTGGAAGACGTGATGAGCTGTCAGGCCCTCTGGCTTTCTCCAGAAGCTGGCCGGGCAACTGAGGAATCTCCCTACTTATCTACACTCACTATACTGCTGCGGGAATGGCCTGTGGGCACTGGGCTGAATCTGATTCACTGATTTTATTAGCTAGTGTGTCACACGGACAGTGGGTAACATAAAGAACCCATCTCTGTGAGTAACTGAACCTGGTCATATCTAATGTGGCTCGGAAGCATATTGAATCATTGGATTTCTGAGGTCAATAGTAGTTGATTACTTTAACAACTCCCTCTCAACCTCCCACAAAGAGCCCTGATTTGTAGCATTTACCACCATGGTAAGCTACAACATGACGTCACAGCACATGGAGTTGAAGACATACACAGCAGTACATTGTTCTAAATTATTTCAACCATGATACAATAGATGTCAATAACTCAAAGGCCTACGTAACAGTAGTGATATGTAGAAGAATAATGGAAAGTGATATGTTTTTAGTTGTCATTACCTTTGTATTCAATGGAACTTATTTTGTAAATTTATTTACAATTTAAGTTTTAATAATGGTTGTTTTTAACAGTGGCTCCCAAAATTCCTGAACATTTAACAATTGACTTTTGCAAGCTGGTATAAGCTGGATCCAGCACAGGTCACTCTGGAGCTGTAATGTTAGTTTAGCACCAGAGATAACAGCTGAGGACACTGCGGTATCCATCACCCCTGCCTGTACTTTTAGTCTGGATCATTTTTTCTCCTTCTGATTGCCCTCAGAGATTGGAATTAGATAATAAAACATTTAGAATGTTCTTTGGATCAGAGATAAATAAGTTAGGTAATACAATTCATTCACGTATATTTTTCTGGACCAAAGTCACTATCTCCTTACTCTATTTCTCTTTACCCTACTCCACTTTTATCACAGCCCAATTACTACTTGATATTTTATATATAATATATATTGTAATATAAATAATGCAAATCCCACGAGGGTAGGACTTTCTGTTTTTCCATTATATTTTCAATGTCTAAAACAGTGCCTGACATATCTTAGGTGCTCATTAAAAATTTGAAGAATGATTAACAAATGATTGCAAGAAATAGGAATTAAAAGGTTTAAAGTGAATTGGTGACTAGAACTTTAAAAGGTCAGGGACTCTTTGTGGAAGCCTGTGACCCTCCAATCTCCAATTTTCTTCCATTTTTGAAAAGAAAGTGGAAGAACCCACTACCTGGCATAATAAGAGCACATGGTAAGGACTCAGTGAGCAGTTTGGGATTTTTTTGAATAAGGAAAAATAGGTACTAAACATTACTAAATTACAAACACTTCCAATTTGGTTTTGAAGTAGAACAATGCCATATCCCCCGAAGAATGGGAACAATTAACTTTTACTTTTCTACTAATGATTTAAAGAGCCCTAAATAAGCATAGATAAAAATGCAAAAAAAAAAAACCCTTTTATTCATAACCTGTTCAAATTAAATAGCAAAAGACAGTTAAGAGTTCTCTAATGCTCTTCTATGTCTCTAAAAAGAAGAATAAGGTCTGGAACAGTGGCTCACACCTGTAATCACAACACTTCAGGAGACTGAGGTGGGCAGATCACCTGAGGTCAAGAGTTCAAGACCAGCCTGACCAACATGGTGAAATCCCATCTCTACCAAAAATGTAAAAATTAGCCAGGCCTGGTGGTGCATGCCTGTAATCCCAGCTACTTGGGAGGCTGAGGCAGGAGAATCGCTTGAACCCAGGAGGTGGAGGTTGCAGTGAGCCAAGATCTGGAGCACCACTGTACTCCAGTCTGGGTGACAGAGCAAAACTTTGCCTAAAATAATAATAATATAATAATAAAATAAAATAAAAAATAAAAGTTAAAAGAAGAATAAACTTTTAAGAAAGACTTTTTTTTTTTTTTCATATTCTGGTCAACAATATGCCACCAGCTCCCATATGTCAACACAGTCAATTTACCTCAAATTCTTTAAGCAGTTCTTCAGCTCTGAGGCGGTTATCCAGGTTGCTGATGTTTTCTGCCATCTGTGGAACGCAGTTGTTTGACCATCCCTCAATCTCGTCTCTACTTGACAGTACATCATCCCAAATGGACAGGCTTACTCTCAGCCTATCCATGTTCTCTTCAAGTTTCTCTGATACCTAGGAGAGAAACAGAAGCCGTGGCATTCATAGTCAGAGGCGTAAGATGATCATCCCCCAACCAAAGTACCAATGCTCCTTTTATCAGAAAAGTATATTCTGACTGACAAACAGTTCCACAAAAATTATTGTAATCTAATAAGTGCACCCACCTCATGTAAATGCTAACCAATACATAGATTGTTTCTGTCATTGGGAGAGTTGTTTGAATTTCTGAGACGTTGCATTTTCATTTGTAAATTGGGATACTAACAACAACAGGTCCATTGGAATCTACTATAACTCACTATAAGGTTGAATTCTACAGGACAAAGGTCCATCAAGAACAGTGTTGTATTTATTTTTGAAAGTATTAACAATAAGCATTTTTATTTGTAATGCTGAGGTATAACTAGCAATAATTAGATTCAAACATATTTATAACATAATGCATATGAAAGCAATCAATTTTGCACATTAAAATAAAATAGTATTGCTTATCACTCTTCCTATAATGATATGCACTAAAATCCCAAAAGCTATAAATAAAACAAAAATAGCATGCTAAAAAAAATAAAAGAATGTTTTTTTTTTTTTTTTTTTGAGACGGAATCTCACTCTGTTTCCCAGGCTGGAGTGCAGTGGTGTGATCTCAGCTCACTGCAACCTCCGCCTCCCAGGTTCCAGCAATTCTCCCACCTCAGCCTCCACAGTAGCTAGCATTACAGGCGCTTGACACCACGCCCGGCTAATTTTTTGTATTCTTAGTAGAGATGGGGTTTCACCATGTTAGCCAGGATGGTCTCGAACTCCTGACCTGAAGTGATCTGCCCACCTCGGTCTCCCAAAGTGCTGGGATTACAGGTGTGAGCCACCACGCCCAGCCAAAGAATGTTCTTTTAAAAGTGGAAGCATGTAGGGTTTTCTGCAGTCCCCAAATTATTTTATTATATTACACAAATATCAAAGTCTAACTGGTAAATTTAGCTTAAGTAGGGGAACCACTGTACTGAAACTAGATTTTGATAGGAGGAGGGCAACAGAATCACCGAATTTTTTAGCTGGAAAGTAATGTAAAATATTTATGGATTGATATATAGAGTTCCAGAAAAATCAAGTGACTTGTTCTGTGGTCACTTAGCTAGTAAGTGACAGAACAAGAACTAAAACTCAAAGATGTAAATTACAAGTGCAATGTTTTCCAATGCAAAATTATAGCCTTATTACTTAAAATTATTACATGTTATGGTTTAATATTCTATAGAATGTTTATAAATTCTTCTTTTTTATCTATAATTTCATAGTTTGGGAAAGAAAAACATTCAGAGTTATAACTTGTTATGACTGAGTCTATCAAGTGAAATTCCCAAAAGTCTGAGAATAAGTTTTTACAAAGCAGATACATATTTTATTATTTCTAAACTTTATGTGAGCACGGTTTTTCCTCAGACTCTCATTTTGCATTTAGTACTAAATGTTAAAAGTAAAATTCAGCTGGGTGCGGTGGCTCACAAATGTAATCCCAGCACTTTGGGAGGCCAAGGCAGGCAGATCTCCTGAGGTCAGGAGTTCGAGACCAGCCTGACCAACATGGAGAAACCCCGTCTCTACTAAAAACACAAAATTAGCTGGTCATGGTGGCGCATGCCTGTAATCCCAGCTACTCTCAGGGGCTGAGGCAGGAGAATCGCTTGAACCCAGAAGGCAGAGGTTGCGGTGAGCTGAGATTGCGCCATTGCACTCCAGCCTGGGCAACAAGAGTGAAACTCCGTCTCCAAAAAAAAAAAAAAGTGAAACTCACGTCCTTGAATAACGCTTTGCCCAAAAATTTGATTGGGGAATGTGAATATTTAAATAGTTCGCAGAATCCCAGGTGATTATCTTACATCCAGCCATTTGTCCACGGTGCTCTCCATGTCTGTTTTCACCAAGCTGAAATCACTACTGTGAATTTTTTTCAGCTCAGATAACAAGTGTTTTCCTTTGCTGGTAAAGTTATCCAAGTCTTTCTGTTTGTAATTCATTTTGTTCTTGGCAGTTTCATGCTGTGGATAAATGATTTCTTAATTAATAAAATAGTCAGTGATAAGTCATGAGTTTAAAACCATTTGTCTCTAAGAAATTTAATTCATAATTGACCTTATGCAGAAATTAGTGATAGTGGTATTAATTAACTATATGAATATATATAACACCATTTTCTTGAATTGCTAGAAACCTAGAATGTCAGCATTCCTAGGGGAAAAAAAGTTGAGCTCATTAGCATGAATTACCCACATCTAAGTATACTGATAAGAATAGTGCAGATAACTGCTTTATGAGTAAAAACCAGATCTACTAAAGCAGAATACCAACATAAACACATTTTGAATTTTACCTTGGAAAAAGCCCATTTAAGATCCTCCTGATCTTTTATGGTAGTTCTGGTTACAATCACACTGCTGGCATTTTCTAAGACTTTAGATACAGCTGATTTCAGGTTCTGATATTCTCTCATTAAGTCAATAAGTCCACAGCACTGACCCTGACTGTAATGATTAAAGAAAATACATTATTTGGTGTCATGTATCAGGAAAAGGGAGAGTTTCCTACAATTGGACTTGATGTTTCACTACGTAAAGGTATTAATACTCATAGACGGATTCCTACATACTGTCCTCAAACTAGTGCTGCTGGTTAATCCTACTTACTCCAATGTCTAAAATATTCTCCGTGAATGAGGTATGCACGCAACCACTGAAACAAAATCTATGAACTCAATGACAAAGAAGCAATATATGTTCTTGCCAACTCAAACTTACATAGATGAGTCATTCAAATATATATTTTTTAATTGTCTTTTTCCATGTTGTTTTAATTATTTCATAATGGCATATGTTGTGGGAAAGAAAACAACAATAAAACAAAACATAGCCCAAAACTAACAAATAAAAAGATTACTCAGTAATTAAAGTATATATCAGATTTTCTCTTCCGTCTCAATGTAATAAATTCTCATTGGATATGACTACCCTGAAGACTGTCAAAAGGAGAAGATAGCTGTTGTTTATAAAAATAAGGTAGTCTGCAATCATATCAGCCTGAATACACTTTCTCTCATTTGATCTTGTGAAGGTAAGCAGGGTCCAGCCTGGTTAGTACTTGGATGGGAGACCCTCTGGGAATATTGGAAGCTGTAGGCTTTTTTTTTTTTTAAACAAACAAACAAACACACACACACACAAACAAAAAACGGCTGGGCGCCATGGATCATGCCTGTAATCCTAGCACTTTGCGAGTGCTCAAGGCAGGCTGATCACTTGAGGCCAGGAGTTCGAGACCAGCCTGGCCAATAGGGCAAAACATCGTCTCTACTAAAAATGCAAAAATCAGCCTGGCTTGGTGGCGCATGCCTGTAATCCTACTTAGGAGGCTAAGGCATGAGAAAGGCTTGAACTCGGGTGGTAGAGGTTGCAGTGAGCCAAGATCACACCACTGTGCTCCAGCCTGGGCGATAGAGGGAGACTATCTCATAAAAGAAACAACAACAGAAGAATAAAATGCCTTTGAGCAAGCAAGTTTACATCTAGAGATTTTCCAAAGAAATAAAATTATGTGCACTAAGATTTAGGTAAAGTGATATTCTTCATACCATTATTTGTAATAGGAGAAAATATAGAAATAACCAAAATGTTAAAAACAGGTCAATAATTAAATAAATCCGGATATATTCTTATGATAGGACACTGTGCAACCTCTAAGAAATCACAATGTAGGATAATGTTTAATAATATGGAATAAAGTTTGCACAACATGATTCAATTTAAAATGCCTACAGAAATAGTCTACATTATATAACGTGCTCCAAATTTTGTTTAATAGGTCTTTGTACATGATGTAAAATATATGTTGAGGGTCATTTTTTAAAATGCATATGAATGTCCAATTGTTCTAGTACCATTTATTGAAAATATTATTCTTTCTCCACCGAACTTTCTTTATATCTTTGTCAAAACAATTGACTGTATATGTCTGGGTCTATTTCTGGACTGTGTTCCACTTGTTTATATGTTTATCCTTCAGCCTGTACCACACTGAAACTTGCTAGTATAAGTCCTCCAATCCTTTTTCATTTGTTATTTATTTATTTACTTACTTATTTATTTTAGGTACCAGAGCTGCCAGCAAAGTCCTCCAATTCTTTTTGAAAACTGTACTGGCTATTCTAGTAGGTCTTGTGCTTTTATGTATACATTTTAAAATCATCTTGTCAATTTCTACAAAAATTCTGTGGGTGTTTTGATTGGGATTGTATAAAAAGACCTCAATAACAAAAAAAAATCACCCAAATCGGCCAACTTGAATATTTAAAAAGACATACAGATTGCAAATAACTTAACAAAATATGCTCAACGTCAGTCATCAGGGATATACAAATTAAAAACAAAATGTGCCAATTCTGAGCACAGTGCCTATGAGTTAGTTAGTCCTGCTCCACAAGGAGCAGTTAAAGTCACACACACACACCCACACACACACACATACACACACACATACAGAGATGGCTCTACACATCTAGTAGAATGTCAAGCAAGCAAATAAACAAAAACGTCACAATACCAAGTGTTAGAAATTATGTGGAGCAACTGGAAATCTTACACAAGACTGGTGTGAGTGCAAAATGGTGCAACTACTTTGAAAAATAGTTTGGCAGGTTCTTATAAAGTTAAACATATATTTTGCTATACAATCCAGAGTCTCACTTTTAGATTATTTACCCAAATGAAATAAAAACTTATGTACATGCAAAAACTTGAATGTGAATGTTTATAAATACTTTATTTATAATCGTCCAAACTGGAAAGAACCCAATTGTCCATCAACTAGTAAATGAATAAACTGTAGTACACCCATTCAGTGGAATATTCAGCTATAAAAAATGAATGAACTGGCTGGGTGCGGTGGCTCACACCTGTAATCCTAGCACTTTGGGAGGCCGAGGCAGGTGGATCATGAGGTCAGGAGATCGAGACCATCCTGGCTAACACGGTGAAACCCCATCTCTACTAAAAATACAAAAAAATTAGCTGGGTGTGGTGGCGGGCACCTGTTATCCCAGCTACTCGGGAGGCTGAGGCAGGAGAATGGCGTGAACCTGGGAGGTGGAGCTTGCAGTGAGCAGAGATAGCGCCACCACACTCCAGCCTGGGCGACAGAGCGAGACTCCATCTCAAAAAAAAAAAAAAAAAATGAATCAGCTATCGACACACACAATGACATATGTTGTGCTAAATAAAAGAAGCCAGGTCACATTCTATGTGATTTTGTTTATAAATGATTCTAAGAAAAGACAAAACTATAGATGTGGAAAACTGCTTCCTGGTTGCAAGGGGGCTAAGGGCAAGGGGAAAAGATAAGGCCATTTTTTAGGTGGTAGAACTTTCATTGTGAAATTTAATAGTTACACAACTGTATAAGTTTGTCAAAACTGATACCATTGCGTATGAAAAAAAGTAAATTTTAGTGTGTTTAAATTATACCGCGATTACAAACAAGTACAACAAAACAAAAAAAGTAGAAAATTAAAAGTTAAGGCTGTCATGGTAGTACTTCATAACTGTTGACAACTCCTGCTTTAAGCATTCAATTTCACATGTAATTTTTTTTTTTTTTTTTTTTTTTTGAGAAGGAGTCTTGCTCTGTCTTCCAGCCTGGAATGCTGTGGCGCAATCTTGGCTCACTGCAACCTACACCTCCAGGGTTCAAGTGATTCTCCTGCCTCGGCCTCCCAAGTAGCTGGCATTACAGGCACCCTCTACCACACTCGGCAAATTTTTGTAGTTTTAGTAGAGATGGGATTTCACTATTTTGGCCAGGATGGTCTTGAACTCCTGACCTCAGGTGATTCGCCCGCCTTGGCCTCCCAAAGTGCTGGGATTACAGGCATGAGCCTCCGTGCCTGGCCTATAATTGTTATCTCAAAGCAACATTCTCAATAAAGTTCTGTAGAAATAAGTAAATTTTCAATGTTATGAAAGTGACACAGAATACCTAAAATGGTAAAAGATATTTAACTACTGATCACATCAACACAAAACAGGCAATGTCCCAATGTCACAAAATAAGTGGGAAGCTAAAAACAAGAACTGAGTGGGTTTTGACTTACTTTTCATGAATTAGTCTTTTGGTATCATCCCAGGTGACCTCTAAGCGGTTTATCTCCCTGTCAACTTCAGGTGCAAAAGCTACATCTTTCTGGGCAATTTGCTTGGCTTTGTCTTTCAACCAACATAGTTCATGCTCGTGAGAATTCAATTCATCTTCTAGCTGATTAAACACTCTTAACCTGTGAATTAAAATGTTATTTTCCTATTAATTTACTAAAAGTAGTAAATGAATATTTCTTCTCCGTAAGTATATGATGAGTCCATAAAGCACCCATTTAGACAGCTAGAAAAACTTTTAACACAGAAATTAAATTAATGTTTATCAATGGAAAAAGGTACTTTTAAAGTTAATTTTGCAAAATAACTCAGACTGTACCTCAGAAAACATTGAAAGTCATTCTTACTACTCACCATCAACCTTCTATTAAGTTTGTATTTTCTTTCTACTTTGCTTTGATGGTAGAAGATTTTCAAAACTAAGGCTGATCTCATAGGCTAACTAGGTAAATACTTATTGTAAAATCTTTGATAAGAAATGTTTCTGGGCCATGAGGTTCAATCCATGTAAATAATAGTGTTTAAGGATTACAGTTGTTTCATTCAATATCAAATTAGCTTTACTGAGCTCTGCAGAATATATATATATATATATATATATATATATATATATATATATTTAAACTTAAATTACCTACTTTGTTGAAAAGATTACCATAAGGAAATGATCATTTTTGTCCCTAATCTATTAGTATCTCAGCATTTATAAAAAGTGGCCATATCACCAGCCACAGTGGCTCATGCCCATAATCTCAGCATTTTGGGAGGCCAAGGTGGGAGAACTGCTTGAGACCAAGAATTCAAGACCAACCTGGGCAACAGAGCAAGACCCTATTTCTACAAAAAATTAAAAAAAAAATTTGGCTGGCTGTGGTGGTACATGTGTATAGTCTCAACTATGTGAGAGGCTGAGGCTGGAGGATCATGTGAGCCCAAAAGTTTGAGGCCGCAGTGAGCCATGATTGCAACACTGCACTCTAGCCTGGGTGACAGAGCACAACCCTGTCTCAAAGAAAAAAAAAAGTGGCCACAAAGAGGCAGCCATTTACTCTTCATTCTTACAGTTTGGTATAGCACTGTAGAGTTCACACAATGAGTCTACATGCTTTATCCCATTTAATTCCTAAAAGATGGTGGCTGGGGGCAGGTGTTCTTATTATCCCCACCTTACAAGAAGAGAGAAGGTTTTCCCAAGGTGGCACAGTGAAGCATTAGTATGGCTGGAATTTAAATAAGTCCATTAATTCAATATAACATTTTCTGCACCCGATGTGTGACTTTGGTGAGTGCAGTGTTGTGGGTACTGATGTGGCTCCTGAGCTCAACCTGGGTTTTCTACTCTGGCAATTTGAGGATCTCCTGTCTGCTTGGTCTAAGAAGGCCATGACACCCTGCAGCACCAATGATACTGCTGGCATCCAGGGTGAGTGACACTAGGCACCTTGTTCTCTCTTTATTCTGAAGGCTATTTTTTCTTCCCAAGTATCATTCCCTTTTGTAAATTGATTCTTAAACTAATCAGATAATTTATTGCCTATAAAGGGTATAACCTCAGGAGCCCAGTCCCAATATTGACTCCACTATCATCTGACTAAATCCTCGACATAATGTTTGATTCTGGTTAAAAGGAAACAACCAGCAATGGTCTTTCAGGAACAACATAATCTTTACCAATTATGAATACCTTGGCATGAATGCATTTCAGCTGTTTCTTTGCCCACTGAAAAAAATGGAAGAGAAAGTGGCCCTGAAAACAGGAGTCAGAAAGTTCTATTAAGAAGAAAAAAAATTGAAAAGAAGGCTACAGTTTTAAGAAAACAGTTACTTTTCAAATTTACTAAGGGAACTTATCTTTGACCCGTTTGCTTCTCAAATGAACTCACCTGACAAAAGCTCAGCTTTGCTTACTTAAACCCACTCCTCTGCCTCTCCATACCTCTAAGCAAACAGTTAAAAGCAGTTGTAGAGAATGACTCTGCCAAGCTGATCGCTTTCACTTTAAATGAACACAGAGCTCAAATGACAGTTCATCACCTTCCTAAGCTCCCCTCTACAAGAGAACTGTTTCACACCATTTTCTTTCCTCCAATATCTGCCCTCTCCTCTGAACTAATGAGCTTGCACCAGTCTCTACCGAGAGGCTCTCAGCCACCAAGGAGGAATTCCCTCATACTTTTTACCACCAAAACTACCAGGATCACTCCCTTTCTCTTCTGCCTTCATTCTCGTTATAGAAGATGAGTCCCTTCTCCCATCAGTAAAAAATTGTTTAAAAATAGATAATAAGATCTACATATTCTTTGCTCATAAACTGACTTTAGGGAAATCCAAAGAAATTTTAGTACTTCTCAAGTGTCAAATTAGTCGTTAATCTTATCTTCAAAGTGGTAAAAAAAAAAAAAAAAAAAAAAAAAAAAGAAGAGGAAGAAGAAATTGCTAAATATGGTACTATCAACCAAAAAGTATCTGAGACAGGTCTCAATCAATTTAGAAGTTGATTTTGCCAAGATTAAGGTCATGCCCAGAAGAAATAAATATGAAATCACAGTAACAGTCTGCGGTTTATACCTTTCTCCAAAGATGATTTTGAGGGCTTCAACACTTAAAGGGGAAAAATGGGCTGGAGGGGAAAGAGACAGGTTAAGGTTAATCCATGTGTTGCAAGAGAAAAGAAGCAGGCAGGGAATAGTCAATTACGAATTCATCTCGTGCTCAGTAAATCAGCACTTTACCTAAGATAAGGTGAACATAGAGTAGCTACCTATGGAATTATTTAATCTTTTCTCTGTATCTATCTGTTTAGGAACAAAAGGAAAGGCAGCTGCTTGCATGACTCAACTCAGCTTAATTTCTTTCTTTTGGCAGAGTGAGTTGGGGTCCTGAGTTTTTATTTTCCTTGGACAGTACTAGTAAAGTTTTGCATAAAAGTTAATTCCAGAACAAATACAAAAGAAAAGAGACAAGTGGCCATGACAGTTTCCTATTTACCTCTGCTGAAGAGCTTGGCGGGTAGGTTCTTTCAATCGCTCTTTGTCAGTCCTTTCTTCAATGTCCTCAATGCTTTTCAGAAGCTCCTCTTTCTGGTCTTGGAATGCTTTTTTCAACACTGCCAGGGCATCTGCCTCACTCTGCTTGGTTCCCAGAAGGTTCTGGATCCTCTCTACCTCTCCACAGAGCTGATCAGCCGTGGCTCTGCAGGAAGTCCTTTGCTCAGAGCTCCCGATTTTCAGATGGTATTGGGCTTTGGAAAGAATGCCATCCAGACTGACGGCAGCAGATTCTAATGCTTTAGCATCTTGAAGAGCATCATTGAGGTCCTTTTCTATCAAATCAGACTCGTTCTTATTCATACTGTTGGTTGCTTCCACTGTTTGCCTCAGCTGGCGGAGAATGCCGGACAGAGAGGCATGGCTCTGGAGGAATTCTGCCAAATGGGACAGGGCAAGCTGCCGCCTCTCCACAACCTGGCTGGCCTCCTCAAACAGCTGGAAGCAGTCCTCAGCCTTTCCCTGCAGGAGGTGGAGGTCCTCAGCACGGCCCAGAGAACCCAACTTTGCTAAGTGACCCTGCAGACTCTGCAATTCGCCCTTTTTGCTCTCTACTTCTGCTGCGTGGTCCTGGAAGGGAAGAGAGAGTTATTGATACACTACAGTCTATGGCAGAGGTATTTTACAGGATTTGTGATGTGAAGAACTATTTTAGGTGCCATGGATAGTATAGTACTTAAAGGTCATCTACAGTGAATCTTAGAAAATTCACAAAATTTTCTGTTTTGCTGATCCACGTTTCTCACATAAAACACAACTCTGGGCCAGGCGCGGTGGCTCACGCCTGTAATCCCAGCACTTTGGGAGGCCGAGGCGGGCGGATCACGAGGTCAGGAGATCGAAACCATCCTGGCTAACACGGTGAAACCCCGTCTCTACTAAAAGTACAAAAAAATTATCCAGGCGTGGTGGCGGGCGCCTGTAGTCCCAGCTACTCGGGAGGCTGAGGCAGGAGAATGGCATGAACCCGGGAGGCGGAGCTTGCAGTGAGCCAAGATAGTGCCACTGCACTCCAGCCTGGGAAACAGTGTAAGACTCCGTCTCAAACAAACAAACAAACAAACAAAAAAACACAACTCTGTTTTGGAACTATGTAATTAATTCTGTGAAAAAAATTTCTTTGTGGATAGAAATTGTTAGTTAAAAGAAATAAAAACATTGGAAGATTCTTAAAGATGCTTACATATATTTTACATTTTAATTTTAACATTTTAAAGATGAATATATGTATACATTTATATACAAATATTTGTATTTAGATATCTCATATTTTTAATATTTCAACTTTAAAAATTTTTAATTTTAGAAGATGCATGTATGTGAAAAAATTTTAAATTTAAAAATTTAACAGATGTATATGTGTATACATATAAATCTTTAAAAATCTAAATGTTTAATTTTTTTAACTAACAATTTCTATCCACAAAATCCATGAAGAAATCTTTTTCCATTAAATTAGTTCCAAATCCGAGTTGTATTTTATGCAAGACTTCTGTATAGGAAATTTGACTAGCTCACAATAAATCATGTTTAAAATCTAGCAGAAAATTGGCAACATTCTCAGTGGTTTCCATTAAATAGAAATTATCACCTATCTTAATCTTGACAACAATGACTTTAAGATTCCCCTGTTTGACTACTAAACTTCAGATAGGTTCCTCTTGACTGCAGATCCTGACCTTTTTTTTTTTCTTAGAGCATTTACTTTAGAAAACTTGTAATTGTAAATTTATTCTCTGCCCCTTTGAGATGTAACTCTTCTTAAAGCTCTGGCCAGTTTTTTCTACCTCTGTAATATTTTTCTGAAGGACCTGGGAGCCATCTCTTTGAAATGTAATCATCAGGGAAGATAGCTGCTCTCTCTCAGTCTGTTTGGATGGTAGAGCCTAAATTCACTGAGCACCTTCCCCCAAGATGTAAAACTATCTCCTGTCCTGAAGGTAGGAGAAAGTTGCTTTTCCCTGCCACAGAACCAATTAGTGAAACCAGCAAGGAGTGAACACTCAATAAATATGAAATATTCTATTGTTAAATGTTGCTATATGCGTACTATGTAGCTTATCTCCATTATTTCAATGCTTTATGATCAATATCAGAATTTTTGAATGTTTTCTGGTGCCAGGATAGATATAATGTGTTGGGGACTCAGAAAATGATACCCCAAAATATGTCACTTTGGACTTTAAACTGAGAGAACCTGAGGAGCAGCAAATTCAGAGAAGAGCTTTTCCTGATGCTCCCTTATCTGACTAAGGAAAGTTCCTCCAGAAGAAATATAATCATCAACCAGGGAGGAATAACTCACAGGAAAGTCCCTTAAGGTCTGACATCTCACTTGGAAAGACTGTTAGCACAGGCTGCCATCTGTAATTCTGAGGTGTGCTACCTGAGAAACTTTTTCTGCATAATAAGACAGCCTTTGTTCACAGTGCATTTCCTCCCCTCACCCTCCCATAGCTTGTCCCTACTACCCTCCTGAAGCCCCAGCCCCTATTTCTTTCTGTATAACATAAAAACTTTAGTCATCTGGTTATTCTTAGAGTCTCATATTTTGTGGGACTCCCATACAATATGCACATAATAAATGTGTTAGCCATTTCTCCTGTTAATTGGTCTATTGTCAGTTTGTTTCATAGACTCAAATTATTTGAACGTTCAGAGAGCAGAGGAAAGATCTTTTCACCCCTCCACATGCATAATTTATAAATAAGGGAAATAAGCTTTAAATCATTTTAAAGCTGAATAGTAATTCAGAAAAACTATATCCTTAAAGTATTTGAATTCAGTATTAGTTTTCAGTTTTGAAATAAAACAAACTGGGAAGCTTAAAAATGGACATTCTTATCACTTTATCCTAGAAATCATTTGCTCCACTATGAAGAGAAAGTTTCTTAAGATGGTTGCCAATTTCATCTGAAGTGGCTTTATCTGCTTAATTTGTCTGCATAATTCATTGCCTTAACTCATACGCTCAATTATTAAAACATTTTCATATAAATAAAAAGTTAAATTCTCACCATTTAAACTTTTTAAAAATGTTGCATCTCTTTTTAATTCAAGAACTTTTTTATGAAGAAATTCTTCTTCAATCTTAAAAAAAAAAAAAAAAACACTTTACCTTATGCCGAGTAAGAGCTACATGATGGTCCATTATGCTAATCTCAGAGGTAGTTTGTAATTCACTGAGAAACAGCTTAATCCAGACAGAAAAGGAAAGCAGCAGCTCATCAAATTGCTGGTGTTCAGCAACCACAGACTGAAGAAAATTAATCCTATGTAGACAAAGTATTAAAGTTAAAATGTCCCATAAGTAAACAGAAAGGATTAATGATGTATTTTGGGAATTAAGCTTACCCAAGGGCAAAAGCAATGTTGTCACACATGAACACTCTATACCTCTTGATATTTTTTACTTCCCAAACCCTGCTTTACTCGCAATCTTCCCTGTCTCAGTGAACATTGCCACCATTCACCCTGATGGTCCTATGAGGCACTCTTCATCTCGTCCTTTCTTTACGAGTGCATCTAATCTACGGATACCCTCTCAGCATAACATATGTTCCAAAATTGAATGAAATTCCTGTAATTCTGATGCCTTAGTATATGTTATCAGTAATAATTATCATCATGTTCAATTGTTGTGTGCCACAGAAGTAACCAAAGTTTTTAATCGTGTCTTTAACTATGGCTAGCCTATGACTTTTGTCATCCATAGACAATTATTATTTTACTTTTATTCTTCTCAAAGAGTGGTTTACAGTCAGCTGCAATCCAAAATTTGCTTTTTCTTTAAGGAAATTCATGGAAAGGACTCTTGCAAGTATTCTAAAATACAGATTTCTGATAACTTTGGAGACTATACTATTGAACTAAGAAAAAACTTCCATGGCTAGATGCAGTGGCTCATGCCTGTAATCCCAACAATTTGAGAGGACAAGGCAGCTGGATCACTTGAAGTCAGGAGTTTGAGACCAGCCTGGCCAACACAGCAAAACTCCATTTCTACTAAAAATACAAAAATTATCCAGGTGTGCTGGTGCACACCTGTAATCCCAGCTACTTAGGAGGCTGAGGCATGAGAATTGCTTGAACCTAGGAGGTAGAGGTTCCAGTGAGCTGAGATCATGCCACTGCACTCCAGCCTGGGTGACAGAGTGAGACTCTGTCTCAAAAGAAAAAACTTCCAGGACTCTAATTAAAAATACATTCGTGAGATTTGCTAACCCAACATTAAGCAGAACAAGATTTAATTACATAGGACTGAACTAATAGAGGCCTGAAATACTTTTTTTAGTGGTGTTTTGTTTGAAACATTGCTGATTCTTTTTATGTTTTCCTTTCCAAAGTCAAGATAACTTTTTTTTTCTTTGAATTGTCTATAGCTTACAACAAATTGGGCAAACTACACTTCTGTGAGCAAAATTTGTAGTATATTTTTTCTCTCTACTTGATTTTTCCAGAAATTGGAAACTATTTGTGAGCATTCTTAATGTATGGTAATATAGTTATTTGTATAAGTTCAATATGTTTTGTCACAGGACACAATTGGAAACATTGGTTATTTTACCAAGGCTTTGACTGGAATGGCATATTTTCAGATATGATCAGACTGCTTTGAGGAATTCAGAAAAACTTTATAGAACCAATGAAAAGCCCTTGGGAAGATTGGCCTTATACTTTTCTATGTGATGCCTTTATAAAGTTCCTGACCTGTGGTAAGTCAAGAAAGTCACTTTCTGACAGGCCCAGGAATCTCAAGTTATATTAGGACCTTGAGAAGAAAGGAATTCACCCAATTCATATGGATTATCTGCAGGCACAGATAAACCTTTTGTTTGATTAACGTTGAGAGACTTTTGAAAGTCTAATCTGAGATTTCTTATGAAAAATGTAGCAGCAAAGCCAATTTTTAAAAAGCCTGTATGGCCAATCACTAATCTTGCTGCACTTTATATGCATAATTAGGCCAAGTATAATAAGACAAAAATTTATCTTGCAAATAAGTTGATCCTACTGTGATTTGTCTTTGGTAGAAATTGGGGGCTGAAGAGAGGAAAATTATGTTTTAAAAAAAACTACAGTATGTATGTTACTAGAACCTAACTTTGTTCATTGTTTTTGAGTTTTTATTATGTTCCCATAATTTGGATTGAATCCTGAATTGTTTCCTGGCCGCAAGTTTCCAAACTAAGGTTTTCCAAATCTTCCTTCCATTTTCCTTATTTTATTTATTTATTTATTTATTTATTTATTTATTTATTTATTTTTTGGAGATGGAGTTTCACTCTTGTTGCCCAGGCTGGAGTGCAATGGCATGATCTTGGCTCACTGCAATCTCTGCCTCCCAGATTCAAGAGATTCTCCTGCCTCAGCCTCCTGTGTAGCTGGGATTACAAGCACCTGCCACCACACCTGGCTAATTTTTGTATTATTCGTAGAGATGGAGTTTTACCACATTGGCCAGGCTGGTCTCAAACTCCTGACCTCAGGTGATCTGCCCACCTCAGCCTCCCTAAGTGCTGGGATTACAGGTGTGAGCCACCATGCTCAGCCAAAACTGCTTTTCTTAATGCCCCACAAACTGAAGCTAGGCAACTAAACTTTGGGAGAAATAACAGGAACTTGTAAGTAAACAACCTATGTGCCTGTTGATGTATTGACTTCTCAGAAAATTCACTCAACCATTCATCCGAACTGAACTACAATCCAGAAAAATCTGTTCAGATTGCTACTGCAATCTGAAGATGCTTCACAAACTCTAGAAAAACAAGTCTATAGACTACTCTAGATATTAAACTTTGTTTTTCTTCTGTTTCCTTAGAAATGTCTCTTATTAAAGATCTGTTTGCCTGCATCATATATAGAGGCCCAGCCCATTTTCAATGCCACTTTCTGGAATGGGACACAGCTATTTAACTGAACTGATCTATTCTCAGGACTAAGAGACTGACTAAAGAAGAAATGTGACAATATATTTCAGTTTGCTTTTTTTCTGTTTATCTTAATTTGCTTTTCCACTCCTTTGTCTATCTCTATGAAATAGCCTTTTTTTTTCTTTTTATTTTATTGAGACAAAGTATCACTCTGTTACCCAGGCTTCAGTGCAGTGCTGTGATCACAGCTCCTTGTAACTTCAAACTCCTGGGCTCAAGCAATCCTCCTGCTTCAGCTTTCTGAGCAGCTGAGACTACAGGTACATGCCACCATGCCTGGATACTTTTTTGAAAAAAATTTCTTGTAAAGATGGGGTCTTGCTATGTTGCCCAGGCTGGTCTTGAACTCCCAGCCTTGAGCAATCCCCTCACCTTGGCCTCCCAAAACTCTGGGATTATGGGCATGAGTCATCACACCCAATCTCTATCAAACAAACTTTAACACAAATCTCTTCAAAACTTTCCATTTAGCATTTCACATTAATATGTGAAATGTTTTTTAAGTTTCAAAATGGGAACTGAAGGAAATCAAAATATTTTACTCCAAAATATATTTCTTTGACAAATTCTGAAATGGCCCTGCAAAGCTGTCTTTTCGGGAATAAACTTGCTTCTGTAGATCTGTAGAGAATCTGCACTAATGCAGCTAGCCCTGCCTTTGTCCAGATCTAGGAAAGATGAACTGAGAGTCAAACACCATAAAGACCTGAAAAAGACCTTTACCATGTATTCTCTTTGAGGGCTATACCTGTGAGGTTTCATCTACATAACAAGACCAGCTTTGCTAGCCAAGCCTCTTCCTTTCTCCCTCCAATAACCTGTCTTAACATGAAAACCTGTTTTGGGCCATTTTCTGAGCTCACAATCTTTCTGTAACCTCAATATGGCATATATTCTGTATGTCAAATGTATGGAGTTTGGATCTCCATCCTGAAGGCTCCTGTGTATATACATTAAATAAATTTATATGCCTTTTCTATTAATCTCCCTCATGTCAGTGATTTTCTAACCTCTAGGGGGCCAAGGGCCTCAGCCCTATAATCCCCCCACTCCTCCCTCCCCCACAACACACACTATACACTGACTCTGCACTCTTCTCTCCATTTGCACTGCTCTCATCCTGTTCTAAACCTCTTCAGTTCTTGCCTGACCTTCAACAGCCTCCTAACTGGCTTCCTCCCTCCCACCTTTGCCTCCTTACAATATACTCTCTAGATAATAAGTAAACATGATTTCAAGTGAACAGGGCATTCCCTGTCCTTAAACACTAGGTGGTTTCCCATTGCACTTAAGAAGGCAGAACCCCAAACTCCTTACTGTGGTCTACAAGAAACCTCACATCATCCACTTCTCTGGTCTCATCTGACACAGCTCTGCCCCATGTTCCCACTGACTTCCTCTCTGTCTCCCAATAAAACCAACTCATTACTGCCTTAGAGCTTTTGCCATTTTTGCTCCCTTTGCCTGTGTGGGTCTGTTTCCTGCACAGCCCACAGATCTTAATCTGATGTCATCTCCCCAGAGAGGTCTTGCTTGACCACCATTCTAAAGATACACCATCCTGCAGTCCCTGCCATGCTACCCTGTTTTGTTGTCTTCATAATACTGAACATTGCCTGAAATCGTCTTGTTTGTTCACTGGTTTAGTTATATATTTATTTTCCGCCCAGCTCCTTCCTCCCCTCTCTCCACACCATGGACCTGCCTTGCTTACTGCTGTATCCTCGGCACCTAAAAAGGTGCCTGGGATATCATCAGGGACCAATCAATGCATGTGTAATAAATGAATTAGTTAATAAATAATAGGTGATTGGAGATCAGAATCCAAACATATTAAAAATAATCCCTTAATCAAAACTAGTATTTGTTAAAATGGTTTGTATCCAAAGTTCAACTTTTAAATCAGCTTTCACATTTTCATACTTATAAAATCTTCTACACATTATCCTTATATGCATACATTATATTTTCAATGCCTTCACACATTGGTATCACTTTAAAAGTCCCTTACTTTCCCTCTAAGGGATAGGCAAAGGGCAGCTACTGCTTTGTTTTACAGAAAATTGCTCACCTTTCAAGAGGTGGCATCAAATCTTTCCGTAAATTTCTGAACCCATTCAAATGTCCCTTTTTTTGATCCTATAATACTTCGTGTTCACCCCTCATTATTCCCACACTAATGTGTAAATTATTTGGGGTTAGGTTTTGTTTATTTTTATGGCTTTTGGTGTCTGATATGGTACCTTGTACTCAGCAGGCACCTGATATATATTTGTTGATTGATTGAATACAGGAATAAATAAATAATAGAATAAATATAAGCTCCATGAAAGCAAAGGATGAAACTCTTTATTGCTGCTATTTCCAGCACACAGAAGAGTATGCTACTCATTGTGGAAACTCAATAAATATTTGCTGAATGAATGAATTTTTTAAATGGTCAGAAAGGTTAAATGCCTAAGATCACATGGGTGATCAATATCAATTTAAAGAGAAAAGTTGTTTTCTGGTATATTGGAAAGGTATAGATGCCAATTGTTAATCACCTAGTTAATTAAGATTTAATCCATTTTTGCCTCCATTTATCAATAATCTCCCTTGCTCTCTCCAAAAGATCTATATTAAAATGAAATGGACTAGCATATGTGTATAAAATGCCTCTGGTTGAGAAATGTCATGTGAGATAAAATTTTAGGTACCATTTTTTTCCTATACAAAAACAGCTTAAGCAATAAATAATACATACATTAGCAATCCTACTCTCTTTAATCTATTTCAACTGGTTTAATAACTTGCCCTTATTTTAAGACTAAATTGTGTATTGGGATTCATCAGAAATGCTCAGTTTTGTGGACCTTGATTTTCAAAATAAAAGTTTTCTTCCCTTCTGTAGTTATCAGGTGAGTAGTTGAGTTAAATAAAAGTAAACAAAACTATGCTTTCTTAATTTATATGCTCATCATTTAAAAACAAATGAACAATATTAGAAGATTTATCTTTTAGAACCAACCTTTTGTTAATGATCTGTGGTAAATCTCTCCATCTCTCATCCAACTGCTCCAAATGTAGTTTCATCATTTTCACATCATCTTTGGAGGCTACTGAGAACAATGATTCCTTCAATTGCAAAAGTTTGCTATAGAATGAGGCCTGGGATACAACTTCATTTTGCAGTGCCTGAAAAATACAAGACATTACGGATCTCATCCTAACAGGACTGAAAAGTAAGGACCATGCGGCACAGGCGGCTGTTGTCCAAAGGATTCGCATTCTTGCAAAATGCAAGTAATTCGGGCCAGGCTGAAGAGAGTTTTTATTACTTGATTTAGAAATGGATCCACTTAACCTTTTAAAGGAATTTGGTTCATCCACTTAACCTTTAGTGGAATTTGGTTCCATTCCATTAAAGGTTAAGTGGATCCATTTCTAAATCAAGTAATAAAATGCGACTAAAACCTGAATAAGTTTTCTGGAGTCTGAGTTCTAAGTTAGGCAAATCTAGAAGCTGTAGAATTTCTTTCACGATGAAGAGACTGAGTAGGCAAAGAGAATCAAAGAAAAACTATTGCCGGAGAGACTCAGTGCACAGCTAACAATAAGAGAGATGCAATTCTAGCCTAGGACATGTTCTGCCTTTCTATTTAGAGTCTAGATTAGGCCAAACTGGAGAACTTAAGGGCTCTTCATTTTACTTTTAAGCAACAGAACTCCTTCATTTTAAAAATGTAATCAGTCAACGAATCTCTTAAGTGCTGTGAGGTGCATAAAAGTTGTGGCTCTTACCTAACAAAAGATAAAATATAAACACTCCAATAGATAGGTAATAATAATAAAAAAAAATTAAGTGAAATGATAGGTATGGCACAGCAGATAGTAAATAGATACTTGTCAAAATGCTCTCCTTCCCTTCCTAGTGAGGCCACATAGGTGATACAAGCAAGATTGCTAAAGGGATTAGAGGAAGGAGTACACAGCCTGTGGATGACAGGTGAGATCATAAAGCAGAACTGCGACTTATGCTGGGTACAAAGGAAAGAAACAGCGCAGGGTGCAGAGCCAGGAGGTAGGAATGCACAAGTCAGGTCCAGCCCACGAGGTGAGGCTGCCTTACTGACGCAATGTCAGGATGCAGGAGTAACAGAGTCTGCAGTCCTCTCAGTCATATGGCACTTAGTTTCCACGTGGAGATGGGCAGCAACAGTTTTACATGCCCATGTAGCCTTGAGTCAGTGTCTTCATTTATAAGGAAAAGAACTGTGAAGTCCCTCCCCTCTGGGAATACCCCACATGTATTTGCAAGAAGACAGGAACCAGATTGTAGATCAGGATTGCCCTTTATGGTCAGGGCAGGAAACAGTCACTACAGGTTTCTGAGAAGAGACTTTGTGGAAGATGAGTGCAGACACCAGTGTTTAATAAACCAGAAAGCCAGGAGAACCAGAAGAATGGAGTACCCCCCAAGTCAAGGAAGGAGAACATTTAAAGGTGGAGCCACAGATTCCGATGCTATAGACACTGGTGACAGAGTTTTCAGAGAAGCGATTACAAAAGGCAAAAGAACGTAGCTTCCTCTTAAACGTCTTATAAAAGTTGATGGAAGAAAGTTGGAGTATAAATCTGTAATACAATAAATCTCTTTTGAGAAGCAATTTTGACTGTTGAATTTTCCAGCATAGACAGTATCATTTAAGGCAAGTTATTAATCTCTAGAAATCAGTAACATTGCCTTTAGCTTCAATTATACTCAAAGATTTTCTTTCTTTAAGTTTAAAAAATTGGCTTCTTCAAGTATGAAATAAACTTTGTCTTTCTACCTATTACCTACATTTGTGCTCATTCATTTTTTTCTGTCTTCCATGAGAACAATCATTACTGTGACTTCTTTCTACATTCTATTACTTATTTCTTTAAAAGAACACCCTTTATTGCCCAAACATCATATAATTACAAAAGTAGAGAGATTATACCTATTTCCAGCCTCAGAAATTATGAACTGATAGCCAACCTCTTTCATCTATATTCCTACCCATCCTTTCCTCAACTCCTTTGCCAAATCATGTCATTCAGATGCCGGGCATTACATTACAGGATTTTCTAACACATCATGGAAATTGATCATCACAAAGTTCTCATTGTTAGTTTCTCTCCCTTTCAGGTCATGGTTGCTTTCTTCTTTTCGGAACACCCTGATGTCAAATGATGCTTCAGGAATCACAAAACCAAAGCAAGAAGGGAGGTACAAGTTTATTTTATTATTTTAAATAATGTAACTGTAACAAAAAGCATTTTATTTTTTCCATCCTCACACTTCCTTGAACTTGCCTGTATTAACTGAAGTTCACCTTCCACTTTGACTCTGTCTGCAGAAATGTCCATTTCTGGGGAATTGGCTATAGCTTCACCCCGCTCTAACCAGGTCAAAAAGGATGATAGTTCTTTCTCTAGCCTAAAGGAAGCAGAGAGCAGAAACGAATTTATTGAAAATTATCATGCTAGCAGATTAAACCTTTCTGAAGTTGGAGGGTCCAACACAAACCATAGTAAATACAGCCTCAGTTATCTCAGTCTTAGATATGCCAGCACAAAAATCACTCCTTTTATTTTCATTTATGTCTCTGCACTCACGTTTATATTGGATAATATGTAAAGACCCATATACATCCTCTCCACTCTCGGGAATCTTTGCCTTATAACAAAGATCAAGAGTTTCCTACAGTAGACCCACAAGTTCACATCTTTTGCATCTGGGATAACTACTCCCCATCACTTTAAGAACTGCTAATCCAGAATTTCCTATTTAGTAGTGCAGCAACTCAAGGAAAAGTGCTGCTCACCTCTGCCAGTGGGCCAGCAGATTCTCCAGCGCCGTCTGTCTCTCCTTCGCCCTCCTTAGGATGTCCTCGTATTGCTGCTGTAGAGCCGCAGCCTCCTGAACACAGGAATCTCTGTTCACAACCTTCCTGGCACTGGCTGAGAAGGCAGTGATCGCGCTGCTCAGTGACTCCAGGGCCTGGCAGAGATCCTAAGAAGAGTGCGAGAAGAATGCAATGAAAGCACGGGAGCCAACGAGGCCTGCGTTTTTCTTTGACACCCATCATCGCAAAATATTTTCCCTCAGTCATAATAAACAGGAATAGTACTAAGAATGGGTACAAATATACAGTTTGATAGAAGAAATGAGACTTAGTGTTCAATAGATTAGTAGGGGGACTATAGGTTACAATAATCTATCCTATATTTCAAAATAGCTAGAAAATAGTTTGAATGTTTCTTGAATAAATAAAACACAAATATTTTAGGTGATGAAGGTCCCAATTCCACTGATTTTACTTTTACAAATTATATGAATATATTAAATTATCACATGTGCACCCCCAAAAACAAATGAGTTATATCTATTTTAAAAGGTCTGTGCCCATGATTTGCAGCAAGACATAGTGAAAATGAGAAGAAAGTGACTTCATAAATACAGAAATCAAAAACGAAAATGGAGACACTTCTTCAAATAAGAATGCACTGCTATTTATCTAAAAACTTTTAACTTTCCCTTAACAATTTAGGTAACTTGTGAAGATTATTAGTCATTTTATGCTAAATATGTATTTAAAAACCCTATTCTTAACTTACAAAACCCACATGTAACATGCTATAATCGCTCCAAAAAATACATACAAAAAGAATTATGGCTGAAGAAGCTACTGTCTATCTCAATAGTAGTAGTAGTAATAATAATAATAATAATAATAATAATAATAATAATAATAATGACACAGTGCCTCAGAATGTGGCAGGCCCTGCATTACCTGCTTCCCATGTATTGACTCTTTCCATCTTCCTGAGAACCCTAAGAGGTATGTTCTTTCATTACCTTCATTTTACAGATTAGAAAATCAAGACACAGAAAAACAACTTGCTTTAGGAAATCTAAATATCAGAAAAGTAGAATATTAGCCTCTCTGGTCCTCCATTATTAACTTAGTTGTCTATAAAAATAATTTCATCACACTGAATTCTCCTACTTTTCCTCATTTTTTGTATTAAGAAATTACGAATAAGTAACACAAAAGTGTATTCTCATTATCAATATTTAAACAATAGAAATCTCACTCCCTCTTCCAGATGTGCCTTTGTCAATGGCTTGTTTTCTATTACATACACCTTTATAAATGCTCGTGCACACATGAATGTGCAATAGGAATCATATTTGTATTTTTGTTTATTAATTAACATATGGTAGTATTTCTTTGTGCATAATTCTCCCCCTTTGTTCCTCCCCCTAAATTCTGCCAGAGCCATCTGTCTGTAGCCTTGCAGAAGATTCGCAATGATGAGAAAAACCAATCATTGGAAACAGATCAGTGAGGATATATTCCTTAAACAACTGAGTACAGTGGGTTAAAATATGAAGACAGCTATACACATATATTTTTCCTTGCACATATACTTTTTTATAATGCTGGCAAGAGGTAACAGGGTTTGTTAAAGCTAAGCTCTAAAAATGTTACTCATTCTAATTAAAAGAGAGAAATATATTTGAAATGAATACTCCTTTAATATACATCTTTAATGAAAATTTATTCACATCCTTACATGTCTTGGATTATATAAAGTGAATACATTAGATCTATATAATTACTCAACTAATATAAACATTTTTCCAATTTCAACTCTCTTAAAAAGTTTATTGTATTTTCTTTTCAAGTGGGAATTATCAAATTTTAAGTTGGTAAATAGTAGAAATGTTGAAGCATACTCTTACCATATGTTCTTGAAGAACTTTGTATGTTTCTGTAGCTGAAGAACATATTTTAATTGGAACAGCAAGTTTATCTTCAAATTCAGACACAGATTGCTGGATCTAAAACATTGGTGCAATATAAAAATAACAGTGGGAAAGATACATAGCAAGACAAAAAAAAAGTTACTGAGAAAATGGCATACCTACCTTTTATGGATAACTTTTAATGTAATTATAAAATGCATTCTTTAAACATCTAAAATCAACATGTCCCATTATTTCACAAATTATGTCTTTCTCTTATTCCACTATTTGTAAAGTATTTATTGCATTTACCCACAAATACAATGTGAAATATGTAAACTTAAGTATAGGTGGATCAATTCTTACCTTTCTAAGGTTCTCTTCAAACTTTTGCTGCTGAGATAAATGTCCCAGGATTGTTCCTTCCAGACACTGTGCATGCTCTCGAAGCTCTTCCCAGTATCTTCTTATTTGTGTCAACTTGGCTTTAATTCGAGCAGATTCTCCAGTGGTAACAAATTGAGCAAAAGACTGGGCTTCTTCTTCTAATCCTACAATGCTGCTGAGCTTACTTTCTATTTCCTGAATTGTGACCTAATAGTTAAAACAAGAAAAATGACAACGTAGGCTGAGCAAGCTTGCCTTCCTGAAATGATACAATTATCTGCAAAGAGGGAATATTTTCTTAACTGATATTTGAAGACTTGGATGGTTAGAGCGCAGCTGTGAGCAAACACCATGTGTTTGGGGAGATGAGATATGCCAAAAATGTCTGCAAAATACAGTGATGGGTTGGGGGGTGCTTGCTGGATAGAGCATACGGAGAAATAGCTACTCTTGCTTGCAGTGAAGTAAGCAAGGAGATGTCCCTGGGACACTTACAGTATCTCTGAAGGTACAGAGAATTATGTTTACGTTATGAATTAGGCGTTTTAATTAACTGAGCTGGGGAAGCATTGTGTTTCAGTAACTCATTAGAATGCTAAATATTGACATTCACTTATTTTTCTAAAATTCAGTTGAGTATTTTATATGTTACTAAAAGGTTTAATAACTGCACACCTACCTAAAAGCAGTTTTCCTTTTTCAAACTTATCATCTATTCTTGATGCCAGTGGTTTCCAAAGCTAGAATGCACTAGGACCATCTGGTCCCTATTCTCCAGGATTCAGACTTACTAAGTCTAAGGTGGGGCTCAAGAATTTTCATTTCTAACAAATCTCCAGCTGATGCTGAGGCTGCTGATCCAGGGACCTCATTGCTATGTACTTGACAGAGAAAAGCCCACATACTGTCATTTCAATTTATTTCAATTGAGGGAAGAAAGGACATTTTACATGTTAACCAACATCTGAAAAATACTGATAACTATTAAGGAAGTGTGTGCATGTGCACATGTGTTTATGTGTGTCTGTGGAGTGTCTCTCACAAACATAGAAGCTTGTTTGTATATAAGAAGATGAAAATTATTTCTCTGAGAAAAAGGGCCAAATTATTCAATCAAAATACATCAAAAATTCAGCCAAGTCTCTGTTTCAGATTATTTAAATGGAAAATACTATTACCCTAGGAAAAAAATAAAGTTTTGACTTCTGTCTAGATGAGACACCATAGTCAGAAATAATTTCTGCCTAGTTGAGGCAATCAGAAATAATTTACATAAATGTCGGATATGCATCACTTATTTTTATTTTTCATATGAATGAATGAAGTGGTATATCTCATCAATACTTGTTATTTGAGCGTTTATACAGGCTTCCTTTGTTTTGCTGTTTTTTAAGATTATATTTTTTAGAAAAATTAATCATAAATTCAAAAAATATAGGTTGTCTACAAAGCACTAATAATTGTTCTAGTTGCTTGTAACACATCGGTGAAACAAACTTAGTTAAGAACCAAGCTCTTAGTTATTAGAGTAATACTTGCCATCAACAAATTCATATATACGAATCACTCAATCATATTGTTGGATTGTAGTAAAAATAAATCCATCCAAGAGAAGAAGATGGAAGACGAACCCAGCATATGTTCTATCATTTATCACCCAGCATATGTTCTATCATTTATCAATTATAAGTTAGGAATAAGAAATCAGTCATTTGAAATGGCATGTAATAATGAACAAAAGTGGGCTTAGTGTATTTATCTTCCAACAAGGCAGATGCTTCATTACTTTTAATCCTAAGATCGTTTTAAAGGAAAAATATTACAAGTGTTACTATATTTTAAACCTTTTCTATAATGTAGTCTTATGTTTGGAAATAAAACGTGAACCTAATAGACCAATTTCCATAGGACAGTGTATTCCACTGTAACTTTGCTTATTTCTAGCAAATATCTTTTTCCTGGTATTCATATTCACTTACATATTTTAGATAGTTTTAAAAATGCCTTATTGGACGTATTGAAATGTATTTCTAGTCTGATAAAATAAAAATAGACAATTGAATATATATTTTAAGAAACCATGTAATCTTTTTTTCTGGAGAATAACAATGAGATGACATTAGATAGTTGATATATTCCAGAAGCTCTGGAATAAGGGTGGAAATAATAGTAAATGAATTATAGAAAAAATAAATACGTTGAAAAATGTGTGTTAATTTTCAAAAGGGGACATTTTTGAGACAAAACTATTTAAATGTGCTATTCTTTTTTCTTAGAATTTAGTGAAAATGATTAAAGACAACTTTTAAAAACAATTTTAACAATTAAAAATATTTAATGAATATTCTTCCATGGCCTCACATCTATTTTTCCTGGTATACCAAAGAAGACATAGCAGACTGTGTATATGAAACTCCATGTATGCTTGATTGCAGAAGATGTGTGAGAAGCAAGGCTGATCTGCACAGCGGGTAATCTTATCTGAGCAACATTGCACCCTCCCACCCTCCACATGGTAATGACTTGTTCTGAGCCACAGTGTGAAATGTTCCCTCACCTTGGTATTTATTTTACTATATTTAATTGAATGAAATAGCAGAGGGTTTTCCCATTCCAAAAAAAAAAAAAAAGCTGAGGTAGAAAAAGTGGCTGAATTTTGAAAATGTGTGGTATAAAATTGTATAAAAGAAAGAGAAATAAACACTCCAAGCCCCCGTAAGCCCATTTTTCTTCTTGAACTGTCTGAATGAAGTGGCCAATGATAGTCTATCCACCTGGTCATTTTAGAGCTGGGAGAGCTAAGGAATCAGAGGACCTCTGTCCATGCTCCAAGGTCATAAATGAAAACATCATAACCATAGAGTAGAACTGCTTCACTTAAGAAAGATGCTTTTCAAACTCCTCCTTGTGATTGGTGTGGGTAAGTACCACTAATACTTGAACTAGACATTGGGAATGGGATTTTAGAGTTGTACAGGATGAATACATTTCATGTTGTATAATGAACCGGCAGAGCATTCTATTGAGGTTAATTCAAAATCAAGGAAAAGAATTAATGTAACCATAAAAATATTTTAATGATATTTCACACAATATTAACTTTGAATGCACAAGTCAGACAATGTGAATACATAATTCCAACTATAAATGTTGCCCAGTATTAATCCAGACCTCTTAGCTTGATAAAATGTATGAATTTAATTTTAATAGTCACATTGCAATGAAAGTCTTGTCCTGGGACCGAACAGCATTTGATGAAATGTAAGAAAGTAGTTCCTAAAAGCTAGACATGGATTATAAATATAACATGTGAGCAGGTCACCTTAATTTGGCTGATTTGCATGTCCATGGCAGATGACGAAGTTTCCAAGGCATTGAGTTCTTTTTCTTTCTCAGTTATCCAGACGGACAGAGTCTCAAAATTACTGCCAAAATGATCCCACTTGGTTTTCACCATTTCCATGGTTTTAATACTAAAATTAACCAAATTAAGTAAATAAAACTCAGTATTTTAATAGAGAACAACAACACATTTTCCTTGAAATCACCAGGTGAAGAGATAATGAAGACATATGTGACCATTTCAAAGTTGAAACTATTCACGCTAAAAAAAAAATTGCACAGTTGTTCTGAGTAGTTTATCAGGTTTTCCTATCTTCTCTGAGAATGAACATTTAATGAGGCAGTATCTACACTTTGAGTGAAACTGCACTTTGAACAAAATATTGCTGGGTCCAAAGGGGTTTGAATCCAGGTAGAATCTAATTAAACTCTGCATGTGACCAGTTGCTGCCAGGACTTATTTTTATAAACTATGCCAGAAAAGATTTCAGTGTACACAGCTTTTCAATAGTCCTATTTCCAAAGAAATGTTCTTCTTACACTTAAAGGAGAGACACTGCAGTGATGCTTTCTATAGAAATACCTTTATAAACTGCATCTTATCAATCAAGACAGAGCTCGTGATCTCAATCCCATGCTGCCGGGCAAGAACTGTTTCTATTATTAGAGCTAATCCTGCGATGTATAATCTTTGTGACTTCAGCCATTTTCATAAATGTCTTATGGTCCTGATTCCAAAAGACATTTATAAATTATTGTACATGAGCACCCTAACTACTTTTAGACAACTTAGGTTTTATTTGTAACAAATCTAGTGAACAGAATTTCAACTATAGATTTCTAATTTGTATTAGCTATGCATGTATAACCAGGTGACTATGGCTTTCAGTTTAGAAAAAGACTAAGAAACTAACAGTATATAATTGAACTGGTAAGTCCTTGGGTTAAAAAAAAAAAAGTGAAAGAATGTCCCTGTTTACCAAAAGGCACTTGAAGACATCAAGAAAAATACAGTGGCATCATTGATTGTCAAATTAAATAATATTGCAGTCTCAAATTTATACCCTGAATGTGCCTAATGCTGTCAGCAGTACAGGTAATGCAAGCTGTGTTATATTGCAACTTTTTAAATTAAATAAAGGTTAAAATGGCTATTCTTAATAGAAGTACATTCCTTTCTAATAAACTCTGTTTTACTATTTCCATAACTTGATAGAGAATATTTAATGTAATATAAAGTCCTCAAAATTTCAAGTCATAATTTGTTTTAAATAAAATATGTATCAAATTTTAAAGTTTAGGCAAATGTAAAATGCTAATTTTAAGCTGTTAATAGTATTAAAAACACATTTTACATTTTAAAACCCACCTTAGAAATGATGGCCTGTCCCTTAATAATAATATGCTCTTATGTATCATTGATTTGCCACTAAATTATGTTAAAAATAGAAATGTTTAGCCATATTGTTTTGAATAATATTGGCTGTATCCTCATATGTTTTTCCCCTCCAAACTTTTTTGTATATATTGGGTATATAACAGGATATCAATAGGCCAAGCAGTTATTTTTTTTTCAGATAAACAAACATTAAAAGTTTTAAAATAAAATATTTTAAAGTTAATTTCCGGAAAAAGCATATTAGTCAGGATAACTTGAATACCGAGGCACTGTAAACAAGCTCCAGGAGCTTCTTCAGGTTGGAGATATATGGTCTATGTGATGTGTATTTAGGCCTGGAATCTACACTAACAAAATATCTCCTTTTCGCTCTAAATGGTGACAGCAGAATAATATAGTAAAAAAATTATTTTAAATATTAGTTCTTTTTCAAGATTCCCTCTACAATGTACAAAGGCCACAGAATAGAATAGATATGGCGTTCTCATGAACATGATCAGTTTAAGATGCAAAACCCACATCCTTTATATTTTTTGGGCTCTGTTATAGATATTGGTTTCTGTATTAGCGATACTTTCTTTTGAACTGTGAGTTGTTTCCTCAAAACATGCTGAAATACACAGACACTTTGAGATTTTAAAAGAGTGTTTTGAATACAAGGTACAGGAAAGATTGTATGAAACTTTATCTCAGAGAAGAAAGTTTAGGACTTGTCAATCACATACTCTTCTTCAAGCGTGTCTTCTAATTTTTTGACTTGTTCTTTGATTGACTTGGCCTGCTGTTGAAGCAGCTGCTTATTTTGGGGCCCAAGCGGTATCTCTGAAGCTTCCTTTACAAGGTTCTCAGCCTGGACTGCAATACTTTCTGTCCGTTTAGAAAACTCCTAGAAAAAATATTATGATCATTAGGTAGGCACTTTATATTATTTATCTCTGCCCTCAAATAAAGTGCACATATTGCATACAGAACAGATGGGTGAATGAAGACATAGAGTCATACATGTATGGATCTTACATTGTTCTTAACAATAAATCTGACTTATTTCCATATGGCCAAAATAGACACTTTGCTAACAGTTTTTTATTTTATTTCATTTTTTTTGAGATAGGGTCTTGCTCTTTTGCCCATGCTGGAATGCAGTGGTGCAATCATGGCTCACTGCAGCTTCCAACTCCTGGGCTTATATGATTTTCCTACCTCAACCTCCTGAGTAGCTGGGACCACAGGCAGGCACTGCCACACCTGGCTAATTTTCTGATTTTTGTAGAGATGAGGTCTCACTATGTTGCCCAGGCTGATCTTGAACTCCTGGGCTCAAGTGATCCTCCAGTCTTGACCTCCCAAAATGCTAGGATCACAGGCAGGTGCCACCATGCCTGGCTAACTTTTTAATTTTCTATACACAACCAGCTATTTACCTTCATAGTTTTCCAATAATACTCACAAAAATTGTTTCTCCTTTGATTCCTGGTTTTGTCTCATTGTTTAGAATTCTTAGATCCATTATAATAATTAATTTATTCACAAATATGTTTACTTATTACAGGCCAGTTCACGAAATCAATAGTGATTGATCATAGACATAATAGATTTCTAGGCCAATGAATAGAAACATTTATTTCTTTAATGTAATATCTTAGTCAAAAGAGACTATCAGTGATCTTTGGCCAGGCATGATGGCTCATGCCTTTAACTCCAGCATTTTGGGAGGCTGAGGCAGGAGGATCACTTGAGGCCAGGAGTTTGAGACTAGCCTTGGCAAAATGGCAAGACCTCTAACTCCAGGGAAACAAAAAAAGTGACCAGGCATGATGGTGCATGCCTGTAGTCCTGGCTACTCAGGAGGCTGAGGTGAGAGGAGATAGAGGCTGCAGTGAGCAGGCATAATGGTGCCACTACATTCCAGCCCAGGCAACAGAGCAAGAATTTGTCTCAAAAAAAAAAGAGAGAGAGAGAAGTAATCAAGCCATTTTGTTAACTAGTTCTCTGAAAAGAGCTATAATCTAATCTTAGTGCTGTTAAATCTTGTTTATTACATACACATGTATCACATGATGGAAAGAGAATTTAAGTTTTGAACCAGTCAAGCCTGGGCTAGAATCCAGGATCACTAGTTGTTTGACTTTGGTGAATTATTTTCAGGCTCTTTCATGTAAAATGCCAATGATAATGCTTTTCTTAGAAGGTTACTGTTAGCATTCTATTAGCAATCTTACTTTTAAAGTGCCTAACACTCTGGGAGATACTGATTATTGTTTTTTATGTCTCTCATACAAACTTGAGGACAAAATGATTTATTAAGCCAATATACTTATTTTCAACTATTTTAAAATATTGAAAATACTTATTTTCAACATTTTAAAATAGTTGAAAATACTTATTTTCAATATTTTAAAATAGTTGAAAATACTTATTTTCAATTATTTTAAAATATTGAAAATACTTATTTTCAATATTTTAAAATAGTTGAAAATACTTATTTTCAACTATTTTAATTGAAAAGTTGATTTAGTATGTATGTGGCTGGTAAATATTAGATGTTACCTGAATTTTGTCAAGTAATTATATTGAATGCTGAATTAGAAAAGGTAAACCCAGTAATAACCTAAGTGAAGAAAATGTACTTGGTATCTCACTTCTTCTCATGTAAGAGAATCTCACAGGAGGTTTAAATTTTGATCAGCTCCCTTCTCCTAAATGAATAATGTAGAAATATAAGTATTTTTCCAAAGTCAGCTTTTCAGTAAGAGCATCTCCTAGAACATAGTACCATATAAGATAGAGTTACTAAATAATACTATTATATCTTCACGTTTAAAAGACTTAATGTTCTCATAGAAATATCACGAGTTTGGCCAACAAATATCAGTGTTGGCCGAGATTGTGCCACTGCACTCCAGCCTAGGTGACAGAGTGAGACTCTGTCTCAAAAAAGAAGAAGAAAAAAGTCAATGTTACTTCAGAGAACTACATTGCAATTTAAGAGAATAAAAATGAATAAGTACAGCTTCCTTATGGCATAGAGATTTATAGTACACTAAAATATGGTAGTTGCTAATGTCACAACATTAAATTCTTTGGATAAAAGCACCCACTGTTACTATATCTGACAGTCATTGTAGATTCAATTGTGGAGATTACAAATCACCACATGATCTCTTAGAATCCCATGAATATAATCAGAAGTGAAAAATAAAGTGTTTTATTTTTTTCTGCTAGTGTTTCTCAGAACCCAGGAAAAACATGGAAAAAGTAATGTTTGAAAATGCTTATATACATTCAATTTTAGAGCTTTTTATGTGAGCTATGTATGGAAAAAGCATAATGCAGAGAAATCGAAAGAGCAGAATGATGGAGATAAAAAAACAAAATTAAACAAAAACAGAATAACATTGTAAGGCCTTATCTCTAACTTCTTAGAAAACATATGAGTGGCAGGCAGCAGGATGCATCAGGTAAAAATTGACTCACATTAGATTGATCTGGGATGAAACCTAGGCTCTGACCTTCACTAGCTGAGTGACCTTTGGCCACATCTCTCTGAATTTTCCTTTCTTCATCACTAAAGCCATACCTTATTTTCAAGATTAAACATGATATTGCTATGAACCCTCTATCACACACACCAGTACACAGAGGACACTCAAGTCCCTTAGCATAACCATTCCTTAGCACAACTACTCAAGGGCTATCAACTTGAATAAAGGTTTGTAATAACAAAGCAAAGTGAGCAAAGAACTACAGGAGAACAATGATTCTAGATTGGCAGTGAGCATAGGCAATTAGTAAAATGGTTCTGTTTTTTGAATGAAAAAATAACGTAGTGACTAAAGATGTGGGCTCTGGAAAAGGACCTTTTGGATTGAAATCCCAACCTCACCATTTAGTGATCCGCAGATCTTGAGTGAGTTCATCACCAGCTTTGTGCCTTATGTGTCCTTCTTCATATAACATGATTGATAATGATACCTATTTCTTAGGACTGTTTTGAGGATTAAAGGCAATGATAAACATCAAATAATTAATTCGGCATATTATATGTGTTTGATAAATGTTACCTCATATTATTATATCAATCCCAAAGTATAGAAGACCATGGACAAAGGAGAATTTGAATAACAAGACTCAAAAGATTCCATTTGTTTCAATCTACAGGTACTTAAACTGATCCAAAGGGATTAGTGCAAATGGAATCATAGGGGGTCAGAAACTCTGGATGGAACGTGGTCAGAAACATTTAGGAAATAAACCCAATAAATATCTTTGTATTTATAAAAGGCACCTGATATGTTTTTAATACACAAAATAATTTATTTATTTTTTAAAATAGAGATGGGGTATTGCTATATTGACCAGGCTGGTCTCAACTCCTGGCCTCAAGCAATCCTCCCATCTCAGCCTCCCAAAGTTTTAGGATTACAGGCATGAGCCATCGTACCCGGCCAAATAATTTAAATTAAAAATTAAAATAATGTTCTATTTAAATGGCTGATGAATATTGTATAGACTTGAAAGAGTCTGTGGTCTTAGAAAACTTCATAGTCCTCTGAGTTTTTAGGAGAAACAAAAAATTAGCAATATGGGAGAGAGTGAAGCCTTTTGCAGGTAAGAAAACAGAAACACAAAGGTTTTCTTGCTAAAGGCTAGGGAAGGGTGGACACAAGGCTCTTCTTTCTAAGACACCGGTTAGCTCATTTCTCTACTAATTCAGTCTTTCTATAAACCCCAAAGAGGCACCACAGGAACTTCAATGCTTGGTACAAATTGGTTGGTCTGCTTAGAGTGTCCAAGGTGTTTGAGCTTGTAGGGTTGGGTTCACCAAGTACACCTACTAAATACGGTCTGTTTGATGCCCCATTGGAGTCTCAAAATCGCTACCTCCAAAATGAAGTTGGTCATCTTTTCCCATGAACAGCTTCTCGTTCACATTCCCCATCTCACTTCCATTGTCTCCGTCAGACTCAAAACCTCGGGTATCAACATTTTTGTCACTCACTCTGTCTGGTTAGTTTCCCTATCTTCCTGTGAACTCCACATCTTTCGTATCTGTTTCTGTGTAACACCTGCCACCCCACCGCCCTCATTTATGCCCATATTAACTCCCATATGCCCATATGCAATAACTTAAATGGATCCCATGACCCCAGTCTTTCACACTTTCAGTCACTTTCCTACACCTGCCTAAAAATTCATCCAAAGCCCAACTCTGATCGTGTGGCTTTTCCTTTTAAGCCTTCAACAAGTCTGGCTCCATGTTGCCTAGAAAGTAATGCTTTAGGTCTTCAAGACTCTGAAATATGGGCCAAATTTCCTTTACAAATTCATTTCCCATTGTTCTATTTTACAACACAGAATTCCTATTCAGAACACTTGTATGCTCTATGCCATTCCACCTTCCAAAGAATGTCTGTATTTTGCTCCAAACTCTACTAAGTTTTACTGACCTTTAAGGTCCAGTTAAAAAATATTATTGCCTCCAGATTTTTTTTTTTTTTCGAGATGGAGTCTCACTCTGTTGCCAGGCTGGAGTGCAGTGGTGCCATCTCGGCTCACTGCAACCTCTGCCTCCCGGGTTCAAGCAATTCTCCTGCCTCAGCCTCCCGAGTAGCTGGGACTACAGGTGTGTGTCACCATGGCCAGCTAATTTTTGTATTTTTAGTAGAGATGGGGTTTCACCATGTTGGTCAGGATGGTCTCAATCTCTTGACCTCATGATCTGCCCTCCTCAGTCTCCCAAAATGCTGGGATTACAGGAGTTGAGTCACAGCGCCCGGCCTGCCTCCAGATTTTAAAAACTCTATACACATCTATTAGGGAACTAACCATTTTCCAATTTGATAAAAATCTTTGTTTTACTTCTTGATGTTTAATCCTACTTATGTTTTCATTCTCCAATATGTTGAAAGAATGGGTCATCAATAAATAGTAAGTATCGATTAAATTAACAATAACAATTAATAGTAATAATGGAGGAGAAATCATTTTGTTTGTTTTGCTTTGTTTTTTCTGAATATTGGGTACCAAGGAGCCATAATATACCTTTGTTTGTTCCAGTTCTGAAGATAAACTTTCCAAACTGCTAAAACTCAAGAAGCGTTCATGACTGGAACCTGTTTGAAAAAGGTATCTTACTACTGTTTCTTTGTTTGTTTCAAATCGCTCCCATTTTCTTAATGTGACCTAAATTTGAAAAAATAAACAACAATTGGGTTACAAATGTCACACAATACTATCACATTTTCATTCGTTTGCAAAACTGTCAACTTTCAGCGAATTCTCATTTCAAATTTCACACAGTCACAATGAATAGAGATGATTCTAGTATCTTCTGTAAGAATTTCTTTTCTCTATGTTAATGTTTTCATCTACAAAAAGAGAGGACACATGGACTCAGATGATTTCTGAGTTTTTTATAATTTGTAAAGTCTTAGAAATGTAAAGATATTACTTAAAATGTAGATAAGTGACCAAAAAATAAAAAAGGCCTCTCAATCTGTCTCAAACAAGAAAGGAAGCACAGAAGAAGGTAGGGAGAGGGACAAGGAGATGAAGAGAGAGCATTAAGCAGTTGGCAAAAACTCAGAAACATTTTTAAAGGTAATGTGTCAACATCCCAATAAAGCATAAAGGTGGCATAAATGTGTGGCTGCATGGCTTCCTGGAAAAGTGAAATGGTATGATCAAATTTCTGGATTCAGAAAAGTGTGGATGAAATCCTGGCTTTATTATTGATCAGTGCTGTGTGATACAGCACCTAGTCCTCAAACTCTTTCTTCTTAAGCATCCACACTTGCAAAATGTGCAACTTCCAATATCCATCTCTAAGGCTGATGTGATGATTAAAAGATGGTTCATGTACAGAATTTAACACAGGGCTGAAACATCAGAGGCGGTAACAAAGGTTCGCCTTGGTGTTATGAGGCACAACCGGAAGTGAACACTGCCCACTCTGTTTAAATGGCCCCTAACTTCCGGCTCCTACCTGGATGCGGCGTTCCTGCCTCTCCCGGCTGCGCTCCAGGCCATCCAGTGTGCTCTCCAGCTTCCGCAGCTCCTCGTGGCCTCGGTCAGGCAGCCCTACGTCTCCCTGCTGCGCCTGCGCGATCTGCTGCTGCACATCTCTCTTCTTTGCTGAGATCCGCTTTGTCTTTTGCTAGAAGCATTTATTCAACAGATGGATATAAATTGTGCTCTCTAAACAGCTAAGTAAGGACATCAACACCCACGCTTAACAGAAGTACAGAAAGGTGGGCCCGAAATGTATTTTAAAGCTAAGATTAACAGTTGAAATGGTAGTCGGTTGCTATATTAGTCAAAGATGAACATTATTTATAAATATTGTATGTTTTTAATGGTAAACAACATAAATAATTTGGCTTTCGTGTTGTGTGTGCAAATTTGGAGAACATTTAGCATTTTGTGCAATACTCTAGGAAGAGTCTGGCAAAACAATTCATCTGACATGATTCTTCTTAAATAATTATTTTCTGCTTAAAAACACAAAGTCCCAACTCCAATTTTTAAAAATTATTTATTTTATTAAAATGCAAATATTAAGAGATGTATGGCCAGGGGCGGTGCAGTGGCTCACACCTGTAATCCTAGCATTTTGGGAGGCCAAAGCTGGAGGACTGTTTGGGGCCAAAAGCTTGGAACAGTCTGAGCAACATAGCAAGACCCTGTTTCTACAAAAATATTAAAAAATTAGCCAAGTGTGGTGGTACATGCCTGTGGTCCCAGCTACTCGGAAGGCTGAGGTGGGAGGGTCACTTGAACCCAGGAGTTCGAGGCTGCAGTGAACTATGATTGTGCCACTACACTCCAGCCTGTGTGGCAGAGTGAGACACTGTCTCCAAAAATAAATAAATAAATATTTATTTCCTGAGTATATTCGGAATGGTTAATTTGCTGAGATTTTGTGGGGGGAAATTGTCTTAAAGTAAACTTTTTATTGAAGTATAATCTTCAAATAGAATAGTACATAAATCTCAGATATGCAGCTTATAAATTTTCACAAAGTAAATGCACCCATATAAAAAGTACCTGGCCTAAGCATTTAAAAAATTAACATAAATATCTATAATCTTAAATTTATTGGACCTAAAGTAAATGGAAACCCAAAAAACCATTTCACAATGATTGAGAACAATGTAACACCAAATATTAATTTTTTATACTCAGCCTTTTTTTTTTTTTTTTTTTTAGGCAGAGTCTTGCTCTGTTGCCCAGGCTGGAGTGCAGTGGGGCAATCTCGGCTCATTGCAAGCTCCATCTCCCGGGTTCATGCCATTCTCCTGCCTCAGCCTCCTGAGTAGCTGGGACCACAGGCACCCACCACCATGCCCGGCTAATTTTTTGTATATTTAGTAGAGACGGGGTTTCACCATGTTAGCCAGGATGGTCTCGATCTGCTGACCTCGTGATGCGCCTGCCTCGGCCTCCCAAAGTGCTGGGATTACAGGCGTGAGCCACCATGCCCGGCCTATACTCAGCCTTTTTATAATTATTAAGTAAATCTAGAAATCCTGAAGGCTGGGATTTTAAACGTACTTTTAATGCGACTTCCATTTTTATATATTACAGAATATATATGTATATAATACACACACGAACATATTATATAAATTAGCTACCATTTTGCTACTGTGTATCAGGTTAGCTAGAATTTTTCATTAAAATATTTTATTTGAATCAAATTTCCATTTATATTGCGTTTAACAAGGTATATATTCCTTTTATGCAAACATTTGTAATGTGCACTACCAGACTATCAGAAATTAAGTTGATTAAAATAGTTTCTTATCAGGATATATACCAGAATTTCTTTATTTCTAGTTCTAATCTTTATAAGAGTGTGCACTCCAGGAAGGTCTAGTACTTCAAGTAAGTCATCATTTCTCAAACTAAAGTGTGTTCAACATTGTAAGTTGAAGAGAAAGATTTTAATATAATGACAAAAGAACAGTGATCTCAAATAGGAAGCAATTGGTCCATCTATGCCTTTCCATCTGTTTTGAAAAGGAGAATCTAGCAAGTTTTGTGCAGTTTTTCATAGCTAAATCAATTTTCTCTCCACAGTATTCCTTGAACTTTTTGATGTCATCGAGTCACTCGGTCTGGAAATTTATGTTGCAGAATATCCTGAAATGTTTAATATTTAACAGAGAAAGCAAAACCCAGAAGCGCCAAATTCTTTTAGCCATTCAACTCTTCCTTCCCACGCCCCCTCACCCACTCCCTCAAGCCAGTGGTTGTATTCTTTATCTCTCCGGTGCTTTCAGTAGCAAATCAACTTTACATAATCTTGTTGGAAGAAAGAGGTATTTTTACCTGGTGATGAAGAAGTAACTGCTGTGCTTCAAACAGATTTTCAGTATCCAAGATCTTCTCAGCTTGTTCCTGGACTTCTTTAGAGCCAGATATTAATTCTTCGAGAGAATTTTTGACTATTTCTTTGTACTGGACACAGTCCCCAAAATTGCTTAGCATCTTTTCAACCTATATTTTCATGAAAAAAAAACATGTAAATCATATGCTACTTGTTGAAGTTTGTATAATTTTTTTGGTAAGGTATGATTGACAAATAAACATTGTATATATTTAAGGTGTACTACGTGACTGTGAAGTGATTCTCCACATCAGGCTAATTAGCCTATCATCTCACATATTTCTCCTTTTGTTTTTTTGTGAGAACACTTAAGGTCCACTCTCGTAGCAAGTTTCAAGTATACAATAGGTAATATTAACTGCAGTCACCACCAGAACTTTTTCATCTTAGAACTTAATGTTTGTACTCTTCGATCAAAACCCCCCTGTTGAAGATCATGTAATCTTACATATTTTAGGACTGTGCACAAAGTCTGCCTCAACCACTTGACATATAAACACAGATCTTTAACTTTTATTCTTTCTCATATTACTCAGGCTTATTCCATTATCATTAAATTTCATAATCATTTATGGGGCTTGCAGGCTTTATTCAATATGGTGCTCTGTGGCATATTAAAAACCCATTCAACCTGGTAATCAAGGAAGGATGACAAAACTGCATATATTATATATGTATATTGCCTTTTAGGTCTCTTTAATTATAATTGCATGACTAAAACCTAATTATAAAAGTGCCTTACAAGAAAGTGAGTCCGTATTATTTAAAACAAATAGGAAAACATTTGCAGAGTTGAAAAAGAGAATAAAAGAGTATTTGTTATAAATGTACTTCCAATATTCCTACATAAAAATAAATATAATTTACAATTTTGTAGTCATCTAATGGATTCTCTTCCTTATCATTTCCCTAAATTTTGAATTTTCTTGTCTAATTTCTGCTTCCTCTATTTCAGTTTTACCAACATCCTTTGTTTTCGAAGCCTATCTTTTATCTTCACTAAGATCCTCATTTTTACATGTTGTCATTTGTTTTCCACAGAAGCCTTCCAGTTTCTTCTTCTTTTATCCTATCTTTTTTCTTTGACTCTCTTCTGATCTAAGTTTTTCCAAGGAGAGCAATCTGTTCTCCAAACAAGCAGCAATGAGACCTTATGAAAACCACAAACTCCCAATTTCAATATAAATCAGAGCAAATCTGTTGAAATAATGACTCTTCACTGTATCTTGTGCATCCACCCACAGTCTTTTTTTTTCTTACACTGGACAATTGCAAACACATTGTGTTCAACATTAATTTAAATACTAAATGAATTATTATCAAAGAAAGGGGCTGAATGTGCCACATCCATCTCTTCATAAAATCCATCTGTAAACAAAATGTGTTTTTCTCCTTTCCTCTCTTTCTGCTTTCACTAAGTAAGTGATCAAGTAGTGGAAAAGGGTATTAATATGAATTATGCAGAAGTTTAAGGCAGATGAGTGTGTAAAAAATTAATGTCTGTATGAACATTCATTAGAGAGAGATTCTTACTACAAGTCCTGGGGCAAAATCATGACAGTACTTGGAAGATAAAGCAAATGGCCTTGGTAAATGTTAGGGAAACTACTGACTTCTAACTTTAAAGACAGTCCATTTTTTTTTTTTTTTTTTTTTTGGTGAGACAAAATATATTACAAGCTTGTCTGTGAATAACGACAAGTATTTGTTTGATCTTGGCTCAAAGATCACCTTCATATACACTAACTTTTTAGAATGTTGTTTTTACTTTTCCTGTCACCAAAAGAGGGAAGGAAAGAGCAAAAGAGGCAACTGCCAAATTTTCACTAAAGGTATGGTTGTGGCAACTGGCTTAATTTGACCGTTGCTTTGAAAGACGGATAATCAAAGGATTGAAATAGATTATGTTCCAAAATTTGATTAATCATAGAACTATTTTCAATTTGTCAAAAACTCATAGGGAAACTCTAATTTATATATTAAAATTCTCACATAAAACTAAAATCGTAAGCAGTTCAGAGTATTTTTGGCTTATGTAAATTCAGCACTAGAGTCTCAAGCAGATTTAAATGGATTAAAAACATGAAGGTTAACAGATGAATTGTTAGATGAGAAATCTCTATGGAGAATTTCAGATTTTCAGAAACAGAGCTTTGTGGTCATTTTCTTGTAATCCATTAGGCCATTTTTCCATGCAAGTTTCTACTTAAATGATTTCAAGAAATACTGGTAAATATCTATTCTACTTTACGTTCTTACATTATCTTCCAAAGCACAAACTTAGATTTATATAAAAACCTGGTCAGTAAAAATATTTTTGCTGATGGTGGAAGTGGCCCTACTGGAAATGAAGTAGATGGGTTTGTATATTTTAATCTATAAAGGAATATAGAAAAACATTAAAATGCATATCAAAGCACTTGGAAGAGAATTTCACTGGCCTGCTGATTAAACACTGAATATTTTATTATTACTAAGAACCAGCTATTGAGCATTTACTGTGTTTCAGGAACTACACTATGTGCTTAACATACATTACTGCATTTAATTCATGATACTTCTTTTTAGAGTGAGTATTTTTAACCCTGTGTTATAACTAAGGAAATCAAGACCTAGATGTTACGTAAGTTGAAGGTTACCTAGGAGGTAGGGTATCACATTTAAACTCTAATCCTGGATTTCTTTGACCCTAAGCCTTATTTTTAGCCTCCATGATTTATCTTAAGCTGACCATAAAATAACAATGCTTTTTATAAGAGTAAAAACAGTGGATTTGACAAGTTTTATATTTCAGATATAGGTCATGAACCTGAACTAACATTTCCAGTAATGGCACAGACCATACATCAAACATCCTCTTCATCTTTCCCAACAAGCTTCATACAAAAAAAGCATAACAACAATTCTGTTTCAACTATGGTTTCTTTATAAAATTACTTGCTAAACTACAACCAGAAGAAAAAGGACCTTTCAGATGCCTCACTCAGAACTGTCTGTTTAGAGTGTGAGTAAATGCTGTACCTCTGACAGCAGCGTCACAAGAGCCTTGAAAGAGCTGGATAATTTTGCCAGCTCATCTCCCTGCTTTTGGGCTTCATTCTCAGAAGAAACTTCTGTCAAAACTTTCAGCCTGGATTTCAGCCAGCTGAGGGTCTCACCCCTTTTGGTAACACCATTTCTGATCTCCTGAAATGAGAGGACACTTTTGATGAACACAGTGCAATTGTGAAATCATAACTTTCCAGCAATAAAGGACTCAGCCTAAAAAGGTTTGCAGGTAGAGCAGAATAGAGCCAGACATCATTCAGCAATACAGTGCCTGCTTAGTTTACTTTTTGTATGTACTTTTAACAAAAGTCCACAAGTGCTTGAAAGAAAACTGTTGTCTATTCTTGAATCAGCTTCATAATTAGATTGGTTAGATACTTATAGATATGTCCTTGATGGGAAAAAAGATGATTCTAAAAATACTGTAGAAAAATATGAGATGCCACAATTGGCAACTATAACATACATACACTTTGTTATCTCACTTCCTTTAAGCCGGAAAGAAGATGATATTTTGTGAAAAAATAATGAAAGTTCTTTTTTTCAACCAGCTGATTTCTTTTATTGAAGAGTCTACTTGTTGAATATTGTTATGGATGCTCTAAAGATTTATTTTAACTTCATTAACTTACATTTTCTGCTGAATTTTTATTCGCTTTTAGAAGCCAGTACCCCATATAGCAAGAAGTATAAATGGGAGCACAGCTCTAATTTAGGAAGCGAGGCTTTATTGATAAGAAAATGCTAGAAAGACTCCAGGGCTTCAGACCTTGAAGGGCTGCTGACTGAGGGAGTGGTGATTGGAGCAGCCTGTCCTCCCTACAGCAGTTCTGGGGTGGCTCAAGAGCAGGGGTTCCCAACCAGGGCCACTCCAGGGCTTTGCCAGGGCAAATGCACACCAGCCAGGAAACTGTTGGTTCCAGACCCCAGTGATCTCTTCATTCTAGGATGTGAATTTTTTTTGTGCGATGCAAGCAACCAGTAGCAAATGTAGATATCCTTCCATATGCATACCATGATATTGAGCACCACTAGCATTTGAGGGGATTGTATAATTTAATTGAAAAAGAAATGGGCCAAGGGCAATAGCTCACACCTGTAATCCCAGCACTTTGGGAGGCCGAGTAGGGCGGATCGCTTGAGCCCAGGAGTTTGAGACTAGCCTGAGCAACATGGCAAAACCCTACCTCTACAAAAAATACAAACATTAGCCAGGCATAGTGGCATGTGACTACAGTCCCAGCTACTCAAGTGGCTGAGGTGGGAGGATTGCTTAAGCCCAGGAGGTCGAGGCTGAAGTGAGCTATGAAGGTGCCACTGCACTCCAAACCTGGGTGACAGAGACCTTGTCTCAAAAAACAAACAAACAAACACTCAAAGGACAGGAACAGAAAGGAAATATATTCTCCCCAACAGCAACTATGTGGCAACTATGTGACGTGCAAGGGTTAAAAATGTTCAAAGATGAAGACTTTTTACAACATTATGTGTCTAAGAGTGAGAGAGTGCCATTTACAGAATGCAAACTGTGTTTGAGCCTGAGGCTCTGTGGCCCTGGTGGGGTTTCTCAGGCTGTACCCACACTCATAGAGGCTGAAATGAACCAATCCAGCTTAATGTCACATAGAAAGGATGCCTAGAGACCTTGCCCAGCTCCCTGATCTTTCTGTGACCTGCCTTTTGCATGGCTGAAAATGTATTGTATAAACGCATACAGTGTTCTTGTTTTCCATGATGATTCTTAAGTTTCTACTGGGTTATACGCCCATGCATGCAATTTTCCACTCAGGACTCCCCATTAGCTAAAGATGCATTTGTGGCACCACGGAGCATGACTAACCCTCAAAGCTACCAAGGATTCAATAGGAAAAAACTCTACAATGCTCCACAGTAATATAAGGGGACTTATTTTAAAGACAATTTTCAAGAACTTATTTTTTTTTCCAGAAAGAAAAAAGCAGAGAACCGTTAGATTCTCTAACATTATTTTTCCACTATGAGAAATTTTCCTCTAGCAAATAATGACCCTGAACTTACTTCAACGGCACGTTTAACCTCTCCGTGGTTGGCAGTATCGATGGCCTCACCCTTGATCCCCTTTAATTGTGTCTCATTTGTAGATATCCAAGATGAGAACTCAGAGAATCTGAAATAACATAAGCACTTTCTTATTAAAGGGAGAACATACCAGAATGATTAGAATATGTTTTCTATTTTGAATTCACTCATGGAAATTTAACAATTAAATGACTACCAAATTGATTAACAACTTTTTTGGAAACTATTCTTTTAACATGAAGCTCATGTTAAAGGGCAGGGGTGGCCGCCTCTATGCTCAGTTACTAGGGGAAGGGTGATGGGGGAGCTCAGCTAAGGAAAAAGATGTGTTCTAGGGAATGAACACCTGAAAAGAAGGAAGGGACCACTTGAGGTCTGGCCTCGTGTGTCCCCACCAGGGTGAGACACGAACCTATAGAGGAAGAAGCCACCCTTTAGGGATATGAGGTTATACAGTTTGGCTGTGTTGCCACCCAAATCTCGTCTTGAATTGTAGTTTCCATAATCCCCACGTCATGAGAGGGACCTGGGGGGAGGTAATTGAATCATGGGGGCAGTTACCCCCCTGATGCTGTTCTCATGACAGTGAGTGAGTGCTCACAAGATCTGATGGTTTCATAAGGGGCTTTTCCCCCTTTTGCTCTGCACTTCCCCTTCCTGCCATCATGTGAAGAAGGACATGTTTGCTTCCCCTTCTGGCATGATTGTAAGTTTCCTGAGGCCTCCCCAGCCATGCTGATCTGTGAGTCAATTAAACCTCTTTTCTTTATAAATTACGCAGTCTCAGGTATGTCTTTATTAGCAATGTGAGAAAGGACTAATACATAAGGATATTGGGGAGAAAGGGATTGGCCACCTTTGCCTCAAAGAGATAACATCTGGGTCACTTGGAAACAAAGTGCCTTACCCTGATTCGGACTAAAATCCATTCCTTTTATTAAATGAAGGATTTTTGTACGAGAACATGAGCAAGAAATATGAAATAAGTTATTTCTTGTTTTGTCATGATCTCTGAACTAACAGAATTAAGTTTAACTACACCCCTCTCTGGAGGCCATTCTGAGGCTACCTGCTAGTGTAGTCCTTCCACTTGTCTGGGTCTTCCATGAGCTTCCTGTAGGTGCTGTCAATGGCAGCTCTGAGCTCTTTGAGAGTCACGTGACAGGTTCCAGGTGTGTCCCTTACTGGGTCCCGCACTGGGAGTTTCACACAGAGTTCCTCAATGAGCTGTAACCTTTTCTCACAGAGATGATGAGGACCTTTGTCACTGAAGAAAACCTAATGTGTAATAAATGTTTTTATAATCCCTGTGAGAAGCCACACAGTACTTCTACATTTTCACAGAAAAACCAAAGGAAGATTCCCACGCAGACTACCAAGGTAGAGTAATTAAGCTATTATTTTTCAGACTCAAACCAAAATATTAGTAATATCCTTTATGGAACAATGTGACTTGACACGGCTATCCACATTGTGGTGTGGGAGACGTACCCTGTGCTCTTTAATTATCTTTTCACTGCCTTCCTGGGGCATCAGCTTGGTCTCTCGATCCAGCTCAGTTCTGCATTCTTCTACAGAGGCTAAGAACCTATTCTTCTCCACATCAATCTTCAGATGAAGCAAATGATAAGGGGCTTCTCCTTGAAGATCCTACATTCCATAGGAAGATTCAGAAAATTAGGATGAAGTTCCTGATTATGTACATTCCCAATTGAAGTGGCAAAAAAAAAAAAATCCATAACATATTCCTTTTAGGGCCAGTGTGAATGGGTCACTACTTTCCACACCTAGTCTCTCTACTTTGTATTTTTCCAAGTACCAGGACCACAGCAAATCCTTTCAGTCTGCTGTGGGTTAGGTGTTTCCTCAGTGATTACTTGATTTAATTTTCACAGCAGCCCTGCACCATATTTTTTTTATTTTTATTTTTATTTTTGGTGAGATGGAGTCTCGCTCTGTCGCCCAGTGTGGAGTACAGTGGTGCGATCTTGGCTCACTGCAACCTCCGCATCCTGGGTTCAAGCGATTCTCCTGTCTCAGCCTCCTGAGTAGCTGGGACTACAGGCAGCACCACCACGCCCAGCCACTTTTTGTACATTTAGTTGAGACAGGGTTTCACCAAGTTGGTCAGGATGGTCTTGAACTCCTGACCTAGGTGATCCACCCACCTCAGCTTCCCAAAGTGCTGGGATTATAGGTGTGAGCCACTAAGTCTGGCCAGTGCTGCACAGTATTAATGTTCTTATTTTACAGATTACATCATTAAGTCTCAGGGGTAAGTACAAAAGCTAGGATTTTACCATAGATTTAAATCATACCCTTTCCCCTGTATGTGTCCCTTTTGATTTTGTCAATGACCTTGTGAGGTAGGAGGGGCAGATATTATACCCACTTCAAAAAGAAAGAACATGAGGAAAGCTTATTAGTGAAAAAAAGTTTTAAAAAGAAAAGAAAGGCCGGGCGCGGTGGCTCACGCCTGTAATCCCAGCACTTTGGGAGGCCGAGGCGGGCGGATCACGAGGTCAGGAGATCGAGACCATCCTGGCTAACACGGTGAAACCCCGTCTCTACTAAAAATACAAAAAATTAGCCGGGCGTGGTAGCGGGCGCCTGTAGTCCCAGCTACTTGGGAGGCTGAGGCAGGAGAATGGCGTGAACCCGGGAGGCGGAGCTTGCAGTGAGCCGAGATCGCGCCACTGCACTCCAGCCTGGGCGACAGAGCGAGACTCCGTCTCAAAAAAAAAAAAAAGAAAAAAAAAAAGAAAACATAGCCCAGGCTGCTGACCACCTGCCATATCCTCTTTTCCTTAGATCATACATTGAGAAACAAGTAAGCAAGCACTCAAACACTACATAACATTTCATGTTCTTTTAAATGATAAACATAAGCTTCATCATTAACTTTCGTCCCATAATTAATTTTAACTAACTTCTATCCTATGGCATTTTAAAGGATTACCTTTGAAAGAGAATACTAAGATGACTGATGAGAAAAATGAGGTGGGCCTATGGAAAGTCCCACCTAGATTAAATCCTAGAGGTGTGTGTGTGTGTGTGTGTGTAATAAAATACAACCTTCAGTTATAGTCTTTATTCCATAATACATTTACAATATGATATGCTTCAAAGACATCTAACAAAGCTTGGATTTCTTTAAGAATCCTTTTTTTAATGAAAAACTTGGATTTTCAAATTTAGTAATATAGCAAGTAAAAAGGATATTTCTTTAACTGTGTTTTTCTTGTGCACAGGGATAATTATTTAGCTTATGTTACTGAGATCTTAAAAATACACAAAGTGAGACAACCTGATGGAGAGAGTTTCAGCTGCCAGTCTTCTGAACTCCAAAACTCCTCCATGTAGCGCATGTGAAATATCACCTCAAGGTAGTACACACTCACCTAAAGCTAGAGCTGTTTTCCTCCTGTCTACCTCAAGGAAGACAGCCTTCCATGGGTCTCCACTGTGCTGCAGCTACTTCCAGAATCTGACATGCAGTCTGAAGTCAGCCTCCATGGGACAGACTCAGCTCATCTCCCATGGGTCTTCCACAGCCCATGACACACAAGTCAGACGGAAGCCCGCGGGCCCCCGCGTCCCCCTGCATGCTCTCCTGCTTTCTCTCTTCTGTACTGTTGTGTCACCCCCTGCTTACTCCCATTTCTGCTTCTTCTGTAAAGTTCTGGCTCAAAACTAGTTACCTGATTCGCTGTTTTCCAATTTCCAAGTGGGTCCACCTCCCTCTTTCAAAGCTTTCATAAATATATGCACATTTGGATTTATCATATTTATACTTGTATTATTTGCAACTAATTATCTCCTTTACTGAACTCTTAAGCTCTTGGGGGGAAGAGGGGTATGCTTTGTTCATCATTGAATTCTTGACTACAAAATGTTTTCATTTATATTTTTTGATCATAGCTATCTCAACTAGATGATAAAATCTTTGGGGGGCAGAAACTATAAATACATGTTTTATGATTTCAGTAGGTATACCTAGCAAGATTTATTCAGCAGAGAGAAGCTTATGAAATGTTGCTAGAATAAGTTAAATGTTCTTGCACCCTGGATTAAAAAAAAATCAGGAAACCAAAAAGAATGCTCGAGTAATAGGATAAAATTGATGCTGATAATAAATAGGAATAACACAATTCTATCATATATTATCAGGTTTTATTTAAGTCCAGTTTTTTGATTTTTTAAATGAGCGAAATAGTTACAGTGACTTTCCAGGAATTTCTAAATTTCTCTTACATTTGGACCTTAACACGCTCAAGCTTCTCCCTTCATTGAGGATGCACGGTGTCTCCGTCCTGTCCTGACTCACCTTCCATTGTTTGTGGAGCTTTCGAACAGCTTCCTGCAGCCCCTGCTGCTCCTGCTCTGGAAGGATGTCGGTGAGTTCATCACAAGCTTTCAGGAAAGCATTGAGCACCCTCTGATCCAGCTGACTGAAAAACTCCTGACATGGAAGGGGAAAGTGGGTAAGAGTGTTGGACAGATGAAAAGGCAGCATCAGGCACAATCAGCCTCTAAGCCTCTAAACAAGCCTCTCAGCCAGCTGCTGCCCTCTTGGAGACTTCCAGGCACCCACTATTGTTTTTTAAGGATGAACTATGTGCACCTATAGTTATGAATCAGAAGCCATCATATCTGAAATTCTACTAGTATTTTTTATTTTTTAGAAAAATTCTTTGTGATTTTCAAATTTGGTAGAATATTCCAAAAGGAATATCTCATCTTCCAAGGGGAGATGCCAAAACCTTGATTCTGTAGCGATAGAGCTTTGGTTCCCCTTTGGTGAAGTCAGAAGAACAGAACAGAAGCCAGGACTTAGCCTCATAATTCCACACTCCCCAACGACAGTGCTTCAGGGCCTGATGCTTCATCATGAGCCATTGTCACATTCACACATGTGCACACAGAAGCACACATGTTCACACATAGGCACACATGCTAGCACCAAATTGTGTTCTTCTTCAGACTCATATGGTATTTGGAGATGGGAACTTTGGAAGGTGGTTAGGTTCAGATGAGGTCAGGGGGATGGGGTCCTCATGATAGGATTAGTGCCCTTATGAGGAGGGACACCAGAAAGCTTGCTAGCTCACTCTCTCTGCCATGTGAGGGCACAGGGAAAAGGTAGCCATCTGCAAGCCAGGAAGAGGGCCCTCCCCAGAACCCTACTATATTAGCACCTGATCACAGATTTCCCTTCTCCAGAACTGTGAGAACATAAGTTTCTGTTGCTTTGGCCACCCGTCTATGGTATTTTGCTATGGCAGTCAAGCAGATAAAGACAATACACATGTACATATTACATATGACTAAGTCTCACACAGTCTCAGGAGTAGACATGCAGAATTATTTTGTAAAAATGGTGATTCAAAACAAAAAGTACCATACTGTAGAGGTGAATAAACTGAATGAGATGTTTTGTGTTTTGTGGTCACAGACATTAACCCTAAATCTAGTCTGCAGAATCATAAATACATTGCATATATCATTTGAGAGTGTGGTTTATACAAATAGCCACTGAAATGTCAGGAAAGATAACTCAAATACACGTTCTCAGAGTGCTGGTTATTTCCATATACCATTCATGAACATTATGACTAATGTTCCCAATATTGATATTGAGATGATAAACATGAAGATGGCTTTTCATGATAAACATGAAGATGATAAACATGAAGATACTGGGACAAGTTGTGTATCAGCCACCAGACTTCAAGTGACACAGTATCTATACTATGATATGGTGAATGTATAAAATGAGCACAAAGGACTTAGCTAGTCACCTCGAGTTATCTGTTTAAAAGAATCTTTAGTTATAGAAGAATTTGTAAGCTAAATAATGAATTAGTAATCTGGATAACTTGAATTATTCTATGACTCTCTACTATTCTGGGGACTTAGGAATGGCCAATGACAAGTCAGCTCACCAACTCTCTTGAAGTTCTTTTTGCTCACCATATCTTTGGGTCTCATACCGAAAAAGTCTCTGCTTCCCAGACTCATCTGCCCGCTCCCCTTCTGTATCAGATTGGCATGCCTTTTTTAAGTTTTCCTCCAAGGTTGTTTGTCCATGTATTCAGGTCAAGTGTCCCCTAAAGGGTGGACTCACAGTGTGTCTCCGCAGGAGCTCCTCCGGATCCCCCTTTTCCTCCAGGCCTTCCTGAGCAATCCGTAGTACCTTCTCCAACTCTGCTCGAGACTCCTCAAACTTCTTCATCAAGCGACTGTTGGTTTCCACGTGCTTCTTCCAGTCTCCAGTTTTCTTTACCATACTCTTGATGTGAAAAACAATCATAATGTGATGCTGCTTTCTCATTACTGAAAGGATCATTTTGTTAGAGGGTATTATTCATTTAAAAAGCACTTGGAAAAAAGACGTTTCATCATCATGGGAATAATTAACTCTTTTCAATATTAATTAATATTAGGTAAAAGAGTAGGACAATGATTGGCTTCCAAACACCAGCAGGTAAGGTGTTTTAGCAAGACCAAAAGCACGAGTGATGGTTTCTTGTCCTCACTCTGCATTTTCCCTGGCTCACAGCTCTAAAGCAGGGAGAGCAAATTACCTGAAAAGCAACATGAACATCTGCAATCTGTCTTTGTAGCCTCGTCTGATCAAAATGCTTTAACACGTTGCTCAAGGTCACAAACTTTTGAACACTTTGACTGCCTTTCTCAATAAGTGTCAAGGTTTTCTTACAGTTTTCTTGACAAGCTAACAGTTCCTATAACGAAATGAAACCCCACAACAATGTTATTTACAAGACAGAGTGAGAGAGAAAGAAAGAGAGTGACCATTACAGATAATAAGAACAACATTATATAGCTTTTAGGCTTCTAACACCAATAAGTAAAACCAAAAGTATGGTGGAACATTTCAAAAGATCTCAATTTTAAACAATCACTGAAGTCAGTGCTTTCTTATATAAGGCATTTAAATGTTACAAAGAGTTTTTTTTTGAGATTTTTAAATACCTCATGTACATTTTATTGTCATTAAGAAAATGATAGAGCATCAAAAGTTGTCTAGGTCTGCATTCCTCTAGTAAGATGATAGGCCTGTGGTTTATTGAGAGAACAATCATGAAATCAATGAATACATATCAGGTTTTAATGTGACTAAACAAATTAAGCATCAATGCACATTCACTTTGCTGAAAGAGATGCACTACATATATATATATAGTATATCCTAAATTTATAATATTTGAAGGTGTACAACCTATCAGCCTTATTAATGAAATGGTAGGGTTCAGATCCTAATAAAAAAAGGCAGCAGACCGATGCACTTGGGGAAGACTTGCAACTGTTGCACATCTGCAGGACAAGATGCAATGGTGACTTACAGACACCTCCACCTCTAACTTGTAGCCTGCAATTGTGATTTTGGCAGTAGACAGCATGGAAATCATTGAGCCCAGCACAAGGCAGAGGGTCATTTTTTGGCTTGAATTACACCATTTGCATTTCAGTATCCTCAACTGCGTTAAAAAAATACTTCAAACTGCTCATTTGGATGCCATTTTTGGATATCCAGATGCAAATATCAAGAGCATGGTTTTTTTGTTTGTTTGTTTTGGGAAAAACAGAATAAAGACATACTTTTTCCTTTTGAAAACTTAGGAGATAAAAGGGTAATATAAGTCCAAAATGTATTATTAGATTTTATTATTAATAATGCTATGAACATTATTTTAATTATGGAAAGATTGTATAATGACAACTTGTACAAATTTAGAAATGTAGGAGATATCACCATGTCTAAAAATGAAAGATAATCTCTATCAATACAATGAGAATGCAGTTTGGTGGTATAATCATTGTGGTTTCACTACAGATAATAATAATAATGCTATCAGTCATATAGTGCCACTTATTATATGCTAGTGACATTATGGTGTATCTAATGTAATATCTGCAATAAGCTTTATACTCAGGTATTATAGCCTTCATCTTAAAGTGAGGAAGTTAAAGCTAATCAAAGCTTCCTAATTTGCAATATTAGATCTAAGATCTGAATATCTGTCAGACTCATTTCAGACACTCTCGGCTCTTTCTACTAATGATGCTACCTTCCTCCCATGAATCTATGTCAATTAATGCAGTGGCAAACCTTTTGTACATTAGTGTCTCTCTCCTCTGATGGATAGGTTCATTATAATAAACCAAATAACTCAATTAACTACAACACTCAGTAGGAGACTGTTATGCATACAATCTGTTTACTAAAAATTAGACAAAGAAAAATGATTATCACATCAAACACATTTCCAGAGTTTCAAGGTTGTTTAAACTGTTGTATTTCAAGAAGCAAAGTAAAGATCTCATAAGTAAGAGGTTATGGATACTGGATGAAAATGGAAAGCAATTGTTTTTATTATATGTATATAAATATATATCAAATTATCTATCTATCTATCTGTTTTCAAAGTATCAAGAAATGAAGGCACATATGCCTTTTTAAGTGAAATTAACCATTTCGTCAATCAGCGAGGCAGCAGGTAATGCCTAAAGCTATGTGTGGGAAGCAACAGTAAATGATTCTCCAAAAGAAAGTCAATATAAGAATGAAAATATTATATCTGTATATATAATATAAATATTTATATATTTTATATAAATATCCTCTCTGTATAAGTTTTATATGTATAAAATTTATATATATTTATCTTTTAGTTATTTAATATAGAGACAGGATATTTATTTAATTTTCTTATAGTGTCTTTCTACTAGCGAACCTAGGGATCACGTTTCATGAACAAAGCCCATAAAAAGTTTAATGTAAATAAATTTTCATTTGTATTTTTAAAAGGATAGACTATATGTGGTCTATTGCTAGTAGACAGGAACTATAAGAAAAGTAAATAAATACAAAGCAGAGAAATAATAGAAAGTCCTTTGATTATGGGTACCCTTAATGTTTGAAGTTAGAGTAGCGGATTTGGCTCCATCTCTATAACACATCCCTTATTTCACAGAGACATTGTGAACTTTGCACTTTCTGTAGTTGGGGCTCAGGATGCATGGCTTACGCATGCACACAGCAGATGTTTATAAATGCTTGCTGAGTATTGCCAGATCACAATGTTGCTCCATTGATAGAAAGGGGTGCTGGGTGCTCAAAACAAACCATTTTTTCTAACTTTGCTCAACTCAGTGAACTTACTGATTCAGATGAATAGAGCCTGGTTTGCACCTGAGTCCAGCTAGACCATTCCCTGGAAACAAACAGCTCACATAGCCCCTCCACTGACAGTGAATGGATTTTCATCTTTGGACAAGACATGTATTTTTGTTTTGAGTTAGTAGTACTATTCTAGAAAAATGTTTCTTGTCCTCACTGAATTTCTATTCCTGTAAGCAACACCCTGGTCTTGTTACACATGCTTTAGAATAATTGTCTCCTGAAAAGGATTGTTCTCACCTGATGTTTTTGTTTAAAAAGGGCACTCGATTGTGCCTCACGCTCAAGAACTGTGATAATTTCATTGATTTTCCCAAGTGAGTCATAAAAGGACGTCATCTGCTTTTCTAATTCCTCCAACGGAATCAACAGCTGCTGAGACTCATAAAGGAGTGGGGAGTAACATTCTTTGACCTTTAAAAACATAAAGACAAAAATTCCATGAAAGACCATTAAGTGCCACTAGCTCAGGGAGCGTTCATAGCTCTGAGGAACATTTTCTTTAGTGACATGATCATTTGGTGCTTACAAATATCCAAAGACATTTCTTTAATGATATTTCCTCTATATTGTCAAATTTTGCTGTGAAAAATAATAGTGCTGTACCACTGAGACAAATAAATGGCTACTGAGTTTTCTCATGAAAATTCATCTAAATCGTCCATCTGGATAGCACTTTCTCATCTAAATGATTGTTTTTAGTGAGCCAGATGGCATCAAATTATACTTCATAAACCATGCAACTCATTTTCACTTTGGCCTTGAAATCTGACCTAAGACAGTCACGAATTATTATTATATTACCTAGACCAACCTGTGTCTTCCAGCTTTGTTTTCAAGAGATTGCCTACTTGAACCCTTGACTGCTGATAAACTTAGAAACCTGTTGACTCACTCTTCCCAGACAGGCCTGTGCTTTCCTGCCTCCCACCAGCTCCATGCTTTGCTGCTCCCTGCTTATCAACATCCTACTCATCCGAAGCACTAAAGTCACACCAATTTATTCATGAAGCTTCCCATGCTAGGGGAGGGCTCTGTAGTCCAAACTGATGCAGCCCTTACCTGTCACTTGTCTTGTAAAATATGTTTTAGTTTATAGACCTGCATTGTCTTAAAGATGAGGCCACTAGCTCCTGGAAATCAAGAGCTCCAGGAGGTGTCTACTCTTCATCCTCCAAGAACTTCCCACCTCTTCTCATACTTTCAGATAATCAGGGAGAGGAAATTAATCAGTATTTGTTAGTAAGCCATTCTTCGTTTTTCATATAGTGTAAAGACAATAATGTTCTAACCAGATGAGGCATATTCCAAAAAATAATCCTTGAAGAAAGTGGGAGAGGGCAACATTTTGCTCTACTGTTAAACATAGAATTATGTATGAAGAAACGTTTTTATGTTCTAGGATATACTGCCTGAAGTATACACTCATCAAAAGAAAGTTACCATCCTGCTACTGCAACAAGTCTCTGATATAATTACCTTGAACAAAACCAAGAGAGTCTACTAATGTGTATACAAATCAGTGTGTTTTATTGATCTCTCCTGGGTAGAAGAGAAAACCTATCAAGATGCTGCATCTGAAACAGTAAAAAGGCAAATGACAATTTGCTTTCTCAGGGGTTGTCCTGAACACCTAAGCATAGCTCAGGCCAAGATGTGCAAGCCCAACTATGGCCCTGAAAGCTGCTGGGGAGTTATCAAATTGGAAATGTTGACTTCAAATTGTACTCATTGTTTAGCAGCTTTTACTAGTAGCCAATATTATCATTATTGCCCACAACCTTTAAATTATAAATAATTCTAACTTGAATGTTAAAATAAAATGAACTGAACATAAATATTCTCATACATACCAGATTGATAGATAAAATTTTCTCTTTTTTATGGTCATGATTTTTCCTATTTTAGCTTTTTGAATGCATTCTTTTTCATTAATTGCCTACCACTGACGTCACAAAGGTTATTCTCTTCCTTTCTACCTTTCTTTCCTATTTAACAGGGTCTTCTACTTTGTTTCTACTTTGTTTTCCCATTCTTCATTTTAAAATATTTCCATTCATTTATTATAATCACTTCTCTCTTTTACTAGAAATTAATTACCCAATCTAGGTGGATTTTGCAAACAATACCATCTTCCTAAAATTCATATTTGGATAGATAACAAATCCCAATGGAACTTCCAAAGCTCTTAAGGAAAATAACTGAATAGACTAGAAAATGCTTATGACTAGTACTTACATCCATCTAGTTCCCTGTGCAGAAAAGGTATAAATGTATATAATCTTTTTTTTTTTTTTGAGACAAAGAGTCTCGCCCTGTCACCTAGGCTGGAGTGAAATGGCGCGATCTGGGCTCACTGCAACCTCTGCCTCCCGGGTTCAAGTGATTCTCCTGCCTCAGGCTCCTGAGTAGCTGGGATTATAGGTGCACGACACCATGCCCGGCTAATTTTTGTATTTTTAAGTAGAGACGATGTTTCATCATGTTGGTCAGGCTGGTCTCGAACTCCTGACCTTGTGATCTGCTCGCCTCGGCCTCCCAAAGTGCTGGGATTATAGGCGTGAGCCACCGCGCCTGGCCTAAATGTATATATTCTAAGCCTAAGTGAGCTCCATGAGATGAGGAGGTCAGAATTTCCACGGCTTTGTGGCTATGCTTGCAGAAAATTGCACAAATAAGTTTGGAGTGGAGATATAGCAAACAAATCTTAACCAATTCTCATTTAAATTTATGATCCCCTCTTCTTCCTCCTCCTCATCTCCTGTTTCTCTTTATCTCTCTTTCCCTCTCTTGGTTTTATCACATGTAACCGTTCCCCAAAAGTATCTAACTTTCTATTAAAATATAGCTATAATACTTCTAAATTAACAGAGGTAATACTTGGTATCAGCATCATAGTTTTATTTTTTTTAATTCATGACAAAGTTACTAAATTGAGAATCCCAATTAGAAACAAAAGCATTGTTAACAAGTAAACACTTTGCCCATGGGGAGAAGGAGGTAGCAAGCAAGCTGAAGGCACTGTTGGTGTCACACAGCCTATTGTGCATTAAATTATTTTCGCACCTTGGTTAGCTGCTCTTTGAGCTTTGACATGGTCGCAAACATTTCTTTTCCTTCTTCTTGGGGGCTTTCTTTGGTAATGAGGTGTGCTGTCTTTGTAATTATCTTGTATTGGGCATCCATCACAGGCACCCTCTGCTCAATATCCTGCATGAATCATTGAAACAGCCAGATTCACACATGACACATTTCCTCTTAACTTCAGGATTCCACAGAAGGCAGAACAAAAATCAATATGCACTGTATAAAATCCAATACTTACACTAAACTTTTGATGATTCCAGTTTTTGCTTCCCTTCATTACTAATAAATATTTGTAATATTATATAGTTAATAAAATTTTCCTTTAAAAGTGACCAAAACATCAAGATTAGCTGAAATGATCTTTGTACTTTCCAAAACAAATCCCATGTTAATGTAGTATGGAAATATAAAATAAAATGTAAATGTATATTTAAAATGTGGGGGAATTCTGACTTTAAAAATTAGAATGGTTTTCTTTAAAAAAAAAAGTAACTCATTGCCATTATAAAAACTTATAAATTAGAAATATTAGGATAATGACAATTTAAATTACTTATAGTCTTCTCCCACAGTAAAAGCCAAAGCCAACATCTTATCTATATATCATTAAGTTTTTTTTTCCTGTGTTTACACCCATTTTAAAATTTTTACAAAGACAAAAGAATGATACTGTTGTTTGCTTTTCTCATGTAACAATATATTGCAAAATCTTACCATGTCATTAAAAATTCTTCCACTACTTCATTTTTGAGAGCTGCAGGCTATTCAAAATATGCAAATACCACAGTTCATGCAATAAATCCTTTATTATTGAAAGTATTTAGGTGCAGGTGCTATCTATAGATGTCTCCTGTTTTTTCCTAATACTTTTTAACTTGGTTGTAGAAAAAAAAATCTCCAAACTGAGAAACAATTTGAAGTTACTTTATATGATCAAGACATGTCTTTTTTATGTTCAATACATTTTTTTCTGACAGGTGCAAATTGGGACATACAGACATGTCAAAATGATGCCCAGGAGACACAGAAACAGCTTTTGCAACGATCTGAATAAACTTGCTGATCTTTCCTCTCACAACAGAGTAGGCTTTTCATTTTGATTCAGAAACCCTCACCTCCAAGTCTTGAATTAATAGCTTGACATTCATAAAAGAGACTTCTAAGGGTTCAGAAAGTTTCTTATGGGCTTCTGTTGCAAAAGCAGACAGGGTAACAACACAGTCTGTGTATTCCTTCTTCATTCTGTCCATCTCATCAGCTTGAGCATACTGTTAAGGAAAGGGAGGAGGGAACATCGTGAAAGCCATTTAGCCGCGACCACTGGAACCACAACTTTCACTTTCACATATTCTCTGGAATTGTTATCCGGTAAGAAAGACTCTAATCTTTGATTCTCATTTTAGATAAATTTGAAGTAAGTCCAATTAGTTTGAAAGAAAAAAAGAAACTAGCATGAAAATGAAGAAATATGATTTGAAATGAGAATCATTCCATATAAGTAGGCTCCATATGTCAACATAATCCTTAATCAAACTAATGCATTTCTGTAATATTCCTCCATTATACATGGAAAAGAATGAATAATCAACCATAAAACACACAGGTTTTAAACATATCTATGCTTTGCCTTAAGAAACCCGTGCTCTAAAAATAGCATTCTCTCTAAACAGACTACTTATCACATTTGTAACACATACACGTTGAGGTTTATATAGATTTGAAAGACATACTTGCTTGACTTCCATAAACAACTCCCTCCACCGCCCATTTAGCAACAGTAATTGCTGCTTCAGGTCACGGGAAACCATCTCATCACAGGTTTCAATTAGAAAATTGCCAGCATCGTTCATGGCAGTATGCTGCTGAATCCAATGAGGTAAATTTCGAAAAAAATCCTAAACAATAAATAATGCACAATATCATAAACCATAAACCAAATATCAGTGACTGATATGAAAGTGACTAAAGTAGGAAAAATATTTTTGTTTTAACATTCATGTGAATTTTAAGATAAATCATAAATCTCTTTAAAATGCACATTTTTGATAAAAAGTTTCAAAATGTGAGCTAGAGATACTGAGTGTCTTTTTTTATAGGAACAGTTGTGCCATATCATTTGCCGAAAACAAAACAAAACATGATGACCATTTTCTGTTATTTCTGTTTTACAGATTAAAAAGCTGAATTTCTGTAAGTGTAAGAGACCTGTGCATAACCTTCAGGCTAGTAAATACCAGTGCCAGAGTCATATAAAAGGCATAATACATTAGGGAAATATATAGCTTCCTTTTTTATTTGTATAAATTGATGGGGTATGAGTACAATTTTGTTACATGCATAGATCGTGTGGTGGTAAAGTTGGGGCTTTTATTCCTTTTTAAAGAAAGAATAGCTTTCTTTAATAATTTCTTTTTGACCTGCTACTTTTGATTTTTAAATTTCAGTGTAGTACATTAAGATAATTAGCAATCATGGAGATAAACCATCGAAGCAAAAAATTTTAAATTAAATATCTGAGTCAAGAGCACTTAGTACAATAACACACTTTCTTATTTATTTAAGGGTTCCCTCTTGGCAATGAAACAGTTTCCAACTCATTTTAAATAAAGCGTATGTGTGCACACGCACACAAACAACACACATCACAGTGAAAAACAAGGATACCAAAGATAATTCAAAATCCATTTCGTAAGCCTTGTGTGGGAGGACTTCCTACATATATAAATAGATTAGAACACTTCTGTTTCTGGTGGTTATATTTCTTTTGATCAAATTAACACGTATGACATCCACTAGGGCACTGCCAGTCTAATCAGAAAAGCCAAAATCTGTATGGGTACATAGTTATTGCCTCCCTCAGCTACACAAGAATAGTTGATCTACATGAAATATGGAATGGTAAAACATTTAAAAGTGATACATCTACTTGTCCAAACAATAATAGATGAACCAATCTCGGATGGCATGTGGTAATTCTAATGCATGCATTTTTAGTATCACTTACATATAAATTGATTTTCCATGTAAAAATGCCAGGCTCCCATTAGGAAGTATATAAGCAGAAATCAGTCCATTTCATGTGACATTTACATATAAGTGACATTAACATAAAACAGTAACTCTCACAGGCACACACACATACACACTTATAACTGGCCAAAAAATAAATCACTCCTACCCAGAATGAGACCCTTGCTTGAAGGCTGATAAAATCCAAAACAGAATATCTAACGAGATACAAATGTCATGGTCCAGTTGTTCAACTGGTGTATGCTACCACATAGATCCAGTAGTATGTGTTTCAGCACTACGTGAAAACAAAGTTGTTTTCATCCTCTCTTAAATCAGGAAATCCATGAAGGCTGGGGCCCTAGACACTCCCCTTCATAGACAGACTTCAGGGTAATATAGTGCCCTCCCCTTTGCTGCCCATTGGATTTACTCAACCCTCCATCAGCTTCTATTAAGCAGTGTATTTATTGGTCTGTTGCTAACCTGAAAGTGCAACTTTTCAGGCAAAGTCAAGATTCTTGAGTGACACTTGTAAATATATGCGACCCCCTAGTGAGCTACGCTGTAAAAGTCTCTCATTTTTACATACATCAAACGTCTTTTCTTTTTGCATGAACCAATCTTACCTTTTTGGCATTTTCTGATTGATTGAGCATTTTTTCAGCATCCTCTAGCCAGGCTTGAAGACTAGCCACTGTATTGCCATAGCGATCCCAGTTAGAGATCACTTCTTCCAGCATGCTCCTCACACTCCTCACTTCTACTGAGAGATTCCTCCACTGAGCGGTGGTTTCATTCATGAATTTCATCACATTCTCAGCTTCTTCCACTGAAACAGATAAAACCAATTATAACCCTTATCTCATATTTTAAATCCTCTACACCTTTTTTTCTATGGTCTTATACATTCGTGTGCAATAGTATCCATCACAAATGCCAGAGTTCATTTCCAACAAATATGACAGACGTAATTACAAATGGAAAACAAATGTATTTTACAAATTGTGTCTTTACACTAATTAATTTCTCATTTACTTGATTGGTAATACTTAACTTATTCTACGCTTTTGCCTTTAATCCTTAGATGCAATTTAGAAAATGAATGCTTATTTTGTTCTCTCTTAGAAGAACACACACACACACACACACACACACACACACACACACACACACAGAATGATTATGCAGGTTAGGCATTGTACAAAGCCAAGGGAACTGAATCCAGTATGTGTTCTCCTGGCCAAGGGCAAGGTCACTCAAAAATTCCACGGAGAGAAAGAATGATCTGATCAGATAGAAACCTGCAGGCTCTAAATTCTACTGCAGTCTACGTTGCAACGAATTCTGTAGTATGTTTTACCTGAACCATCTGCTTTGACATACATCTCAGCTGTCTGTTTCAAGATCTGGTATGTCACCTCATATTGTTCAAAGAACTTGCTATTTTCTATAAAAGACTAGAAAAGGAGGAATGGTTAGAAGATAGCAAACATTAGGCTCATGTAGAATGCCAAAGTCAATTTTCTTCAGTATAGCTATAAGCACAGTTTATCCAAATTTGTTAATCTCAGTCTTCTTGAAAACATAAAATTAATTCCACTGCTACAAATTACCTAAGATCATTCTGAACACATAAATTGATTCCACGCTTTTGATTCTAACCCAGTACAGGACTGAGAAAATATTCTATTTCTTCACCAACCAAGGGTTTGCTTTTTGAAGAGACAGAAATTTCTCCAGAGAACTTGGGTCTAACATTTAGAAAACACTAAATTTAGAAGAACATTTTAAAGTGTCCCACTGTGTCTCAGCTGCGGAATTCTGTTGCTCTTTGAACATTAATCCTGGTGAATGACTGCTCTGAGGAACTCCAGGTTATAAATAAATGACAGTGCACAAATGCTTCCCTTAAAATAAAAAGTCAGTAGAAAAATTGGAAATAATTACATATTCTATCCATGTTATCAATGGTCTCACATTTCAATGACCTATTATAGAAAAATTGCAGTAAGACATGTTTATATATCTATTTGTAATTTATATATATAATAGAATCACTACTGGAAAGTGAATACTATAAAATTGAGAATAGACAAAAAAGTCCTTAGGTAAATATTATTGTTCACTTTTAGGAATATAAAATAATGTGCGTTTCAAAGATTATTATTACTTCTTGAAAGTAGAAAATTAATGCAATTACAGTTAAGAACATATCACCAAAGGCTCTTTAATTTCTTGCGATAGTATAATGAGTTCCTATGATTTGAATCTATTAAAATACTTGATAAATGTCACGGTCATAAATACAAAATTAGCCTTCAAAAACCAGCTGAATTCTTGTATAGCACGCTGATGAATGCTTAATATAGAGACGCAAGACACTTGTGTGCAGAGGAAACATTATTCATACAGCAATTTCATAGAAATCTCTGGATTTTTATTGATAACTGTTTATCATGTTTTGAGATAACATTTTAAAAATTGTATCTATAACATATTTCATATCATTTTATGTTTATAAAGCATTTACTTATAAATTAACTATTCTTCAGGGATAAAGTGAATAGAGAAAGCTGGAATGAGAGGTTCCATGATGAATACTACATTCAATAACTTTAATTGGCTTTATTTTATTTGTTTGAGAAAAAAGTCAGACAATAGTATTCTGATTAATTCACTATTTAGCCTTATATCTTCTTATTACAACCCAGTTGAGAAAAGAATAATTTACTAGAATTTAAATTTTGAATAATTTAACTAAACAAGCAATTCATTATTTGATCAAAAATGGAAAATTATACCTAATGTTCAAGATACTGCGTAAGAAATTGAAGAAATAATTATATTTGGCAAAGTTTAGAAAAGAGTCTGCATTTAGTATTGGTACAAATTTCAAGAAGCTAATAGCAAAACAATTTTTCTAAGTGTCAAAGAAATGGGAAATAATGCATGTGGTGCACAGGAAGACTTAAATATGCTTTTGCTAGAGAAGTTTACAAAATAATTAAAAATGAACAAGTGAGAAAAGCTTATTTCCAATTTAATTTCTGGTCCACGAGGCAGGAAAGAGGGGAGAATGTTTTCAGAAAGAATGTTTTATAAATGCTGTAGACACTCATTAATGTATTTTTGAATTTGGCTATTAGGAAGACTGGATGATTAATTTTTAAAGAAAGATACCTATTTTGTATTTTAAAATTTGTACTGGTCCATTTAATTTGGTTCTTTTTTTCTGAATATGGAGTAAATGCATTCAGCAATATGGATTATTTTATCTATTGAATCACTTTGGCAGAACTGCTAAATCTCCATTTTACTGTAAGCTATTTAGACACACCTGTCAGAAAAATGCAAAAGTAAATACAAATGCATGTTTAAAATAATAATAACAAGATTCATTTATTTCTTTCAAAATAAGGTTGAAACTTGGATCCCAAGTTCAACAAATAAGCCATTTTAGTCAGGGGACTTTTAAAGTTGATGGTGCTTCAAGAAAAGTAAGTGGCATACTTATTTTTGGTATTTAACTTTACTGTTAGTGACTGCATTTCTACTTTCACAAGATGAGTGTAAATATAATAAATATGAAGCTCATCAATTTCACTTGAATGAAACTATGCCAGATTATTCGAGATATTTAAAATTAACATTGAGGAGAGGTTTATCAAGACTATTTACATTAAAATATAATTATGAATAATAAAATGAATATTCACACTATGTTGCATTCACACAGTCCACAATTTCAAGAGCTGTTTTTTTTTTCTTTCATGTGAAAGATTGAAATATTAGCCTCTTTATTCCATGGTGAAATGGAAGCACATGTTTTGGTCATTGTCAACAATTCTGACAGCAAGGACTAAACCAATTACCTTTTGGTTTGCATTACAGCATGCAATCACTTACCAATGGCATGTGGCCTAAATTAATGACAGAAAGGATTTGTGAAGTATTTTCCAGGAATTCTTTAAGCACTCAGTGGCTGCATATCTGAGCTAGGATGTACATTCTCTTTCTCTAACACTTAAAAAAAGTATTCTTTCTTTTTTGCAGGATGGATAAGTCTGAATTGAGAATTGTGACTAAGGAAAATATAATTACGGAAAATTTATGGCCCGAATATTACTTTGGTTATTAGATGATGTAGAAGCATGTAGCTTATTATAATACTTTATTTATTTTTATTTTTTATTTTTATTTTTATTTTTTTGAAATAGAGTCTCACTCTGTAGCTCAGGGTGAAGTGCAGCAGCAAGATCATAGCTCACTGCAGCCATGAACTCCAGGGCTCAAGCCATCCTCCTGCCTCAGCCTCCTGAGTGGTTGAAACTACAGGTGTACACCATGACACCAGGCTAAATTTTTTAAATTTTTTGTAGAGACAGAGTCTCACTATATTTCCCGGGCTGGTCTCAAACTCCTGGCCTCAAGTGACTCTTCAACCTAAGCCTCCCAAAGTGCTAGGATTACAGGTGTGTGTGAGCTGCTGCCCCCAGCCCTTTTTTGGGGGAGTGTGGGGGGTGTAAACCAAGGAAAGAATTGCACTTACAAAACTGACTTTGGTGATTCGTGATTTTATTTGAAAGTTTTCAGCCTCTTTGAAATAGCCTGTTCTATAATGAATGATTTTCCATAACACTCTAAAAGGATAAGAGAGGCTCTATTAGGTGTTAACATAGAATAAAAACAGTATATGTCAGTCTTTGTTCCCTAGAAAAATTCCTACCATTTTATTATTATTATTATTATCATCATCATTATCATTATTAAACATTGGGGAAAGACTAAGCCTTCTAGAAATTAAGTTATTCACAGACACATGGGTGCTCAGTAGCTAAACCACGACCAAACACATTTCTAGTGGCTGGTATCTGCACTTCATCAGTTCCCCACCACTACAACCGTGCTGCCTCATATATAAATAATAGCAACTATGAGGCTTTCACAGTACACTTCCAGGTATGTAAGTGTAAAATATTGTCAGGTATGGACCAATATTAAATCGAACTGATATTTATGTGAATTACATTCTTTAGATCACTAAGACGTAAGATACCATATCAATGATTTGGTCTTTTAAGTTAAAAATTTTTTTTACAATTTTTTTTAGATTGTGATATTCAGCACTTAAGCCCAAGGGCTTTTGATTTGGAAAGATATGGATTCAATTTCTGATTCCACAATTTACCACCTGCAGCGTGTGCCGCCAGGAGCAAGTGACTTGAGTCTATGGAACCTCAGTGCTTCTGCACTGGCTCCTTGGTATCTAAAACAATGTGAAACCCCCAGCCTGTAGGGCCATCACTGAGATGAGAAATGATGCATGTAAAACACTTGGCATGTAGGAAATGCTCCATATTCCACGGTTATCAAAACTGTCAAACAAAATTACCTTAAAACCCTTCACAGAAAAGAAACACGAGTGATAAGTAGGTATTCTTCGGTAGCAGATGAGAGTACTAGGAAATGTTAATTAAAGCATGCTACGTATGTAGGATAATCAGCAATTTTATGAATAGTTATGAAAGTTACAAGGCAGTTTGGAATTAGTAGCTGAGTGAACTTGATGAAGTAGGCAGGGAGTACTAACGTTTTTATCATTAATAATTGTTTATTCACATATCATTTGAGAAAAAGAGAATTATTAATATCATTGTGTTGGAACATTAACCTGGTGGAATAGTCTTATTAGCTGTTTAAATCTGATTGGCTGTTCTGAAATATCCAGAACAAAGACTGTGTCTGGTATAAATAACTACTGGGCTGAGAGGGTATCATTTGGCATGACTAAATCTGAAAATATACATGCATATTTGTATTTCATATTTGAAGAACTAACGTAATTGCTTGAAGCTTAAAATCAAGTTTTTCATAACTTTCCAAAACAACTAAAAATGAGTAAAGGAACATAACAGATTTTGCATTTTGGAACAAATGTTTCCTAGACAATTTTAGTAAATCTAGGGAAAGATTTTACTGTAAAGCAGTTAAATCATTTTTTTCTCAACTGTATGTTGTTCACCCGTCACAGAAAATGAAATTAAAATGTAGCAAAACAGATTATAGTTCTAAGATGCTTCAGTGAAAATATGGTTTCAATAAGTACTTCAAGCAGAACATGTTTTAGAGTCACTGTGACTAATCAAGTTACAAATGGGTTTATATTTTAAAAGGTCATTGATTTATCATAGTATTTGTGTTTAAACATAAATGAAACAGTACAAGACTAAGATACTCTATTAACATTAATTTTATGAGCAAATTTGCATTGAAAATTAATTTGTAGGATGGCCATGTTTAATTAACTAAGAAATAACCTGTCTTTAGTATCTATAATACACTAATTACATGTAAGTGAAAACTGCTAGTTACAGAGCAAACAAATTCTTTCATCAATGCAGGTCTATGATTCTAGTAAACATAGAATTATCTATATTGATAGCCCAAAATGTGAGATAATCTTTAAAAATTAAGTTGGTACAGAGATTCATAGACAAAATGTTACTCTTCCAGGGTGCACACAAGAGGCAATGAAGCCCAGGGAATTACGGTAAAAAAAGACACAGTGGACACAATGTAAAAAAAATAGATAGCTCCCACTTGGACACTTGAGAATGGTTCTAAACTAGTCATAGTTGAATTTTAAAAGACATGAAGGTAATCTTTAAGTATTTTAATGTAGTTGAAATGGTGACCTCCAATAAAAAATGTGGGTATGCCATACAAAAACTTTTTTAAAAAATCAATAAAGCCAGTCAGGATGGTCCCATATGATTAATGCAGCAAAGCATTAAACTAAACTGAACTAGGGGATTTTAAATAATCAAATTCCAAAGAAATAGGTTTAGATTTCAGATAATTCTGAAAAGCTCATAAACTTGTATCTAACCCATTTAACACACGCTATCTTTATGTTTAAATTCAAGAATTAAAATAACAACATCAAAGAAACTGAACCGTGTTGCTAAATCCATGGCTCATAGGAATTCTCTGTCAAAGCACCGGGGACTCACCACGTAGTTTTGTAGAAGCTGCTCCACTGACTCTCTCCTCCCGTACTTAATGATCCAAGACTTCAGCTTTGACTCTGCAAGAACCAGCAGTGAGAGCAGACGGTACTTTAATTCTAAAAATTCCATTTTCATTAGGTGTAGCTCTGATGTGGAGGAAACAAACTGAAACCTAGAAATAAAACAGGGAGAATTTATAGAATGTAACTAATAGTAACAGAACTGATGCTTACTTAACCTGTTACATGTCAGCCTTAAATAGAATGCAGCCACAAGCTCTTCTAACTCTGGCTGATCATTTTCTGGAAATCCGATTCCTTTTCTAGCTCTGGATTTAAAAGCAAAACATGAATGATTGAAGTCTTCGATTTAGTTCTTTCCCCTGCCAACACATCTCTCGTCTGTTTCTTTTATAAGCTGTTTTTGCAATATTACATAATGTTCCTTACAGTACTGAACAAAAATACAGCCTCTGAAGAAACCGTTTCTGTGATTTCTAGGCTGTGGATAAATTCAGAGTCACTCTTTTCAGTTAATAATACATTAGAATGGTGGCATTCTTAGCATGTCTTATGGGAGCCCGCTTTCTATTTACCAAAGGTAGGCGCCTCTGTTAAAAAAAAATCATGAAAAAATAAAACAAATATAAAAAGCATCCACCTAGTGTTTTAAAAAGAGACTTCATTTAAATGCAGATATTCTCTTACCTCTCGGCCATGTCCTCTAATTGATCAGGTGGCACTGGAATCCCGTTAACAGACCTGGTCCGGTAGATTTCATGGAATGCTCTTTTGTGGGCATCTGTGTTTTGAAGCAGATCCTAAGATACAGTTTAAAAAAAATAAAAAATGAAAAACATGTTTCACAGAGGGCTAAGAAGCATAATTTCCAGCCCGCACCGATGAGTCAATGTATTCAACAATTTGATCCCGCTGCCACATTCAGAGGCAGCTTGGTGCCTGTCAAAGGCTCTTACCTTGAATAGGAGCTGGGTGCTTGTACTTAAAACACTATGCTGGAACTGCATCTAATAATTATGCATCTTTAAAACACACATGACACTTGCACAGCAATGCATTCAGACGTTTTAAAGGCACATGATCCAAAGGAAAATGTAATTACTGCTATGAAATGATTTTAGTATTTTTTGCCTTTCTGGATATGTTGGTTTTTAAAAGCTTAAAACTGAGCATGACAAATTGAAACCTTTAATGGCAAAAGAGATTAGGCTTTCTACTGTTATTTTATTTTGAATGCATGCAGACTATTATAAAGTGGTATTTGCTTGCCATCTAAAGTAAATCAATCATATTACAATATATTTTGAAATACCCTTTTGATTAGAAAATTTCAAACAAGTGCAGGGAATACCCCATAGGTAACACAGTGAGAAGATTAAATGTGATGTTAATAAATATTAATTATAGACTGTATAGAACTCCACAGGTTTGATTCATTTATTTAGGTTAATTTGAATCTTCTTTGATTTGTTTGCTGTGTTTTTCATCATTGACAAACTAATTTCTAAAAAGATGTACATATATTTTACACTCCCTCACCAATTTCTCACATAGAAGCAAGGAAGAAGTCAGGTGAAAGGAGATTCATGCCTTAATTTCTAGAGCTTAGTTTGTGTCTTGATTGCAGAATAAATACAGTACTTAAAAATGTGTCACTCATTGAAAAAGTAAGACATATTAGACCACCAAAATAATACATTAAAATTAATATTTTTATTTCATACTAAAATTTAGCAAATTAGATAAATTAGTAGCAAAACCAGCCTAAAATCAAGAGACACATGTGATGGTGGGACAAGTGAAGACTTTTCTATTATAAATTAAAATGTTCAGGTTTGCATATGCTTGCCCACATATGACATTTTAACATGGTAGAAAAACCTTAGGGCCAAACTATTTCTAACCTGATATATTTTGCTATGATCACATTTTGACCTGCTTTGACTCTGAAGGTAAGTGCAGAGATACTCACAAGTCATGTGTGCCTCAAGGGAGGGTACTATGTGAAGCCAAGAACTCATCACAGGACGGTAGAGAACAAACAGGTGTTCTTAGAGCAGCTATTGATGATGAGTATTCTAGCCATTCTCTACCTCCTTTACCACACACAGACACATTACTGTAGCTTATGGTTGGGCTGAAACTTTTGGGCTGAAACTTTCCCAAGTGACTGCAGAGCACACTTGGAGTTATCACCCCAGCTAGCTCTGATTTGTGACAGTTTTTAAGTATCTACTATATTGAAAAAGTCTTTACAAGCTACCCAAACAAAAACATTTTCACACATATGATAAAAGAACTTCTTAGGCCGGGTGTGGTGGCTCATGTCTGTAATCCCCGCACTTTGGGTGGCGGACGCTGGTGGATCACGAGGTCAGGAGTTCGAGATCAGCCTGGCCAACATGGTGAAACCCCGTCTCTACTAAAGATATAAAAAATTAGCCAGGCATGGTGGCGTGCACCTGTAGTCCCAGCTACTTGGAAGGCTGAGGCAGGAGAATCACTTGAACCCAGGAGGTGGAGGTCGCAGTGAGGGAAGATCACACCATTGCACTCCAGCCTGGGCAACAGGGTAAGACTCTGTCTCAAAAAAAAAAAGAACTTCAACAGTTGGCATGATGTCACTGATTCCTCTGAAAGGCCATCTCACTATAAAGCAGCTAGATGCTGGGCAAAATATATGATTTTAATTCACCTTGCTGGGTTCACAGGAAGTAAATGAAATATTTTAGGTCCCCCATTCTTAGTAAAACATGACCCAAAAACTAGATCACAGACCTGTAGGCAAAAAACAAATAGACAAATCCGGATTGTCCTGGGCAAATATCTACACCACTGCTGAGAGAGATTGAGTCTTGGAATGTAAACAGGATGAGGACACTGAAATGAGATCTCCTCCATTTAGTCAGAACCCTCAATGAGGGCTAACATCAGGTTATTAGCAAATGCAAATACAATAGGAGGAAAGCAGAGACCACGAACCACAGGAAAAAACCCACCATGAGAGAGAACCAGCAGAAACAACAAACTTATCATGCTAGAAAAATGTCAATAATTTAATACTTGACAACAATGTGTACGATAAAAAGGAGAGTGGTTTGGTTAAAGTATTCATAATTCCTTATATTGATTAAGAGGAGGTTAAGATATGGCTAACTTTCAATTTTGTTAAATATCTAAGGTCAAATTTTGAGGGCAATCATACTGTACAACTAGAGTTTATAACTTTCATGCTAGTAGAAATAAAACCATGGAATAAGAAAAATGAGGAAGGAGACAAAAAGCAAAACCTCCTTAATCAACTTATAAATAGCTAGAAAGTAGAAAAGAAGAAAAAGTAGAACAGTTAGAAAGCAAAGACTCAGATGCTAGAAACAAATTCAAGTATATCAATAATAATAAATAAATGTGAATAAAGTAGAAATTTACTAGTTAAAAGACAGAGATTACCAGATTGGACAAACAAACAAAACAGAACTATCTTCTTTTTATGAAAGATACACCTAATCATTAAGAACATGGATAGGTTAAAATTAATAAAATGGAACACATGTCAGGCAATTACTAAGAGAAATCTGATATAAACGCATTAATATCAGACAAAACGGATTTCAGAACAGAAGTATTACAAGTACAGACACTCCTTGACTCATGATGGGGTTATGTCCCAATAAAACTCATTGTAAGTTGAAAATATTGTAAGTCAAAAATGTATTTAATACGCCTAAACCAACCAAACATTATAGCTTAGCTTCACCTACATTAAATGTGCTCAGAACACTCACATTAGCCTACAGTTTGGCAAAATTATCTAACATAAAGCCAAATTTTATAATAAAATGTTGAATATCTCATATAAGAATATCATATCACATGTCATTGCTGAATGTATATTGCTTTTGCACCACTGTAAAGTCAAAAATTGTAAGTTGAATCACTATAAGTTGGAAACCACCTATAATTAATTGCATAAAGATTAAACTTTCAACTTACTAGAAGGTACATTATTCCTGAACTTGAGCATGCCCATTAAACCTCAAAATATATAAAGGAAAAACTGATAGAACTGTAAGGAGAACCTGAACTATCAACATCACTGTGGGGTTTATCAACATGCCTCTCTAAATGAGATAGAGCAAAGGAAGCAAGTGTTATAGCAGCTTGTTGGGTAAAGAAGGGAAAGGGCTGCAGGAATGGTCTTTGTAAGAACTTCTGGGGTTTTGATAATGGAAGCCAGCTAGGAATTTTGAGCAGATTGGTGAAATTATCTCAGCTGCATTTTAAGGATCACTGTGGCAATTCTTCTGAAAATACCCTATCCTCCATACGTTTGCTTCCCATGGCTTCTAAGACAACACTGTAGCTGGATTTCCTCCAACTTCACTGGTTGCTCCTTCTCAGACTTTTATTGGTTCTTCTACTCTTCAATCTCTTAATACTGGATTCCCTCCAGGATCAGTCCTTGGTCCCTTGCTCTTCTCTGTATATACTTCTTTATTTAATTTCTCCAGTCTCAGAGCTTTAAACATCCCTCTAGATGCCAATGACTCCGAATTTTTATCTCCAGGCTGTACTTCTTCCCTGAGCTCTCTTACCTATTGCTTACTCCACATATCCTCTTGGATGAGAAAAAGACTCAACATACCCCAAGCTGAATTCCTGATCTTTCCTCCCAAAGCCGCTTCATTGTCTCCTATTCTTGATAGAAACTGTTTTTTCAGTTGCACAGCCCCCAAATCATAGTGCCATTTATGACTCTTCTTCTTTCATGGTATGTATCTAATGCTGAAAATTGTTCTTCCCTCAAAACGTATTCAGTCTGTCCATTTCTCACCATCTCTACAGCTACTTCCCTTGTTCAAAGCACTCTAATTGGATGATGGAAATGGTACCCTGGCTTCTGGTCTCCATTCCTAACCCAGTCTATTCTCACATAGCAGCCATATCATGAAAATACTGTCATTCCTTTGGGAAAAAAAAATGGGGCTGGGTGCTGTGGCTTACGTGTGTAATTCCAGCACTTTAGGAGGGTGGGCAGATCACTTGCACCCAGGAGTTTGAGACCAGGCTGGGCAACATGGTGAAACCCTATCTCTCCAAAAAGTACAAAAATTAGTCAGGTGTGGTGGCCCATGCCTGTAGTCCCACCTACTCGGGAGGCTAAGGTGGAAGGATCACTGGATTCTGGGAGGCAGAGGCTGCAGTGAGCCATGACCACACCACTACACTCCCGCCTGGGCAACAGAGCCAGACCCTATCTAAAAAAAAAAAAAAAAGAAAAGAAAGAAAGAAAGAAAATGGATGAAAAAAGAAGGTTAGAACATTGTGGAGCAAATCAACAATGCCAAAGTGTGATTAAGGAAAGTGAGGCGGTTCAAAGAAACAATATTGGGGAAATATACATAGGCACAGAAAACACCACAAAATACATAAAACAATATTTTGAACAATTTTATGCTAATAATTCTGAAGACTTAGTCAAATGCACACATTTTTAGAAAGTATGCATTATCAATATTGACCCAATTGCAATTTTGAGAACCTGAATATGGGGAGACAACAGTGAAAAAAATCAATAACTCCCACTTTTATGGAGTTGACATTATAGTGCAGAAAATCAAGCAAAAGATAAGATAAATGATTAAAACAGGTAACAGTTGAGATGATGATAAATGCTAAAGAGAAACATCAAATGGGAAAGGGGAAGGGGAGTTTGGGGGAAGTTGTAATTTCAAAAGAGGTGGCCAGAAAAGGGTGGACGAAGAGGGGACCTTTTAGTAAAGGCCTTAAAGAGATGAAGAAGAACATAACGGGAATATCAGTAAGAGGATATTTCAGACTGAGGGATGAGAACATTCCAGAAGGATGGCAAAGGTAAAGACCTCAAGGTAGGGAATATGCTTGCCTGTTTGATGTCATCTTTTCAATGAGGCTTCACTGACAACCCTATTTAAAATTGCAACAACACCTAATATCCCATGTCCTTTTACTTTCTAACCTAAATGTACTTATTTTTTATATTTATTATTTTTATCGGCCTCCTCTCACTAGAAGGTAAATTATCTAAGGGAAGGGATTTTTGTCTGTTTTGCTTACAGATGTATCACAAATGCCTAAAACACTGCTTTGCAACTGAGAAAGTTCAACAGATATTTGTTGAAAGAATAGGGAAGACCAGAAAGGTACAGCCAGGGGAGTAGGAAGGAAACTACAAGTGGCACAATCATAGCTTACCCACTGCAGCCTTTAATTCCTGGGCTCAAGTGATCCTCCTGCCTCAGCCTCCCGAGTAGCTGGGACTACAGGCATGCACCACTATGCCTAATTTTTTATTTTTATTTTTTGTAGAGACAGAGTCTCGCTTTGTTGGCCAGGTTGGTCTCAAACTTCTGGACTCATGTGCTCCTCCTGCCTTGGCTTCTCAACATGCTGGGATTATAAGTATGAGCCACCATGCCTTAAAGAAAGTCTTTCAAGGGTAAAGGGACAACTATGTGAAATGTTTGTGACAGGTGATGTAAGAAGACTGAGAACTGGCCATTGGGTGAGGAATGAGGCAAAGCCTGGTAAACTTCACATGGTAGATGGCAAGATAAAAGCTTGATTGGAATGGATTTTAGAAAGAATGAGAAGAGAATTTAGAAAGAAGAAGGAGCCAATTCTCTCAAAGAGCTTTGCTGTAAAAGGAAGGAAGAAAATTGGACAGTAGCTGGGAGGGGAAGTGGGGCTAAGAAAAAGACTTTTAAAGATGAGTTAATGGCAGCATATTTCTATGTGGATGAGTAAACTCTAACAAAGAAAGAAAGAGAAAAAAATAGAGAAGGGAGGAAGGACAGGAATTACCTTTTGGAGAGAGGGTGGGATCTAATGTACACATAGAGAGGTTGGCCTCGGCCCAGAGCACAGATGGTTCACCCATAGTAACAGAAGTGAAGAGCGCGTATTTGGGCACAGATGCAAGTAGGTGGGTTGATGTGGCCGTGGGAGCTGGTGGAAATTCTTTTCTGATTGCTTCTATTTTCTCAAAGAAAAAGGAAGTAATGTCATCAGCTAAGAGTGAGGATGGGGAGGAGGTGTGGAAGGTTTGAAGAGACAAGATATGAAATAGTTGTCCCAGAAATGAAGAGGGAATGGAGTCGGGAAATGCCTTCTGATTGCCAGGCACCATTAAGGGCCCACTTGGGTTAGTCATCGCGCCTGGGGGTGTGTTTTTCTCCAGCCACAGTCAGCTACATGTGTGTGGGCATGAACTAGGCAAAGAGCTGGGTTTCACCGGCATTGTGTTTTTACCAGGACAGTAAAACAAAGTCAAATACGGACAAGGCAAGCGAGGATGTGGACGAGTGGGGCTTTTACATTGCATTTAAGCAGAGCACAAAGGGAGATGGTGAAGAGAACAGGATACAGTGAAAAGGTGGTAGGGTAACAGATTATAGGGCACAGAGGAGATGAAGCCTTGTCTGACTGGAGAGGAAGGTACTTGACAAAGAGCTTGTGGAGGGGTCTCATTTACTGGTGATGAGCATTCTAGGCTATGACTGTGGAGTGAGTGGCTAGGGTTGGGTGTAGGACAGGATCCTGGGGGAAGAGGTCAAGAACCTGAGAGGTCATGATATTGGGAGGATCATCTCTAGGTTACTGAAGTTATTAAGAATTATGACATGCATTCTCATCCAGGAAATAAAATCTTCAAGAAAGGAAGGCAAGTGACCTAGGTAGGGTTGGTAACTGCAATAAGGATGTGTAGCAAGTGGCAGAGCCTAATGGCTACTTTCATGATTCCTTATGACTGAAAGCCTTACTTTGCCAAATCAATACTAAGAATAATAAATTAGTCAGTATAATCACTCTACAAGTACGATAAGCAATAGCTTTGTGGTCACATTTTAAGCCTAGTGCTGAAGACAACCTGGCTCATCAGCTATGTGACCTTGGGCAAGTCACTTAACCTCTCTCTGCCTACACTTTCCTCATCAGCAAAAAAGGATAATAATACCTATCTCACATCCATCATGTTAAGTGTTTGGTAAAAATCAAATACTTAGGACTGAAACATGGTTAAGTCCTCCATAATAGTTGGCTATGGTTATTGTTATTTTTCTAGATAACTGAACATTAGGGTAACTGGAAAATAGAAAAGATAATACAGGTACAATATGTTTTGCAGAATAAATAAGTTCTTACATATATATACATATATATGTTAATTTTTCAGAAATAGTAAAACAAAACCACTGGCAGAACCATTCACGAAGTGAACTCTCGGAAACACACCTTTAAAAAATGATCTGAATCCAAATTGCAAACGTTGCCTAGGCATTAAGTGTTGAAATTGTGTTACTTTTTTAAAAGGTGTGAAGAATGAAAAAAACCAAGCATTGTAAATTTGATAGCCTGTTCAAGTTTTCTTGACAAAAACCAGAATTACTTTTTAGACCAAGATGGGAAGACAATATTCCCAAACATTCTTGATCATACATCAATGATTCCTAAATTGTGATTTTCCCAATTTATTGCATCTCCAAGTGAGCCCAATATACCAGCACAGAGGTGTTACATCAAATCGAGAGACTGAGTTGGTGCCATTGAGGAAACTTATAATTTTTAGTTGTTTTAATAAGTCAAACTTGGCCAGGCGTGGTAGCTCATGCCTGTAATCCCAGCGCTTTGGGAGGCTGAGGCAGGCGGATCACTTGAGGTCAGGAGTTCAAGGCCAGCCTGGCCAACACGGTGAAACCACATATCTACTAAAAATACAAATATTAGCCAGGCATGGTGGTGGATGCCTGAAATCCCAGCTACATGGGAGGCTGAGGCAGGAGAATCGCTTGAACCTGGGAAGTAGAGGTTGCAACGAGCCAAGATCGCGCCATTGCATTCCAGCCTGAGAGTGACATAGCGAGCCTCCATTTCAATAATAATAATAATTCAAGCTTTTCACCCTCAAAGCTTAGCTTATTATAGGCTCCTAATATATATTTTTCAATAAATGAGAATTGATTTTAAAATTGACAATTTAATTGTTTTATGAGCTACTTTAAGTACCCATGCCCAGGCCTAGTAAAAGTTCCTACCTCCATGAAAAGATCATTCTAATATTCACCTTGAACTTGGCCTGAGCCCCTATCTCTGCTTTTTACCTTTATCTCTTTATTACGTTCCTTAGTTTTCTCTTTAGTCTAGTCCTTTCTGGGTGTTTGTTTGTTTGTTTGCCTCAGATAACCATTTTCTCCAACTCCTGCCCCTCTCTCTCTCTCCCTGATCCACTTCATTTCTGGTTTTTATGCTTTGTTCACTAGACTTTGGCAGAGAGATTGTTCTAGCTGTATTCTTGGGGGTTGGCACAGGGTGTCTCTCTCTCACTGTCTCTCGAGGGAGCTAGAAGGGCTCATGAAGGGCCTGAAATCATATAGCCATTGAAACACACAGACGGCATGTGCATTGGCCAACTTAGGACTCACTCCCCCGTAGGAGATACTACTGCCTATAGTGTGCCTTGAATTAATATTTCTACAAACTGTTATAATTAACTAGTAAATAGCAGTTACATTGTCAGGCATTTTCTCTGTGGTGGGACATTTAAGTCAAAGTCAAAGGTATTATACAAAGAACAATTGCGTAGATGCTTCTCAGACCTCTAGATTGGAGCACCACAAACGCCTGGACCTCGTCTGTGCCCCTCACCTGTTGCCCTGGAGCTGAAAACCTGCACATAGTAGGAATATTTGCTACCATGCCTATTTGCTGAATTAACGTATTTAATTCTCAATAAATATACATTCTACATTTCATTTAAAATTCTAAATTGACTTCTTTAGTATCAAATATTTACATCAATTAAAATAGTTTCATATGTAGGTAACAGGTACACTAGAATCCTAATCCCCACCATTATGTAATATACTCATGTAAGAAACATGCACATGTACCCCCTGAATCTGCAATTTAAAAATAAATAAATAAACAAATGCCAGTTAAGGTAAAAAAATAGTTTCAATTAAGTTTTCCATGAAAAAATTATTGTGTGTTATATATGCTTAGTTGCTAATTTGCTAAAGATGTTATTGTTTGTGTAATACTATTTTCACACTTTCCTCTATTTTTAATATACTGGGGTGGTTCAAAATTGACATGGCCCATGAAACTGATTCAATGCCAGGAAAATTCTTGTGACTTGATCTCGTATGAGGCCTGAACTCTGGGTCCCTTATGGCATAGCTGCCCCCACTTTAGGGCACTAAGGCACAGATAAGCAGGCCCAGCTTTTATTTGTGAGTATCTGCACAGATGAAGAAGACCCCAAAGTCATGCTTGCATCTGAGAAGCCACATGACAGAGAGTTCAGTGTGTGTGTTTGTCCGCATTGGTGGTTGGGGGAGGAGAGGAGCTAAGAGATAATCAGCAACTTTAAAAGTGTCTAAAGGCACTGAGTATCAGAAAAGGCCAAGAGGAAATGGAGGCAGGACCCTGAGTGATGGCCTCTGCAGATCATCAAATCTTGCCGTGGCCATCTGGTTTGATGAGTTTGTCTGAGGTTGAGTCTGTCAAGTTGAAATGGCCAAGATCGGCAATGGCATCACATCTCTGTGTCTCTGTATATCTAGCTCCAAAAGTAAAGCCCCAGAGAGGCATAAAATAATAAAAGGCAATAAAATCTGTTGTAAATTTGCTTTATGATCTTGTCTAGAATACAGGACAGTGTATTTCCTTGGGGTAATTTTTTAAAAATATCAATAATTTGGTGGAAAATATACATGGGCTATACATTGCCCATGTGTAGTCAGGAGTAGAAATCTCTATTTTTCACATACGCAGGAATACCCCACCACATTACAGCAAATGAAGTATACAAATTCAATTGCATAAAATGCAAGATTGCATTAATGTGATGTTAATGAAAAACAGCATTTTTAGTTAGGCCTGTAATATCACAAAACGCAAAGAGGAAATATATTGGAAATTATACCATATACAACTGATCATATATTAAGTTTAAAACATCCCAAATGACTAAGAGACCATTAAAGCCTAACCCCATCACTTTCTACAGCCTCCATTCCTTCTACCCCCACCCCACAACACCAGGACATAAGAACTTTTGCCTGCCTTCCTTGGAGAATGGAGGCAGAAATGAGGTCTGGAGCCAATGGCTGGCCACATTATTATGTAAATGCATACCATCTATGCTATCTTTTGAAAAATAACATATAACAACAGAAATAACAAAGATAGCTGCAGATGAAAAAAATACCACACAGGTATGGAAAATATCTCAGGAAATCAACCCACTGGAACCGTCATTAACCAGTGTAAGAAAGAAACAATCAAATTAGAGAACTCTAAGAAGGTGTGACGTCTCTGATCATGTAGAATTAATATTTGGGGCATCCCCGCCACAGCAGGTTGTAACTAGGCTACCTCTCCAGACCACACTAGGGCTGTTATGCTGCAAGGTTTTCCAACCAGAATTTTTACCTTATGTTGCTCAAGTTTCCGTTGTATCGTGTTTGCTGTTTCCTCGTGGACCTGTTGAATGGTTATTTCCTCTCTCAGGGCCACCTCCGCTCTGTACAGCCAGGCACCTATGGTGCCCAGAGGTGCAGGAAGAGATTTATCCAGCTGTATATGCCAGTCAAAGAGCTGAAATTTAAAAAGCAGAAAAGTAAAATATCTTTAATACAGATGGCAATTTATAAAATTACACCCAAATAATAGTAAAGCATACATAAAGCTTTAAGTTAATGATTTCAGGCTAAGTTAATAAATATCAAATAAGCAAATGTCTGTGTTCTGAGTTTGACACTTTAGGGATGGGGAGAAAATTATAGTTAAAAGCAAATTTTGAAGAAACTGAAAATACATCTTAAACACGGAAGAATATTATCAGAAGTGTAAGCAATTTTCCTCTTACAGGAGTAGCATGAAGCACCCACTGATTTTCAGTGTGGCTTTTGCTGAAAGGGAAGGGATCAGGTTTGGTGACATGCTTGGAGGATGCAGCAGTTATACAGCTGGCACATGTGTATCTTGGTCGTCGGAATGAGAATCCCAGTAAAACCTCCCACATGATCAGAACAAGTTCAGAAAAATGAGGATTATCTAAGCAGCTCTGGACAAAGATGGGTTTAAAGGATTCTTTCTATAATCCTATGATTGTCTACCCTTCTCTCCATCTCTTCCATTTTACCCAATTCTCAGACACATTTCCTAGCTTATTGGAAAGCCAGGTGGGATGAGTTGAGGTGCTTAGGAACTAGCCTATTCTTTAATGGAGTCACTAGAAAAAATGAGACTATCAAAAAAAATTAGGCTGGGTGCAGTGGCTCACTCCAGTAATCCCAGAAATTTGGGAAGCCAAGATGAGTGAGATGCTTGAGCCCAGGAGTTTAAAACCACCCTGGGCAAGATAGTGAGATCTCATCTCTAAAAAAAAAAAAAAAAAAAATTAGCCAAGTATGGTGGTACATGCCTGTGGTCCCAGCTACTTGGGAGGCTGAGGTAGGATGATTGCTTGAGCCAAGGAGGTTGAAGCTGCAGTGAGCTGTGATTGTGCCACTGCACTTTAGCCTGGGTGACAGAGCAAGACACTATCTCAAAAACAAAATAAAATAAAATAAAGAATATATGGTAAGTTCAAGACAAATATTCTTATTAGTGATAGAAGTGTTCCAGGGGTTTGAAATCTTGGCCTTTAAGCATGAGGAATATGAATATGAAAGATACTGAGCAATTTTCCTTCAGATTCATGATCAGATAAAAAGAGATGCTTGAATTAAAGAATGCAAAACTGTATGTCAACACAGGAAGGTCATTAACTGTTGATGAAACATGATTTTGGAATACAAGAAGTTGCTGTGGCTCCGCTCTGGAGAATCTGCTACAAGACCAGAGAGTCACCTCTTCTAAACCACCCAGAAGGAAGTTGTGTAAAGTGTGAAGTGATCCAGATGGTCTCAGGATTTTAATCTATCATCTAGTTAATGGCTGATATCACATAGAGGGAAGCCAAGGCAAGAAAATAGCTGTTAAACCAAAGACTTCCATTAACTTACAGGAAAACTAGACAAGGAGGCAAAGATTCTCCCATAGTTAAGTCTTTCTAGCCTCAGACAGAGGCAGTAGAACCTGTTGCCATATCACTGTGTAGAAATAGATGATGAAAAATATTCTTTTCTAAATTTATTAAGCTCAGTACAACTAATTGTGGGAGAACTTACCCTGGAGGTCACTCTATCCCAAGATTGTTTTACCAATGCTTGGTCAAGTGACAATTTACCGTCTCTGTGTAATGGTTGTATTAAATGTTCAATCTGTTTCCTCTTCATTTCATATTGAACTCTGAAGTGCTTAAATGACTAAAAGAGGAAAAACAGCAACAGTATGGCAATGAGTCAAAAAAAGCAAAAGCAAAGGAAAGCACATTTCCTAAATAACAATCTTTTCTATTTGGATAACACTCAATATATGTTGTTGATAATAATAATGGTAGTTATGATACTAATAGCAGCTGTCATTCATCAAGCCCTGACATAGCTTGACCCTGTGCTAAGTGCTTTCTTCATATTATCCTCTCTGGTTCTCTCTATCACCCCACACATGCATTATTATTCTGAAGCCCAGAAATGACTTATCAAGGACAAGTAGTAGAGGTAGGACTAAAGCCTAGGATTTCTCATTTCTAGTAAAGTAATTTGTGTACCAGTATATGTGTGTCAGGAAATCATAGTAAACAGGAGTATAAATCTTAGCTAATAATCAAGATAGTTGCTTTACTTCAAGTACCACACAATTTACAAATAGAAATTGCATATATCAAAATAATGCAGAATTAAAGCTGTCTAGATTTGTGTTTAAGTAAGCCTGCATAAAGAGGTTTACTTTAGGGGACCATGTTTACATGATAATCCTTTGCTTTAATTTCATGGTATTAAAATATTAAGTATATCACAGTACAGTTGACATCAATGTATTATATGTAGACTTAACTATAAGCTTAATGCTAACATTAAAACAATTTTTAAAGTTTTATATTTTACATTAATTAAATTAACCCATCCTAAAATATGACTCCAAATCTAAACATAAAATGAAAATATAATTAAAATGTGCAATTATGTTACAGGAGAATGGCCCCACAAAAGTTAGCAGATAACACAACTAAAAGAATTTCAAAATTATAAACAAACATGTAAATTCACATGAAGAACACTGGGGGGAGATAGTGAACTAGAATTTTACCTACAAGGTTTTCTTCCATTTTCTCTAACTGAATGGAATTTTAAAAATACCAAAACATAGGCTGGGCACGGTGTCTCACACCTGTAATCCCAGCACTTTTGGAGATCGAGGCGGGCGGATCATGAGGTCAAGAGATTGAGACCATCCTGGCCAACATGGTGAAACCCCGTCTCCATTAAAAATACAAAAATTAGCTGAGCGTAGTGGCGCATGTCTGTAGTTCCAGCTACTCAGGAGGCTGAGGCAGGAGAATCGCTTGAACCTGGGAGGCAGAGGTTGCAGTGAGCTGAGATCACGATCATGCCACTACACTCCAGCTTGGCGACAGAGTGAGACTCTGTCTAAAAAAAAAATATTAAAAAAAACAAAAAATAAAAATAAATTTAAAAACAAAACAAAACATAAAATCAACTTTTAAATTTTATTCCACAGGATTCTGAGTGAAAAAACTGGAAAATGCAGCATTTGCTACAGATTGAAAGAGATTTAAAATGCTGATTACAGAATGTAAAGATGAAATGAAATTTTCCCTAAATTCAGATTTCAGATAGACTCTAAACCCATTTTTAAGAGACTAGTGATCACCTTCGGGCTGAAAGGAGGATTTCTGTTTTCTGTTTTTCTAAGCCTTTGTTTCCCTCATGAACTAGCATCTGTATAACAGATAGCTTTATAACTTGGAATTTATTTTTTGATAATTGGTGCCAAACCTAAACCTCATCAGTGGACTAAATAAGTATATTCACTCTGTTCTTGCAATTCTTTTCTCCATTTACTGGCTTAATCATTTTTTAATGGATCTCAGCCCAGAAAATTTTATTTTGGGGAAAAAAGCTTACACTGAATTTCAAAGCAAAAGAGTACATGCATATTAACCACATATTTATTGCTTTGCTAAGTTTGACAAATATAATATTGATGCTATCATCCACCTAAATTCAGGCATATTTTAAAGATACGATTATATAAAATCACTAATGCCATAGATAAATCTTTTGTCTACCATGTTGAAGTTCTCACTTCATTTGACCTTTTTCTGTAGCAGAAATGACTGAAATATGATGTCGAGTAGAATATATTACAGAATATAATTCAGAATATACTATATTTAATTTTGCCACTAAAATGGACTGATGTTTTACATTGGGGAAAATGATAATGCTGCATCAAATAAATCACAATTTTTATTAATTTTTATTTTTTCTTCAACTTTTATTTTAAGTTCTAGGGTACATGTACAGGAAGATTTGTTACATAGGTAATCATGTGCCATGGTGGTTTGCTGCACAGATCAACCCATCATCTAGGTACTAAGCCCAGCATCCATTAGCTATTCTTCCTGATGCTCTCCTTCTCCCACTCCCCCACAGGCCCCAGTGTGTGTTGTTCCTCCACGTGTCCATGTGTACTCATTGTTCAGCTCCCACTTATAAGTGAGAACATGCAGGGTTTGGTTTTCTGTTCCTGCATTAGTTTGCTGAGGATAATGACTCCCAGTTCCATCCATGTCCCTGCAAAGGGCATGATCTTGTTCCTTTATATGGCAGCCTAGTATTCCATGGCATATATGTACCACATTTTATTTCTCCAGTCTACATTGATGGGCATTTGGGTTGATTCTGTGTCTTTGCTATTGAAATCACACTTTTTAAATGGGAATAAACCGTGTTTTGTGTCTTGGAAGTGAAAATCAGAAGCAGAAGTCCAACTAATGACACTGAAGTCAGACTGGAGAAAAACATTAACTCTGAGCTCAAATGGAATGCAATGGTGTTGGACTAGGCAGGTCGCAGTCGAAACTGATCCCTTTAATGGACCCTCCAATACTCACGTTGCAATCCTTTGTTAAATTCAGTTTATTTTATACTAATTTTCAATTTGACTCAAATCTTTGTTCTTGGTAGATTTTTGGGTTAGGTGAGATCTATAAGATCATGAGTTCTGGCCGGGCATGGTGGCTCACACCTGTAATCCCAGCACTTTGGGAGGCCGAGGCAGGTGGATCCCGAGGTCAGGAGATTGAGACCATCCTGGCTAACATGGTGAAACCCGTCTCTACTAAAAATACAAAAAATTAGCTAGGTGTGGTGGTGGGCGCCTGTAGTCCCAGCTACTCGGGAGGCTGAGGCAGGAGAATGGTGTGAACCCAGGAGGCGGAGCTTGCAGTGAGCCAAGATCATGCCATTGCACTCTAGCCTGGGAGACAGAGTGAGACTCCGTCTCAAAAAAAAAAAAAAAAAAAAAAAAACATGAGTTCTATAAAGACAATGACTCTGCATTTGTTTTCCAAGTCATCTATAAGACTGAGTTATGGAAAAGTGATGAAGCCTCAGTGCTCCATATATAGTGTGGACACAATGCAACTTAAGACTATCTACATAAGTTAGAAATACAATTATTAAATTATATGCAAACTTAGGGTAATGAATGTTATGTCTTTAAAGACCTTTCTCATTAATGTAATTTGAAGCATTAAATGGAGATCAAATGACATATATAAATATTAGTCAAAAATAGCTTTTGAAAAATTCAAAAATCTTCTCCATACATTACCTGATATTTATCCTTTAAATTTGATTCCACCATCTGTGCTCTTGTCAAGTCTCTCTCAAATTGTTCTATCCAAACTTTCATTTCCTTAAAAATTAGCCTGTCTTCTCTCTGGAAATGAGGAGACATTACAATTTTATTAGTATCTGTGCATTTATTTAATTGCTGATTAATATTTGACTGATTCTAGAAGAGACTTAATATTTAGTAAGTCCCAACTGTCTCTGAAAAATTTCCTTTCTCCTCACCCCCACCTTTAGGACAGTAAGAAGCAAAAGTTAACTCTAGAAAAGTACCTTAGTTATCTTATTGAATAACGAAATTAACCAACTCCATTTTTTTTTTTTGCCAAGTAACGCTAATTTAATAAAGAAAATGTGACCAGGAGGGAATTTCCTAAGTACACAAATAATAAGAGTAATAGCTGGAGTAGAAACACAGTCCTGTGGGTTGCTTCCTACCCAAAGCCATTGGTAACCCAGAAGACAGTTCTAGATGGGATTCATTTTGACTGAATTTGAGGAGTTACACCCAGAATACCATTAGGTGACTTGTCTATATTACTATTTAAACTGATATTAGGTATTACAATCTCCATGTGGACAGAAAACACATTTATCTTGTTCAACACAGTATTCCTAGACCCTGGGAACATAATACCTATTAGAGATTTATCAAGTTATTTGGTGAATAAATGTATCCAGGTCACCACTCATCTCAAAAATGAAAAATAAAATTGGGATTTTCATACTTATTTTCACAAATAATGACAAGGGCCATTCTATAATAGCACTGATTTAGTGAAAATATCCTAACTTTTCATCAAGATGTAGTGTCTCATAAGAATGCCAAGTATTCATAATCATACTGTACATGATTTTTCATCATTTACAAAATGCAACTCCAGCATCTCACTTGCTGCTGACAGTGCTGTGACACAGGTAAAATGACTGTTCCCCTTGGCAGGTGATGTTTCAGAATGGAAAGAATGCCATTTATGGAGGCAGGCTAAACTGGTTTCAAATTCTGGCTTTGCCATGCATTAGCTCTGTGAGCTTGGTGTATCTTTTTTTTTGTTTTTTTCGTTAACCTCTCTACTGTTGTACTACAGGATGTACTAAAGGGTGTGTTAAATCATCACGGACCCTTTCAATGGTTTTGCTGAGAATTAGAGGTAATCTATGTAGCATGTCTAGTACAGAGGTTGTCACATTCTCATGATCCATGCCTTCTCTCACTTTCTTGTCTTGCAAAAGCAGTTGTCTTCTGCCTAAACACTTACCACATTTTCCCTTGGATAATGCCTTTTTCAGAACTCGGCTCAGGCACAACCTACTCTAGGAAGATTTTCTAACCCAGAAGTCTGAGTGAGGGCATCTGTTTCCTATGCCAGTGGTTCTCTCACTTAGTACACACTAGAAATCATCTGAGGGGTTATAAAAACACAAATTGCTGGGCACCACCCCCAGAGTTTCTGGCTGAGTGGATGTTGGGCAGAGCCAAAAATCCGTATGTCTAAGTTCCCAAGTGAATCTGATGCTGCTGGTGAAGGAATCCTATATTGAGAACACTTCTCTATGATCCTGTGACAACCTCAGCGCTAATATTCACCCAAATGCATTATATAAAGTCAGCCCTCTGTTTTCTTAGATCCAATCAATAGCAGATTGAAAATATTCAGAAAATAAACAATAAAAATAACAATACAGCAACAAAGATAATACAAACAAAATACAACACAGTATAACAGCTATTTAAATAGCATTTACATTGTGTTAGGTATTATACATAATCTACAGATTAAAGTATATGGGAGGATATGTGTAGGTTATATGCAAATACTACACTATTTTATATCAGGAACCTGAGCATCATAAATTTTGCTATCTTGGGGGTCCTGGAACCAATCCCTTGTGAATATCTAGGGACGACTACACAAAATCCTTGTCAGGCCTCTGAGCCCAAGTCTGCACGTATACATCCAGATGGCCTGAGGCAACTGAAGAACCACAAAATAAGTGAAAATGGCTGGTTCCTGCCTTAACCGATGACATTCCACCATTGTGATTTGTTCCTGCCCCATCCTAACTGATCAATCGATCTTGTGAAATTCTTTCTCTGGACAATGAATCTCGGAAGCTCCCCATTCAGCACCTTGTAACCCCTGCCTCTGTCTGCAAGAGAAAAACCCCCTATGACTGTAATTTTCCACTACCCACCCAAATCCTATAAAACTGCCCCACCCCTATCTACCTTTGCTGACTCCTTTTTCAGACTCAGTCGGCCTGCACTTGGGTGATTAAAAAGCTTTATTGCTCGCACAAAGCCTGTTTGGTGGGCTCTTCACACGGACACACGTGACATTTGGTGCTGAAGATCTGGGACAGGGGGATTCCTTCAGGAGACCAGTCCCCTGTCCTCACCCTCACTCCATGAGAAGATCCACCTATGACCTTGGGTCCTCAGGCCAGCCCAAGGAACATCTTACCAATCTCAAATCGGGCAAGCGGTCTTTTCACTCTCTTCTCCAGCTTCTCTCGCTACCTTTCAATCTCCCTGTCCTTTCAACTCCAGTTATTTTTCCTCTCTAATAGAGACAAAGGAGACACACTTTATCTGTGGACACAAAACTCTGGCGTGGGTCACGGACTTGGGAAGACAGTCTTCCCTTGGTGTTTAATCACCGTGTGGACGCCTGCCCTGATCATTCACCCACATTCCATTGGTGTCTGATCACTGTGGGGATGCCTGCCTGATTATTCACCCACATTCCACTAGTGTCTGATCACTGTGGGGATGCCTGCCTTGGTCATTCACCCACATTCCCTTGGTGGCAAGTCAATTGTGGGGACGCCTGCTTTGGCTGCTCACCCACATTACAGCCCAGGGCTGCTCACCACCCCCTTCTCTGTGTCTCTACCTTTCTCTTTAAACTTACCTCCTTCACTATGGGCAAGCTTCCACCCTCCATTCCCCCTTCTTCTCCCTTAGCCTGTGTTCTCAAGAACTTAAAACCTCTTCATCTCACGCCTGACCTAAAACCTTACCGCCTTATTTTCTTCTGCAACACCACTTGGCCCCAATACAAGCTCAACAATGGTTCTAAATGGCCAGAAAACAGCACTTTTGATTTCTCCATCTTACAAGACCTGGATGATTTTTGTCGAAAAATGTGCAAATGGTCTGAGGTGCCTGACATCCAGGCATTCTTTTACACATCAGTCCCTCCCTAGTCTCTGCTCCCAGTGCGACTCGTCACAAATCTTTCTTCTTTCTCTCCTGTCTGTTCCTTCAGTTTCCACCCCAAGCTCTGAGTCCTTTGAATCCTCCTTTTCTATGGACCCATCTGACCTCTCCCCTCCTCCCCAGGCTGCTCCTCGCCAGGCTGAGCCAGGTCCTAATTCTTCCTCAGCCTCCACTCCCCAGCCCTATAATCCTTCTATCACCTCCCCCTCCTCACACCCTGTCTGGCTTATAGTTTTGTTCCACAACTAGCCCTCCCCGACCTGCCCAACAATTTCCTCTTACAGAGGTGGCTGCAGCTCAAGGCAGAGTCAAGGTTAACCCTCCTTTTTCTTTATCTGACCTCTCTCAAATCAGTTAGCGTTTAGGCTCTTTTTCATCAAATATAAAAGCCCAGCCCAGTTCATGGCCTGTTTGGCAACAACCCTTAGATGCTTTACCGCCCTAGACCCAGAGGGGCCAGAAGGCCATTCTATTCTCAATATGCATTTTATTACTCAACCCACTCCCAACATTAGAAAAAGCTCCAAAAATTAGATTCTGGCCCTCAAACCCCACAACAAGACTTAATCAATCTCGCCTTCAAGGTGTACAATAATAGAGAAGAGGCAGCCAAGTGGCAACTTATTTCTGAGTTGCAATTACTTGCCTCCACTGTGAGAGAAACCCCAGCCACATCTCCAGCACACAAGAACTTCAAAATACCTAAACCACAGTGGCCAGGCATTCCTCCAGGACCTTCTCCCCCAGGATCTTGCTTCAAGTGCTGGAAATCTGGCCACTGGGCCAAGGAATGCCCACAGCCTGGGATTCCTCCTAAGCCATGTCCCACTTGTGCAGGAACCCACTGGAAATAGGACTGTCCAACTTGCCTGGAAGCCACTCCCAGAGCCCCTGGAACTCTGGCCCAAGGCTCTCTGACTGACTCCTTCCCAGATCTTCTCAGCTGAGCGGCTGAAGACTGACACAGCCCAATCACCTCGGAAGCCTCCTGGACCATCACAGATGCTTTAGGTAACTCTTACAGTGGAGTGTAAGTCCATACCCTTCTTAATCAATACAGAGGCTACCCACTCCACATTACCTTCTTTTCAAGGGCCTGTTTACCTTGCCCCCATAACTGTTGTGGATATTGATGGCCAGGCTGCTGGACCCTTTAAAACTCCCCCACTCTGGTGTCAACTTGGAAAACATTCTTTTATGCCTCTTTTTTAGTTATCCCCATCTGCCCAGTTCCCTTATTAGATCAAGACATTTTAAGTAAATTATCTGCTTCTCTGACTATTCCTGGGCTACAGCCACATCTCATTGCTACCCTTTCCCCTGTTCAAAACCTCCTTCATGTCTTCCTCTTGTATCCCCTGCACCTTAACCCACAAGTATGAGACAACTCTACTCCCTCCCTAGCAATTGACCACATGCACATTACTATCCCATTAAAATCTAATCATCCTTACCCTGCTCAACACCAGTATCCCATCCCACAACAGGCTTTGAGAGGACTAAAGCCTGTCCAGGATCTTCACCTTATCAACAAAATTGTCTTGCCTATCCACCCCGTGGTGCCAAACCCATATACTCTCCTATCCTCAATACCTCCCTCCACAACCCCTTATTCTGTTCTGGATTTCAAAGATGCTTTCTTTGCTATTCCTTTACACCCTTCATCCCAGCCTCTCTTCGCTTTCATTTGGACTGACCCTGATACCCATCAGTCTCAGCAACTTACCTGGGCTGTACTGCTGCAAGGCTTCAGGGACAGTGCCCATTACTTCAGTCAAGCCCTTTCTCATACTTTACTTTCTTTCTGTCCATCTGCTTCTCACCTTATTGAATATTTTGACAACCTTCTACTTTATAGCCCCTCCTACAGATCTTCCCAATAGGACACCCTCCTGCTCCTCCAACATCTATTCTCAAAAGGATAATGCAACTCCCCCATCAAAGCCCAAATTTCTTCCTCATCCATTACCTATCTCAGCATAATTCTTCATAAAAGCACACATGCTCTCCCTGCTGATCGTGTCCGGCTAATCTCCCAAACCCCAACCCCTTCTACAAAGAAACAACTCCTTTCCTTCCTAGGCATAGTTAGGTACTTTCGCCTTTGGATATCTGTTTTTGCCATCCTGACTAAACCATTATACAAAAGGAAACCTAGCTGACCCCATAGATCCTAAATCCTTTCCCCACTCGTCTTTCCGTTCCTTAAAAACTGTCCTAAAAGCTGCTCCCACACTAGCTCTCCCTAACTCATCCCAACCCTTTTCATTACACGCAGCCAAAGTACAGGACTGTGCAGTCAGAATTCTTACACAAGAGCCAAGACTGCACTCTGTAGCCTTTCTATCCGAACAACCTGACCGCACAGTTCTGAGCTGGCCTTCATGTCTGTATGCAGTGACAGCCACCGCTTTAATACTTTTAGAGGCCATCAAAATCACAAGCTATGCTCCGTTTACTCTACAGTTCCCATAACTTTCAAAATCTATTTTCCTCCTCACACTTGATGCGTATACTTTCTGCTCCCTAGCTCCTTCAACTGTACTCACTATTTGTTGAATCTCCCACAATTACCATTGTTCCTGGCCTGGACTTCAATCTGGCCTCCCACATTATTCCTGCTACCACACCTGACCCCCATGATTGTATCTCTCTGATCCACCTGGCATTCACTCCGTTTCCCCATATTTCCTTCTTTCCTGTTCCTCACCCTGATCACACTTGGTTTATTGATGGCAGTTCCACCAGGCCTAATTGCCACTCACCAGCAAAGGCAGGCTATGCTATAGTATCTTCCACATCTATCATTCAGGCTACTGCTCCGCCCTCCTCCACTACCTCTCAGCAAGCCAAACTCATTGCCTTAACTCAGGCCCTCACTCTTGCAAAGGGACTACACGTCAATATTTATACTGACTCTAAATATGCCTTCCATATCCTGCACCACCATGCTGTTACATGGGCTGAAAGAGTTTTCCTCACCATGCAAGGGTCCTCCATCGTTAATGACTCTTTAATAAAAACTCTTCTCAAGGCTGCTTTACTTCCGAAGGAAGCTGGAGTCCTTCACTGCAAAGGCCATCAAAAGGCCTCAGACCCCATTGCTCAAGGCAACAATTATGCTGATAAGACAGCTAAAGAAGCAGCCAGTATTCCTACTTATGTCCCTCATGGCCAGTTTTTCTCCTTCTCATCAGTCACTCCTACTCACTCTCCCACTGACGTTTCCACCTATCAATCCCTCCCTACTCAAGGCAAATAGTTCTTGGACCAAGGAAAATTCCTCCTTCCAGCCTTACAGCTCATTCCATTCTATCGTTTTTCATAACCTCCTCCATGTAGGTTACAAGCCATTAGCCCGCCTCTTAGAACCTCTCATTTCCTTTCCATCATGGAAATCTATCCTCAAGGAAATCACTTCTCAGTGTTCCATTTGCTATTCTCCCACTCCTCAGGGAGTTCGCCCCTGCCCGGGATTGGCAGATTGACTTTACCCACATGCCCCGAGTCAGGAAACTAAAATATCTCTTGGTCTGTGCAGACACTTTCACTGGATGGGTAGAGGCCTTTCCCTCAGGGTCTGAGAAGGCCACCGTGGTCATCTCCTCCCTTCTGTTGACATAATTCCTCAATTTAGCCTCCCGCGCTACCCAGTTGTCCCATCAATCCCCATTACAACTTCTAATGGCTGCTGCCCTAGCTGGATCCCTAGTATTAGATATGAGTTCTAAATTTCTTTTCAAAGAATCAATATGTCAGTAGGTTCAATTCTTTGCCTTCTACTTTTAAACTTAACTTCCTCGTAAAGCAAACTTTTTCAATTACCTGCTCCACCCTGACTCATTTCAATCACCCGCTCCACCCTGACTCATTCCGATTACCTGCTCCACCCTGACTCATTCTGATTACCTGTTCCACCCTGACTCATTCAAATGACCTGCTGTCATAACCATTTTTCCTGCCAAACCACTCACCCTGTCACTCTCTTTAAATTAGCCAATTGAAATTAGTTTAGCCTGTGCGGTCTAACCCTAGCCAATAGGGGAAGGATGCAGCAGCAGGGGCCACATGCATCAGGGATAAGAACCCCTTCCCGTCCCTTGTCCAAGTGTGTGCTCACCATTGCTCCATCTGTAAGGGTGCAACCTTCTATAGAAGTAACTTGCCTTGCTGAGAATTAAAAAGAAAATTTTATATTCGAGTGCTATTTCTTTTGTGGCACAGAAACTTCATATATAATACTAGGAGTCTGGGTACAAGACACCTCTTTTAGTGCTCTTTCTCATTTTTTCACTTTGCATTTCCAGTGTTGCCTTGCACAAGGTCTCTTCTTCTGTGACTCCTCTACCTACATGTGTCTACCTGCTAATAGGACAGGCACGTGCACACTAGTTTTCCTTACTCCCAAAATTCAATTTGCAAATAGGACCGAACAGCTTCCTCTTCCCCTCATGACACCAACACTTCACCACTATTTTGTTTTATTTTTCTTATTAATATAAGAAGACAGGAATAGGCCTCGACTTACTGCTGAAAAAGGAGAACTCTGTATATTTTTAAATGAAGAGTGTTGTTTTTACCCAAATCAATCTGGCCTGGTGTATGACAACATAAAAAAACTCAAGGATAGAGTCCAAAAACTTGCCAACCAAGCAAATAATTACGCTGAACCACCTTGGGCACTCTCCAACTGGATGTCCTGGTTCCTCCCAGTTCTTAGTCCTTTATTACCTCTTTTTCTCCTTCTCTTATTCAGACCTTGTGTCTTCTGTTTAGTTTCTCAACTCATACAAAACCACATCCAGGCCATCACCAATCATTCTACATGACAAATGCTCCTTCTAACAACCCCACGATATCACCCCTTACCCCAAAATCTTTCTTCAGTTTAATCTCTCCCACTCTAGGTTCCCACATCAGCCCAATCCTGCTCGAAGCAGCCCTGAGAAACAACCCCCACAAATTTTCAATGCCCCAACACTTCACCACTATTTTGTTTTGTTTTTCTTATTAATATAAGAAGACAGGAATGTCAGGTCTCTGAGTCCAAGTCTGCACGTATACATTCAGATGGCTGAGGCAACTGAAGAACCACAAAAGAAGTGAAAATGGCTGGTTCCTGCCTTAACCGATGACATTCCACCATTGTGGTTTGTTCCTGCCCCACCCTAACTGGTCAATTGACCTTGTGAAATTCTTTCTCCTGGACAATGAATCTCGGAAGCTCCCCACCGAGCACCTTGTAACACCTGCCCCTGTCTGCAAGAGAAAAAACCCCTTTGACTGTAATTTTCCACTACCCACCCAAATCCTATAAAACTGCCCCACCTCTGTCTCCCTTTGCTGACTCCTTTTTCGGACTCAGTCTGCCTGCACTTGGGTGATTAAAAAGCTTTATTGCTCGTACAAAGCCTGTTTGGTGGGCTCTTCACATGGACACGTTTGACACTCCTTATGTATCTTTTTAATCTCCATCATCTAACACAGTGTCTGGCACTCAGAATCACTCAATATATGATTGCAGAATAAGCAATAAGTTAGAAACTCAGTTAAAAGTAGAAACAAATGGAACTGGAGCCCAAGACTACAAAGCTTCAATTCTTCCCAGGATGTCTTTTCTGAATGAACAGGTGAATATAATTAAGGTACATGTTTTATTATCAGTTGATTCTCATGCCCAGAAAAGCATTGATACCACATTCTTATGAGCTCAGAGAGAAAACTCGTTCTTGATGTGTCCCCAAGGTACCAGAGGTCAGTGTGGCCACCAGAAGTGACCCATCTAACAGTGAGCACAGGACTTCATTGTGAGCCTGAGGACAGGCTGCTCACCAACTTCTGCATTTAAACAGCACTTGACTGCCCTGAAGAGGAGCTATTTGTTACACAAAGTCATCTGAGAGAAAAGGGTTATGTTCTTAAAATAACTTTATTAGAGCCTATTTAGTAAATGCCTTTCTAATGGTTGGAAAGTGTCTAGCAGATTGCAATAAGGTGAGAAGGATGTCGCTATTTATATACTCAACATTCTCCTTTCTAAGAGAAAAATGAAGTACAAAACAATATTTATAGCCCATTAGTCTAGGGCTTTTCTTCAACTGATAACTTTAACACACATTCAGAAGACGTGGCAACCTATTGCTTATATCTAAATTCCAAGCAGCTATACTGCCAGCATTCTCTCTACTTTTTCTTTCACTTTATTGTTTTTCTTTCTCTCTCATTCACTCATACACACACACACACACACAAACACACACACATAAGTCACATTTACATTTGTGTACCATGTTCACATATACATAAACTCATACTTTATGAAGCATGATATTTAAAAAATTTACTATTTGATATGAAATTAGTTGCTTCTGATTTTTCTATTCCAATGTTGATATAAATACAAATATCCTTAACCTGTGGCCTAGATGGAACATAAAGAAAAATGGAAAAGCTGAAATATGGGACATGTATTCAATAACTTGGATATGGACAGGAATTCATAACCATTCATTCTGCTAATATCTTTTGAGCACCCACGACATGTCATGAATTTTACTAAACCATGAGACCCAATACTGAGCAGAAGAGAGTGAGGAAACTCAGACTGACAAGCTGATCGAATACTTACCTTGTTCATTGATTCTCTGCTAACATTTTAAGATACAAAACTAAACCTTTATTTTGTTTTTATCTTCTGTGTCACATTTAAAGACACCATACGTAGTTACTGTAAGTCCTTTTTATTAGTGTTATTAAGTATTATAAAGAAGAAATTGACAGATACCATTTTATAATGAAAGATTAATGGGCAAGTCCATGGGAGTAGCTTAGACTATCACTAACATTTGATAACACATATGTATGTTATTTGTTCTGTTAGAAAGGAAATGCAAATGATGTGATTAAAGTATTAAGAGAAATGTATACATAAAGACAAAAACATGCAAGGGAATGACTAAAATGCTACAGAATGCAGGATGTTTGAAAGAGATCATCAATGCAAGATTACTTAAATCTTACCTTAAAATTTTGTACAGAATTTGCAAAAGATGGGATACCTGGAAGTATTTCCTAACAATATGAAAAGATAATATATAGAAATATAATATAAATCAGGGTCAAAAATTATTTAGAAAACAAGAATAAAATCAATGGAAAGGCATCCGCCTTTAGAGAAATAGGCAATCATTTCAAGGGTATATTTACTTTAAGACATTTTCATAGCTTTTGAAACTACAAAAATATTCAACTCCAATAAGGCAACATCATTTCCTAGAATATCACATTTTTAATTTGAAATAGTCATATGTAGCTATATATTTTGTAAACATATCTCAAAATAACATTAAATATTTTAGAAGGTAAACTATGTAAAGAAGAGGTATATGGACTCATATTACTTTCCCTATAAATATACACAGCACACATGTTTCTTTGTCCTCATAAGAATTAAGAATGTGTTGTGCTTCTTAGGGCAGTCAGGAATGTTTGTTGCAATGGAAGAACAGATGGGTGAAAAAATAAATGAAAGTTTAGAAGGTGAATGAGATAAGCCAATAGACCTATTTTATTTATTTATGACTGAGTGCTAATTATTCAAGAAATATCTTAAGGGGAAAAGTTTATCAGTTTTATTGGATGAGATTTAAAAAACCCATGGTGATGTCGATTTTCAGTAAGAAAATCATATTTAAAATGGTATCGATAAAATATTTAATTCAAATAAAATCACAAAGGGGATATATAAATCAAATACACACAAAAATGAAAGCCTGGCAGATACGTTCATGCCAAGAATTTTTAAAAAACTGAATTAAGAGAGTAAGAGCTGAGTGACAAATACTGAGTACTTTGAGGTGAGGGCTCAAAACTAATATGCATAGTTTACAAAATATTAAAAGTTCACTAGACAGAATCAGGTTACCATTAACTGTTAAATATAAGCCCTATGTCATAACAAAAAATACATTATTCAACATATTCAGTTTTAGATGCTTATGTACTACATGACAAATGCCACTAAAAAAGGGCAAAGCTTCCAATACATTTTCCTCAAAATTAATTTTTGAGATAATAAGCCTGTATAAATCATATGCATCCTCTTTTTAGGAAAGGGATAGAGGGAATTTTTTTAATGACCAGAATTTATTTTCTGGATGATTAAAGTAACCTCTGAAAATAATAAAGCTTCTTTAGTAAAGTATATTAAAAAGCTTATATCAATAGATTGTGTGTTTCAAATCTCTAAGGATTTTTGCATTAAACTCCTGCTCATGAGCATTAACTAAAGCATCTCCTTTTGTTTTTTTAGATGCTTCCAGCCACAAAGTTTACTAATCTGGAGAGATGATTAATGTCAGAGACTCTAAAACAGTAAAACCTCAGACACCAAATTAGATATAAATCCATCTGGGTAATATAAGGACTTCACGTATAAAAACCAGATGGAAGTTTGGATGGATTTTCTCTGTGCTATATGAGGTAAGTCTAATGTGTTTTCTTATAGAGTTTCTTATTCACACAGCAATATTGTCAAAACCCAGCAAGCCCCAGATGACTCCAAAATATTTGCATCAATCCATGCCAGCATTTGCACATGGAGTCTTTGCTTTAGCCATTTGTGGTGCTTTTTAGAAACAATTACTTTACTAATAATAACTATAGATAAGTCATTCTGGTGGCCAATGTTTGTGCCCCAATCCTGGCAAGGAACAAAAGAGGTTCCCTGAACTTATTGTTTTTAAGAAGCTAACATATTTCTATCAAATGCCAAATTAATTTCATTTAGAGACCTAGGAAACAGCAGTTACCTCTATTTTGCTCATTCTTTTATGAAGTCACTGATTTCTAACTATTGGCGTGACGTCTACTTGTAAGCTTTTGGTTATGCTCCTTAGCCTTTTTCTTCTTTATATATGTTTCTAAGTCTATTTAGAAAACATATTGACCAGGTGTGGTGGCTCACGCCTGTAATCCCAGCACTTTGGGAGGCCGAGGTGAGAGGATCATGAGGTCAGGAGATCAAGACCATCCTGGTTAACACAGTGAAACCCCGTCTCCACTAAAAAATACAAAAAAATTAGCCAGGCGTGGTGGCGGGCGCCTGTAGTCCCAGCTACTCGGGAGGCTGAGGCAGGAGAATGGCGTGAACCCGGGAGGCGGAGCTTGCAGTGAGCCGAGATCACACCACTGCACTCCAGCCTGGGCGACAGAGCGAGACTCCATCTCAAAAAAAAAAAAAAAGAAAACATATTTTATATTTTTTGGTTTTCTTATTACTTTTCATTGTCATCTCAAACTGCTCTGAAAACTCCAGTTGAGACCTGAACAGTGAAGACAGACAGTTTTTCACACATCTTGAAAATTCCATTTCTTATTTTTCCTGATGTCATTTGCCTTATAATTATTTTTTTCAGGAAGAAAGGAGAAAGGAAGAGGAGGAGCAACTTCTAATTAATTTAAAATTCCGCAGTGAATCCACCTCTCTATGTAATTAAAAATAGAATACAATACTACTTCAAAAATATTAAAAGAATGGTCATGTCCGTTGTTTAAAAAAACAGGAAAACAGGCAGTCTGGTGTCTTGGAGTGTGAAATAGGACAAACTTTCTGGTTGGAGTGTGAAATAGGACAAACTTTCTACAAGGCAACACGAAAAACATTTTTAAAAGCATTAAAATTTTGTATGCCCTTTAGCCTAGGAATTCCACTTCTAAAGAAGAATCTTGGCCAGGCGTGGTGGCTCATGCCTGTGATCCCAGCACTTTGGGAGGCAGAGGCAGGCAGACCACTTGAGGTCAGGAGTCTGAGACTAGCCTGGCCAACATGTGAAACCCAATCTCTACTAGAAACAGAAAACAATAGCTGGGCATGGTGATGTGCAACTGAAATCACAGCTACTTAGGAGGCTGAGGCAGGAGAATAGTTTGAACCCGGCTGGCAGAGGTTGCAGTGAGCCAAGATTGTGCTACTGCACTCCAGCCTGGGTGAAAGAGCAAGACTCCATCTCACAAAAAAAAAAAAAAAAAAAAAGAAAGAATCTCGGAACAATGTTTTATTACAAGATTGTTCATAAAAGCATTGCTTATAACAACAAAAATTATAAATTAAAACAAGATTGAGTAATAAATTAATGTACATACATATGATGACCTGCAGAATTCTTTATAATGTTCATGGAAGAAGAAAATTATAAAATTATATGTATACCATAATTCTATTTTTATTAAAATATTGTATGTATCTGCCATATATAATACAAACGTTGGGAATTAACATCAACATATTAATTTTTCTCTGGTATAGGTTCTCTCTAGAAGGTCAAATACAGAAAATGTTTTCCTTTTCCTTTTTTTCTTGATTTAAAAAATTTATGACAATTAACATGTAATTTGAGCAGCATGAAAAATGTTAATGTTATTTAAATTATTTAAAGGCTGAAAAATATAATGACAGTGAATAATTAGAACTTTTACAAATTGTGTCTTACTTCCATATGTTTGCTGTCAATAGATGTAATAAAATCCAAAAGTCAAAACTAGATTTGATCAGATCAACCAGAGCGAGCGGATTCAAGATCTAGATTTGCAAATGCTATGACAGAAATACAATTACGTCAATTCTCAGATCACTAAAATGGAGTTCCCAACACTGCTATCTTTTCTGTTTTAGTGTATCAGTATCACATACCTTACATTTGTTATTAGCAATGCTTTCTCTAATATATCCAACATACAAACCAGAAAAACCCTTTCCTCTAATCATCACCCCATTTGGTGATAGCTTTTTAAAATCAGTTGGTCTCATATTAAAATGCATTCAAATTTAATTTTTTGAGAACAGTATACTCAAAAAGCTGAGTCACTGTCATTGCATATACCGGTGATACTTGAAGAAAGCAAATACCTACATCATCCTCTTGCCCATCAGTGCCTGCATTGTGGATGTCAGGATAATGTTTCAGAAACTGGGCTACATAGGTCATAATAGACTTCTCATCTGGTTTATCCACATCAACATCTGAAAAAACAAAAAAGAAATGTGAATAAATCAATTAGCATTCATTGGATTTTGATAATACAAGTTTGGTATCTAGCTATCACACCAAAAACGCTAAACGCAGAAGGAAAACAGAAGTACTATTTAGAATTTTGGACGGGGAGGAGGGTAAACCAAATTTAGTCTGGATATTACACGACGAAAATTATATTACTCAGAAAGATGACACATTTAAACAAACAGCGTTTAAGAAAGTAGCATATATGTCATTTAAATAAGACATACAGTATCTCATGAGACAGTATCTCCCAAGTGGGTGAGATACGGTATGATTACTCATACAGTATCTCATACTAGTTCTATTCATACTAGTGAATAGAACACAAATAATATGTAAATTTTAGAACTGGCATAAATAGGAAGTACAAAAATGCTTACAAGTGTGACACTGAATGACATATATATATATATACACACACATTATATATGGCCAAATATAGACAAGCCCCCTCTCTGCCCCCACAAATTTCACTTTAGAAGAAAGGCAGATGCCTTATATTCAATTTCCTGGGCAGCCTCTTCTTTCTGGAGCATTCTCTCCAAATTACAGTGCTTTGAGCAATCAAGCACTCTTCGAGGGAAACTGCCTGAGAAGCCCTCAATCACTGTGATTTTGAAGCTTATAGATATTTATCTAATACAAATGGTAAAAATCAGGCAAATAAATTCATACAGATTTAGTAATTATACATGGAGGTAAGAATGCATAAGTAAAACGTGTTGTAAACAAGTCTTTTAAATATCAATTTTAAAGGCAATAGAAATGATTATATCTTACAGAGCAATTTATAGAGCAGAAAGCAAACCAAATTGCCACAATGAAGTATAAAACTAATCTAATCTTTCATAAAAGTTCTTTTTGATTAGAGGTATAATTTCTAGAGACTTGCAATATAGGGTTTAAAGAGCGCTGCAACTCACACCATTTAAAAGGAAGCAAAGATAATGTATTCTGAAATTTGTTAAATGACTCAAAGGTGATGAGTCAAACCGTTGAGTAAAACTTTTTTTCAGGAAATATGAAAGTGGAAAGAAAAGCAATATTTAATACATGATTTAACATAGTATATGCTGTTAACTATATATGTAAATCATAAAATAATTATTATAATAGCTTTTGGTCTACTTAATCTGTATCCCTAAAAGCTTATACATCCAAGTTGGCTAAATAACTTTTTGAAGGGGAAGTTCTCATTAAGAAATTAGAGGAATGTCTTATATCTAGGATAGCCTTGTATTTAGGCAACCTCAGTTTCTAATCATCAAAGAAAATATTAAGATCTTCTGGTCTGGTGGATATGAAAGAATCATGTATATTCTCCTTTCATCCCACTCTAGGAATAATGTCAGCTCTGATACACCCTCTGAAGTCGATGACTGGAATATGTGTTTTTCCCTTGATTTATTTTTGTGCAGAAAGAAGGCAGAAAGCCCTTTGATATCCTAGTGAAAGTGGGGGTGGGGGCAGAGTGGGACTCAAAAACAGAATCCTAAAATGGCAAGGAATCTCCATGGGGCCCTTCATCTCAGAGGAAACCTAACTGGGTCTCTGTAACTTACTCTTGGAAACACAAGTCTATCCTCTTTGTTTTAGAGCTAGGGAAGTTCAGTCTGAAATTCCATCGTTAAAAATAATTTTTGGTGGATCCCATGAAGACAGAGAGTAGATTGGTGGTTACCAGAGGCCAGGAAGGGTAGGGAGGAGAGGGGAAAAATAATTTGCTTTCACTGTATATTTACATTTCTGCATTCACTGGTAGAAATGTCCATAATTGCCAACCCAAATAAGAAATTATCTGTGACATTTGGAAACTTCACTTTGATACTTTTGTTTCAACATAACAACTTATTAGTTTATAAAAGTTTATCAAAGGCATCTAAATTGTCTTTTAAAGGCTTGAAAGAGTTCACTCCATTTCCAAAAAGTCTTAGCACTCACGCCCTTACCAAAAAATGTGCCAAACAATTGAAATGACAAATATTAGTCAAACATTTGTGAAGTTTGCTGATTGACACCAAAACACTGCATGGTTAACAACATTTCTAAGTATGAATAATCTACATCTTTCAGACCTCTGAGATTATATACAGTAATTATATTATCCTGTTACCTACCCCTCATACACACACTTCTAAAACTTTCATTCCACCCTTAAGTATATTGAGTCCAGTTCACCCGACTGACATACCAATGCCAAAGTGCTGTTTGGAGCAATGGAATCATATTTTACCCCAACCATGGTGGTAGATATTTATCCAGAAGAAAATTGATGCAGGAAAATACCATTACTTGCCACTTTTCTCCAGCTTTCTGGCCTCCAGTAGAATCTTGGAAGTCATGTGTATTTCTGGGTTTAAGACATAAAAACCCTCCATGTTAAGGTATATAACAGTCAATGAATATTCAGCCTACCTTCAGGATCTAGCAGTCTTGGGATCCCCAGTTCTGTTTCAGCGATAGTGAAAGCATCCTCCAAATTTTCTCGGTTGGATCTGCCTTTCACTGTCTCCAAGTCCACCAATTCGGGTCGAATGGCATGAATAACTGAATGAAAGGCAACCCCGCTTCTCCAACTCTTCCCAAAATCTTTTACTTCTATTCCAGTCTGCCTTTGTGTTATAAAAACATAAAATGATGTCACATTCTGAATAGATACAAGCACTTTCTTCAAGGCCTCATGCAAAATCCAGTGCTTTTCACCAACGATATGCAGAGAGCTGTATCAGTTCATTGTATTTGAGAAAAATTAAGGGAAACAAAATCTTTAGGGGGCAACAAGATAAGATGTCGAAATTCTGGTTCTATATTTAGAGATTTCTATGTTGGATTTTTCAGCAATTAAGATAGTTAATTTAAAGCATATTTTTACATTTATTTTATACTCAAACCCCTACAGTCCTCTGCTCTACCAGCTGAGCTATTGAAGGATGTTTACATTTATTTTATAAAGAAAAATCAATTTAGAGAAAAATGTCTGAAAAAATTTTAAGAAAACAAATTATAAAGATGCCAAAAGTGACAGTAATTAACCACTGTATATTTTTTGTAGAAAGAGCTAACACGTTTCTAATGGGAAGCAGCACTGTGTTGTACACAGGTTATCACAGACTAAGATAATGTGGCTGAATACTTTCAAATGCAATAGAATAGACAAATGCAAATATCGCAATTATATCTCAAAGTGTTCACAAAGGACCCTGTATTCCACCTAAATGCAAACAATAATTCCAATTACTCCACCAATAAAATTGTTTTTAAGCTCCTTTTTGGTAATTATCTTGAGGGCAAAGCCATGGTGGTAAATCTTTTTTCTTTGGTGGCAGATTTGATTAACTCAAAGCCAGTTATTAAGAAACTGATTCAAGTTGGTAGCCATATTTTGCCCTTGGAAAACAGAAGCGAGGCAAGCTCACAATGAATGATTTTTTTTTCTACATGTAACTTATCAATTATAAAGGCAGTTCCGAAAACAGAGTTGTAAAGATGATTTTGAGCATCGGCTGCACCCCTTGAATAAGTGGAGGGCCTGCAAATATGATCACTTAATTAGGGAACATTCAATGGATAAAGTCATCTAGTAGCTTCTTTTTAAAAAGTTAGTCTCATTAACCTTATGGATGTCTCTAACTAAAGCAAAAATATTGCTCAATTAATTTTTACTAGAATCTCAAAATTTTCATGAAAAAATACAACCTGAATGGTATGCTGATTAATATAATAAGTTTGTAAGTGTCCATTATTATTATTATTATTATTATTGAGACAGAATCTCACTCATTCTGTTGCCCAGGCTGGAGTGCAGTGGCACAATCTCGGCTCACTGCAACCTCCACCCCCCAGGCTCAAGGGATTCTTGCACCTCAGCCTCCCAAGTAACTGGGATTTCAGGCATGTGCCACAACGCCTGGCTAATTTTTGTATTATTGAATACAAAAAATACATTAAGAATACAAACATTTTGTATTATTCATCATGTTGGCCAGGCTGGTCTCAAATTCCTGGCCTCAAGTGATCCACCTGCCTCGGCCCCCCAAAGTGCTGGGATTACAGGTGTGAGCCATTGTACACAGCCTATCCTTAAATTTTATTGTAGACAACTTATCATTCACTTTAAAACATGTTTTACCAATGTACACTGTTTGCATAAAATATATTATGCATCATTGAGCTTGATCATTGGCTTCATCAATAAATATCCTAAAAACAATTTTATGAGACTCCAGAAATTGTAAAGTAATCTTGAATCTTCTCTTATTTTCAAGCTTGTCTCTGGTAGTACAGATATAATTTTTTTCAGCAGACAGCTGACAATCATGCAGGTTGAACAGTATGTCCTTTCTATCTACTCATTTGTAATCCATCTCTGACTTCATTTTATTTTTCTTTGTCCACATTTCCTCATTTAAAAATGTTTTTTATCTTGTTAAGCCACCTCAAATTAGTTTTTAACAAAATTAAGTGGGGTGTAAATAAATAATTAGCTAATAAATATTCACCTGTAATTAGCTATTTCTAATTTTCTTGAACTTATGTATTGTTTTAGACATTTTCAAAGAGAAATACATAATATGCTTTTCTAAATATTTACTGTAATGAAATAATTAAAAATGTTTCAGCACATTTTATTTCTTCTATATTTGTTGAAAAAATATATGTAGGTATGCACACACACACATACACACACACTGTTTCCTATTGTATCAGTTAAAGTAGTAGGTAATATTCCTTAAAAGTTTTAGTTTTAGTTCAAACCTCTTCTTTGAGAACTTTAGATATGAACCAAAAGAAAGACACACCATTTAAAGAAGTGATGAACAGTGCCCAATTTATAAGCATTTCTGACCTCTAATATGTATTTACTTCAAGCTACTTTGAATAACTACGTATATGCATATATTTATTTATTTTGTTACCTTACTAATTTTTGTCAGAAAATATAATTGTTCTTCTTATAAATGTGACAATAGTTATGCAAATGTAAGATATGATATAACTTAAAGCTTTTATTTCTGATAATATGTATTGATAGTGGATGAAATTAGTTTTAGCAATTAGAGGGCTTAACTATCTTATGTTACTGAAATCATTTTTAAATTTATTTCTCAAATATTTTTAAACTTTATATGAAAACAGTGGATACATCCTGATAACTAGTCTAGTGTTTACTGGATGTTTTATCATTTCCCACCATCTTCAATCTTATGAGTGTGATGAACTTCCAAACTAGAGTCCCACGAAATATTATGATTTTAGGAATAACATCACTCATACCTCAAAATGGATACAGATTCTAAAGTCTTTTACACATGTTAGACAATAAGTTGCTTGAAAAGTACATACTGGGATAGTGTAAAAAGCAGTTTTTAGAAAAAATTATCAACAGTTTGGTAGCATCATGGAATCATGTGTTCATTACAGAATTTTTATGGCAGAGAAAAGTCATCGCCCCAAACCTCTACAATTTATGCAGCTACAAAAGAAATGGATTTTATTGATTGCTCACGGGTGGAGAACCCTCAGGCCCAGGATTCTGGACATTGGCCCAGATAAGGAAAGTAAAACTTCCACTGATGTTACCAACATATAAGTTGTAGCAATGACTTTGAGCTGTCACCAGACTCTTGCACATCTTTGAAACCCAACATAGCATGCATGAAACTAAATTAAATGCTGGATAACTCCAACAGCATTAAATTTGAGTTTACTTCAAGCTACTGTTTTATTAAAAGAAAATCAATTTGTTTTTGGTTAATTTAATGCCGTGTGAAGCAATGGACCACAGAATATCACCTTGACATTATTAGAAAGTTTAATTGCAATAGCATCGTGACACATCAGTGTGCAGTCACCAGTCTTCTCCCTACCCAGTTAAGTTGTAAGAGAGATTAGTAATGCCACTGTGGATGCAATTAAACAGTGTTCCAGCAATGTGGGAAGGGTTTTTTATTTCATTTCTACTTCAGATTCTAAAGAGCCACAAAGCTTTGTTTTCAGAAATATATTTGACTACAACTTGAATCATGAAAACATAGCCCAAATTAGAAAACCAGCAACACACTTTAAAAGTTAAACAAAACAACATAAATTAGTAACACTAATTACATCCTTTGTTTCTCTTTTTATTTTTTTATTTTTGCTCTTCAAACACCTTAAATATAGAACTCCCTATGTTTAGTACCTCAATATTTTATAATAAGTACTTGTTTACAACTATTTTCCAGAAGTAGAGAATCAAATTTAGATTACATTTAAGCATGCAAAACAAGATAAAAAATGAGTAATTTTACATGTTGTTTAGGAAAATCAAACAAAAGCATACTCTACATGAAAGGACTTACCCCTGACCACATCAGACTACAAAATACTTACATGATCAACTGAAAACTCCATTGAAATTGCTATGAGAAAGTACTTTTTGAGAGCACTCTTTTTCTTTTCTTTTTCTCTTTCTTTTTTTCTTTCTTTTCTTTTTTTTTTTTTTGAGATGGAGTCTAGCTCTGTCGCTCAGACTGGAGTGCAATGGCACAATCTTGATCTCAGCTCACTGCAACCTCCACCTCCCAGGTTCAAGCGATTCTGGTGCCTCAGCCTCCCGAGTAGCTGGGATTACAGGCATGCGCCACCACGCCCAGCTAATTTTTGTACTTTTAGTAGAGATGGGGTTTCACCAGATTGGCCAGGCTGGTCTCGATCTCCTGACCTCAGGTGATCTGCCCACCTCAGCCTACCGAAGAGCTGGGATTATAGGCATGAGTCACTGCGTCTGGCTGAGAGCAGTCATTTTCTATCCACTATTATCATATAAATGTATACACATGTAAATTTATTATGCCTAGAGGAAAACTGAAAACTAGATGCAAATTCTCAGCTCACACAGCTAGAGTTGACAAAAAAATCTACACTCTAGATAAAAAATGAGACCAAAGGGAAAAAATTTAAAAACTAAAATTGCTAGAAAGTTTCAGAACATAAAAAAAAAAAATGTTTTTGGAATGTGTACCTTAGTTCACACTGTTCTTAAATAGAACATAATAGTCTCATGAAGAGATAACCAAGTTTAAACTTCAAATTTATTTATATAAAGATTATTTAATAGGAGCAGAAACTCTAAACAATGACCTAAATAGAATTATCCCTCATGCTACTCAAAGTTTAGGATTAGTCAGTTTAATTAATTAGGCCCAATCGCATGAATAAAGAAAAAATTAATTTTTTAAGAGCATATTTTCCTAGAGTATTAGTGGCGATTTGTGTTTATATCTCAATTCAAGGCAAGAGTGAAACAAGCGCTAAAGCAAAGCCATTCATTCAAATGTCTCTTCACATTTCGCAATCATTAGAAGTTGCAATTAGTAACATTCATAACTCAAATTATTTAACGGTTTCAAATTTAGACAAACTCTTGATACTTACTTGCCAGCTGTGTACTGAACCCACTTTAATAAAGCCTTCTTAGCATTTCCTTGGATCTTGGTGGTCACCTTCCGTTTACTTGGTGGGCTGGGAGTCTCAGAGCTAACTATGCTGTCCACGGAGGATGCGCTGCTGGACAAAGACTGGAGCTGGGGCAGGTTGCTGGTCAACTCTTCAATCTGTTTGTGAGTTAACAGCCAGCAAAAATATAAGCATTATCTTTGTTATTATTTCCTCAGATGTTTTACTTTTCCAGCAACAAATGAGTTATGTTAACACTCTTGACATTCCTGACAAAATGCAAGCTCTTAAAGGGCATGATTGATATCTTACTCCTCTTTGCACTTCCCATTGCACCCCTAGTGTATCTTACATACAATAATCCATATTTGTAGAATACATGAATGAATTAATCAACTAAAACCTAATGGTTAGAACAATTATTCTGAATAGAATGGCAAGTTCATTCCTCCCCTTCATGTCTAAAAGGAGTTTAGAAGTGCTCCCTTCCAAAGAAAAAAGAAAATTTTCCTGAGCTCCTTCTGCAACAATATTTCATCTCCATCTTAAGGTGCTCGCTTTTCAGATTGGGCACCTCTGCTGGAGTTCTTCGGGGTGTGAGGTTCCACATGCAACAGCTTTGCAAGGGAGAAGAGGAAATTCTCCTACCAAAGAAACAACGTATGTGTGAAAGGTACATTTCTGCTAAGTTAAGGATCAACCCCAAAGATATGGCAAATGAGACCATTATTAAAATGGCCACCATGATCTCCCTCTGAGACACTGCATCAACTGAAAGAGGAACTGTAGCACAATACCTGGAAATATAGAATAATGGTCCACATCAATCCAAGAACTATTGAGGGTCGGCCATCAGCTATATCGGTGGAGTTAATGTTGACTAATTTAATCTGTTTAAAAAAGAGAAACTGTACTAGTAATGTACTAGAATATTATAACTCATTTAATTATGTAACAATTAGGCCTTTAGTAGACATCAATAAGATTTGGTCATGCCTATGTAATAGTACATGGGAGTAAGTAGAGTGAGGCACCGAAACAAACAAGCACAAGGTTTCAGTGAAAATTTCAGGGGGATTTGTTAGGTGTACAAAGTAAAAACTATAAAATGGATTTCAGAAACTTCTTTTGTTTAAAGCTGAAAAAATACAACATGCAGGCAATTACCAACAAAAATGTCAAACAGAAAAAAAATGTTATTATTTATATTTAGAGGTTGACTGGAGCTTAAAAGAAACTGCAATGAGAAGTTTAAGAAGATGCACTTACTTTGAAGTTTGTTACCAAATAGCAGGTAACTTATGTTCCCTTTCACCTATAAAAATCAGGAGTTAAGAATTCTAAAATTTGTACTAACCGGTGATCCTCTGTGCATGGACTGACATGAAAAACAAAGGGAGAAGATAATAGATATACATAAATCATCTTTCAAAATCAGCATTATTTGTTCAAAGGGAATAAAGAGGTAGGTAGTCAGTTTAGAACCTGACTGTGGTAATACGTTTTAAAGAAAAACAAAGGAAAGGCAAGAAATAGCAAAACAGAGCCTATTAGCATTCAGTTCCCTACTTTTGGGTGATGACATATAAAGCATTAAGGAGAGACGTCAATCTATGTACAATTGACCCCAATTATTCATGCTAATGTTTTCCATCCACTACAAAGTTGTTTGCTAAGTCCCAACAAAATGGACTTATATGGTTAAGTCTATCTCATTCAATTTCTATAGCCTACCATCAAAAACATCCTTTTAATAATTCCTAACAAATGAAAACAAATAATAATAAAGTACCCCTCAGACCTCTAGCTCAATAATTCTCAGCCAAGATTTCATGAAGTGTGTTATTAATAAAAAGCTCAGATGTTTGTACATTTTTTACTTAAATTTGTGTCAGATGCAAAATCATTTCACAAATACTTTACTCTTGAAAGTTTAAATTTAGTAGTTTTACATCACAGAGGTGGAGTAAAAGCTAGCACAAAAATCATTGTAAATGATTTGAGATATACCTATGGGATTTTTGTCTCACTGGTGAAGTTCATTCATCAGGTTCAATGACAAAAAATAAAAATTGAGAACTGGTATAGATTACAAACTTGTATATCTACTTCCTTTGAATCAATCAGTATAAGACGTTTAAGATATCTTTACGAAAAATAAAGAACATCAAATTTTTTACCTTTTTATGAAAGAATCTACTATGATCTCTAGGATCATTTTGAGAGCTTCATTTTACAACTTCTCCAGAATTTTCTCCACATCCATTTTAGCATACATACACAAAAAATTTATAATATATGCTAATATCCATAAGATTAATGAATTTCACAGGGGAAAATTTCTTCCTTTTCCTTGTGCATCATTTTTTAAAAAGTGCTATTGAATATAATTTGATTATCCTACCTCGACCCAGTTTCAATTGTACTTGAAATTGTACATTGTTAACATATTCAATTTATTACAGAAGCTAAAGGATCTTTTGCCTAACTTGTGAAGAAAAATGTTTTTCATGATTATCTGCCCCAAAATGTGTTTCACAATGAGTTTAGGGAGCACAGGTTGGTTTGTCTGTTTATTTAACCTCCCATCTCTTGCAAAATCCTATTGAACTTACAATACATTCTTAGTAGCCTAGGAGGGTAGGATGGGCAATAGAGACACATCCAAAGAGACTGAAGAATTTCCAGAAGCCAGAAGGAAGATGGGACCATATTGACAGATAAAACCAGAGCAGAAGGATGTTGAGCCAGATGTTCTCAAAGGGTGATTCCCAGAGTCGCAGCAAGCACGTCACCTGGAAACTTGTTAGAGATATAGAATCTGAGACTTCACCTTGGACCCATTAAACCAGAAACTAAGGAAGTGAGCCTCTGGAAAGTGTCTTAAAACCTTCAGGTGATTCTGATGCACATTAGTGCTTGAGAATCCTGGACTAGACCATTGTACCTGGCCCATGTAATCTGGAGAAGTCTGAGTTATAAGACAGAGGCTTGAATGGAATGAATTATTATTTGTGTCCCTCCAAAATTCATATTTTGAAATGTAACTCCCAATGTGACTGTATTTGGAGAATGAGTCTTTAAAGAGATAATTGAAGTTAAATGAGTTCATAAGCATGGGGCCCTAATCTAATCAGATTTTTTTTTTTTTTAGATTAGTCTCACTCTGTTGCCTAGGAGGGAATGCAGTGGCACGATCTTGGCTCACTGCAACCTCCACCTCCCAGGTTCAAGCGATTCTCCTGCCTCAACTGGGATTACAGGCATGCGCCACCACACCCGGCTAATTTTTGCATTTTTAGTAGAGATGAAGTTTTGCCATGTTGGCCAGGCTGGTCTCGAACTCCTGACATCAAGCAATCTGGCCACCTTGGCCTCCCAAAGTGCTGGTATTACAGGAGTGAGCCACCATGCTGGGCCCAGTGAGATTAGTGTTCTTAACAAAGATGAAGAAAAACTATCATCAGAGTGAACAGGCAACCTACAGAATGGGAGAAAATTTTTGCAATCTATCCATCTGACAGAGGGCTAATATCCAGAATCTACAAGGAACTTAAAAAAATTTACAAGAAAAAAACAAACAACCCCATCAAAAAGTGGGCAAAGGATATGAGCAGACACTTCTCAAAAGAAGACATTTATGAGGCCAACAAACATGAAAAAAAGCTCCTCATCACTGGTCATTAGAGAAATGCAAATAAAAACCACAATGAGATACCATCTCACACCAGTTAGAATGGCGATTATTAAAAAGTCAGGAAACAACTGATGCTGGACAGGATGTGGAGAAGTAGGAACGCATTTACACTGTTGGTGGGAGTGTAAATTAGTTCAACCATTGTGGAAGACAGTGTGGTGATTCCTCAAAGATCTAGAACCAGAAATACCATTTGACCCAGCAACCCCATTACTGGGTATATACCCAAAGGATTATAAATCATTCTACTATAAGGGCACATGCACATGTATGTTTATTGCAGCACTATTCACAATAGCAAAGACTTGGAACCAATCCAAATGCCCAACAGTGATAGACTGGATAAGGAAAATGTGGCACAAATACACCATGGAATACTATGCAGCCATAAAAAAGGATGAGTTCATGTTCTTTGCAGGGACATGGATGAAGCTGGAAACCATCATTCTCAGCAAACTAACACAAGAACAGAAAACCAAGCTCTGCATGTTCTCACTCATAAGTGGGAGTTGAACAATGAGAACACATGGACACAGGGAGGGGAACATCACACACCAGTGCCTGTCAGGGGGTAGGGGACTAGGGGAGGGATAGCATTAGGAAATACCTAATGTAGATGATGGGTTGGTGGGTGCAGCAAACCACCATGGCATGTGTATACCTATGTAACAAACCTGCACGTTCTGCACATGTATCCCAGAACTTAAAGTATAATTTAAAAAAATAATAAAAAAAAAATGAATACCAAAAAAAAAAAAAATGAAGAGACGCCAAAGATTGATCTTCCTCTCTACACTCACACAAAGAAAATGTCATGCAAGGACGCAAAGAGAAGGGAACTGTCTACAAGCCAGGAAGAGAAGCTTCCCCAGAAAACAACCCTGAGGCACCTTAATCCTGGACTTCTTGCCTCCAAAACGCTGACAAAATAAATTTCTGTAGTTTAAGCCACCCAGTCTGTGATACTCTGCTATGGCAGCCAAAGCGGACTAATACACAGCTCACAGATGTTTAAAAAAATATTTGAGACCAGGCATGGTGGCTCACGCCTGTAATCCCAGCATTTTGGGAGGCCAAGGTGGGCAGATAGCTTGAGGTCGGGAGTTCGAGACCAGCCTGGCCAATGTGGTGAAACTCTGTCACTACTAAAAATACAAAAATTAGCTAGGCTTGGTGGCACATGCCTGTAGTCCCAGCTACTCGGGAGGCTGAGGCAGGAGAATCGCTTGAACCTGAGAGGTGGAGGTTGCAGTGAGCCTAGTTCGTGCCTCTGCACTCCAGCCTGGGTGACAAAGCAAGAGTCTGTCTCAAAAAAGAAAAGAAAAGAAAAAAAGTAAAAAATTTGAATTATTTGGAAATAAATTTCAAAAAACTCTCAGTAAACATCCATGTTACTAGCTTTTCTTCATAAATTTGAAAACTTAATGAATAAATCCATTACTGCTTTCCACTAGTTGCTTTCTACAATGAGGTATCAGGTACCTCATTCTCAACAATAATGCAAGTAGTCAACTGCCTGCCTTATTTAATACACAATTTAAAGGAATTTTAAACATTAATTACATTTTAATAAAAGTCCAGACGACTGACTCTTCTTTGTAAATTAGAAAACCAGGGATCACAGTTCTTGCAGTTCACTGAGGTTACTTTAGTTGGAACTATTTGCTCCCCTCTTCCAGACAGGACGCAGGACCACTCAGTTCTCCTGTTACCACAGTTAGCCTGGAACTCACCTCATTCCTTTACATCACCTTTCTGGACCTCACAGGAATCTGAATTTATGTCCCCTGTCTGCACTATGATGGTCAGTGGTTGGCTCCCTGTATTACTGTGCTGAATGATCTGCCTGACACCTCGTTGGAGAAAGAAACTTGTGGCAAATGGTGATGAATCTGTTCACCACAGTCACATTTACACATTTCTCATCAGATTCTTACATAAGTTTTTTCAATAGCCCTGCAAATAAGAGAAAAGCTAAGGACACTGTTAGGGTTTCCCCAGTAAAATGAGGAATACCTTCATTATTCCCTAAGTCAAACTAAATAAGAATAAAAGGACTAAATAAATGTCCTGTTATCAAAAGAAAAAAAAATCCAAATGGAAGACAAAGTCAGTACAAAGATCAAAGACAAATTTCTAAAAATATGATTGAGACATAAGTTTTAACTTGTAAAGATCAATGCTAAGATAATAAGTGGGAGGGCACTAAAGAACCTTCCAAAACTCATTACTTCCCACAGGCAAACATTTTGTGAGGCCGTAGGATACAGAAGTGCAAGAGAGTGTGGCCGACAAGAATGTTTCAGGGAGATGTGGGGAGGGGGTGACTTTAAAAAGATTAAGAGACTTGTGGGGAAAAAAGAGAAATTCTTTCATTTTGTTCTGATTCTCAAGACACTACTTTTGGTGCTTAGCAAATATATTTAAACTTTATTTTTTTTACTTTGGGTTGTTCCGTGAAAATGGACATTGTGAAAACAAGTATAAACAATGCCTTTCATAGGTGAAGTTGTTAAAGTTTTTGCCAAGGCTTCCAAGTTAATAAGAGGAATTTTGTTTTTGTATTCCAGCCAATCAATATAACTCAGAATGAAGTAGGACACTGTTGTCATACAGCTGAAATGGGAGAATGAATGACCTGAAAAACTCTATCTTTATTTTTTATTTTTTATTTTTTAAGAGAAAGAGTCTCGCTCTGTCGCTCAGGCTGGAGTGCAATCACAGCTCACTGTAGCCTCAACCTCCCAGGCTCAAGAGATCCTCCCACCTCAGCCTCTCGAGTAGCTGGGACCATAGGCGCATGCCACCACATCTGGCTAATTTGTTTGTTTGTTTAGAGACAAGGTCTCACCATGTTGCCCAGGCTGATCTCAAACTCCACGGCTCAAGCCATTCACCCACCCTTCCCTCCCAAAGTGCTGGGATTAGAGGTGTGAGCCACTGCATCTGGTCCTGAAAAATTCTAAATATCCTGTTTAACAAGGCTTCATTCAGCTTTCAATGAAAAATTAATGAAGGGTGAGCAGAAAGAAGAGAAACCCTTCAATAAGAATGAGATTAGTGTGATCTGGAAACACTGCCTGATATTGCATAAGAAGCTAAAATTGTTTTGCACACTATCCTAATGCCTGGAATCTCTCTTGGGCATGAAATTTGCACAATTGACTGAAATGTATACTGATTCATCGCATTACCAACTTATCAACAATGTAGATTATTTAAGGGCTAGAATCTAAGTTTTCTGTAAATTTGTATTTTCTAGAGTTCCTGTCTTATAGAAAGTCATCAATTATACATTTGTAATCTAATTAATTCAGTGCATATAAACTGAGAAGGAAATAACTGAATGGGTCTATTTTCCAGGAGTATCTGGATCTCCATTTATAAAACTAGTTTTGGTATTACCAAGCACAGGCTTCCTCAATTCCCACAAATTAGAAAAGGCTAAATGTAAGAGGATTGGTGCAACCCTTTTGGAGGGAAATATGGTAATATCTACCAAAATTACATGTGCATTTACCTTTTGACTTAGCAAGCACACTTCTAGAAATTTACCTAGGAGATACACCTCCAATTATATGGAAGCACTTATGCACATAGTTATTAACTGCATCATTGTTTGTGTTTTAAAAATACTAGAAACAACCCAATTCTCATTCATAAGAGAGTGGTTGAATAAACTATGGCATATCTAGGCAATGGGACACTGTGTAACTGTAAAAATGAGTACAGAAATCACTATGAACTGATGTGGGATGATTTCCAGGATATATTGATAAGTGAAAAAAGCAAAATGCATCTATGGTATGCTATCCTTCATGTAAGAAAGACGGGGATATATGAAAACACATCTTATTTGTGGAAAAAATGCAAAATGTATGTCAGAAACTAGAGAGACTGGTTATCTAAAGGTAGGAAATGCAGTTAGCGGCAGGGAATGAGAATGGAGTAGTAGGGATGAGAAAGGAGTTTGACTTCTTTAAATAAAACGTTTATTATTTTAGAACCATAATAATGTCCCACTCTTTAAAACAAATAAAATCGACCAGGATGGGGGTGGGGCACAAAATAGAACACAAACAACAACAAATAAACCTATCTCTATAACAGATAATGACATAATCCCACTGACAGGGATGGGGAAGAATAGAACTAACCTAAGAACATTTCAAAAATAGTTTTTTGACTGGAAACTGTAATGCTAAAGACAAAAAGAACTACCCACAAATCCTGTTCTCTAGTTTGTAAATCTGTTTCTCACAGGGGCATGGGTTAGTGACATACTAGATGTGTATACTAGGTGATATAGTTTGTATACATGTCCCCATTCAAATTTCATATTGAAATGTGATCCCCAATGTTGAAAGTGAACCCTGGTGGGAAGCGATTGAACAGGAGGGCGAGTTCTTATGAATAGGTTAGCACCATCCCTCTTGGGTACTCTCCACACAATAGTGAGTCAGTTCTCGTAAGACGTGGTTGTTTAAAAGTGTACAGCACCTCTCCCCTTGCTCTCTTGCTCCTGCTCTGGCCATGTAACGTCCCTGCTCCCCTTCACCTTCCGCCATGATTGTAAGCTTCCTGAGGCCTCTCCGGAAACCGATGCCAGAGCTACGCTTCCTGAGCAGCCTGCAGAACCATGAGCCAATTAAACCTCATTTCTTTATAAATTACTCAGTCTTGGGTATTTCTTTATAGCATGTGAGAATGGATTAACACACTAGGGTTGAAAAAATAAGTAAATATATTGTAGATGAGAGTAAGCCTTCTCATTATCAGAGAAAGCAGAAACAATTAAGGACATAAGGCCAGAGTAAAACTTGCAGTGTTTAACTTGAATCAGAGGTATTAGTCTGAACTAATGTTTTACACACATACACACACACATGCGAGAAGCTACATATGTATATGTGTATATACATGTACACACATACAGAGATAGAGAGAGGAGAGAGAGAGAAGCACAGATATATGTATATATATCAGTTAATAAACATATACAATTGAACAATGAGAGCACATGGACATAGGAAGAGGAACATCACCCACCCGGGACTGTTGTAGGGTGGGGGGAGGGGGGAGGGATAACATTAGGAGATATACCTAATGCTAAACGACAAGCTAATGCGTGCAGCACACCAACATGGCACATGTATACATATGTAACAAACCTGCACATTGTGCACATGTACCCTAAAACTTAAAGTATAATAATAATTAAAAAAAAGAAAATAAATAAATAAACATGTACATTTTCTAATCTATTTGCTGAGAGGGCCTAGGAGAAATGATGCCCCAGTAGCAATGAAATACTTAGCATTTAGATCTTGGTTTCTAAATGTCACTCATCACTAAAAGGAACGAAGCCTCTTTAGAGAAGTGGTTGATTCCAGGACTGGGGAGGGAAAATTTAAGAAAAACCTGGAATATCTGTAGTTCTAGCAAATAAAAAACTGCTTGAAAAATTATGAGCCAATATTAAAAAGGTACAGGTGCAAGCCTGAAGGAGCTCTTAGTGGTCAAAGCTAGAACAATTTGAGTGACAAAATAATAACAATGAGTATAATGATGAATTTTAACTATGTAACAAAATAAATATACATGTGTCCCTACTGGAATAAATAATTGAATAAATAAGTAAATTGTGGGGGAGGACATCTTTTTCTTACAGAACAATTCCAATTAATAAATATAGAAGGAATGAGGAAAATAGAAAATCATTAGGCAAGTAGCACAGAAATAATTATTGAAGGCAATGGATACTAAAATCAGTGAGCAAAATTTGAGGAAAAGCAGAAACTTAGCATAGTCTCAATTATCTCTCCTAAGTTATTTCCCAACTATAAAGGGAAAAACAGTGACTCTACCATAGGAAAGCATGGCAGACACCACATTACCAAGTATTCAAAGTTAATGTAACCAGTAATAAGACATATCAGCACCCTACATTTACTAATATGGTGCACTGGGAAGAATATGACATCGCTTTCTTGGGACTTTTTCCAAAAATGTCTAAACTCAACCTAATCACGAGAAAATATCATACAAACTGAAATTGAGAGACATTATGCAAAATAACTGACCAGCAGTTATCAAAAGTGTCAAGGTCATGAAAGACAAGGAAAGAATGAAGACCTGTCATAGAATGGAAGACACAACTAAAGGCAAGATGTGATACTACAGTGGATCCTGGAACAGACACAGACAATAGAGGGAACATTGATGAACTTGGACTAATGTCTATGTTTTAGTTAATAGTATCATCCCAATTTTAATGTCCTTACTTTGATAATTGTATTATGGTTATGTAAGCTCTTAACTCTAGACACTGAAATGAACTGTAGAAATAAAATTTCTTTTTTGCAACTTCTCCATAAATCTAAGAGTATTTTATAATACAGTGATATTGTATGTCTAGGCTGTATAGATTACATGCAGTGTTTTGACCTATAGCCAATACTGAAAACATAAGTATGCCCACACCTTCTTCCTTGGGCATTTTGTTTTTGTTTCTCTCTTACCTTTCTTCCTTCGAGGAACTTGAGTGCCGTGCCAATGTTAGCCACAGCATGGATTCGCTTCATCCGGCGTCCTTGTTCACAAGGCTGTAAAAAGTGGGGTAAAAAAGGGAATGAGACAAAATCTGCATATTAAAATGTTAGTTATAAGATCTATTTAAATGGATTAAAAATACACTTGAAGAATATTCAAAAGCAACCAACATTGTTCACTTTCTATAAAGGTTAGCAAATACATAAAGGGGTGTTCCCCATGGCACTCTGAAGATATACTAATTCACTCAATAAGTGCATTCATTCTCAGATTATCTGTTAATGCATTTGCCTTTTAGTCTTCTGTATGTCTAAGAGCAGAAATTATTTACTGAGACCTCTGTTAGACACGACACAGTCTCATCATTGGTCTGTGCACAGCCCACTTATTTAGTTTATTAGTTAATTATTTTTAAAAATGTAAAACACACCCAGAACCTGCAACCTAAAACAAAGTCAGGACCCACAACTAAGTATGAAAGCCATATCCCAAAATATGACCACCATTAATCCCATCCTCCTATCTGACTACATTGAGGGCACCCGTCATACTAACTCCAGTCTAGTGTTTGCCATTTTATAGAGATTCATTTCTTTCACTCGCTTTCTTAAAAAGAATGCTTAGTTTTTAATTTTATATGAAGAGCATCACTGTATTAATCATTTGAGACCTACTTTTCCACATTATATTGCTAAGATTCATCATATCATTGCCTTTCACTGTATTTCATTCATTTCGAAAGCTACATAATGTGCTATTTCTATACTCTTCTTCTGATATGAATGTGCTATTTCCAGGTTATTGATATTTTGATATGTTGATAGATTATTCTTGTACTTCTCACCTTTTATACAAGCACAGTTTCTCTTGGACATGTACCTAAGAGTAGAATTGCTGAGTCGAAGGGAATGTGACTTCCATTTGTAAAGTAATATCAAACTCTCCTAAAATAGTTGTACTACTTTTTACTCTGATCAGCATTGCAAAAATAATCCTGCTAATCTGTATCCTCTCCAGCACTTGATTTTGACAGATACCTTAAACATACTTTTTTCAATAGAATATATGTAAAATGTATATGTACTCTTTTTCATTGCAGTCTCCATTTACATTTCCCTGATCAGCAGCAATGTGGACTTCTTCTCCTCTGTTCATTGATGATGTGTGTTTCTTCTGTAAAATGCCTTTTCACATCTGTTGCCCAGGTTTTCCTTTGGGTTGTTTGCACCCATATTGTTTTGAAGATGTATTTTATATATTCCTGATTTAATCCTTTTACAACATGAATTGTGAATATCTTCAACAAGTTTGTAACTTCTGCCAGTTGTTTTAAAGGTTTTTAATTTTTAAGATAGTCTTAATTTTAGTATATTAAATATAGCAATCTTTTACTGTCAATATTTTTGTGTCTTATTGAATAATTGTTTTCCTATCCCTGTGTCTAAAACATATTCACCCATGTTTTCTACTAAGAGTTTAAAGTGTTACTGTCAGTAGGTCCTTAATTCATGTAGATTTAATTTTTGTATAGGCCATGAGATAAGAATTCAATTTTACCTTTTTCTGCTAGAATGAACTTAATTTCCTGTTCCATTTTTTTTTAACTTCAGTAACTTTTAGGGTACAATTGGTTTTTGGTTACATGAAGGAATAATATAGTGGTGAAGTCTCAGATTGTAGTGCACCTGTCACCCAACATTTAGTTTTTGATCCCTCACCCCTCTCTTACCATCATCCTTCTGAGTCTCCAAAGTCCATTATACCATTCTATATGCCTTCGTGTACCCATAGCTTAGCTCTCACTTAAAAGTGAGAATATATAGTATTTAGTTTTCAATCCTGAATTACTTCGCTTAGAATAATGGCCTCCAGCGCCATCCAAATTGCTGCAAAAGATATTATTTCATTCTTTTTTTATGACTGAGTAGTATTCCATGGTTGTATGTATATCACGTTTTCTTTATCCACTCATTGGTCAGTGGCCACTTAGGTTGGGGTCCATATCTTTACAATTGTGAATTGTGCTGCTATAAATATCTGTGTGCAGGTGTCTTTGAAATAATGACTTCTTTTCCTTTGGGTAGACACCCAGTAGTGGGATTGCTGTATCAAATGGTAGATCTACTTTTAGTTCTTTAAGAAATCATACCATTTTTCCATAGAGGTTGTATTAATTTACATTCCCACCAGCAGTGTATAAGCGTTCCCTTTACAACACTTCCATGCCAACATCTATTGTTTTTTGACTTTTTAATAATGGCGATTCTTGCAGGGGTAAGGTGATATCTCATTGTGGTTTTAATTTGCATTTCCCTGATGACTAGTTATGTTGTACATTTTTTCATGTGTATTACTTATTTGTATCTTGTTTTGAGAAATATCTATTCATGTCATTTGCCCACGTTTTGATGGTATTGTCTTTTTTCTTGCTGATTTGTTTGAGTTCCTTGTAGATTCTGAACATTAGTCCTTTGTCAGATGCGTAGTTTGCAAATATTTTCTCCCATTCTGTGGGTTGTCTGTTTACTCTGATGATAATTTCTTTTGCTTGCAGAAACTTTTTAGTTTAATTAGGTCCATTTATCTATTTCTATTTTTGTTGCATTTGCTCTTAGGGTCTTAGTAAAAAATTATTTGCCTAGGCCAATGTCTAGAGATTTTTTTCTAGTTTTTTTTTTCTAGAATTTGTATGGGGTTTCAGGTCTTAGATTTAAGTATTTGAGCCATCCTGAGTTGATTTTTGTATAAGGCGAGAGATAGGGGTCCAGTTTCATTCTTTTACATGTGACTATCCAGTTTTCCCAGCACCATTTATTAAATAGGATGTCATTTCTTCAATCTACATTTTTGAATGCTTTGTCAAAGATCATTTGATTGTAAGTATTTGGCTTTATTTCTGAGTTCTCTATTCTGTTCCATTGGTCTATGTATCTACTTTTATACCAGTATCATGCTGTGTTGGTAACTATAGCCTTGTAGTATAATTCAAAGTCAGATAATGTGATGCTTCAAATTGTTCTTTCTGCTTAGGCTTGCTTTACCTATTTGGGGTCTTTTTTGGTTCCACGTGAATTTTAGAATTGTTTTTTCTAATTCTGTGAAAAATGATGTTGGTATTTTGATAGGAATTGCATTGAATCTGTAGATTTCTTTGGGCAGTATGGTCATTTTCACAACATTGATTCTTCCAATCAATGAGTATGGGATGTGTTTCCATTTGTTTGTGTCATCTATTATTTCTTTCAGCAGTGTTTTGTAGTTCTCCTTGCAGAGATCTTTCATCTCCTTGATTAAATATGATCCTAGATATTTTTTGCAGCTATTGTAAAAGGAATTGAATTACTGATATTATTCTCGGCTTGGTGGCTGTTGCTATATAGCAGTGCTACTGACTTGTGCACATTGATTTTGTAACCTGAGACTTTATTGAATTTGTTTATCAAATCTAAGAATTTTAGAGGAGTCTTTAGGGTTTTCTAGGTATCCAATCACATCATCAGCAAACAATGATAGTTTGACTTACTCTTTTCCAATTTGGATGCCCCTTATTTCATTTCCTCACCTGATTGTTCTGGCTAGGACTTCCAGTAATATGTTTAAAAGAAGTGGCAAAAGTGAGCAGCATCCTTGTCTTGTTCCAGTTCTCAAGGGGAATGCTTTCAACTTTTCCCCATTCAGTATGATGTTAGCTGTGGATTTGTCATATATGGCTTTTATTATTTTGAGGTATGTCCCTTCTATGACTAGTTTGTTGGGCTTTTTATCATTAAAAGATGCTAGATTTTATCAAATGCTTTTTCTACATTTATTGAGACGCCCATATAGATTTTGTTTTTAATTCTGTTTGTATGATGTATCACATTTATTGACTTGCATATGTTAAACCATCCCTGCATCCCTGGGATGAAACCCACTTGATTATGGTATACTATTTTTGATATGATGTTAGATTCAGTTTGCTGGTATTTTGTTGAGGATCTTTGCATCTATGTTCATCAGGGATATTTTTCGTTACATCATTTCCTAGTTTTTGTATCAGGTTGCCACTGGCTTCTCAGAATGAGTTAGGGAGCATTCCCTCTTTCTTAATCTTTTGGAATAATTTCAGTAGGTTTAAAACCAATTCTTCTTTGAATGTGTGGTAGAATTCAGCTGTGAACCCATCTGGCCCTGGGCTTTGTTGTTGTTGTTTGTGTTGGCAATTTTTCTATTACTGTTTCAATTTTTGCTGGTTGTTTTTAGCCTCTTCAGGGTTTCTATTTCTTCCTGATTTAACCTAGGAGAGTTGTGTGTTTCCAGAAATTTATCCATTTCCTATAGATTTTCTAGTTTGTATGCATGGAGGTGTTCATAGTAGTCTTGAGTTATCTTTTGTATTTCTGTGGTGTTGGTTGTAATGTCTCCATTATCAATTCTAATTGAGTTCATTTGACTCTTCTCTCTTCTTGGTCAATCTAGCAAATGGTCTATTATCTTTTTAAAGACCACAGTTTTTGTTTCATTGGTCTTTTGTACTTTCTGTTAGTTTGTTTCCATTTCATTTAGTTCAGCACTGATCTTTGTTATTTCTTTTCTCCTACTAGCTTTGGATTTGATTTGTTTTGGCTTCTCTAGTTCCTTGAGGTATGATGTTAGGTTGTCACTTTGTGATTTTTCAGACTTTTTGATGTAGGAATTTAGCACTATAAACTTTCCTCTTAGTACTGCTTTTGCTGTATCCTAGAGGTTTTGATAACTTGTGTCACTATTACCATTCATTTCAAATAATTTTTAAATTTCCATCTTGGATTCATTGTTAATCCAAAAATCATTCAGGAGCATACTGTTTAATTTTCCTGTGTTTGTATAGTTTTGGGGTTCCTTTTGAAGTTGATTTCTTGTTTTATTTCATTGTGGGCTGAGATGATACTGGATGTAATTTTGACTTTTTAAAATTTATTGAGACTTGCTTTGTGACTTATCATATGGTCTATCCTGGAGAATATTCCGTGTGTTAATGAGAAGAATGTATATTCTGCAGTTCTTTTGTCAAGTGTTCTATAAATACCTGTTAGGTCCATTTGTTCTGAGTGTAGTTTAAATCCTCTGTTTCTTTTTTGACTTTCTACCTCAAGGATCTGTCTAGTGCTGTCAGTGAAGTGTTGAAGTCCCCCACAATTATTTTGTGACTGTCCATCTAATTTCTTAGGTCTAATAGTAACTGTTTTATGAATCTGGAAGCTTCAGAGTTATACACATATATATTTAGAATTATAATATCTTCTTGTTGAATTTGTCCTTTTATCATTACCTAATGACCTTCTCTGTCATTTTTTACATTGTTTCTTTAAAATCTGTTTTATCTGATGTAAGAATAGCTACTCCTGTTCACTTTTGCATTGAATATTTTTGCCACTCATTTATCTGGAGTTTATAAAATTCTTTATATGTTAGGTGAGTCTCTTGAAGAAAGCAAATATTTTGGTTTGTCATTTTGTTATCCATTCTGCCAATCTGTATTTTTTAAGTGGAGCATTTAGGCCATATATGTTCAATGTTAATATTGAGACGAGAGGTTGTGGTCCAGTCATCATGTTGATTGTAACCTAGATACTTTATTAGTTATGTTATTGTTTTATAGACCTTGTGAGTTTTACGCTTTCAAGATGTGCATATCCACCTTCTGTTTCAAGGTTTAGAACTCCTTTTAGCATTTCTTGTAAGGCTGGTCTGGTAGTGACAAATTATCTCAGCATTTCTTTGTCTGAAAAGACAATTTCTCCTTCATTTATGAAATTTAGTTTTGCTGGATATAAAATTCTGGGTTGACAATTATTCTGTTTCAGGAGGCTAAAGATAGGACCCCAATCCCTTCTGGTTGTAAGGTTTCTTTTGAGCTGTTCCACTTATTGAACAGTTTCCCACTCTGCACACCCATATCTGACATCCACCTTTGACATATACTAAAGTTCTATTCATTCCTTGGCTTGTTTCTGGACTCTATGGTATTTGTCAATATGCTCATCTCTGTACCAAGACCACACTGTCCAAAGTGATATAGCTTCATAGTAAGATCTGATATCTAGTAGGGCAAATACTTTCTCCCTGTTTTTCTTCTTCAGATGTGTCCTGGCTAAGTGAGAAAGATACAAACATTTATTGTATTGTTCCACCGTATATTTGCATCTATTTTCACACAACTTAACCTATTATAATATAATTATTATCCCTATCAGGCTATAATCTCTTTGAGGGCACTGACTATATCTCATTCATCTGTGTTTTTCTTAGAGGGCATAAGATAGTGCCTTATCCATAATAGGGACTCCAGAAATGTTAGTTGAATGATTATTAAACAATGACAAATACCACTGGAGAATTGAGTTTTACTCTAAATAAATGATCAGTGACTAACAGGGTCACCTGGTGAACATGCAGGGAAGTTTGACACTCAAGATTTACTGAGCATCCATCATTCATTTCTAAATGGATTATTACCCTTCTCTTGAAAGGCAAAGTGTTCAAGAGTCTTTTGCATAAATACTCTTCAGAAGGTTACTAACATAGATAAGAAAGAAGTTCTTCTGCAGCCCTTAATCTCTACTCATATTGTTTCTATTGTTTCTAATGTTTCAGTAGTAATTCCTCACATTCTTAAAAAAACTCTTAAGTGCAACGTTAAATTTAGTTTTCCTATGTTTATGTGCAATTGCAGCTACATAATTACTGATCCATTCAAAGAATACATGTTTCACAAATAATATTCAAGGGATGTAGAAAAATCCAAGAATAAGAATTTTAATTTTTTATAACTCCCTAATACCTTAAATAAAATCATAGACAAGGGAGTCACAATAGGCTATTAAAGGGTACTAAGATATTGAAATTCCACTCTTACCCTAAGATGCTGGCAATAGAAAGGATGCTAAACCATTTGGCCACGTTTATCAGATGATCATAATCAGATCCAGAATCCTGACCTATGTGAACTGTGACATTAAGTATAGCGTTCTCAGTAAGGTTCTATCACATAATTACATTCCTGACCAATATTAACACTCCTAAGGGAAACACTCTTGCCCATATTGTCCCTTTGAAAAGCTCTAAAATAATGCCTAGGATGCTCATACCTTTCAATGATGCTCTTCATCTTAGTGTGGTCCTGAACAATAATACAAACATGTACAAAATTTAAATAACCTTTGTCACAGCATATTTATGATTTCAGAATGATTTTGTTTTACCTAATTCAGACTCTTGAAGAATTCAATATAAATAAACAATAAAGGTTAAATCAGAAACTGTCGTTCTATGCACCAGTTTCCCTATCTGTTGAATGAGAAAGCTAAGATTTTTTTTCTGAAATCCCTGCTAGCTTTAAGATCCCATAATTCTAACTATATCTGAATGAGTAGGGCACTTAAAACAGTAGTAGGATTGTCATGTCAAAAATATATGCTTTTTTCTAGAATAATTTAGCCTGGCAGTTAAATGCCCATCAAGATTTCTGTACACTGTATTGTACTGTCAAGTATAACAGCAGAATTATAATGACACTTAGAATGACACATTAACTTCTTGAATACCCACATGAATATTCACATAAAGATTCCTTTAACCTTCAAGAAAATAGCTTAATTCAAGAGGATATATCTAAATGGCCAGTTATATCAGGTAATCAAGGGAGTATGTATTTCAATCTAATGACTCCCACAACCTAATGCTTATCTAGTATCTTTAGCTAATGCATATGCCTATATACATTCCAAATTGCCTGTTCATATATGTCTAGCTTGATTCCTTCCAAAGCAGAGCTTGAGACAAGCACTTGGGTGCATGTAGCTTACTAGGGAGGTGACCCCAGGTGGCAAGAATGAGGATGTGTGGAGAGTGAGATGGGGAAGGAGGAAAAGCTAACAAAGGATGTGCTATTGAGGGTTACTGCTATTGGCAACTGGAACTCAGTCCCACTGGTGACTCTATGGGAACTCTATAAGATATGTGTAAAATATGCCTCAGAATCACCTGTCTCAGAATTACCCTAATAATTTTAGGGTGGAGCATTTATTCATAGACTCCCATATCCATTGGTTGAGGGTCCCTTGGTACTACTAACTCCCCAACACTTCAAAGCTGCTCTGTGCAACTTGTGCCTTTAAGAAAAGCCCTGAGGCAGAAAGCCAGACAGATACTACGAGTGCTTGAAGAAAGAAGCTGTCAGAGTATATGGGAATGTCTACCACTGATGTAGCTGAGATGAGACATGGGGTGCCAGAAGCATCTGCTACCTGGGAATCCAATTACTTAAACGACCGATGCAAAATTATTACTAGTTTATGTTTTTCAACAAACAACTCTTACAAAAGCTATTTGAGGGCTCCCTGTACAAAATGAATGGAAATTAATTTTGAAGAGGTAAAAATCCTCTTTTAAAAACTCAGTTATCCAAGTAATAATGATTGTGTCATTATTGTCAAGATACAAGTGATAAAGAAAAAATGGACTTTCAATTTTGGACTCTGTGTCTAGTGTGTTATCCAACATCTTGAAAATTATTTCCTGAATTCCCTTTTCTAAATTATGGTAAACATTATTTATAAATAATTTATGTTTACAAACTACTTAATGCTCTACTACTCTGAAATGAAAAAGAGATAAGCAAGAAGAGATAATTTATTATTTGACAATGTAGAAAATGTACTTTCTAGCTCACTGTTAATGTTGTTTTTCACTCTGCTGGTTCCACAGCACATAAAAACAACTCTGAACAGGCTGTTCTTGCTACAAATGATGGATGATGGGTGATGTCAACAAGAATATGAAAAATGCCACACTGGTTTCCTGCTTAATTTTCAATAAACAACTATATAAATACACAGATATGGACCAACATTTCTTTCTAAATGGAAGACAAACACTTAAAGTGAGGGAGATGGTAATTTGCAACTAATCTTCTTGTACACCATATAGATACAATGGTTAATCATGTTAAGTTACTGATGAAGTTCTTTACTCTTAATTGTAAGGTTGTTATTATAAACATAACGTTTTAAATGCACTAGGGGTTTGCAGGAACAAGAAGGGAAATATATTCCTTGCACCTAGAAGTAGAAGTGCCAGCAGTGTTTCCAGTATACTACCAACCACAACAAATAACTTTCTTTTACCTGGGCAGCACATCCTAGCACTCTCAACTCCACAGTCCCCAAATTCCAAATGGAAACAATTTGATAAGTATGATCACACAAAAAAATTCTTACCAGTTTCTGCCCAGACAGGACCTCCAGAAGGGCAAGCAGTTTAACACCATCTTTCATGTCTTCAAAAAGATCGTCCACCACCATTGGAGGTTTCCGCTGTAAAAGCAAAGAGGAGTAAGTGCAGAAAATATCTCTTCCCTCTCTGTTTCTCTCTTTCTCTCTCTCACCTTTGTTACTTATGGTGGTGAAATTTGTAGGAGAGGCTTCTATATGCTTTAATTCTTTATTTTGGATTGAGTTGCCAATTGCCTTTCGATAACTGTGAGAAGAAAAACAATCCAGTGGAGATAAAACTCGATATTCAAAAACCTCAGAAGATTTCATGCTTGAGCCTTAATGTATGTACCAGCTTCTTTCTAGAAAGTGATTTTTGACAAGGGCAGGATGGTGTGGGATAAGGGAAGGAAAAGAGGGTACTATCAACCTAAAAGATAAGAGAGAGATTATAGCAGGATGTAAAAGCAGAGCAAGAGCTGCATGGACCAACCTCAGCTTAACTTTGTGCAAGACACATTACTGGGGCTTAACAAGGTGCAGCCCTTCTATAGGACATTCTCACCACAGCAACCTCATTAGCTCAGTGACCTGCTACAGGAGCACTGTCGGCACAGCTAAGGTTGCAGGTTCAATCTTCCTGTGGGTTAGTTAGCTGTTATGTTGTGTTCTACAGCCTGGTGAATCTAGCGAACCTTCTTTCAGTGTGGCATTGAACCCAAAAGATCATAAGCACAAAAGTACAGACTGATCAGTGCAAATCTATCATCGCTGCTGGAAAAATAAGCCAAAGACCACATTTAATTCATGGAGCATCTTTTATTTTTTTATGAAGGTTATTAAAATACTCAATATACGGGAATTCATCAAACATTGAATTAGGGTCTATCTTGGCTCAGGATAAAGTAAAGAAGCCATTATGCCAATGTTGATGGTCAATAGAGGGGAGGTGTTCACTGATTTATCACAGAATCAGAATTTGTTTTCCATTTAGCATCTGAACTCAAACTTTATAGTTTTCTGATTCTTACTGAATCTTGTTAAAGGCCTAATGCTCAATTCCTGACTTTCAATGTTCTTTCTTTCTTTAAAAAATAATGTGTTCTATGTAAGAGATTTAACTGCAAATGTTTGGTTGAAATGTAACTTTTTTTCTCTACCAACTGACGTAGAGCATTTATATTTCTCTTACAACTGCATGAATTATAATGTCTGAATAGTACAATTCTAAGTTAAAATGTATTTTTCTGTCATTATAAAATGAACAGCTGAATACATTTTGTTCTCATGCTGTGAAATACATGTTCAAAAATAACAGAGTTTTCATTTTTGATCATTCTCTTTCAAATTCCACCATTCACGCTGCTTCTTACTTACATAGCAAAAATGTAATAGTGACTTCATATTCTAAGCATATAAATAAAATTCATCAGAATAAAAGAAGCCATTACAAAGAAAACTATTTGGTGCAATAAGAATCAAAATTATTGTATTAGCCATATACGGTCATTAAAAACGCAGTCTATTTATCATTCAAAGTAACCACTTTACCCAAATTATTTAAATCAAGCAAAACAATGAGGAACAAGTTCATAAATGTTTGACACATTGAGTGAGCAAATGCAAATAAAATTTTTCATGCATTGTTATAAATATGCAAAAAGTAAGGAAAGCAGGGAATTCTCATGAAATAATAAAGATTTCCAGAAATTTTACACCCAAAAATGATACAATGCACATCTTCATCTGTTTCGATTTTAAAAATACGCAGGTGTCTGCCACGTTGAGGAACATGTCCTCTCGCCTCACTTCTGCCTCTCTTCTTTCCCTCCTCTGTTGCTACTCATGCTGCAGGTGCTTTCCTTTTCCCTCCAGCTGTTCCCTCCACAAGGCTCCTGGAATTGGCCTTCCGATCAGCAGCGACAGCTGAACAGCTCAGCAGCCTACTGGCCCCTCTGCTGGGACATTGCCAATACCATTCTCTCCCTGATCTGTTCCTACCCAAAACTCGGTGACCAGACTGCCTAGTTCACAGCCCTTTCTCTTTCTTTCTCCTCTCTTCTTCCTAACCGTGGCCATTCACCACTCAATCCTGAGTCCTTTGTTCTTTACAATTTTTTTTCTGCTTATACATGACTCTTCAATCCAGGTAAGCGACCTCTCCTAAACTTTGTCAAACATGTGGCAGGCACTTCGTATCTATTGCTGGCTTGCTGGCTGACTGACTGACTGAATGAATGAATGAATGTAAATATTGTGTGAAACCAATAAAGAGACTTTATTACACCAGAATAAAAAAATTAGTAATTACTGGACAAGTTTTGCCATCCAGTTTGTATAAGGTATTGTTTATATATACCAAACAATCAGTTAGGGGGACCTTTACTATGATGACTACCTCACATTTAATTTTTGGAACAATATTTTAATAGAAAATCTTTCAGCTAAAATATTTCTCCTGTCACATGTACAAATATTTATACCAGCAATATGGTGACTTTGGTAAGACTTGGGTCATGGTACTGAAGGTCAAAAGGGAGAGTTAGAGATGCAGATAATTTATTGGCTCTTGACTTAATGGAAAATAAAGATGTGACTTGAGCTGGCTTGTGTCCATGCCAGTATATGTTAGATATGTTAGTACATATGATGCTTCTATTATTACGTTTTTAGTCTTTCTTAAATTCACTTTTAGAAGTTAATAAAGTTAGTGTTTCTAGTAGAGTAGCAGGCACTTCAGCTGATCAGTCAGTACTTTTTCTATTGATAATAAACATGAATTACATTTATGGGTTTGTGTATTATTCAGGAAAAATTAATGTTAATACCATCATTTTTATACTAAGCTTCCTGTCTAACAAGGTGACTCAAAGTATAAAATCCTGGGCTCTAATCCGAGTCACTTAGTGTCTCTGAGATTCAGATTCCTTGCTTTTAAAGAGAGGGTGGTGTTCCCATAGGTAGTGGCTGTGAATATTAAACAAGATAGCAGGTAGGAGTCCACAGAACAGCACTCAGCACACTTAGATGTTTAACAATATTTTATTCATTTTTTCTTCTCTTCCTATTTTATTAGCTTTCTCCTTTTATCCTTATTAAACACTCACTAAATTTGAGTAATATCTAAGTCATAGAAATACCTACTAAATATTGGAATTTATATATTGTATGTAGTCTATAGAAGGACTATTTTGTCATAATTACTTTATGCATGAACATTTTTTATTTCATATATAATACTTAAATGTGAGAACTTCTTAAATTTTCATTTTATACTGTATGTGAGTGGCCTGAGCTGGGCCCATCATATTCTCTGCTTGGGTCCAGAAGATGTCTGGGATTACATTGTCCCATGGCAGTGACCTAGGGACTAGTGTCATCAGGTCATGCTGCTGAGGTCCCAAGAGCCATTCTGACTGTCTTTCTCGCAACTGGGTTAGTCAGTGTGTTGGGGGCTCCCAAGAACACTTTCAGGCTTGATGATTCACTAGGACTCAGAACTCAGAAGTGCTGCTGAACTCCTGGTTACAGCTTATGACAGCAAAAAGATACAGATTATAATCAGCAAAGCGAAAAGATACATGTAGTGAAGTCCAGGAGAAACTATGCACAGGCTTTCAGAGGTGAATGACCTCTCCCTTCCCAGTGGAGTCACATGAGGATGTACTTATATTTCCTAGCAATGACATGTGACAACCCACGTGAAGTGTTCCCAACCAGGGAAGTTCCCCCAAGTCTTAGTGTCCAGGGTTTTACTGGGGGGTCTATGACATAGACAAGCAATATCCATGTGACTGACCTCAGCTACTCAGCTCCAGCTCTCTCCCACACCCTCAAACCCAGCAAAATAGTTAACCCAAATCACATTATTAACATAAAAAGATCTATCAAGGTGGTACAGCATGGCCAAGGCCCCAGGACAAACAAAAACTGATGTTCACTATAAATATAGTGTGGCTCAAGGTCTCAGGCATAGAAAACCACACTTCTGGGGCAGAATATTCCAAGGGCTCAGATTATCTCCCAGAAGCCAGCCAAGGTCTATTCTTAAAGGCAGGCCCATCTTTGGAACACAGCATCTGAGCACCGCAGGCCTGCTGAGTTAAGTCTGTCTTGCCCAGTTGGCTTTTCCTTCTCATACTTTGAGACAACTAGTAGCCTTTCAATAGCTCTTTCTTCTTGGTTAAATCATCTAAAATTAATTTTATTTACTTGCAACAAAATGAGGCACAACTGACATGTGTCTAATTTCTTAGTGTGTAAACACTATTCTGAGTGTAACAATTTAAATATCAGTGTCTCCCCACTCTCACTCATATAAGTGACCAAAAGTAAATTTGTTCTGTAAAACAGAAGTGCATATCTTCAGAAGAACCTAATTGTATGGTTTTTATTTTACTAAAACAGTCCCCCTTTATGTGCAGTTTCAATTACCTAGGGTCAACTGTAGTCTGAAAATGTTAAACAAAAAATTCCAGAAAGAAACAATTCATAAGTTTTAAATTGCACACTGTTCTGCATAGTGTGATGAAATTTTTTTTTTTTTTTTTGAGACGGAGTCTCGCTCTGTGGCCCAGTCTGTAGTGCAGTGGTGCAATCTCGGCTCACTGCAACCTCTGCCTCCCGGGTTCACGCCACTGTCCTGCCTCAGCCTCCCAAGTAGCTGGGACTACAGGCACCCACCACCACACCCAGCTAATTTTTTTTGTATTTTTAGTAGACACGGGGTTTCACCGTGTTAGCCAGGATGGTCTCGATCTCCTGACCTCATGATCTGCCTGCCTCAGCCTCCCAAAGTGCTGGGATTACAGGCGTGAGCCACCACGTCCCGCCGTGTGATGAAATCTTAAGCTGTCCCTGCCTGGGACATGAATCATCCCTTTGCCCAGGGTATTCATGCTGTCTACTCAACCTGACCCACCTGCTTGTCACTTCATAGTTGTCTAGGTTATCAGATCAACTGCCTCGGTATCACAGTGCCTGTGTTCAAGTCATCCTTATTTTACTTAATAATGACCACAAAGAGCAAGTGTAGTGATGCTGTCAATTTGGATATGCCGACAAGATGCTGTAAAGTGTTTCCTTTAAGTGAAAAGATGAAAGTTCTCAATAAGAAAATGAAAAAAAAAATTTGAGATTGCTAAGATCCATGGTAAGAATAAATCTTTTATTTGTGAAACTGTGAAAAAGGAAAATTGGCTGTCACACCTCAACAAAAGTTACGGCCAGAGTAAATGATAAGTGCTGAGTTAAGATGGAAAAGGTGTTACATTGGTGGGTAGAGGACATGAACAGAAATGTGTTCTAGTGGACAGTGATCAGGTTCAGTACCGTCTGTGGCTTCAGGCATCTACTGGGGACTGAGACATGTCCCTTTTGAATGTAGTTTAACTTTTTAATTTTTAAATGTGCTAAAATACACATAATATAAAATGTGCCATGTTAATCTTCTTAAGCATACAGTTCAGTAGTGTTAAATATTTCCACATTATTGTGCAACTGATCTCCACCATTTTCATTTTGTGAAATTGAAACTCTGTACCCATTAAACAACAACTAGCCATTCCCTCTGCCCTTCAGCCCCTACCATTCTACCATTCTATTTTCTTTTGAATGATTTTGACTACTCTGGATACCTCTTATAAGTAGAATCACACAGTATCTGTCATTTTGTGACTGGCTTATTTCACTTATTATAACATCCTCAAGGTTCATCCATGTTGTAGCAGGTGCCAGAATTCCATCCTTTTTAAAGGCTGAATCGTATTCCATTGTATGGATATACCACATATTTTGCATCCATTCATCCATCAATGGGCATCTGCATTGTTTCCATTTTCTGGCTATTGTGATTAATGCTACTATGAGCGTGAGTGTATTAATATCTCCTGAAGACCCTGCTTTCAATTTTTGTAGATATATACCCAGAAGTGGAATTGCTGAACTACATGTTAATTCTATTTTTATCTTATTTTTTGAAAAACTGACATATTGTTTTACATAGTGGCTGCTTTGTGGAAGAATAGAAACCTACTTTGAAACATTACTAGCATATCATCACTGTATGAGGTACAAATTTCTACAAATCTTCTACAATCTTAGAATCCCTATTGACCAATATCATGCAGCTATAAAGTAGATTTTCAGTAATAATAATTTAGTATTTAACAAAGAAAATGATAAAATCACCTGTCTCACACCAGGACCATCTAGGTCCTCATTTGCCATCATCCATAATCACTTATAGTCTTCTAGTAAATGGTTTTTCCTTTTGAGAAAAGAGCTCTCAAAACATTTTATCATCAAAAAAAGCTACAATATTTTACTTTAAAATACTAAACACATATCCTATGGCTTAATATTTGTGATTGCTAGGTACCTAGTGATACCAATAAAACTGAACCAGAAAATGCTTAGAAGAATAGCGCATGCCACAGTTAAGTATTTACTTCAGTTGAGGCACACACACTATTGAGCACAGTCAGGGTTGCTGAACAGGATGAAGAGTCATGACCTGAGAGAGTCACAACATTTTCTTCTGCAGAGCATGTAGGGAGGTCTCAAGGCAAGGGTTGACTCTCCATGTGCATTCTGTGCACCCTTGAAACCTCTGTGCACAGAACGACCCATAACTTCTAGAACCAGATAAACCACTACTTCTGGTTTATATAAGTTTCAGGTAGGAATTATTTCACAAGCTAAGAGATTGTATATGTAGAAAAATTCCCATCCCAGGACCAGTCTGGAGTTTTTGCATGCTCTGATGATTATCTTCTGGGTGGGAGCAGAAAGTTAAACAACAGTAATATAGAGAAGTGGGAAGGAAGAGAGGTTAACCAGCAGATATGGAGCAAGTGACCTCCCCAAAGGTTGGCAAAGAACCCTCCACAGTATATGTATGAAAATGCCAAAGTATCCTTGGACCAGATCAAGTAAATCATGATTATAACCACTGACAGTAGTCAAATAAAATTAATGTCCAACAGGTTTTGTCATTTTATTCAGCAAATCTAATTGAATGTTTCCAATATCTTCAGAAACAAGGTGTAGTAATTTAAAAATTGTATGTGTAATCTGCTTCTCTTTCACTGCCTTTATAACAGCACTGTTGTGATCATTTTCCACTTCTGCTTGGCAAAGGTGGGAAGGTCGTTCCCATTCTTTTTTGTTTCCTGTGACAGATAGCATAATCCTTTCCACTTCCTCAATTATTTAATTCAATTCCGAATAAATATTCCAAAGGCAATAATTGCCCTCCAGCTCAGCTTTAAATCTGCTTGGAAAACTCGGCTCTTAACAATTTTCAGATGTAATAAAGTTTGTTTAACTATATAGTATAAAAGCATTATTGTACCAAGTTATTTATTTGGTACAAGTTGGGGTTACCCTTGACTCCTCTCTTTTGCTCACACTCAATATCTGATTCATCAACAAATCTTGTTGGCTTCATTTTCAAAAGTCTTCCAGTATCCAACCACCTCTCATCACCTCCACTGCTACTATCTTGGTCCAAGTCACCAGTACCTTGGTCAGATGGCTTCAATAACCTCTAACTTATCTCCCTCCTTCTGCCCTGGCTTCTCTTCAGTCTATGTTCAGCAGAAGAGCTTCTTGATCTTCTTTACTGTCTGTCTCCCCCATTAGGATATAAGCTTCATAATGAGATGGTTTTTTTTTTTCTGTTTTGGTCACTGCTACATTTTCAGCACGTAGAATATTCTCTAGCTTATTAAACAGCATTTTAAAATATTTATTGAATAAATGTATAATAAATAAAATATATCTGGTTGGGCATGGTGGCTTACAGCTGTAATCCCAGCATTTTGGGGGGCTGAGGTTGGTGAATTATTTGAGGTCAGGAGTTCGGGACCAGCCTGGCCAACATGGTAAAACCTCGTCTCTACTTAAAATACAAAAACTAGCTGGGCATGGCGGTGGGCACCTGTAATCCCAGCTACTCAGGAGGCTGAGGCAGGAAAATCACTTGAACTCGGGAGGAGGAGGTTGCAGTGATCCAAGCCACGCCACTGCACTCCAGCCTGGGCAACAGAGCAAGACTCTGTCTCAAAAAAATAAATGAATGAATGAATGAATGAATGAATGAATAAATAAATAAATATATTTCTAAAGAAGGAACTTTGACAAATATTAATATTAGCAAAATGTTTATTAATCTGCATAAACTTTGTGAGATCTAGATCTTTTTTATCCATAAACTAATATATTCTATAAATAAATTAACAAATGCTATTTATTTTGAAATGGGAATTTTCCTTTATAATGTTTTAATTACATATTTGGAAATAACTAATTCATTAGAATGTTTAGGGTTGACAAATTAAAGTGGGTTTATTTTTTCCCTGGCTTTATTAAGATATAATTGACAAATAAAGCTAATTAAGATATCCATCATCTCACCTACTTATTGTAGCTTGAGAAAAACAACTAAAAAATTATTTGGGGGGGTGAATTATTGCATTTACCTTTTCCTCTTTGCCTCTTTATCTTCCTGTCTGAGCTCATTAATAGTCTCACCAAAATGTGTACAAGGAAACAGATGGGAGTAAAATTCTATTCGGACCATGTTTCCATGTTATCTTTCAGCACTGCTGGTGGAAAGACAACTAAAGAAGATGAAAGCCACCACTAAAGTGATATTTTATGACTATAAAGATGTCATTTAAATTCATGATTAGCATGGATTTGTTTTTAGAAAAAACGTGGAAAATCCAAAATGTTCCTTTTAAAAGACTGTATGCATCTAACTTGGTATTAAAACAAAATGTGCTCTCAATGGAATCTGTTATAGGTTGAATTGTGCCTACTCACCAGAGATATGCTGAAATCTTAACCCCCCAAAATGCTGCAGAATGCAGCCTTATTTGGAAATAGAGTCTTTAGAGAGGTAATCAAGTTAAAATGAGGTCATTAGCATGGGTCCTAATCCAGTATGACTAGTGCCCTCACACAGTGGGGAAATTTGGACACAGACATGCACAGAGGCAGAGACTGAAATAATGCAGCTACCCAGAGACTTAGAAGGAGCCTGGCCTTCGAGTCTCCAGAACTCTGAGATAACAAATTTCTCATTTTAAGCCACCCAGTATGTGGTACTTTGTTACGGCAATCCCAGCAATTAATAGGGAACCTAAATAATGTTTTATAAATTTTTTTTCTGCAGTTTTTCTGAAAAGTGAGAAGATGCTCATATCATGCCTGAGTTCATCCCAAACACAGTATTTAAAATGTTCAGTGCCTTTTGTTGATGGCTCCATAAATTTTAGGCTGACAGAAGGATAAAGGACTGCTCATTCTATATTGAAAAGAAGCTCCATTTATAGAAACACTAAAACATGGCTATTTGAGACCTATTTTTCCTCAAAGGGCTTAGTGACAAGCAATCTATTTATCTCACAGTCAAATATCATAAGATTGAATCAAGGGTGTTTAAATAAAGATACAATATTCCATTCTATTTGATAAAATGAGAGAAAATATGAAACTGCAAGCATTTGATAATAGAAAATAATCAATATAAATATTAAGATTGCTTATACATGCCTAATTTTAAACATCTAAGTTTTTACAAAGGGTTTTTAAAGATTGTTCCCTTTGGGTGGCTGAAGTACTAAATAACTACAACAGTCTATGAATTTTATGTAAAACGTAGGAATTTTTTAAGATAAATTTTAAAATGTGAAAGAACTATTTTTAACTGTCGAATTTTAAATATATTCATCGTAACATAACTTCTTTGCCTAAAATGCAAGGCCTATGCTGTTAGGCCTAAGACATCTGTGGTCATTAGGTGAGAATTCCTTCAAATTCAAGTCCATGCCACCTCTGTCTTCATCTCTCTGCCTATCCCAAAGTTAGACACAGCCACACCCACTTTCCTATTCCCAATGCTAGTCTCAGAGAAGGGGAGATATCTCTGCTCTGGAACAAACCTACACCCTCCACCTCTGCTCTTGATTTCTTCTCTCATTCTGCCTCCTTGGGCGCCTTGTTCTTTCAGAATCCCATTCATTGCCTTCTTTTTCAGCCTCCCCCTCTCTACAAGCTCTTGATCATTCCCTTCTATACAGATGCAGGCTCATGACCACCCTTTATTAAAACAGCTTTTACCAAATCCAATGTTCTGCACCAATATATATAGTAATATATATATATATTTATATATATAAATATATAGTCATATATATATTACTATATATAAATATATAGTAATATATATATTTGTATATATAAATATATAGTAATATATATATTTGTATATATAAATATATAGTAATATATATATTTGTATATATAAATATATAGTAATATATATATTTATATATAAATATATAGTAATATATATATTTATATATAAATATATAGTAATATATATATTTATATATACTATATATAGTTATATATATTTTATATATATATACAATATATATAGTAATATATATTAAGTGTACTAACATCCTTACCTCTCATTTACTCATCAGCTCACTAGAGTCTAGTTTCTACTATAACATGGCCACTCCCAATGGCGGCCAATGACTTCCAAACTGCCAAATCGAATGGGTTCACCTTTACCAATTAATTTCTCCTTCTAAACTGAATTTCCTAGCTTTCCCCCCAAGCCTCTTGTATTCCCTATATCTGTGAATAATCTCAATCATTTGCTCAAGCCAGAAATCTAGAAGTCATTCTTGATTCCTTCCCCTCCAAGATTCCAATTAATTACTCAGTTCTATCAAGTCCACTCCTAAACATCTTTTCAGTCTATCCATTTTTCTCCATTTAAGCTTAGAACTCTAAGCTTCTGGTTCATAATCTACAAAATAATAAAAATAATGCATTTTCTTGTGTGAGGGTTAAATAAATAAGAGATAAAGTTGCTAAGGCCCTGTAATTGGCACGTGATAAGAATTTAGGAACATGTTTTCTCAATAAGTGCTGATAAGCTAGATGTGAGTCAGAAACCTGACTTTGAAAAACCATCACTAAAAATCAATATTGGGCTAATTTAATAAAATACTCCACCTTCTTTCATTAACAGAGCTAACAGAATAGAAAGATACTGCTTTCTTCTTGAAAAGTGAGAAAATTATAGGTTCAATGTCTAACAATAGAGCCCCATCCCTGAAAGAAATTATTAGGTATATGAAATAACAACAACCCACCAATTGTTAATGTTATATCAACAATTTGTGATTTGCAATGTTTTACATAATTGGAGAAGCATTAAGACTTCAATTTGATAATAAACATCAAAAAAGAACAGATAATTATACCCACAAGTTTTAATGATCTAACATTTGTGTAGTAAAAATAGAATAAAAACACAAACACAGAAAATCCTTAGGTTTTTTCTTATAAGATTTTTGTTTTAAGAAAAGCATATTTTTACTTATAATAATTAACAAATGTAAAAAAGAAAAAATAATAAAAGCATATTTTAAAAAACAGATTGCAATCTTATTTGCATACTGTCTCTTATTGCTGTCATAATATTTATAAAGAAATGTTACATTAGAATAAAATGTCATCAGTAAAAGATTTTTTATTTAATTAAAAGTCAAAAGTATATTAATTTGCAACTGAGCAAAGCAGTCAAGCACAAAAATAAAAATTCCTATTAAAAAGCGCCCCTAGATATACAATCGTGTCATCTGCAAACAGGAACAATTTGACTTCCTCTTTTCCTAATTGAATACCCTTTATTTCTTTCTCCTGCCTGATTGCCTAAGCATCTTCTGAACAGCTCCCAGTGCTCCCAAGATTGAAGAACTTTAGGAGAAAAGGATCAACTTCCTTTCTTCTCAACTAAACATCCCAGCTCTTAAACCTGCCACTACCTATTATTAAAGCTATATTTGGAAATGGTAAATTTAACTCATAAACGGTTTGGTTGTCAGTTTATCTGAAAACATTCCAAAGCACAGAGCTATGTATACCTGGATTACCATGCAAGGAAACATCAAACATGAAAGGGAAGACAAGCTCATCACTGCCATTATTCCAGGGTTGAGTTCCAACCTCTAACTGTTAAAAATTTTGAAGGGTGTTTTAATAGTGCAAGGAAATGGGGATTCTTAGAAGATCTTAGAATATATTAAAATCATAATTGTGCATAGCTGTTGACTACCTACTTCTAGAAATTTATCCTAAGAAGAAAATATCATACAAGTGTTCAAACAACGTATACCAGGACTTTCACTGTAGTATTTTATATAATATGAAACAACTGAAAACCACCTAAATAACCCTCCACAGGCAACTGGCTAACTCATCACAGATTAACATGACAAAGTTTATTTAGCCATTACAATAATTACATAGTTCTATTTATTGTCATGGATTGACGTGTTGGGTGAAATAGAGGCTCCAGAACAATATCCTATAAAACCACTTATATGAAACTGTGTGTAGAAAAGTGTTGTCCAATATCTTAATGATGACTGTATCTGGATTATGTGATATAAGATTACTTTTACTTTCTTTACACTTTCTAAAAGTTTCATTATTAATATTATTTTCAATTATGTAACCTCTGTACACTATGAAAAAATAATAACTCTTTTCATTTTGAAAAAAAAAAAAAAACCTTTTCCCCAATCGATGACAATTCCATAGTACAAATAGCTGCCAGATGGGACCAACGGAAGCTTTAAAAAATAAGCCCCAAAGTCATCAATCCTATGTATCCACTGCCTTTTTATAGAGCAGATTGTGGGGCAACTACTGGGCCAAATTTCCTTCTCATCAAGTGCTGTGGGGAAGAGAGCATAGGAAAGATGACCCTGGTTTATCCTATATCTAGACAGGTCGCTCTAGGCTTCTTTCATGGCTGGATTGCGAGCTTCTCGGGGCCTGGGAAAGTGTTTTACTAATTTTTTCCTGTCTTCAAAGGCTAGCGCAGACACAAAGTAAGCAGTGAATCTGTAGAATGGGACTAAAATCAACTGTCATGCTTTGTTTGCTTCTGCGCTATCAAAATGGCTTTGGGGAAGCCCCTGATCAAAACCTGCTTGGAGGGTTGGGCTTTACATACTACAGGCACCACTCTCAGCAAAAGTGAGAATAAAAAATTTGAAGATAAAACTGTTTTATCATCTAATTCATTTAACCAATTATTGTCTTGAAGGGAGAGTCAACATAACTTCCACTATATAATCATATAGACTACTCCTTTAAAAATTATCAGCAAATCCTCTAACTGAATTCAGACACAATTGTCCCATCATCTGAACTTATTTTTACAAATATGATGTCTCTTGGCTTGCTTATTTTTTCATCAGCAGTACAAGGGATTAATTTTATTATACAGTATCAAGATTAAGATTTATTTTATATTAGTATTTATGTTCAAAGACATTATAATATATAGACATATAGTCACCTAATATCACTGAATGACAGAGTGGATAATACTAGAATGATTTTAGCCTTTTCATGTCCTATTACCATGGTTACTTTTTTATATCAAAGCACCAGAGATGAGAGCACTGATACTATCATAATCTCTTTAGCTAAAATCTTTTGCTTAGCATAGATCACTTACAGCTTCTTTGTGTTCCAAATAGGAACAAACACACACAAACAAAAATCCAGCACAAATTCTCCTTTTGATATGACACACACATTAGTATTAGAAAAAATAATTGGATGAAATAGTTTCTCAAGATTCACAGAATTGACATGAAGTAACTGCTCTTGACTCTAGCTATAAGTTCATTTCTTCCCAGAAGCAGTGTTAGCAAATTCCACTCTTAGGCAACAGCTAGACCAACCAATAAGACTACAGTATCATTGATTCCCAACAGTGACAACAGGGACAGAAGCATTTTGTTATACTGGACATTTAATGATTTACTGGCTCAACCTAAGTAAACCTGTAATGCTGGGTAGTTTCCTTTACCTTGGCCAGATGAGAGTTGATCCATTTTGTGAAAGTTCGTTTTTGTACTATCTCTTGCTCATCTAGAAGGAAAAAGAAATCTGGTTAAATAATGTAATATTTCATGAAGTTGTATAATGAGAAAAAGTCCTATTTACACAAATCTGGAAGGAATCGTGAAATCGTTTTCTCATTCATTTTACCAATTATTGTCTTGAACGGAAAAGTCAACAAAAGTCGATCTATATAATCATATAGACTATTCCTTTAAAAAATTATCTGCAAATGCTTTAAAATTTGCCATATGTTAGCCCTATGTTTACCTTCATCCACTTACTTAAAATTCACTGATGACTTATACTTCAACAAAGCTGTTAAAAATGAAAATTCACCAAGACCACTAAGTGCTGAATTTTATGCTAAGTGCAAAGGAATACAGAGGGTTGAATAGGGCAAGGTCCCTGCTATAAAATATCTAGAGGTGGAAATGGACAAGCAAGGGCTATGAATAGTAGAGGGTTACACAGTAATGCAATAAGATAGAGCCGTATACATGAAGCACAAAAGGAACTTCACCCAGATGAGAATGTGGTGACTACACACTGGAGTGACCTCCAAAAATTCCCACCACATGGAGTCCCCATTTTTGTGTCGGCAGAATGTGGGTAGAACCTGTGATTTGTGTCTAGCCAATAGGATATGACAAAGGTGATGAGATGTCACACTTGTGATCATGTTACTTTATGATACTCCAGCTTAGCTGACTGGAGTGAGAGATTCTCCTGCTGGCCTAGAAGAAGCAACCAGCCAGGTTGTGAAGTTCGTTGGCAGAGGGTCAATGGCAAGGAACTAGAGGCTCCCTTCAGGAGTGAAGTGCAATCTCAGTGAACAGCCAGTAAGACACCAGGCCCTTGTCAAACAGTCACAAGGAATGAATTCTGCTAACATTGTGACAGAGCCCAAAAGTGGATTCTTCCACAGTTGAGCATCCAGATAAGAATGAAATCCAGCTGATGCCTTAGTTATAGCCTTGTAAGACCCTGAACAGATAATGCAGCAAAGCTTTGCATGGACTCCTGACATGCAAACATTTGGAGATAATAAATGATTGTTGCTTTAAACTTCAAGGTTTGCGGTACTTTGCTATGTAACAAGAGGAACTAATATAGGAAGGAAAAGAGGTAGGGTTTGGGTAGGCTTTAATTAGAGGTATAAAGAGATAATGATGATGTTGGTAGTTTGACAGGAGCAGCATTGAATCTGTAGATTGCTTTGGGCAGTATGGATATTTTAACAATATTGATTCTTCTCATCCATAAGCATGGGATGCTTTTCCATTTGTATCATCTATGATTTCTTTCAGCAGTGTTTTATGGTTCTTCTGGTAGAGATCTTTCACCTCTTTAGTTAGATGTATTCCGAGGTATTTTATTGTGTGTGTGTGACTATTGTAAATGGGGTTGCATCCTTGATTTGGCTCTCAGGTTACAAGTTGTTGGTGTATAGAAATGCCACTGAATTGGCCAGGCGCGGCGGCTCACGCCTGTAATCCCAGCACTTTGGGAGGCCGAGGCAGGCAGATCACGAGGTCAGGAGGTCAAGACCATCTTGGCTAACACGGTGAAACCCTGCCTCTACTAAAAATACAAAAAATTAGCTGGGCGTGGTGGCGGGCCCCTGTAGTCCCAGCTACTCGGGAGGCTGAGGCAGCAGAATGGTGTGAACCTGTGAGGCAGAGCTTGCAGTGAGCCGAGATCGTGCCACTGCACTCCAGCCTGGGCGTCAGAGTGAGACTCCATCTCAAAAAAAAAAAAAAAAAAAAGAAATGCCACAGAATTTTGTACATTGATTTTGTATCCTGGGAGGGGGTGTGGGTTGAAAAACTACCTACTGGGTAATATGCTCACTAACCGGGTGACAAGACCATTCATACACAAAACTCAGCGACACACAATTTACTCATGTAACAAACCTAGACATGTAAGCACTGCACCTAAAATAAAAGTTGAAAAAAAAGAGAGAAAAGCCACACAGAAGTAGTTTAATACCTTCAAAAGAAGAATTGAATTTTATCCACCCCACCAGCATGTACTGAGTATCAGCTGTTCACAAACTAGTAAACGCTATGTTGTGGGGGACATAAACAAGAAATAATTTCAATCCCTCGCCCTTTGAGGGATGATACCCAAATCTCTGTCTTTGTCTCTGACCTTGTCTGTGCTTCAGCCCAGACCATTTGCTTGTCTACTAGAATGTAAAGCCCAGGAGGACAGCAACTTGGTTCCCAATGCCTGCAAGTATGACCAATAAGAATGAATGAGTAAAGAAAATAAATACAAAACCTTTTAATTTGGAGAAATTTTGAATCTATCTATAAAATTGACAGAATCCATGACCTCTAATATATTTTAACATGCTCATTAATTTTCAAGTGTATATAAAAAACAAATTGGTATAAAAATAAGTAGCACTTCCTATATACCAGGCACTGACATTTAGATAAATCAATCACTTGATATTTTAATTATCATTTATTTATCATTATATATTACATATAATATTATATAAGTATTAATCCATTAATTCTTGTCAAGATCTATGAGCAGGAACTATTATAATGCCCATTTTACATATAAAACTGTCAACACACTGAACTACCAAGGTCATCCAGCAGCACAGCCATGTTGTAGACTTCAGATATCTAGTAGTATACTATGCCATTATACTGTCACTCAAGGGTAGCATAAAAATTACCACATTCATCTATCAAATATTAATCTCATGAAAATTATAAATTTATAGTTTAAATTTTTTGACCTGAGAATCTTTAGGTTGTATAAATAAAGTTAGGTAGCGGCAAAATGATCTTAACCAATCAAGGTAGGTTGGATGGAATTTGGAACTTTATAATGCATAAAATCCAATTCAAAATCTAAAATAGACACAGTTAGATTATATGTAAATTGTTTACACTCAACTTGAGATTATACATTCTTTTATAAACATCACAAAATACCACTGTTTAAAAATGTTAGTATAAATTGGCATAATATGTTAATGTTATACTGTCATAAAATTAAATATATAATCTGATGATATATTACTTCTTAATATAAATTGTTATATTTTCACTATTATAACCTTTAATGAAATAATAATAGTATTGTAACAATTTCATCTGATGGTAAATCTCTGAGTTTATAGTTAGACTTCAGCTAAATGGCCTTTTTTAGAATCCTCAAATTATCTTTTTTGTAGCACAGCATATATTTAAATGTTAAATTCTTTACGTGTTTCCTTTTTTACTATGGTTGCAAAAACAGATTTTACTAGGTCCTACAATTCACTTTTTGTATTATCAAATGTAGTCAGCTGAATTCTAGGTAAATATTTTTCTGATTTTACTTACTAATTTCCTGAAAGAAAAAAATTGTTTAATTTAATTATTCAGCAAACCCTCATTTTTTATGTAAAACTTGAAAACCTTACTCCCAAGATTTGGTAGTTAAATCTGATACCAACAACATAAAAAGTTCAATTTGTGGAAGTAACAGAAACATGCAACGAATGTCTATCAATTTGTGTTAAAAGTTTAATGAACAATAACATTTCTTTTTAATGCTGTTGACAGGGAACAAAATGAACCTTCACGACTAGGTCTATAAAGTTCTTAAGTACAGTCATGCATTGCATAATGATTTTTTGGCCAATGACGAACCTCATAGATGACAGTAGTGCCATAAGATTATAAACACAACTGAAAAATTCCAGTTGTCTAGTGATGTCCTGCCATTGTAGGGCAACCCATTGCTTTTTCTATATTTAGACATGTTCAGATACACAAAATACTTACCATGTGCTACAATTGCTTACAATATTCAGTACAGTCACATGCTGTACAAGTTTGTAGCCTAGGAGTAATAGGCTATATCATGTAGCCTAGATGTGTAATAGTCTATACCCTCTAGGTTTGCGCAAGTACACTCTACAGAGTTCCCACAACGATGAATTCACCTAGAAGACAAATTTCTCAGAACATAACTCCATCATTAAGCTACACATGACTTTATATGTCATTATATTTAAGAAAACAGTTTAAATATATTTAACAAGTAACAACTTTATTAACAATGTTTCTGTCTTCAGCTTTTCTGCTTGAGAAGAGTTATGAGAATTCAGACCAATTGCAAAGGCATCGTAAAATGGATGAGATGACAGCAGCGTCAGGGTAGAGGAGAGGTGTGGCTGGGGAAGCCACACTACAATTTGGGTGCTGCACAGCTGTGATAGGCTCTGATTTAAGACCAGTTTTTGGTGTGGGTGATTATTACTGGGTAGAATTGGTTCAAATTCTCCTTCTCTCTTATAACCTAAATCGTAATTGGTTCCTAAAGGCCAGACTGGGTAACATTAAAAGCAACAACCACAGACGAGTTCCAAATACTCTCTGGGTCCTTCATCCTTGAGGCTCGCATTGCTTGTATTTCAAAAGCAGTTGGTCCTACAGACCTCAGGAATTGGAGTCAGCTGAGGCTATATAAACACCTAGCTCTGGGTAATATTATACCGTAGTATCCCTCTGTAGAAATGAGTTTAAAAAAAAAACAGGGTTCTAGCTCAGATATTCAATTTCTGCATTTCTTTGCCCATTTTTAGATATTTTCTCAGTGTTTTGCCATTTCAGGGCAAGATCATGACATACAACAAATGCACAAATGAGGCCCAATTTAGCAACTGTGATTCCATTTGACTATTAGGAAACTATCATAACTGATGATAGTTCACATGGTTTTCTTCCTGATGAATTATACTAATAGTCACCTGTGGGTACTGCACAATTGTGGTTTACTCTAGGTGACTTAAACATGCACCTGGAAGCACAAAGATCATAATAAAAGGTGGCTTGGGTTATTGTGCAGCCATTGCAATCAATCACAAATAATATATTGTCTAGAAACATGTTAAATATACTTTTAATTTTACCTTACACAACAAATGTACCAACTAATATGTGATGTAAAACTGTGTCACAGGGTCCTATGACCACTGACTTTTAAATAGATTTACTAAATTACAAAAATATTAAAATACATGACAATATCCACTTAACAGATGGTATGTTTAAAATTTGGACAGTAAATGAAATTAGTATATTTTAATATATTGAATACATTCTTCCATAATAATTTATTACTGAGTGATATAGCATTTCATGTATCAGTATGTACATAATAATGCATAATGTATTTTCATCAGAATCATAAAATATCATAAAGAGCAAAATAGTAAATGTCTAGAAGTATCCATCTGTAATTAATATCACATTTAATATATATATTACCAGGAAGAGTCTGGGTGCTGTGGCTCATGCCTGTAATCCCAGCACTTTGCAAGGCCCAGGCAGGAGGATCACTTGAGGTCAAGAGTTTGAGACTAGCCTGGCCAACATGGTGAAACCCTGTATCTGTGAATAATATAAAAATTAGCCAGACATGGTGGTAGGCACCTGTAATCCCAGCTACTCGGGAGGCTAAGAAAGGAGAATCACTTGAACCTGGGAGGCAGAGGTTGCAGTGAGCAGAGATCACGCCACTACACTTCAGCCTGGGTGACAGAGTAAAACTGTATCTCAAAAATAAATAAATTAATTAATACTAAGAAGAAAGAAATGCTGTTTACATAATTATATATAGGTAAGCATGAAATTGCAATCTCTGGCAAAATAAATACATAAATAGTACCATGCATTGGTACATTTATAGGAGCTTGCAATAGGTTATGATAAACTTTTTGGGGTTTTATTTGCAGATTATTATTATGCCTAATAGGTTTCTTTAATGATAATGATAGCTTAAATACATGTCTTAAGGATTTAAATTATCTAAAAATATAAATGTAAATGTTCATTTAAAACAAATTACACATTTAAAATCACATTACTCCTGGTAGTATCTAATAAAGATTTTTCATCATTTTCGTTGCAGGCAAATACACCTCAATAAAATATTGGAATGAAATTGAAAAAATAGACAAATGCAGATTGAATTTCTTCCCACAACCAAATGATGTGAATACAAAGGGGAAAACAACAGCAAAGGCATACAGTGACAAGGTAATGATTATTAATTACCAAACACAGTCAAATGACTTGATTTGGGAACAGAATTATATTATCCGGATTGCATATCTACAATTGCTAAAATTACCACCAACTTCATTATATATGGGTAGGGAATAAAGTATATTGAATAGTCCAACACAAGAAAATGGACAATTTACAGGTGCTTATAATTACTCAATGATAAGATTTTAAAATTGAATATATAAATGAAAGACATTTACAGGACCAGGCTGTGGCAGATTTCCAAATATGACCATAAATCCTTCCCATTGTGATCAGCGCATCCTTTGCAATGTGATTTTATTGCCTCTTCTCTTAGGAGGTGGTCTCATTTCCCCAGACCTTGAGTCTGGGCTGGCATTGAGATCTACATTGATCAATAATATGACAGAAGTGATTTTAAGTGACATCTGAGGCTGGGCCTTAAGAGGACTTGAGATTCCACTTTGGCTATATTGGAATTCAACTCTGCCCTGAGACCTCTACACAAGGAAACTGGTCTAAGATCCTCGTGAATAAGAAGTCACTTGGAGGATAGATTCTAAACCTCAAGAATAAGAAATAAAAGTACAAATTGGTGTGATGAAGGTATATTCCTATTTTTGGGGATTGGGAGGCTTTACTTATTTTTAAAAACTCTATTGAGGTAAAGAGTTAAGCTATAACATACTTCATTGATTTCCTCACCCTTTTTGGCTCTGTTTTACTATATCCCCTAATTTGTTGGTTGTGCTAATATTTGTAGAAAGAGGTCTTGTATTTGCTGCATCATAATGACGTTTGTACTACTTTGACTGGTTTAAGTACAAATGAATGAAATAACCATTTTTCCTTTAGTTGACTTTACCCTGATTTCACCTAGTGTTTCAATGAGTAAAAATACAGCTAAAAGAAAAGAAAAGAAAAAAAGTCACTTGGAGGAGAATTGAGGTACCTCAGATGGCAGCCAGCAACAGGTGCCTGATACATGAGTGAGCCGCCCTGGACCTGCCAGTCCAACTGATACCCCACCTGCATGTAGCCATGTGAATGGGCCCAGGCACAGCTGGCAGAAGGAACACCCAACTCACTCACAGAAACATGAGAAATCCTAAACTGTTGTTGCTCCACACCACTAAGATTTGGTGGTGGTTTGTTGCACAGGAAAAGCTAACCAAAACAGAAATTGCTACCAGGAGTGTGGTGTTGCTCTAACAAAAATCTAAGACATATGGCATTGGTCTTGCGACCAAATAGGGGAAGGAGATTGGAAGGACACAAAGAGCCTATTAGCGGAGGCTGATTGGGCAGTAAGGGAACCGTCATTGGAAATTGGAGAAAGAGCCGTACATATTTTGTACATTATATATTCTGTCACTTGCAGTAACTTGAACTCATGATTCTGGCTAGGGAGATTTCCTTGCAGAATGCTGAAAGTGTCAATTGGCTTCTTTTAGCTGAACATTATAAGGTACTGGAAGAGACAGAAATGAGCTGTTTCATTTGCAGACGCAAGGCAGAGGAAACACAGAGGCCTAGGATATGATGGACTGAAAAATAAGATATTTTGTTATTCCTAGTCTTTCCAAAAAAAAAGATTTGCAAAGTAAGAAAATGCTTCAGGGTAACAGCAAATCAAAGGTATGAGTATTGTTGAAAACTCAGAAAGAGTTTGACTTGTTTAAACTCCACATATAAATGATATCACACAGTACCTTTCATTCTGTATCTCACTTATTTAATTTAGCATAATGTCCTTCAGGTTCACCCATGTCATTGCAAATGGTAGGATTTCCTTATTTTTTTATGGAGGAATAATATTCAATTTTATGTGTGTGTCATGTTTTCTTTATCTGTCATAATGGATGTGTTAATTGACTGTGGTAATCATTTCACAATTTATATCAAATCATCACACTGTACAACTTAAATATATGTAAGTTGTATTCATCAATTATACCTCAATAAGGCTGGGGGAAAAAAGAGAACATTTGGAAAGATTTAAGGTAGTGCCCAGTTGACCTTCTCAACTAGACAAACCAGCTTCTAAGAATCTTAAGGGCACTGCCCACAGCAGCCTCATATGTGTCCAATGTTTGTTTCAAAGCTGAGATTTTGGGGGCACAGAATGCACTACAGACAAGTTTTTAGGAAGCCAGCTTTCACTGAAGGGACAGCACCACTCCAAATGAACAGGAGACTGGAACCACAACTTTGTGTGTCTAGGAAGAAGGCTAAGAAAACTATCAGTTGCAATCTTGAGCCATCTCTTACCAAGATAGCAAGGAACATGCCTTGCCTCTGGACGAAACGAACTGGCCACGTGTGGCTCACTGGATTTCAGAATGGCTGGACCACAATTGCTCCCTCTGTTCAATTCTCTCACTCCTTGGACAGAAGCATCTATTGAAGTGACCCCACTCCTGCCTCATCACTGCATGTTGAAGAAGTGGGGAGCAGGTAACTTCTCTTTTTAGTTAACGGGTCTATGGATTGAGAGAAATTTCACCTGAGGAACCTCATCTCTATCTGGACAAGATGCAAACGATGCAACACAGGACTTAGAGCTCGATGCCAAACCGAAGGCTGGAGGAGACTTTTGATACCTTGAGAATGGATGAATGTACTTTCCATGCAGGAAGAAAACAAACAGTAGTGACCAGAGGACAGATTTTAAATTATGGCCACAAAATCCTGTGGTCCAACTATGCATCCTCTTTTGTATGGTGACTTTGTCCTTCCCATCCAGGGGTAGAATCAATTTCCCTTCCCCTTGAATCTGAACTCATATGGTACTTGCTTTAATTAATAATGCAGCAGAAATTACTTTATGTCATCTGATTCTAGGCCTTAAGAGGTTTTGAAGTTTCTGTTGTAGCTGTCTTGGATCTCCATCCTAAAACCTCTGTGCAAAGAAAGCAGTTTATATTAGAAGATGTTTCCATCTGTGGAAGAATTCAGATGTCTCATTTGTTAGCTGGAACTAACCACCAAGCACGTGAATGAGGTCACCTTGGATCTTCAAGCTCAGTCAGCCCTGCAGATGAACTCAGCCACAGGTGAACCCAAGTGAAGTCAACAAACTGAGGCCTAAGACTTCGAGGCTGATGTGTCTGATACCTCCTCTCTCTCACATCCATACATACCTGATACAAATTCCTTGTGGGAAGAAAGCATTTTTCTCAATATCGTATTCCTAAAGATCAGCCCCCTGCCTGGTATATTGTCTTATATATGTGTCCTTATGAAACCATCCATATTTAACTGAACTAACCAGCAAATCTACATACTGTGAGAAAGGATGAATTCTGATTGGCTTAAGCCACAGAATTTTGGAGTAGTTTGTTACACAGCAAAGGCTAACTGAAATAAAGGCATTTACATGTGTGGGGGGGCGGTGGGGATGGAGGGGTCCTTCTCCTCCTCTCTCACTCTGTGTTCCATAATGAAAAGATTCTAGGCTTACTTCTTTGGGCCTGTCTCCTAGGCTTTTCCTGTTTTAATCAGACAAGTAATGGATTAAAAGTTGCAAAGAACAAGGGCAACCAAAGTTACTCTGCATGAGTTCTGACATGGATTGATGCGAAGGGACAGACGAGAAGAGAGAAAATTAATAGCTATCTACAGCTGTGGGCTTGAGGGAAAAGATGAGTTAAGAGAATTTTTAGGGAGTCTTGCCTGTGTTGAGTCCTCTAATGACTGCTTCAATTTTTTTTTTCAAGTGAATGTCAGTAAAGACTTACATTGCTCTTAAGACTTTCAGAATTGGAGTTGCATTTCTTTTGTATTTAAAACCAGTGGCTAGATTGAAAGAGCCCAATTTCATTAAAGTTATATTTGCAAAATGTAGTATCATTTCACTTTAAATCTAAGGCAGATGGGATGCAAGGAATATAATTATCTCCGTTCCTAAGTTACAGTTGCTTAACCTCAGCACTATTGACATTTAGGCAAGATGATTCTTTGTCGTGGGAGGTGGTCTTGTGCATTATAGGATGTCTAGCAATGTCACTGGCCTTTACACATTAGATACTGGCAGTACCCTACACCCTAGTGATATATCTATTTGAAAAGTGACAAAATATAGTAAATCTAAGACTTTTGCTGAAAGGTTATATAGAAATTACACAATTTTTCCAATATGAATTAAAGTATCGTATGATGTCTGAAATTATGTCATTCAAATCTGGAAAGTTTGGTCTCATGCGGTGGGAAGGTATAAGTGGGAGAGGGTGATAGATCTGATAGTGTGTTCCATTTATCTTATAATTCTAAACCTCTAAAAAATATTTTAGAACTATATAAAGCAAAGTCTATTTTTTAAAAAAACAAATATTTTAAAAATCTTAAAATTTACCAAATTTTAATGTATTTGTCACAATGGTGGCAGTTATATAAGGACACATATATTAGAAAATGTGCTAGGCACTGGGTTGGCTTCTAGGGTGACAACAATGTGGAAATGCTTTCATCTCACGAAGAATTTGTCATCTCATATGTATGGGGGTGTGGGAGAGAGGAGGGGATAGATGCATCAGCCTTGAAGCCTTGGATGGGCCTCAGTTTTGTAACTTTGCAGTAAATAATTTGGTAGCAAAAAATTGACCTGAATTGAGAAAAGACTATTTATAGTCTTTCATTATTCCACTTAATGTGAAAATTCATACTTTTCTCTGCAGAAATATCAACATCTTTGATGGCAAGGTGCTGCCACAGACTCTGATTGAGAGTGAACCATAATAAATAGTATGTGCACCGTATCACGTTTCTAAAATCCAAAAGATTCTGAGTTTGAAAACAAAGCTGGGGTCCTTAGACTTTCGGATAAAGGGTTGTGTGAATCACACAGAAGTGCAGGGATGGAGATGTGCACTCAGAGAGTAATAATCACAATAGAGAGAACAAAGCAATCAATACAATGGGAGGAAAAACAGCACAGCTTATTGTGGTACTTCAAACCTTTTAGTTCTAAATCAAGACCACATTTGAATAGTTTCAAGCAGAACTTTTGTGGATTTTTTCCTGACACCTTTTCCTTCCTCTATTTGTGGATATAATGTTGCAGGAGACAATGATCGGATAGTAAAGTAATGAAAATACCTTTTACCTTGTATCTGTACAGCACTTGAACTTATTCATGTTTTGTATACATTTCTCATTTGGGTTCTCACAAATAACCTGCCACGTACACAGAGAAGACCATTAACTCGGATGTGAACAAGGAAGCTAAAGAATAGTGGGGGTGAGGAAATACGCCAGAAATCTAGAAACTGGAATGAAGGCTGAAGAGTTACAGAATAATGAACAGTATTTAGTAGTCAGACTCTTACCCTAATCTAATTTTGACCAGATCAATTTGCTGATTATTTGATTCACTAATTTAATAAATTCCACTGTGCCCCTCACGTGTACCAGCCGTTCTGCTGACCAGCTGTGGATGCAATCTGAGAGGATGGGTTTGGTCCCTGAGAGTCCATCAGGGAAAACAGGAATCAAAAAGAATTACATCTCAGTCCAAGTTTTGTAAATGCAAAGAAAAGTTCAGAACAGTGACATGAAATATATTCGTATATTTAAAAAATATCACTTCTACATGATTAAAGATTATTCTTGTGGAAAACATGAAAGCCTACCCTCCTACTGTTTGCTACAATGGAAGCTAAGGAGAAAATGCTGCCTTCACATCTAAGAGTTTTCCTACTGAATTACATATAAAGGTACATGTTAATGAAAACATGAAGACAACTGATCTCTTGGATGAAAGGTTATTTCCAATCAGAGAGCACACACAGAAGCCTTGAGAAGGACTTCAAGCTGAGGCTGGACAAACTTGCCACATGTAGCCAGCTCCCTCCTGTAAAATGTGGCGTCTCCTGCTTTTGCAAGAAAGCCACCAAAACTATGAAATATTTTCCTGTTTTGAGCTCTTAGCAATACCAGGGCACCAGAAAGAAAGGGAGTCTTGAAAAATGTCCTGAAATACTACCTTCATAGAACCACTTTATTTTAACCTGAAACTGTATTCCAATACCAAGAGTTTCAACAATTCAAAATACATCGTTTGGTGTGGAATGGGGAAAAGGGGGGAGAAAAGCTGGTCACAGTGTTCGTATATTTTATGTCCAATATTTAATCCAGACTTTTTAAAAACCCACAGTTCTCTCAAACAAACATGACTGTTCTCAGAGAGTGCTTTCAAAGTTTGGTCATTGCTTTTCATCAAATTACTGCTCTTTATCTTAAGTAGGTTCAGGATTCTACAATTTTACATTTTCACATTTTGGGATTTTGCATTTCAAATTACTGCTAATATTATTTCTTAGTCTCACCCTGTGATCTAAATGTTCCTTCTCTCTCTCTCTCATATAAATATTTATATTTATATATTTACATATTTATATTATATATTTATATATTATTTTGTCAGTATCCAGCACGGATACAATAATGTGACACAATTTCACCTATATTTTATACTACCTGTCCCCTTGACAAGATGTAGAGAGCTACAATTTTAACAACAAAACTCATAAATCTCAGATGGAGATGAAATGAAAAACAGCAAGCACCTAAAAGAGTGAACCTGAGAAATAAGGTCAAATCACAGAGTTTAAAGAGCCAGTGTTAGAAATTGCAATCTCAAATTCAACCCCCACCATGTAATTCAATTAGCCACTTGGAAGACCTGCACTCAGTGGTTAATCCTGCACAGAGCACCAGGTGGTGCTGTTGCTTTCCGCTGCTTCAGATCTAGCGTGGTGTTAGCGACCTTCCTCATAATAGAAGATCTACTGGACTCCAGAACCTGTGGCCACCGCGGCAGCTGCAGGGGTTTCCACATGAGACAGCAGCTGGTGGATGTCACAAATAAATTTCCTGAGTGTCAATCCAACCTCACATGCTCAAGTTTATTCGTATAGTAATGAATAATTTTAAAGGTTACTTTTAATAATAATAGAAATCTATCTTCTATTTAGAATGTATGTGGCAGGCATATGTTGCATATATTTACTACACATATTATCTAATTAAAACTTTGCAATAACCGTATGAGGAAATATCCTCCACCCTCACCAATTTTACACGTAAAGAGACTGGAGCAAACGAGGTTCATCAACTCCCTTGAGGTGACACAGACACTAAACGCGGAGCATGGATATCTGTCTGCCTCAAAAGCCCATACCTTCAATCACTTCATTCTACTCTCATGTCCAAATTGCCCATTGGGGTTTCCAGAATAACTTTACATATCACAACCTATCTGGAGATAGGCAATGTAGACGCAATTCCCAACTCACAGATGAGGAAACCGTGTCAGAAATGGGTATCTCAGCAAGCAAGTGCCAAAGTCAAATGAAACCCTCCTTACTCCCTTTCCCCCGTACTATATTAAAAACGATATGGCCAGAATCCAGCTGGTCAATAGAGCACCTCCAAGCTAGGCCATGATGCTCAGTTATCTTCCTGAGCTACAAACTACAAAGAGTTCTTCTATCCACGGACATCTTGACCGCCTATCTCCAGTTCTTCAACCTTGTCTATCCTCATTCTCAGCCCATCTTACTACTACTCGAGCCTCCTCAACAGAGCAGGAAATGTTTATGGGAATTGGCTCACCTATGAATCCACAGAATAATCTTCCTTTCACATGTCTATATTTGCATCTGCCTTGGTATTATTATTATATCATGTGTCACAGGTCAGGATAACAGGGAAACAAATTCTAGAAGGAATTTTGTCAGCAGGAGGTTTTTTAGCATGTGCTCTCAAGAACTAAAAACTAAGTGTGGAGAAGCAGAATTAGGACACAGGGAGATGCTGGACTCATGCAATTATGCAGCTGAAGCTAGGAGAGTCTTTCAGAGATGTCCAAAATGAAGGCAAGGGGCTGGGACTTTGCATCCAGGTATTGGCCAGTTGCTGGATATGGGGTGGCCCTGGGAGGAGCTATAACTTGAGAAAGGCAGATCCCCGGGGCTGAGGACCAGTCCTAGGGAGAGGCTCAGCTGTGAGTCTTCAGCAGGCAACACTTGGAGAGCTGGGAATGAGGGCCTCAGAGCTGAGGGGCATGGTCTGCACTGTGCCCCAGTCATCTGCTGCACAAGCTACAATGTTAACTACTAAGCTCTGAAAATTTAAACAGTCCCAGTAACAATGAGAATAGCAGCACGGTCCCAATAATAATGAGATCAGTAGTTCTCATTAGTTGTATGCTATGTTCGATACACTGCATTCAAAGGGGGTCAAGATTTGCTCCTATTTCTATTTGGGACTACAGCCAAACACTTGACCACCAAGAGATGCTGCCTCCTCCATTTATTTCAAAATGAACAAAGTGTTCAAGGCCCACTTTTGCACTTTTCTGAGGACTGGATCAAAAGTCTGAGGACTTCTGGATCAAAAGATCGATAGTGCAAGGACAGGGAAGGGGCCATAGCTTTCTTGAGGCAGCCAATCATGGAGTTCTCCAAACCATCTTAGACATCTTAGTTTTTTTATCAGTTTCTTACTAATTCATATGCTTCCTCAGTTTAACCAACCAAACTTGATTGTATATTTCTACGCTCTGAGCCTGCCTATCTAAGGTACCATTTTACTTCTCTAACCAGACAACTTTGGCAGCCACTATCTAGTTCTCCCCTCTGACCTCCATATCATCATCCACCCTTTGCATAACTATTTCTCCTGAATATGATGCCATTTTTCCAGCTCTTAAACATCATCACCCAAGAGCCTACACAAATAAAAAACATGGATTGCCAAGTAGTGGCATGTAGGCAGAATCTGGGCCCCAAATGTATTTTCCTTCATCCCGCAACCTTCCAAGAAAACATTTTAATTTAAATGTTTGTAGGTAGGACTTAAGTTCTAATTTTTACACAGACCCATCACTTTCTTTTGTCTTTAACCAGTTACTTCTCAAATCACCAGAAGGTAATGAGGTTTAAGACATCTTAAAAGAGGAAGACTTATATTTCAAATACTCATAAATGGGAAGTGAGATTTTGAAAAAGCAACATGATGAGAAATCTTAGGAAGAGCAAAGAAGTAAAATAGAGACTCTTGATTTTAAAATAAACTCATATTTTTTGTTACAATTATTATATCTTTGTCATAGATATGTTGTGTCTTTGGGGAAATTGGAAAAGATATTCTGTTTACATTCTCAATTCGTTCCCCCAGTATAAGCATATATCACATAACATTTCAGCCAATGATGGACCACATATACAATTGTGGTCCCATGAAATTATAATAATGTATTTTTACTGTACTTTTTATGTTTAGATATGTTTAGACACACAAATATTTAACATTGTAGTACAATTGCCTACAGTGTTCAGTACAGTAACATGCTATTCAGGTTGATAGCCTAGGAGTAAAAGGCTATTAACACATAGCCAAGGTGTGTAGTAGGCTATGCCATCTAGGCTTGTGTAAGTACCCTCTATGATGTATGCACAATGACAAAACTGCCTAATAATACATTTCTCAGAATGTATCTTCATTGTTAAGCAATACCTGATTGCATTTTAAATTAGTATATGTTTAAGCAAGTATATTATTTCACTGAAACCCAGAACAATTGGAACCCAAGAAAACTTACTTGCAATGATGTAAAGACATGAATGAATTCATGTAATTTGATAAATAACAATATAACATGTTGGTATTTTTATATATAAACAAACATCATAACTAAATTTCAATGAGTTATAAGAATGCATGATATATTTTATATAAAACTTTAGAAAATATGAGAATCTACATCCAGAGTAAGCTTGTTATCAGTAAATTCCATGTAGAAAAACCAGAATAAAACTTACTACTGTATCTACATTTGTTTCCTAGTAAGGAAAATGGTTCAGCTACCTATGTCCTGAAGGTTGTCACCAAAGAGAAACTGCTGTGATGCCAGAGGCAAACTTGAGTGCATCTGATTATCATCTTATATGTAAACATAGTGAAAAAGCGGTAAAATTCTGAGGCATCCTCACATTTTAAAAGAGATCTGAAAACAAAGTGATATCAGCAAGATGGCATAATAGCAGTTTCCAGTGCTCATTTCCTCACAGAGACATCAATTTGAACAACCCATTCACATGCAACAAAAATATCTGCCTGAGAGCTAAGGAATATAGTGCCTGAGTAGAGCACAGAAATAAACACATACATTGAAGAGGGTATGAAGAACAGTTTTATATTACCCACCCATATCACCCCCTTCCCAAGCCTGTACTGCATACCATGGAGAGATAACTTCCATATGAGGGAGAATAGTGAAGTGAGCACTTGACTTCAAAGTAGACTCCAGCACTTGCCCCAGTGAACTCTAGTGTCAAGTTGGCCCCTTCAGACCGAGGATTTGGGCCTGCCCATGCAGATCTGTGTTTCAGGACTGCCCTCACAGACCCAAGTGCCAGACCAACTCCAGTACAGGATGACCCCCATGAACTCAGACCAAAAGCCCACCCCACTGCCTGACTGTTTTCTGTGGACTCAGGTTTTAGGCCATCCTCCACAGACCCAGTCACCAGGCCCACCACAATGGACCATAGTCCCAGCTTTACTCCCATGGTCCAAAATATCAAGTCAGCCCCTATAAGCTAAGATGATGAGAGGACCATCTGTCCCCTGACGAAAACATCAGGCCAGTCCTCCCAAGGATTTCAGCAGCATGCCTATCCATGAACCCTTCCAGCTGACCTTTTCAGAATCCTTGGTCAGGCTGACTGATGAAGGGCTTTCCCTGCTAAGGCCAGTCTGAAGACTGGCAAATGTGCCTATGTCTTCAAATGCATAGGCACCAGCTCAAGGCCACAACAAACCAAATATCAGAGAAATATGACACTACCAAAGGGGCAAGTAAAGTACTAGTAACTGACCTTAAAGAAATGGATATCTATGAACTGCTTGAGAAATAATTTAACATAATCTTCTAACAAAGAAGCTAAGTGAACTAAAGGAGAACACAGAAAGGCAACTAACCCAAATCAGGAAACAACACCTGAAAAAAATCAGAAGTTCAACAGAGAGACAGAAACCATACAAAAGAACAAAACAAAAATTCTGGAGCTGATGAACACAATAACTGAACTGAAAAAATTGCATAGACAGCTTCAACAGTAGGTTCAATCAAATAGAAGAAAGAATCAGAAAGCTTGAAGACAGGCTTGACATTATTCAGTCAGAGGATCAAGAATGGAAAAAAAGGATGAAAAGGGGAGAAGAAAGCCTATGGAACATATGAAACACCATGAAGCTAATCAATATACATATTATGGGAGTTTCAGGGAAGCAGAGATGGAGAAAGAAGAAGAAAGCTTGTTTAAAAAAAATAATGTCAGAAAACTTCCCAAATCTAGATTGGGAAATAAACATTAATATCCATGAATACCAAGAGCCCTAAAAAGATTAAACATAAAGAGATCTTCACCAAGATACATTATAATCAAATTTTCAAAAGTCAAAGACAAAAAATTTTGAAAGCAACTAGAGAAAAGTGATTTGTTATGTATAAGGGAAACTCCGTAAGATTACAAGCAGTTTTCTCAGTAGAGACTTGCAGGCCAGGAGAAAGTGGGATAATATAGTCAAAGTGCTGGTGGGGGAAAAATACTGTCAACCAATAATACTATATCCAGAAAAGCTGTCTTTAAGAAATGAAGGAGTGATAAAGACCTTCCTAGATAAACAAAAACTGTGGATGTTAGTCCCTACTAGAACTACCTTACAAAAAATTAATGTTAGAGTTCTTTGAGTTAAAATAAAAGAAAGCTAATTAACAAAATGAAAATATATGAAAGTAAAATCTCATTGTAAAGGTAACAGTATAGTCAAATTCACAATATCCTAATACTGTAATGGTGCCATACAAGTCACTTTAATATAAAAGTTAAAAGACAAAAGTATTAAAGACAACTAAAGCTACAACAATTTGTTAATGGATACACAATATAAAAAGATGTAAATTGTGACATTAATAACATAAAACATGGGGAGAGGAGAAGTTAAAGTGTAGTTTTTGTTTGCAGTCAAAGTTAAATTGTTACCAGCTTAAAGCAGACTATTATAACTATAAGAGGTTTCATGTAAGCCTCATGTTACCACAAAGAAAAAATCTGTAAGTAGATACATAAAGATAAAGGAATTAAAACATACCACCACAAAAAAATCATCAGATCACAAGAGGATGGCAAGAGAGGAAGAACGGAATAAAGTAACTCCAAAATAGAAAACAACAGTTTGTCAGTACTGGGTCCTTGCCTACCAATAATTATCTTAAAAGTAAATAGACTAAATTCTTTAATCAAAAGACAAAGAGTGGCCAAATGGATTAAAAAGTATAAGATCTAACTATATGCTGCCTACAAGAGATTCACTTTAGCTTTAAGGAAGCACATAGTCTGAAAGTAAAGTTATGGCTTAAGAAATTCCATGTAAATGGTAACCAAAGGAGAACAAGGATGGCTATCCTTATATCGCACAATGTAGATTTTAAGTCAAACACTGTCAAAAGAGACAAAGAAGATCATTATATAATGACAAAAGGATCAATTCATCAAGAGCACATAATAATGTAAGTATATATTTACCCAACATCGGAGCACCTAAATATATAAAATGAATGCTAACAGAATCGAAGGAAATAAACAGCAATATGATTAATAGTAGCAGATTTCAGTACTTCACGTTTGACAATGGATAGATCATCCTGACAGAAACTCAACAAGGAAACAATAGATTTGAAGAACACTATAAACCTAAACAATGTAACAGATGTATATAGAATATTCCATCCAGCAACAGCAGAATACACATTATTTTCAAGTGCACACAGACAATTCTCCAGGATAGATAATATATTAATATATTAGACCACGAAACAAGTCTTAACATATTTAATTTTTACTTATTTATTTATTTATTTATTTATTTATTTATTTATTTATTTTTAGAGAGAAGGTCGCATCTGTTGCCTGGGCTAGAGTGCAGTGGCACTCACTGTTGCCTGGGCTAGAGTGCAGTGGCACTCACTGTTGCCTGGGCTAGAGTGCAGTGGCACTCACTGTTGCTTGGGCTAGAGTGCAGTGGCACTCACTGTAGCCTAGAACTCCTGGGCTCAAGCAATCCTCCCACCTCAGCCTCCTGAGTAGCTGCTGGGATTACAGCTGAGTGCCACAATGCCCAGCTAATGTTTTAAAATTTTTTTGTAGAGACAGGGTCTCACTGTGTTGCCCAGGCTGGTCTAGAACTCCTTACCTCAAGCAATCCTCCCACCTCAGCCTCCTAAAATGCTGTGATTACAGGCATGAGCTATTGCTGTCTGGCCTCTTATCACATTTAAGAAAGTTGAAATCATGTCTTCTCTTTTCTGACCACAAAAAAACATAAAACAAGAGATCAGTAATGTGAAGAAAATTTGAAAATTCTCAAATATGTGGAAATTAAACAATTCATTGAACAATCAATGGGCCAAAAAATAAAAGGGAAACCAAAAAATATCTTGAGATGAATGAAAATGGAAATACTACCTACAAAAACTTAGGAGATGCAACAAAATAAGTTCTAAGAGGATGGTTTATAGTAATAAACGCCTACATTTTTAAAAAAGAAAGATTTTAAGCAACCTAATTTTATACCTCAAGGAGCTAGCAAAAGGAGAAAGACTAAGCCCAAACTTAGGAGAAGGAAGGAAATAACAAAGATCAGAGCAGAAATAAATGGAATCAAGACTAGAAAACAAGAGAAAACAATCAATGAAACTAAGAGTTGGTTTTTGAAAAGATAAACACAATTACAAACTTTTAGCTAGACTAAAGAAAAGAGAGGAGATTCAAATAAATAAAATAAGAGATATTACAACTGATACTACAGAAATATAAGGGATCATAAGAGAATATATGAACAATTGTATATCAACAAATTGGATAATCTAGAAGAAATGGATAAATTCCAGACACGTACAACCTACCAAAACTGAATCAAGAAGAAATAGAAGGCTGGGCATGGTGGCTCACACCCGAAATCCCAGCACTGTGGGAGGCCGAGGTGGGCAGATCACTTGAGGTCAGGAGTTCAAGACCAGCCTGAACAACATGGTGAAACCCCATCTCTATCAAAAATACAAAAAATAAATAAATAAATTAGCTGGGTGTGGTGGCATGCACCTATAGTCCCAGCTACTCGGGAGGCTGAGGTGGGAGAATCACTTAAACCTGGGAGGCAGAGGTTGCAGTGAGCTGAGATGGTGCCATTGCACTCCCGCCTGTGTGACAGAGCGAGACTCCATCTCAAAAAGAAAAATAAAAGAAGAAGAAGAAATAGAAAATCTGAGCAGGCCAATAATGAGGAAGGAGATTGAAGTAGTAAGAAAAAATCTTTCAACAAAGAAAATCCCAGGACCTGATGGTTTTATGCATGAGTTCCACCAAACATTTAAAGAAAAACTAATATCAATCTTTCCCAAACTGTTTAAAAAGTTAATGAGAATGAACCACTTCCACACTCATTTTATAAGGCCAGCATTACTCTGATACTAAAGCCAGATAAGAATACAAGAAAAGAAAATTACAAGCCAATATCCCTGATAAACATAGACATGAAAATTCTCAATGAAACACTAGCAAACCAAATTCAACATGACCATGGTCGATGGGATTTATACCTGAGATTCAAGAATGGTTCAATATATGCAAATTAATCAATGTGATATACCATAATAATAGAATGAAAGATAAAAGTCGTAACATCATCTCAATAGATGCATGAAAAGCATCTGACAAAACTCAACATACTTTTATGATTAAAAACTCAAAGCATTAGGTACAGGAGGAATGTATCTCAACACAATAAAGACCACATAAGAAAAGCCTACAACTAATAGTATAGTGAATGGTAAAATGTTGAAAATTTTTCCTCCAAGATCAGTGAAAAGACAAGGCTGCCCACTCTCACAGAGTGCTATGTTCTATTCAACATAACACTGAAATTCCTACCCAAATCAATTAAGCAAGCAAAAGCAATAAAAGGCATCAAAATCAGAAAGGAATACATAAACTTTTGTTTGCAGATGACATTATCTCAAATAGAGTAAACCCTAGACTCCACCAAAAAAATGGTTATAACTGATAAATTTAGTTAAGTTATAAGGTACAAAATTAACATACAAAATTCAGTTGCATGTCAATACATAAACAATGAACTATCCAAAAAGACATTTTTTTCAAAAAATAAATTTTAAAAATATTCTATTCACAATAGCATAAAAAAGAATAAAATACTTAGGAGTAAATTTAACCAAGGAGATAAAAGATCTGTATAATGAAACAATAAAGCATTGATGCAAAAAACTGACAAGGCAAATACATGGAAAGATATTTCCTTTTATGGATCACAAGAATCAATATTGTCAAAATGGTCATATTACCTTAAATGATCTACAGATTCAATGTAATTCCTATCAAAATTCCAACGGCATTTTTAATAGAAAAAGAAAAAAAGTCCTAAAAATTGTATGGTACCATCAAAGACCATGAGGCAATTTTAAGGAAAAAGAACAAAGCTGGAGGCATATTTCCTGATTTTAAATTATATTATATAGCTATAGTGATCAAAACTGCATGGTACTGGCATAAAAAACAATACATGGATTGGAACAGAAAGCACAGAAATAAACCCATATATAATATTCAGTCAATTAATCTTTGAAAAAGGCATCAAGAATACACAATGGAGAAAGACTGTCCCTTCAGGAAATGGTGTTAGGAAAACTGGCTATCCACATGCAAATAAGTGAAACTGGATCCTTATTTTACAACATTCACAAAAATCAACTCAAGACAGATTAAAGATTTAAACGTAAGTCCTGAAATCATAAATGTACTAGAAGAAAACATGGGCAAAATAGCTTCTTGATATTGGACTAGACAATGATTTTCTGGATATGACCTTATAAGCACAGCCAACAAAGCAAAAATAGGCAAATAGAATTGCACCAAACTAAAAAGCTTCTGCACAGCAAAGGGAACATCAACAGAGGGAAGAGACAACCTAGGGAGTGGAGAAAATATTTGCAAACCACACAATTGATAAGGGATTAATATGCAAAACATGTTAGAAACTCAAAAACTTAATAGCAGAAAAACAAACAAAAAAAACGGGCAAAGGACCTGACTAGACATTTCTCAAAAGAATACATACGAATGGCCAATTACAAGAAAAAATGCTCAACATCACAAAACATCAGGGAAAGCAAGTTCAAACAACCATGAGACATCACCTCATGCATTAGGATGTATATTATCAAAATAGCAAAAGATAACAAGTGTTGGTGAGGATGTGGAGAAAAGGGAACCCTTGGACATTGTTGGTGAGAATGTAAATTATTACAGACATTATGGAAAACAGTATGAAGATTTCTCAAAAAAATTAAAAATAGAAGTACCATATGATCCAGTAGTCCCACTACTGAGTATATATCCAAAGGAAATGAAATCAGTATATCACTGAGACATCTGCACCACCATATGCCCTGCACACTATTCACAACAGCTAAGATGTGGAATCAACCTGTCTATTGACAGACAAATGGATAAGAGGTATAGCATTAGGAGAAATACCTAATGTAGATGATGGGTTGATGGGTGCAGCAAACCACCATGGCACATGTATACCTATGTAACAAACCTGCACGTTCTGCACTTGTATCCCAGGACTTAAAGTATATATTTTTTAAAAAAACTCTCAATATCAATCATCTAAATTTTCACTATTCAGGCTTTCACTATAAATGCTGGTTTTAGGTTTTCCAAAATGATGAATGTAAATCAGTATTATTCATTTCACTTCCACTAGTTTTAGGTTCAGATACAATAGGAAGAAAAGATTTTAAACTTTTAGAGTTCTTTTAAAGTCTACTCCACACATTCATCTTTTGGTACCACGTATTTCAACTCAAATTATAATAGAGGAAAAAGAGTACACACACGCACACACACACACACATACACACAGAAACACACACACAGAGAGAAAGAGAAAGAGACGGAGAAACACACATAGAGACAACAATAACAAAATAGTACCTTTTATCATACCCGGAGTCTTGTAGATTGTTTTTATCATATCTCACCTATTTTACTGATTTTGGTAAATTATCCTAATTCAGTCGTATCTAAACCAAACACAGCTTTCACCAAGGGAACTTCCAACTCTCCTAGCAGCATTCTCCTGATATTATCACTATAGCAACATCTCTATAAAAGCATACTATTCTTCCCTCATTCTTCATCCTTACCCCCTGCTTACTAGCCAAATGCACCGCTCCCCAGTGCCAGCGTGTCTACAAAGACAGTGCTCATATCGATTTATAAAAAGTGCTTCAGATGCACTTTTGGTGAAAAAAAAGAGACATTTTTCATTCGATATTCAGAAAATTAGGCATTTTATCTTATTAAAATCCTAGTGTTGATTGTGGTAATTGTTTCACAATGTGAAATATATCAACTCATCACATTGCACACCTTGAAAAGATATATTGACACGATTTTTATGTCATCTCAATAAAGCTGGAAAAAATTTTAAAAATCTTAATAACTTTTAAGGGATTTTTGTTGGAAAAAAATCATCCAACTTATAAAAACTTCCAGAACTGTTACTTTCGAAATTTAATTCTAGAATTTGGGAGAAGAAATTAAATGGACATTTTTTAGATCACTATTACATAGGAATTTAATTTCTAGTATTTATATTTACACAAGATATAATCTTGTTTATTTCTGATTTGTTCTTTGAACTTTCTGGAATTTTTCCCAAATATCTAATATTGCAAAACACTCATTACAAATTATAATTGCCATACTAGAAATACACATAGCAAGTTGCCAAGAGAATCACACCATTTTTTTGAAACTTGCAAACAATATTGGAGAGGTTTGACATTACTTAAGCACATAAAATATCAGTTAAAGAAAGAGCCTTACAAAAGACAAACAAATATAGGTGTAAGAATGTACAAAGAATATTTTTAAATTCCATTTTATACTGCCTAAGACAATCAAAGACTAGATTTTTAAGCAAGAAATGTTTACAGATGTGTGAGACTCTCCAGGTCTAGAATCAAATAATTTCTTGTCCTGGGATTTCAAGGAAAAACACGAATCAGTTGTAGCCTACTCATGCCTATTAAAACAACACCACAAACAAAATCACTGGTGAAAATGTTTTCATTTTTCTGACTCATTTAGAGTAAGAAATGTTTGTTTTTTGTTTGTTGTGGTTTGGTTTTGGTTTGAGACAGGGTCTCACTCTGTCACCCAGACAGGAGCGCAGTGGCATGCTCTTGGCTCACTATAGCCTCAACCTCCTGGGCTCCAGCAATCCTCCTGCCTCAGCCTCCCAAGTAGCTGGGACTACAGGGGCATGCCACCACACCTGGCTAATTTTTGTATTTTTTGTAGAGACGGGTTTTTGCCATGTTGCCTAGGCTGGTCTTGAGCTCCTGAACTCAAGTGATCTGCCCACCTTGGCCTCCAAAAATGCTAGGATTACAGGCGTGAGCCACCATGCCTGGACAGGAACGTTTATTATAACATCAAATTTGTTAACCCCCAAAAGTTTGCTTATAAAAAATGTTAACTATTCTCATGATTTCTAGGGAAAAAAATCAAACTCACTCTTCAGTAGAGGCCAAAAGAAATATGAATTTCCTCAACAGACTTTGGGGTCTAGGAGTGCAACAGATCCGACTCAGGATCCCAGCATCATCATTTACTGCGAGAATTTCAAAAGGTGACTTAGCCACTTTATAGCTTCATTTAGCCATATGTAAACTAAAGACAAAAATAATAATGAAAACCTCCTAGAATCACTGTAAATATTAAGTTAGATATTTTATGTAAATGCCGTGTCCAAAACTTATCACATAGTATTCATTCATCAATAAATGTTAGTTACTTGTTATACTTGTTTTTACTCTTATTGATTTAAACATGATAGCAGCAATTAACTTCTCTTAAGGGAATAGAACAGACCATTGCTTTCTTTTATTATTAGAATATGTATTCAATAAAGACAGGGAAGCGAAGAAGTTTCTAGAAGCCAGGAGAAACCTGATCATTAATTTATATGGTTCCTTTTGCCTCCACCAGCTTCAACACTAAGAAAGAGGGCCTCTTGTGGAATTTAGACATTCAAGGGTATATTTACTGAGCAAATCCAAATCATTGGTTTCAATTTATCTTGACATGTTCAGGCCAATTAAGTTAGTTAATTACTGGGAATAAAGTAATCCTGAATCCTTAAAAGCTGGGCCCACCACCTAGTGTTCATTCCTAAGGGCTAGCAGATTTGTCCTCCAGTATGGCATATGCAGCAATTTAAAGTCAGGGAAAAGTACGGACTTATTAATACTCTTTGGCATTTACTGGCACTGCTATTTACCCTCTATTATGTGCTAAGTGTCTGACGACCCAATACCCATATATTCAACATTAAATCTTCAACCTTATAATTCTTGAAATTCTCATTTGGTATTCACTCAAGACCCAGAAAAGGGTCAAAGGTTGCTAAACTTTACTTCGCTTTAAAATCTTCCCTTATTCAGACAAGTTCCCTGCTGAAATTTAAAAAAAAAAAAAAAAAAAAAAAGGAGGCTCTAAAGAAGGGCATATTTCTAAAAAACTGAAAAAATAAGAGGGAGATGGTTTTCAGTTGTTTTACAAATAGGATTTCTTGTCCTTTTCAATTTCTCACTTAAGCCTTATTTCCATTTGGAAATCCAGCTACTCAGTGCCAACTAAGGGGGAGGAACTGTGGGGTTTAAAAGTTAGAATAAACATGGTTTGTAGCCTTAAATGAGGACCAGTCTTCTTAAATGACTCAAGAAACATTTACTGCACACAAATTATGTGCAAAGCACTGACTACATACATGGGTGATGGGAGCAGAGGGCACAGGGGCAAGGAGAAAAATAAGATACAAAACCTAAACCTAATGTCCTTGTAAACTTAGTTCCTTTACATCCTTGAAAAATTATTTTTTTTCTTCCACAGCACTACAGCTGTGTATAGGGAAAAATAGGGGAAGAAGAACCAAGCAAATGTAGCAGCTTCTAGCTCCTTACCCCTCCAGTGTTGAACCTGAGGTGTGTGTGAAAAACCAAGGTTAAGCATCACAGCCCACTGAGATAAGAGTGAAGGAACAAGGGATGACGCAAGGTAACACAGAGATGCTGGCAGGTTTGAGAAAAACATGTTCTCGCTTCTCAAGCTGAAGCGAGCAACTAGCATGACCTTTCTTTGTATTTTCGTTTTGCACTGTCAAGGGCAACGTTGTTTCTTTTCAGGAAGAAACAATACCAGCTTTGAGAAAAAAATATCCACATTAAAAAAAAATAGCAGCAATTAAGAAGTGTGAGAGGAAGGAGGTGCAGAGGGGACACAGGAAGATCCAAGAGCAGCAAAATATAGGTTCAGAGGCAATTTGAGTCCAATCCACCACCTTTCAAATTAAATTAAAAGCATGGTTAAAAGAGCATTTTTGGCACAAAATCTTAAATTCACGGTGCTGTAGGATAAGGCTTAGTGGGATTATCAACAGAGTGTGGATGCCAAATGGACATCAGGCAGGAAGAGAAACCACAGATGCATTTTCAGCAAGGTGTCTTTATAGGATTACTCCACCTAGAGCTTGGCCTGACTCAAATATTAATTTCACAAACAACCGCAGTTGTAAGAGTGACTTCCATTATTTAAGGGCCTAATCTCGGGTAGAATAACAATCCACAAACACTTTTTTTGTGGCACCGCCAAGCATCTTTTGTTTTTCAACATATGATTTTAAACATTAACTTGTTATTGTATATATTTAAGTTGTATTACATGATGTTTTGATACACACAGTGAAATAATTACTACGGCCAAGAAAACTAACATATTCATCTCTTCACATACTGTGTGTGTGTGTGTGTGTGTATGCGTGTGTGGCAACTGTATACCCTTTGTCCCCCATCTCCCTAACCTGCTCCATCCCTCTGCACCTGTTAACTGCTGTTTCACTCTCTGTTTCTATGCATTTGCCTTTTTTTAGATTTACTGTGTAAGTGTCATGCAGTATTTTTCACTTAGCTCAAGTCTTCTAGGTTCATCTATGTTGTCAAAAGTCGCAGGACCTCCTTCTTTTTAAAAGCTGAATAATATTCCATTATATATATGCCACAATTTCTTCATCCATTCATTTGTAGATGGATGAATGCTAAGCATAACCATTTTATTCATTCTATTAATAACTCAGCCAATGAAAAAGATTTTTTTCCCATTATAATATAAAACTGTACGTTATTTTGTTTTCCTAACCTACACAGTGCTTACATGTTGCTTTAATAGTAAAGATCGTTATTAGCCTATAGTGAAGTATATATAACAGATAATTTGGATGCTTCTATTGATTTTTTTGTCTCCATTATTACCACTGAGACCTTCTACCATCTGCTGAAGCAAAGGCAACAGAGAAGAATAAAAGAAGAACAGAGTATTTTTTCAACTGCCATGATGTCTTCAGCCTGAAACTCTCCTTCTATTCCAATGCTAACTAGTTATTATAGCAGTAACTTTGCACTTACAGATTTTTGTGCAAAATCCAAGAAAAAAAAGCAATCTTTATTGTCAAAAAATAGCTTCCTGGGTGCTTTCTGGAGAAAAGGAGGGCGGTCTGACTTCCTCATGTAGAAAATCTCATATATGAAAAGGAAAAGTAACAAGGGAAGGGAACACATCGCTTGTCCTATCAAATATTAAAAATAAAATGTAAAAGGTGCATTAATTAAAGCAATGTGGTAACAGAGAAAGAACACACCATAGAATGCAATGAAATACACAGTCCAGAAAGAGACTTGTGTCTATCTAGACAAAATGAGAAAGATCATTTGATGAATAGTTTAGGGAAAACTAGAGGGCAAATGAAAATAGAAAAAAAAATCATTGAGAACCTCTCTTTACACCAAAATAAATTCCAAATGGTTTAGGGAATTAAAATAAACTATAACAACTACCTGAAAATATAGTAAATATGCTTAATAATGAAGACAGACATTTTAGGCCTAAAAATAACTAAAGAGGAATAGGTTTCATTGCATAAAAATCAAAAATACATATCCAACATATTATAAACATAAAGGCAAAGAGTATAGTGGGAAAATATGTGCTAAAAATATGAGTTAAATTTTTATTTTATTTTATTCTTTTTTTTTTTTTTTTTTTGAGATAGCATCTCTCGCTCTTTTGCTCAAGCTGGCTGAAGTACAGTGGCGAGATCTCGGCTCACTGCAACCTCTACCTCCTGGGTCCAAGTAATTCTTGTGCCTCAGCCTCCCAAGTAGCTGGGACTACAAATGCGTACCACCACACTCGGCTAATTTTTGTATTTTTAGTAGAGATGGGGTTTCACCATCTTGGCTAGAGTGGTCGTGCACTCCTGACCTCAGTTGATCCACCTGCCTTGTCCTCCCGAAGTGCTGGGATTACAGGCATGAGCCACTGCACCTGGCCTATTTATTTACATTTAGAGACAGGGTCTCTCTATGTACCCAAAATAGAGTGCAGTGGCTATTCATGGGTGCAATCAGCACACTGCAGCCTCCAACTCCTCGTCTCAGGGATCCTCCTGTCTCAGACTCCTGAGTAGCTAGAACTACAGGCTCTTGCCACTGCACCTGGCTTAGAATTTTAAATAAAATCAATGAGAAAAACTTTCAGTCCCATTACATTTGTAAGCAAAGATATGGACCAGCAATTCACAAAATGGTCTTTAAAACGTGAAATAAAGTTTTACATTATTCAATTTAAAAAACAATGAGATAAGCATAATATCCAGGGGTAACTTTTAAACAAAAGAAAGAGATTTTGAGCTGTAATAAGTTGCCATTTTTGAAAGCCAGTATTTTTAACTCTTATAATGAAGATTAAGTAACATTAATGAATTCGTTCTTTATTGCTCCTAGTCTCGGTATTATCATACATCAGTGGTCCTTAAAGTGCCCAGAGCAGCAGCATCAGCACCACCTGGGAACTTGTTAGAAATGTAAATTCCTGGCTCCAATCCTGACCTACAGAAGCAGATCAGCAATCGGCTTTAACAAGATACCCAGGTGATTCTTATGCACAATCAAATTTTGGGATCACTGTATGGATCATAAGCTGTAGAAAATTTTGTGGTGCAGTGGTTCCCAGCATGCATCCAATTTCCTGGGTTTAGTTTAATCATCACCTTATGGGCAAGTTATCTAGATTCTCCTTTCAGTTTCCTCATCTGTGAAATGGAGGTAATGATGGCACTTGCCTCATAAGGTTGTTGGTAGGATAACAGAAGTTTATGTTTGAAAAGCACATGTATCAGTGCTTATATATCTTAGCCCATTGTTAAATTTAAATTTTTTTAAGTAAGTTTAATAAAGAAAAGACCATATTTTAAAGATTTAAAAGTAAAGATAATCAATAATTACACTGTGAGAAATGACAACTAGATTTGCATATCTGTAGTAGAATAGAAAAAATGGGTCATAAGCAGCTTTAGGGATGATGAGAAGAAATGGAGGAAGAAAAAAGAATATACACAAGCTGCATCCAAAATACTCTCAAATACTCTGCCAGTGGAGAGCCACACGTATAATTAATTCAGAGATCTTCTTGGAGATGGCCCTAGAATTGTGAATTCTTGCACTCTGCCTAAAACAATTTGGGTGTATAAACCACCTCTCTTTGATGGTAAAGATATGTTTGTTTGATTTTTGATGCTAGTAAAATAGCTGTAGAAACAAGTCTTGAGGCCATACTTTCATAAAATAAATACACCTTTATTAAATTACAGGTGATCTGAATATGATCTTAGCCTGTCATTAAGATGTGTTCTTATTTCAGTCTACTGAATAGACTGACCTGCAATTTAGTTTACAATTTAGTTTCTGAAATAATTTAAAAACAAAAAGCATAAGTCTAGCAATTATTTCGTGTTGTCTAGACCCTGTGTGACAACTCTGCTGAATTCTTCAATTATTTCCATGTTAATAATAACTAAATAGATCATTATGAAGTCACAGCAAAATAAAAAACACAATCTTCCATTTTCTGTTGCTCCTATGTTCTTTCTCAGCACCAAGCTATATAAAAGTTAAAACAGTTTATTTCCTCTATATTATGTAGGTATTTGATTGTCCCAAACACATCAAAATATTACGCTTTCAGAAAAATCTTTTGAATCTCTGCCTATAAAACCATTACTATATCATATATAAAACTCATACTCTTCCTTCTCTGTGTATAATATTTAGATTCTCTCCTGTGAACAGGATAGCCAGGGAATTAGCATACCTTTTGGGTCAGGTAGATGGGGTAGTCAGTGAGATCTCCGAAAAACAAAAAGGTTGCTTGTTAAAGGCCAACGTGGTCAACTCGACCCTTTTGGGGAGGTGCAGCCTTGCCAGCACTAGAGGCTGGACTTGCTGAGGCCACGTTGGATCTCCAGTCTCTCAGCACTGGGTTATTTTAGTCCTTCATCCCAACAAACTTCGGGATGGGTGGTGTGCTGCACCTATTCCCACCAGGAAGCGGGTCTTGCAGATTACTAACAGCTGTTCCCTTAATCAGAGGCAATTAAAACAATGGTATCCCCTTCCTTCTACAAATTAATAAAGGGAGCTATCTAGGAAGGTTCAGTCCTTACTATCATGGTAAGAAGTCTTTCTTTTGTAGTGTACCTCACTAAAGAGAAAGACAAACAAGCAAACAAAAAAACTCCTACTCACAGCAATAAGTAAGGTAAGCATCTATCTAGGAGCTCTCTCCTAAAGGCAGCCAGATGTGGAGGAATTCACATGAGACCGCCCTGCCCAGTCTCAGAAAGGGATGCACAAAGGGAGATTCATCCCATTGCTCAGAAAGCAAGAAGGGAAGGGACTTTGCTCAGAAATCAAGCTGCTTATTTAATTTGATGTTTACTCTGGTCTTTTTTGACCTACACAGTAATACAGAGATATTTTTCAATTGACAACTTTCTATCTCAGTTACTTAGTTTCAATAAATTTAACCTGTAAACATTACCTTACAATGTGTTCCATTCTGAGGTTTCTTTTAACCCAATGGAATAGAAATGACCCCTACTGGGTTTGTCTTCTGAGATTGCTTAAGAACAGGAAACAAAGTACTGATTACTAGGCTTGCTTTTAAAATAACAGCCTTGGCAATGATCTCTAGCTGAGAACTGGCTCTTGTGTTGACTCTAGGTCTTCAGAAAAGGAAAATCAAGGGAAGAAAGAAAAATTCAATGTGCAGAAACAAACAAACAAAAAATGCCAGCAATTTCTGAAGGAATGGAGAATACATGTATATGAATCCTGTAGCACCATGAAATTTAGAGCTACACACCTACAATCCTTCAGAGGCATTTCATGACAGCTGCATGATGAAGGGGGAGGATTTATATTTAATTTCTATATGAGTATACTTTTCACCCTAAAAAAAAGTAAGGAAGAAAGCATGCAAATTACCTTCTTGTCACTAATAAAATGGTGTGATTTAACCCAAAATCCATGACTGTAAAGTACTCACAAAGAGAAAGAAAATGGGTCTCAGGAAACAAAATTGTTTTATTATGGCTGTATCTGTATTGGGTCAATTACTGTGACGAAAGAGGCATTTTCCCTGGCAGAGAAAAGATTAACATTTTAGTGTATTTTCTTAAATAATTTAAAAAGGAAAGAGTAACATGTAACTAAATTTAGTTTTTAATCATTTTCTACTTACTTGCTATATGCAACTAACTTGTTATTTTCAATGCATTTTTTAAATTCTTCAATGCTAGTTTGTGCATCATCACAGTTTTTAAAAATTTCCTTGCCAGGAAATTATCATATTTGTAATTACAATAACAAAACTCTAGTCACTTCCTGAATTAAAGAAGGGATTGGGGTGGGGGCAGCTTTATCACCGCAATCTTGGACTGATCTTTTGCCTGAAGCATTTGAAAAGGCAAGTAGAAATCAAATATATTTTTTGCAATGCCTACATCTTTAATGACACTTCTGAGGTGTCTGAGTGATATTTCTATTGTCATTGCATAATATAATACTTAGCATTTTACTGTAATGAAGTGTAACAATTGAGGTAATGTTACTACCATCTTACGTAAATTCAAACTTACAAACCAAAGTATGTTCTATTTTTGTCCATTTTGCCAATTCAGTTCTCCTCACTATTCTTAAAGGAGGGGTCCATTAATCACATGTATCCAAAATGCACAACAATCTAATTAGCTGTTAGAATGACTCACTTCAGTCCTAAATGTCTTGCTTTTTGTAAAAGTGCTCATTTCCTATGCCTTATGGGAGAAATTGTTTGGATTGGAAGAGCTTCAAAGCCAATAAACAGAATAAGGGGACTCCCAGAATAATAGATTTCTAGAATAAGAGCACTTTTTATGGATTAGGAAACAGCTCCAGAGTCTATGACCCGCCCAATGTCACAAAACCAGAATGTCAGTAATACTACTCATCATTGCCAGATACTCAAAAGCTCCTTCCTCTGCAGTTGGAAAGATTCGTTCCAGAAAAAGTCTTTCCTGAAGGGCAACTCACTTTCGCTAGGGATGAAGAGTAACTTAAAAAGGAGAGAGAGCGGAGGTAAGGGGAATGAATTGATGTAATGCCAAAAGCTATGGAATAAAAGTTATTCTATGGTATTTGTTCATGGGTGTTGTGTGTGAATGATGTGTGTTGATGTTTTCTGGGTCATTTAGTTTATGAGGGAAGGCAGGAAACGCCAACAGAGCATACAAAAACAAATCAGCCACAAATTCTGAAAGAGGGAGTTGCCTTTGGTCTAATAAACATTTTAGGAATGTAAACACCTTCTGGGAAGGATACGTCTATTTGACATTCACACCTCATTGTCAACTGCTCGAATTAGATAACACCTTGTTGAATATCCTCAGGCAATGAAAAATTAAGGGTAAAGAAAGAGAAAGGAATACTTTTCTAAGGGCGAGGCACTTAGAGGTGGAGACTCCCCTCTGGGCAGTACCTACTTGAGGTCTCTATAGAGGAGGCTGATATATTTTTTTTAATTTTATTATTATTATACTTTAAGTTTTAGGGTACATGTGCACAACGTGCAGGTTTGTTACATATGTATACATATGCCATGTTGGTGTGCTGCACCCATTAACTCGTCATTTAGCATTAGGTATATCTCCTAATGCTATCCCTCCCCCCTCCCCCCACCCCACAACAGGCCCTGGTGTGTGATGGTCCCCTTCCTGTGTCCACGTGTTCTCATTGTTCAATTCCCACCTATAAGTGAGAACATGCGGTGTTTGGTTTTTTGTCCTTGCGGTAGTTTGCTGAGAATGATGGTTTCCAAGGCTGACATTTTTAACTGAAACTGAAGAGAAGTGATGAAAAAGCAGGTTAGATTCCATTGCTCACAACTCTTCTTCCCTCAGATGACCCCAACTTACCATTCTCTAATTTTGAAAACACGGAAAAATGTTCAAGAAGATTTAGAACCTATCTTCAAGAAATGTCAAGAATGTAATATTGGGACTCTCATAAATCATAACTTTTCTGCCTACATTTTCTGAAGATTTCCCTATAAAAGTCTGTTACCTTGACACTCTAATTCATATGCTCAAGAATTAGGTTAATTATTTTTTAAAACTTTGAAGAAAATGATCAAACTAACAGTAACAATAGCATCTACCCATCCTAAAAGAGTATGTATCATATACAGCAAACTTCTATGACTAAGAAACAAAACAGATTCATTGTTAGATACAGCATAATAGCATCAAAGCTCTGTTTCACCTGTTGGAACCACAGAACATATTTTAACTTTACGGGCTGTGGGAGCTGGGGGAAGCAAAAACATTAGAGATGTTCAACCAAGCTCTGAGTCATCTCTTTATGAGTTACAGATTCTTAAAAACAAATTACATGAAGTCCCCAGCTGTAACTATGATTTGAGCCTCATAACGGGGTGAGAATGGAGAAAATGGGCCAAATCTACAGTTATGGAATATATACACATATATATATGACAGATATAACAAGGTAGGCCTTAGAAGTTAGTTTGGTGGCAAAAGGAGTAGGTTTAGAGAGGAAATATATATAATATATATAAATATACATATATATTATATATATATTTGTTGTTTTCGTAGATGAGAGCTGGAGAGTTGCCTCAGAAACGTGTCTGCACCTCTGCAAAGGCATCCCCAAGCTCAACCCTGTGTAATTACCTCCTCTTTGCTCTTGTTCTTGCCTTTCCTTTCTGCACCTGACAGTTAATTGCTGTAATTGAACAACAAGGACTGGGATGCCCTTCCTCCTCTTGCTCTCACTTCTTTCATGACTCTCTTCAGTCTTTGTTGGTTGATTAAGCCTAAGCAGTCTGGTAATCAATCCAAATCTTTTCTCATTAATTGGACTAAATGAAGCTTTGAGGGAAGGAAAGGAGATGAGCATAATAGGTGCTAAGTAAATACCGTAGTTGTTTCTCAACCATGGAAAACCCCACTTGAAGGATATACACTTTATATGTTTGTGTGAAAGTATTAAGGTATTTGAAGTAACTAAGGTAATCAAAGTAATTTTCCCCAATGTATAATCTAACTTCTGTTTTTTTTCAGGCACACTAACACTTTCAGATCCTTGGGACAGGCACCATTCAGTCAAATCCTTATAGAGCAGGACTCTTGAAACGTCAGTTCACTCTTAGCTATTTTTGGTTTGTTTTTTGTTTTGCTTGTTTGTTTTTAATTTTGTTTGCTTTTCATTTCTGTGGCTTTAGGTTCTTTAAGCCACCATGGAAGTACTTATTTTAAGAGAATAACCATTGGAATTGTGCTTTCTTAAGAAAAATAAATGTGAATGAATGTATCAAAACATGAAATGTAAGAACTCTTCCATCTAAGCTATAATCCCATCCCTGAATGACACATGATGGCAGAGTGTACAGTTGATGAGGTTTTCTCTAACTCCGGTGGTATAGGATGGTGGTCTTCAATCTGGGAATGTAATAAATGCCCTAAAGGACTATTTCAAGGAGCAACACCTGATAAAGTTTTTCCTAATGTCATACTGCATTGAGCAGAACAATTCTGAATGAAGCTTTTATTTAGTGGTCTGGGCTGAATTACATGCCTCTAGATTTGTATCTGTCAAAATGTGTTTCACGGACGAATGACATCAGAATGCAATGCTCACTAGAGATGGAGCTTCCTGGGTTCTGCATTAGATGCCCCGAGACTCTCTGAGACAAGGCTTAGAGGTCTGCATTGGAACACGCTCCTCATGTCATTCTTATCCGAACTAGAATTCAAAAACCACAGCTTTAGAATCTTAAAATAGTTGTTCAACAATTTGTTTATGCAAACTGCTGAAAAGATGAAAAAGAGAAGTTATATTGCATTTCACTACAGTTCAGTACTCCAATAGGCTGTTGTTCCGTTTTAAGATTGTGGTGTCAACATAAATAAACATGATCTTTGCAGTCAGAACAGCCTAGATTTGCCACAACTTACTAGCTATGCAACCTTGAACAAGTTTCTCAGCCTATCAGAACATCAGTTTCATCATCACTGTAATGAGGAAACTATTAACAGCTACCTCACAGGGTTGCTTGAAAGCTAAATGAACAATGTATATGCAAAACACATAACACAGTGCCTGGAATGTAATAGGCATTTGATGCATGCTACATTATTACTTTCTATCTTAGCAACTTGAGGTGACTGTAATCTCTTTTAAAATATTCAGTGTAAACAAACTTTCTCTTATAATTCTTGCAGCATTATTAGTAATGTTCTGGGAAACGGCTATTGCATAATCTGCCAAATAAGAACAAAGTGGACCTCGGCTAATCAGCAAACATGCCTGTGCATGTCTTTCTGGTAGCAATTCAGTCAGCTATTAAATTGTTCCTGCTGTGGTTTTTCAAAAAAATAAGTACCAACCCATCTTTCTTTGCCAATGTTAACTCTAATCGGCGTTAGCTGCTTGCTTTTGCAGTTATTGGTATGCATTCACATTCTGTATCTATAGGATATAAATAAAATCAATAGAACTTGCTTTGCGTGAGCCAGTGTTCAAGGTCCAACTACAGATTGGGAATAAGGAATTAGTAGGCATTTACAGCAGAAATACTAGCACATAGCACAGTCTTGGTTTTTGAGTCCTGCTATGCAGTTTACAACACTCCCATGTATTTAGACAGTGTTAGGTTTTTCTTCCAATCACTCAGTTTCCAAGAGTACATTATACTCAAATTTCTTGATGACAAATCCTATGCAATTTGGTGTGTTTTCCTTTCTAACCCTACTCCTTTTGCCACCAGATTAACTTCTAAGGCCTATGTTGTTAGATCTGTCAGAGGTAAGTAACTAAATAATTAACTACTAGGGGATGCAGGCTACCCCAAAAAGACACAGGTATTTTCCAAGTGACACAGGGGCACACAGAACAAAGGCTTTCAAAACCTTGTCATATTTTCAGTCACAGCAGGTATAAGGACAGATAGCCAGATTCTTGACCTTCCTATTCAAATTAGCTACAGGAAGTGGGAAAATTATTTTACACTCCTCTAAATCTGGCTGTCAAGAATTAGTGGAAAAATCCAACTTTGAATTTGTGCTTCCCTGAGTGTAATCACATTTAGTCCGATTAGATTAAAGAAGAGTAGATCACCCTCAAAGCAAACAGGAAATGGAGACCCAATTTGACTTCATGATTGAGCACTAACAAAAGATATATGGAAAATAGATTGGGGTCTAAAGCAAATAGCATTTTTAGTAATTTAAAAATAACTTGAGGGACACATACACATATAAAATGCCAGCTTTTATTGTCAGACAATCAAAATTGTTCATATGTTAAGAAGGCTTTTTTTTTTGTCATTTCTTTAAATTAATTTGAGCTTCAGATAGGAAGGCTACAATCACTGCAGCTAATAAAGTGTTTTTGTTCTTGACAAAGAATAAAACTTGCTGTTGTAAGTGGCTCAACGATAGAAGGAATCATTAGAAGTATAATTAATGCAGGGCTTTAAAGAAGTCACATTGCTAACCTAGGGTGCATGGTTTTAGGCAGAAATATGAACACAATTGCCACTTTGCAAGAACTCACCAAGATCCATGAAAACAATTGAGTCTAAGAAATGACAACGTTACTGCATTTTAAATCATAAAAATATTCTTGGCTGGGCGCGGTGGCTCGCGCCTGTAATCCCAGCACTTTGGGAGGCCGGGGCAGGTGGATCACAAGGTCAGGAGATCGAGACCATTCTGGCTAACACACTGAAACCCCGTCTCTACTAAAAACATAAAATAATTAGCTGGGCATGGTGGCGGGCGCCTGTAGTTGCAGCTACTCGGGAGGCTGAGGCAGGAGAATGGCGTGACCCCGGGAGGCGGAGCTTGCAGTGAGCCAAGATGGTGCCACTGCACTCCAGCCTTGGGGACAGAGCGAGACTCCATCTCAACGACAACAAAAGAAAAAAAAATTCTCTAACTATGAAAATGCTTCTAAACTCTGGTGATTTTCCAGACGGGAGTTGGAGTGAAGGTCTACATTCACTTAGACTGTATCACAACTCCCCATTATTACAAGCTTGAGTTTTCTGTTTTGTTTTTTTTTAATTTAGATTTGTAAGCAATATGCCAATGAAATAATTTACTTATTTACTAAACTATACCTTGCCTACTTGCAAAATGCTTATAGTATCCAACAGGCCTTACTTAGAAAGTAACAACCGGAAGCAAATGTTTCTTGGAATAACAAACTCCACATCTTCTCTACATCCTGCATTTTTCCCTGTATATTCTGTGATTTGATGCGGTGTTTTTGTGAGTGTGGGAGTATATGTGTAAAGCGTCATTCTTTCTACTAAATATATAAATCTAGATAGCAAAAATGGTTTTTTTGCTACAATAGGCAGTGAAACAATTGCAAACTATTTTTCTTTTGTTAAATTCATGAAATCTGAAACTTTATTTTTTTTTCACTTCTCAAAAAGTTTTTAAATTATGAAATATTTACAGATTCACAGGAAGTTACATGGAAATACACAGGAAGATCCCATGTACACCTTCACCCCGTCTGCCCCAATGTTAACATCTTTCATTACCACAATATAATATCAAAACTTCATATCCTTGGCCTGGCGTGGTAGCTCATGCCTGTAATCCCAGCACTTCAGGAAGCTGAGGTGGGCAGATCACTTGAGGTCAGAAATTCAAGACCAGCCTGGCCAACATGGTGAAATCCCGTTTCCACAAAATATACAAAAATTAGCCAGGTGTGGTGGCATGTGCCTCTAATCCCAGCTACTTGGAGGCTGAGGCAGGAGAATCACTTGAACGTGGGAGGCAGAGGTTGCAGTGAGCAGAGATTGTGCCACTGCACTATGGCTGGGCAGCAGAGTGAGACTCCATCTCAAAAAACAAAATAAAAAAACAAAAACAAAAACAAAACCCTTCATATTCTTTAATTCCAGTATCTAACTTTGATTTCAAGATTCCCTTTGAAATGTTTAAGGCTTATTAACCCTATGAAGTCTATAACCCTGTTTTCCTGTTAACTTTCATAATTAAGAATTTGACCTCTAATTACTACGCATACATCTCTTTTATGAATTTATCTAATAACATTTTATATGACTGTCACTTCTCTGTTTATTTCATTAACTTTTTATTTTTTTTAACAGTAAGAGCCATCTTTTGTTTCCAGGTTATTTATTTAAAAATCCATCAAGTCTTTGGAAACAGATGTTAAGTTAATATTCTAATTTATTTCAGAAGAGATTTGACTTCATATGCCTATAACCAAGAAATGCAAATCTATAGTAAAGATAATGATATTTTACTTGCTACTTCTCACAAAATAGGCTCCATTGGTTTAAATTTAGTAACTATTTCTTTTTTTAAGTCATATTGTAGAAGATTGCATTTTCCAAAGATGACAACAATAATATTTCTGGTCTTACATGCTCTTCCAGCACCTTGTTACTACCCCATTAAGAGGTAGAAATTTTTTTCCTTCCCCTTGAAGTTGGGTGAGCTATTGGGACTGCTGTGACAAGTAGGATATGTAAGAAGTGAGGCTGTGTGACTTCTGAGACTAAGTCTTAAAGGCAAAAAGTTCTGTCTGGCTCTTTCTCTTGAGTCACCTGCCTTTGGATCTCAGCTACTATGTTGTGAGGATACCCAGGCCACAGGCAGAGGCCATGTGGCAGATGTTCCAGCTAAAGTCTCAGCCACAGGCCTGAATCAACTGCCAGGTGTAATAAGAGAGCTTTCAGAAGATTCCAGCCACCAGCATTTTCTTTTCCTTTCTTACTGTGTCACTTTTTTTTTCTTTCCAACTTTTATTTTAGGTTCAGGGGGTGCATGTACAGGTTTGTTACATGGGTAAATTGCATGTGTTGGGGGTTTACTATACAGATTATTTTGTCACCCAGGTAATGAGCGTAGTACTCAATAGGTAGTTTTTCAATCCTCACCCTCCTCCCATCCTCTACCCTCAAGTAGACCCTGGTGTCTATGTTATTCTCTTCTTTGTGTCCATATGCACTTGATGTTTAGCTCCCACTTACAGGTAACAACATGTGGTACTTGGTTTTCTTTTCCTGTGTTAATTCGCTTAGGGTAATGGCCTCCAGCTCCATCCATGTTGCTGTAAATAGCATGATTTCATTCTTGTTATGGCTGTGTATTATTCCATGGTGTGTATGTACCACATTTTCTTTGCCCGGTCCATCATCGATGGGCCGATTCCATGTCTTCGCGATTGTGAAGAGTGCTGCAATGAACATCTGCATGAATGTGTCTTTATGGTAGAACAATTTATATTCATTTGGGTACATACCCAGTAATGGGATTGCTGTGTCAAATGGTAATTCTGCTTTAAGTTATTGGAGAAATCTCCAAACTGCTTTCCACAGTGGCTGAACTGATTTACATTCCCACCAGCAACGTATAGGTGTTCCCTTTTTCTCCACAACCTTACCAGCATCTGTCATTTCTTGACTTTTTAGTAATAGCTATTATAACTGGTGTAAGATGGCATCTCATCATGGTTTTGATTTGCATTTTTCTGACGATGAGTGATGTCGAACATTTTTTCATATACTTGTCCACATGCGTGTCTTCTTATAGAAACGTCTGTTCATGTCCTTTGCCCATTTTTCAATGAGGTTGTTTAGTTTTTGCTTGTTGATTTGTTTAAGTTCCTTATGGATTCTGGATATTAGATCTTTGTCAGATGCATAGTTTGCAAATATTTTCTCCCATTCTGTAGGTTGTCTGTTTACTCAGTTGATAGTGTCTTTTGCTATGCAGAAGCTCTTTAGTTTAATTAGGCCCTGCTTGTCAATGTTTGTTTTTGTTGCAATTGCGTTTGGAGTCTTCATCATGAAATTTTGCCAGGGCCTATGTCTAGAATAGTATTTCTTAGGTTTTCTTCTACAGTTTTATAGTTTTAGATTTTACCTTTACATCTTTGGTCCACATTGAGTTGATTTTTGTATATGGTGAAAGGAAGGGGTCTAGTGTCACTCTTCTGCATATTAGCCATCAGTATTTAAGTCTTCTAGCTGAGGACCCAGGCATTGTGGAGCAGAGATAAGCCATTCCTACTGAGCCCTACCCAAAATTCCTGATCCTCAAAATGTGTGAGAATAAAAGTGATTGTTTTTTGCTACTGAGTTTTCTAATTTGTTACAGAGCCACAAATGACCAGAACACATGTACACTTAGATGTAAACATTTGCAGGAAGAGTATTTGGCACTCATTGGGCTACATCTGTTAATACCTGTAATGTTGCTCTTCTCTTGGCTTCTTATACAATGTGTTCCATTCTTCATTGATCAGTTAGTCTCTGCTTTGTAAACTTCAGCAAAACCTACCTAGTTAAAATGAACAATACATCTTCCAGAGAGGCCTCAGGAACTACTGATGTGTGCAAAGACCTGCTTCCCTGAGAATGCCCTCAACATAGCACTGACAGCTCTCTGAATTCCCGGCGAAGTGCAGCAGGCTAAACCATGTATGGGCCTGAATCAACTAGGACTTTTATTTGCACAAGTAAGAGGGGATGCCCTAGTGGGCCAGGGACTGGAATATTGTGAGAGGGCTTCTCCATCAGCCACAACCTGCAGCCTGTACCTCAAATCAAATGACCTCCCAGTTACCCAGAGAGAGACCAGAAGTCTCACCAGTAAGTACACAGGAGTCTCTGAGGGTGCAAAGAATAATGTCATTCCACAAATATTTACTAAGTAGCCACTGCATCCTAAAAGGATGATGTAGGGACTTCAGAGTAGGAAAATAACCATGTAAACATGCAGTTACTGTGTGGTGAGTACTATAGCAGACATAAGCACACCAACTTCCCACTGCTCATGGCCCCTCTCGCTACACCAATGTCTCATCCGTCACCTTTGCTTTCATTCCTTGTCCTGTCCTCAGACCTCCCTTTCCAGTTTTAGTGCAAACACCTCATCACTTTCCCTTGATGTTTCTTAAAGGGAACCTAGTTGTCCACCAGCCCAAGAATGCCTTGGGGGTTTTGTCAATATTGCAGACCCCTGGCTCACTCCAGACTCACTGAGTCAAAATCACCAGTGGTGGGATCCAGGGTTTGAATTTTTGTAAATGTCCCCTGCTGATTCTTATGCATCTATTCTTGTCTTCCCCACTCTAGTCTCTGCTATCCGATTCACTCTTCTTGTGAACACTAGATTAATTTTTCAGAGCTTGACTCTGATAATATCACTCCCTTGCCACCTTAAAATGGGTTACCAGTGCCTAGCAGGCTTTTTGCTCTATATCCCAGTACTCAAAACTTTTTCCAATCTGGCCTCAACCTACTTCCTAGTCATGTCACCAATAACCCACATAGAGCTAGTTGTATGACATACAGCTTGCTTCTGCCAAATCGTATCCCCCTCCACCCCCTACTTCCCAAACATAGCCAGGACTTCCCACCAGCTGCCTGCCTGAAGGGAAGTTTTGCAAGTTAGCCTGACACTCTGAATACCTTCAGCTCTTCTGTGGCAGCTGGTAAAAATTCTCCTTAGTACCTAGTTCAAAGGTAAGATCTCCCATAATATCATCATATCTGGAAGTTCTCTTTCCCTTCTCTGTAGCACCTTGTCTTAAACATTCTCATAGTATCTCTCACATCTCTCCTTGTAATAACAATATCAATACTTACCTAGTCCCACTCACCCCCTAAAAGTATTCAAATATGTGTATATATACATGTGTGTGCATGAGTGTGTACACACACTGAGTTAAATTTTAAGTCAAATTTATATATATACACACACACATATATTACATATTACATATACATGTTGCCAGCTTAAAATGGGTTACCAGTGCTCAAAACTTTATACATATATATAAATAAATATATATATAACTTTATTTTATTTTAGATCCATGGGGTACATGTGCATGTTTGTCACAAGAGAATATTAGGTACTGGTGGAGACTGGGCTTCTAGTGTACCCATTACCCAAACAGTGAAAACTATCTGATAAGTTATTTTTCAATCATCAGCCTCCTTCCATCCTTCCCTTTTTTGGAGTTTTCAGTGTCTATTACTTCCATGTTTTTTTAAAATTACTTCATCTTTGTTAAAGAGTATACTGGCCACTTACATATATTGTGGCCTTTTCAAAATTTGCTGAAATCTGTAATTCTACAATATAAATTTATTTCATAATTTCTAAATACTTTGTAGAAGGTTGCAATCATATTTAAAATTTTTCATCAGAGTATTCTATTTAGTAATTGTTTTGCTATGAATACAGACAAAATCATGAAATGCTATTAAAATCAAGTGGTCACTTTGTTAGAGTGGAGAGATTCTGAAGTGTTATAAATCTTATACATTTTATAATTATTTTATTGACAAAGACCAGTAAATAAGCTGCTACTGAGTAATATAAAAGTTACTTTGCACCAAAGGGAACACATTAAATATATATTTTGAGTTACCTTTACTCAGATCCTAAATCAGTGACCCGCATTAAGGAACCACTGTGTGTTGGGACTTCTAGTGTGCCCCGGCTTCATGCGTCACATCCTAAAATGAAGGTCACTCAGGGTGGAGGGGCCTTTAGGATCATCACAACTTTCCCTTTCTCACACCCCCAACCCATATCTGCCTCTCTGGGAGGACAGGCTTTGCAGTGACATCTCTATCATTACTAGTTGGGCATCATTACCTCACTGTACTGAGCCCCATTCCCTTATTATGAGGATAAAAATAGTGTCACCAGCTTTCTAAGGTTACTGTGAGGATTGTGCAGAAAAATAGGAAATCTATAAATGTTGCCTGTTTTATTACAACAATTCCAATGTGTGGGACCTTTATCAGAAAACTTAGAGAAACAGAAGACACCTTACTTCCAGAGACTGGTAAAATAGGCTGTGTCTGTTTTTACAGGTTCCAGAAATTCTCCTACCTCAAATCCCCCTATCAGCCTCCAATCCCCTGAAAGCTGGCAGTGACTCAGATGAGCCTGTCAGTCTGGAATCAATGGTTCATTTCTGTTGTAAAAGGGACATTGGAAGAGGGCACTATGCGTCATTGGTCATTTGACTGAATTTATCAACTCTTTTCCTGAGAGCAAAAGTGGGAGAATTAGACCCGGGTGGGCCTGCGGCAGAGAGTAAAAAAGCAGGGATGGACTGGAGGTGAGGAGTCCTAACAAATATGTTTATCCTACTCAACATTGCCTAAAAACTAGATATAGCCACACACGGAAGGAGAAAAACATCTCTTCTGTGTGCATCTTTGCGATGGATTTAGAGGCAATGTATAGGAAGGCATTATTGCCTGGGGGTTATGAACAGAAGCTCTGGTACCAGACTGCCTGCTTTCAAATCCTGGCACTGGCACTCCCTAGCTCTGTGATCTTTGGCAGATTATGACACTTGTGCCTCGATACCCTTATCTGCTAAATCGGGGAGCACAATAATTAAAGTTTTCCTTAGGGTTCTGGTGAGATTTAAATAAGATGACACACGTCATATACACTTGCAGTAGTGCCTGGCCACAAAGTTTCAATAAATATGGAGAGAGAGAGAGAAAGAGACAGAGAGAAAGAAAGAGATCACAAAATCGGATCATACTATACTTTAACTTTTTATACTTAATTTAGTGTGATTTATAATTTATAATCTAAGTAGAGATAACCCAAAATACATATTTAATGTATTCCCCTTGGTGCAAAATAACATCTGCTTCTCTGTATCCCTACTTATTTTATTTATTTATTTTGTTTTTTGAGACAGGGCCTTGCTCTGTCACCCAGGCTGGACTGCAATGGCACTGTCAGACCTCACTGGGAGCACAGTAGCTGGGACCACAGGTGTGCACCACCATGCCCAACTAATTTTTTTGATTTTTAGTAGAGACGAGGTCTCGCTACGTTGCCCAGGCTGCTCTACACTTCTGGGCTCAAGTGATCCTCCCTCCTCGCCCTCTCAAAATGCTGGGGTTACAGGCATGAGCCACTGCACCCGGCCTTATACTTTTCATATCTTATTTAATATAGCAAGTTAACATAATATTTATATGTACCCCTACACTCTTGTGAAGAAAATATGCAGAAAATATTTCTGGAATAAAAATGTACACATGCTTCTGCATCTTCACATTACATTACATTTAAATCTTCATCATATTTTAATAGCTGCATAATGTTGCATGGTATGAATGCATTTTTCTATTCATAAAGAGTTCCTTATAGGGAAACTTAAGATGTTTTTAGCTGATATGGCTTGGCTATGTCTCCATCCAAATCTTATCTTGAATTGTAGTTCCCGTAATCCCTACGTGTCATGAGAGGGACCCGGTGGGAGGTAATTTAATCATAGGGGTGGTTATCCTCATGCTATTCTGCTAATAGTGAGTGAGTTCTCATGAGAGTTGAGGGTTTTATAAGGGGCTTTCCCCCCTATTGCTCGGCACTTCTTTCCTTGCTGCCGCCACGTGAAGAAGAACGTGTTTGCTTCTCTTTCTGCCATGACTGTAAGTTTCCTGAGGCCTCCCCAACCATGCTGAACTGTGAGTCGATTAAACTTCTTTCCTTTATAAATTACCCAGTCTCAGGTATGTCTTTATTAGCAGCATGAGAACAGACTAATACACTAGCATTATCAAAAATGTTGCAATTAACAACTTTGTGGTCTAGTTTTGCATGCAAATGCAAATAGATCCATGGGATAAAATCATAGAAACAAAATTACTGACTCAATTTTTATGCACGTCTCTAATTGGAGGAATATTGCCTAAGTGCAGATGTTTTCGTCTTTTGCCTATTTTCTACTGACTGGTTTTCCTTTTTGTAATGATTTATAAAGACCTTTGTCTATTACAAAATTATATAACTTCTGTCATATTTGTGACACATTTTTCCCCAACTTTCTCATTTGCTCTTTATTTATACATTTTGTTGTGCAGATATTTTTAGGCACTGAAATGTACAAATCAGTTTCTTTTTGGTTCTGGGTTTCTGACAAGCTAAGAAAGGATTTCCCCATTACTAGATTATAAAAGAAAAAGAAAAACACCGCCATGCTTTTTAAAATAGTTCTATGGTTTCATCTTTTAAAATTTAGGTTAAGCCATATGAAATCGTAAAAATAAGTGATTTTAGCCTACAAAATGTCAGTTGCAGACAAATGTATCTAAACCTTTGGTCTGCTTGAAATCGCATGTGTTTGTGTTTGTGTGTATGTGTGCATGTGTTTGGGGTGTATGTGTGTGCTGTGTGAAATACAAAGACATGAGGTAATAAGTCAGCTCCTTTCCTCTGCTTCCCTATCCAAGTGTCTCCAAATGATGTCATGAATATTCTCATCTCTTACATATTTGGGCCTATTTTGAACTACATATTCCACCGTGAGTATATATATGTCTAAATTACTATGGTTGGCAAGTATATTCCAATATCTAATAGAATTAGGTTTCCCTCATAACTCTTTTGTAGACTTTTTTCTATATACCATATAATGTTTATTTTTCTGAATTAATATAATTATTTCTAACAATTCAAATTTTTAAAAAGTCTTGCTCAAGAGTGCAATTTTAGCTTACTTTGTTATGTGACATCTTTATTGTGAGTTTTCTTGTCCAGGAACAAGTTATGTCTTTCAATTTAGTCCAAGTCCTCTTCTATATATTCCTCAAAAGACGGTGTCAGATTTTTCCTCATATAATTTCTCCGCATTTGACACCTTCCACCTTCTTAAATTCTCTTGCTGTTTTTTTTAACAGCTTTTCGGTTAATTCCTTTATGTCTTCCAGTCATACATTGATAATATATGTAACTAATGATAGGTTTGCCATACCACTTCCAATTATTTTTGTTATTTATTTGTACCCAATTATATTGGCTGGTATGTGACTACTGACTTTGGTGGGAATGTTCTTAAAACTTAGCACTGATGCTGGCTATATACAAACATACTCTCATACACACACACACACACACACACACCACACTATGAAGATTTTATACAAATCAGAATTAAGTGCAAATTTCATAGAACTTATTTTGCATTTGGATGGGTACAGAGTTTCTTCTTTGGGTTATTACTAAGATAAATTATATTAATATAATTCATAATATTGAATTATCCCTACATTCCTAGAAGGCTCCCCCATTTGGTAACACATTACTGTATTAACAAACTGCTAAGTCTATTCTAGGTCACAGAAAATAATTGCAGCTCTATGTTGTCTTCTTCAGCCCTGATTCTCTGATGTTCTTCAGAAAGAAAATCGGTCTGTATTAGAACATTCTCCACATCTACAATGGCTTCCCATGGGCCAAGTCATATCTTTGTAAAGGGTTATTTTGGGACCATTTCGCTTATCTTTAGAGAAGTCCATATCCTAACTGAGCTTCAGAGTGGTATGTATCAGTCTTTGATGTCTTTCACTTGATCTGATCCAATTATCATTATTATTTGACAGATAGAGATATTCCTATCCTAAAGATTTGGGTAGGAGTATGATTATTTTCAAGTTTACCAATGTTGAATTTTTTCCACAATTTTTGCATTCCTTTTTGTTGCTTTTGATAAGTCTCAGGGAAAAATAAAAATATCCTTCCTTATCATCTTTTACCAGAACTCCTACACCATTATTCCAAGGGCTAGCTGCTGCTCCTTTGAATGGCTGTACTTAAATTATCTAACCAATATCCCATTTTTAGATATTTAGGTTATGCCAAACTTTCACTGTGATACATATCACTGAAAAGAAAGAACATTTTAAAAGACCGATATTGGAGAAAATCAAATTCACACAAAATAGTGACTAGTAGAAAAGCAAAGGATGCCTGTAGAATAACGAAAAAACTAATGAAAAAGAGCTGCTTTTGTGGGGTGAGTTGCTCAGGCAGAAAGGAACAGAAAGGGAACTAAATCTCTTTAGCAACTTCCTCTTATTTAATCTCTTCTCTTTCCCCTTCCCACATCCTCTCTTGTAGAGGGTCTGCTGTGGCAATATTGCTGTGTGAGATTAGGACACCTCTCTCTGATGTGTAAGGTGCAAGCTAGATTGTGGTGGCAGGCAGCCTTATGTGTTTCCATTCTCTTGAGTTCTCACTTATTGGAAAATCCAGGATAGCCATTAGTAATCACAGAAATGGTTTTAAAACCATTGTCCGGAAGAAATTCCTTTTCTGCCACATGGAACTCAACTGCTATAAATTATGATTTTGGGAATAGTACATTGATTTAAGTAAGAGGGACAGTCACCTTGAATCAAAGAACCAAATCTTACATTGGGCTGGTAAATGTTTTTCTGTTTAAGAATAATAATAGCAGGATTTAACTGGACACTTATCTTAGACATAGATGCCATAAAATTTCAAGACTGCTTCACCTTTATCACTTGTCTGTCTGAAGAACCTAGAGATTTACACAGTCTAGCTGACATTCAAGTTCTTTAACTTCTCACCCCCAGCTGCTTCATCAGATACAGATGTCTCAAATCAGACTTAGCACTAAGGTGGGCAGCAGTGAATAAAACATAAATGTCAAAAACAAAACCCACAAGAAAATTTAAAATAACTTTCTTGTTGAGGGTCTGTACTGGGCATTAAGGATAAAGAAGTATCTTATATAATCTGTGCCTTGAAGAAGCTTACACCGTGCTGGGCTAAATAGAGATGACAATTTTCAAGATTGAAATGATCAGTGATACAATGTCACACAGAAAGGCAAGAACTATTCTATTAAAAGTTCTTTGGTCTGGATTTTTTGTGTGTGTGCTTTTACTCCCTGAGTAGATGGACAGCCAATGAGAGTCCTGATCAGTAGCTAACTAGGTTCTAGGACAAGCAACGTCAAGATTAGACTTGCAGAAGAAAAAAGAATCCTCTCAGCAGGTCAAGCTGCCCCTACATTATGGATAGGAAGGGTTGGGGAGGAGGGATGTGTGGGATGTCAGACTTGCCAGAGGAGCTCTTTTGAAACTCACATGTCCAGGCTTCCTCGCTTTGCAGTTCTGGTGAACATTAGAAGGGAGAAGGAAAGGCAGGCACATTTTGAAGTCTTCTAGGTAATTAACTTTCTTTCCTCTTCACCCTGCATCCAAAAGAGGCTGGTAGGGACACCCTGCAAAGGTCCATCCAGGTGGGTCCCTGGGAGGGCACCCAGCACTAAGGGCACCTTTTGAAAAATAAGCCAGGCTTAACCCTCTACAGCCACATAACAAGCAAGAAATCAGGAAAGCCAAGAGTTTTAAATGTTTGTATTCTTTTTCTCTTTTTTTTTTTCAACAGAGACTTGTTCTGTTGTCTAGGCTGGAGTGCAGAGGCATGATCTTGGCTTACTGCAACCTCTACCTCCCTGGTTCAAGCAACCCCACCACGCCTGGATCATTTTTGTGTTTTTAGTAGAGACGGGATTTTACCACATTGGCCAGGCTGGTCTCAAACTCCTGACCTCAGGTAATCCACTCATTTTGGGCTCCCAAAGTGCTGGGATTACAGGAGTGAGCCACCATGCCTGGCCAAATGCTGTATTCTAATCCTTCCTTTTAGTGGCGATCACGGGTATTTGTTAGCCATTTCATGGGATTATGTAATCATGAAATATATTATTATTAGTTTTGATTATCTGAGAAAGGCTACTAGTAATCTCAGAAAACCATTTTCTACCATGAAATTTAATGTAAATATTGTTTATTTTAAAGTCTTATTTTTTATGGTGGCTTTCAGTAAAAACCTGTTAGTGTGAAAACTCTTCATCTTCTCATCAGAAAATCAATCATAAAAATGAGTTTTGGTAATAAATGGATCTAAACCGGTAGAAGTGCAGGTCAGAAGTTACAATGTTAAAGGTACAAAAATAGAACCATATGGGAACTTTTTTCTAAAAAGTCTGCAGTCAACATTTCATCCATCAATTCATATCACCATTAATATTTGGAAGCTTTGAGTCAAGCAAGAATCACATGTGCATGTGACCAGCCCTAAGGGACTCCCCTTTAGAGAGGCAGCAAAGGCCCGGCATAACCATCTAGCATGGCTCTCTTAATTAATATGAATTGCAGTTACCCACTTGAAACATTAATGCAAAATGAAACTACTACTTTAGCAAACCTTAGCTGGATCCATTTTTTCAATACACATTCTTTCATATTCCACCAGTTTGCTGTTTGAACCTACTGTCTCAATATATAAAAGCATACTTCACTCAGCGGAGGAACCAGAACCAATTTGTCCCTAAACATTTCTTTTTTTTTTTTTTTTAAAGACAGGGTCTCATTCTATCACCCAGGCTAGGGCACCTAGTGGTGCCACCATAGCTCACTGTAACCTCGAACCCTAGGCTCAAGCAACCCTCTTGCCTCGGTCTCAGGAGTAGCTGGGACTACAGGTGCATGCCACCACACCTGGCTAATTATTATTTTTATTATTATTATTTTGTAGAGATGGGATCTCACTCTGTTGCCAGGCCTCAAGACATCCTCCCACCTTGGCCTTCCAAAAGTGCTGGGATTACAGGTGTGAGCCACTGTGCCCAGCTAAAAAAAATTATGTCTTATTACTATAACTTTGTAAACTGTGTTCATCTGAATGAAATAGTCACCTGAGGCATAACAAAATATAATCCTAGATTATAACAACACATTTAAATTAAGACATGTATGAGAGAAAATCCATTTATTTTTTTCTGGAACATTCCATATAGGTCATAGCATACTACCTAATTTTTTATGTTAAATGTTTTATTTTACTGTGTCAAAAAGACAAAAACTATTATTATTATATTATTCTTATAATTACAAATGTAATTTATATTTACCAAAAAACTACAAGCTTCCCATAGTTTCTACAATTATTACTTAAAAAAAAAAGTCCTGTATGGTTTCTTGTTGCCAAGTGCAAAATAATAGTCTTATATTTGTGGGTGTGGTTCTGGCTTTCCTAACTTGTCTGTCACTGATCACTAATAAACATCCTTTGTCCCATCTAAACTGAGTTATAGGATGTGTCCCAATTTACCTTAAGGTTTCCCACCTCCACTCCATTGCTTATGCTAGTTCTCTGCCTGCCAATGGACAATCTAATTCACTTATCCTTTGAAACTCATCTCACATACTAATTCATTAAAAATATCAGGTTCTGGCTTTGTTCCTTTTGCTTAAGATTGCTTTGACTATTTGGGCTCTTTTCTGGTTCCACAGGAATTTTAGAATAGTTTTTTTCTAATTCTGTGAAAAATGTCATTGGTAGTCCGATAAGAATAGCATTGAATCTCTCAATTGCTTTGTGCAGTACGGCCATTTTTACGATGTTGATTCTTTCAATCTATGAGTATGGAATGTTTTTCCACTTATTTATGTTGTCTCTGATTTCTTTCAGCAGTGTTTTGTAATTCTCCTTTTAGAGATCTTTAACCTCTTTGGGTAGGTGCATTCCTGGGTATTTCATTTTCTTTGTGGCTATTGCGAGTGGGATTGTGTTGTTTATTTCACTCTCAGCCCAGATGTTGTTGGTGTACAGAAATGCTACTGAAGAACAAAGCTGGAGTTATCACACTACCCATCTTTAAACTATACTATACAGCCACAGTAACCAAAACAGCATGTTTTTGGTACAAAAACAGACATATAGACTGATGGAACAGAATAGAAAATTTAGAAATAAAGCCACACACCTACAACCATCTGATCTTCAACAAGGCTAACAAAAACAAGCAATGGGAAAAGGACTTCCTATTCAATAAATGGTGCTGGGATAACTGGCTAGCCCTAGGCTGAAGATTGAAACAGGACCCCTACCTTTCACCATATACAAAAATTAACTCAAAATATATTAAAGATTTAAATGTAAGACCTCAAAATGTAAAAATCCTGGAAGACAACCTAGGAAATATTCTTCTCAACATTGGTGCTGGAAAAGAATTTTTGGCTCAGTTCCCAAAAGCAATTGCAACAAAACCAAAAATTGACAGGTGGGAACTAATCAAACTAAAGAGTTTCTGCACAGCAAAAGAATCTATCAACAGAGCAAACAGGCATCCTACAGAATAAGAGCAGACATTCACAAACCGTGCATCTGAGAAATGCCTAATATCCAGAATCTATAGGGAACTTAAATCAACAGCAAAAAAAAAATAAAATAAAATAAACAAAAAACCCCATAAAAAATGGGCAAAAATCATGAACAGACACTTCTCTAAAGAAGATGCACATGTAGCCAACAAGTATATAAGAAATGCTCAACATCATTAATCATCAGAAAAATGCAAATCAAAAGCATAATGAGATACCATCTCACACTAGTCAGAATGGCTCTTATTAAAAACTCAAAAACAACAGATGCTGGCCAGGCTCCAGAGAAAATGGAATGCTTATACACTGCTGGTAGGAATGTAAATTAGTCCAGCCACTTTGGAAAGCAGTTTGGAGATTTCTCAAAGAACTTAAAACAAATCTACCATTCGACCCAGCAATCATATTACTGGGTATATGCTGGGTATATACTGGGTATTTTTTGCATATACTGGGTATATGCAAAAAATAAATAAATATATCACTCTATCAAAAAGACACATGCACTCATAGGTTCCTTGCTGTACCATTCACAATAACAGAGACATGGAATCAACTCTGGTGTCCATCAGTGGTAGACTGGATAAAGAAAATGTAGTACATATACACCATGGAATTCTATGCAGCCATAAAAACAATGAAATCATGTCCTTTGCAGCAACATGGATGGAGCTGGAGGCCATAATCCCTAAGCAAATTAACACAGGAATAGAAAACCAAATACTGCATGTTTTCACTTATAAGTGGGAACTAAGCATTGAAAACACATGGACATAAATTTGGGAACAATAGACACTATAGACTACTAGAAGGTGGAGGGAGGAAGTGAGTTAAAAAACTGTCCATGGGGTACTATGTTCACTGCCAGGGTGATGGGATCTGTACTCCAAACCTCAGCATCACACAATATTGCCATGTATCAAATCTGCACAGGTACCCTCTGTATCTAAAATAAAAGTAGAAAAGAAAATCAAAGTCCTTCACTTGATATTATCCTCTCCACCTTCACTCACAGATGAGAGGGCAGAGAATTTATTAGAGCCTCTCTTCCAGATTATCCATCATATCACACCTTATATAATCATCTGTGTATTTATTAAGTGAACTGGCATGTCTTCATGGGCCCAGTGTGAGTGAGTGTGGGTGTGGGTGTGAGTGTGCCCTGCAATGAGACAGCAGCCTGGCTGGGGCAGTTCCCACCTGAGCTCCTGGGGTGGGCTCTGACCACCCGCAACCCTGAACTAGAATATGTAGGTATTTATCTTTCTTAAATGTATGTACAACTCATTTATTTCAATGTTTAATATGATAAGTATTTTGGTCTTTATTTAGAAGTTTGGTGAAACTTTTGCAACCAGAAATATGCCACAGGAGCTTGACTCCTGTTTATATCAATTAACTTGTGGTCAAATGGGTTTCCTTATAAGTCATCTCACTTGAAGTTACAGTTTGCAGTTTCCAAGAATCTATTGATAGCATTCAATGAGGACTTATTGTACCATAAAGAAAATTATACTATAATGAAATGTGTTATGAAATGACATAGCTTGGGCTGGGCACGGTGGCTTATGCCTGTAATCCCAGCACTTTGGGAGGCCGAGGTGGGCGGATCACGAGGTCAGGAGATCAAGACCATCCTGGCTAACATGGTGAAACCCCATCTCAACAAAAACTACAAAAAAATTAGCCTGGGTGTGGTGACGTGTGCCTGTAGTCCCAGCTATTCGGAAGGCTGAGGTGGGAGAATGGCGTGAACCCGGGAGGCAGAGCTTATAGTGAGCTGAGATTGTGCCACTGCACTCCAGCCTGGGTGACAGAGTGAGACTCCGTCTCAAAAAAAAAAAAAAAAAAAGACATAGCTTGAAGACATAGAGGGTGGAAAACATTCAAGGACTCTACAGTTGTGATCTCAGTGCATTGAGAAATGCCAGGTTGAGTCTAAGAGAGACTTGAGGTCAGACAGACTGTGATTTTTAATGTTGATGGTGCCATTTGTAAACCACGTGGCCTTGACCAATTTACTATATTTAGAGTTTGGGGCCTTTATTTTCTCATTTATTAAACAGAGATAGAAATGCCTACTTACAGGGTTGTGAAAATCATATGAGATCATTAAGTAGAGCACCTAGATGTGTTCGCAGCACGTTAGTAACATGGGCCTCCACAAACAAGAGCTCTTTAATCACTAAGGTCTGGAAAAAACCATAGTGAGCAGAACCCACCCACCTTCTCATTAACTTCTTTTTACCAATGTTTTAGATGAGGACAAGATTCTTCCCCCACCCCCTGCCCCCACCCCATCCTATTCTGCTCAATTTTCATTTTCTTTGTTTCTGGAAAGGCTTCAGTAGCTGGAGGGAGGAGTCATTGTCAGGTGCACAAAGTCAAGGGAAGAGGTGAAGTCCCATAAAGTCTACTGGTCTTGCCATTCTGTGTGGGACAGGGATCACTGTAAGGAATAGTCATAAGACTGATTTTTTAGTTTGAAACCAAATCATACAAAGAATGGACAGGGGACATGAGAGTGTTGACCTGTAAGAGAGGAACGCTGAGGAGACCAGCGTCACCTCGTGTGCAGGAACAGCCAGACAAGGTCCCCTGAGGCCCAATGGGATAAAACTAGGACACATGAATGAAGTTACAAAGAGACATATTTCTGTTCAGTATACATAAAGAACTGGGTTTTGGATGTTTGCTCTATCCAAAGATGGACAGGGAAGTGGTTCTAAAAGGTCAGATTATATTACCTTTAGGAGGTATTCTAAACTTAATATCCAATGAATCTATGAAATCTTCAAGAAACTTTGTTTTGATGCTACACAAGACCCAGCTTATAGGAAACAGGGTGAATTATTTTAAATTACAGAATTGTGTCCCATATTTATCGTAAACTATCTAAAAACAATTCATTAAAATAAATACCTCCCTTGATGTCACATCTCCCTCCAGCTACCATCAGTTTCCCAACTCTCTTGTACAAAAAACTCTTCCAAGGAATTTCTACTGAGTCAGTCTCCACCTCCTCAACTCTCAGTCTCTCCTGAGCCTAAGCCAATCAGACTTTCATCTTCATGATTTTAATGAAAACATTCTTATCAATTCCCAGTCTCTCCTGAGCCTAGGCCAATCAGACTTTCATCTTCACTATTTTAATGAAAACATTCTTATCAATGCCACACCTTCACCGTACCACATTCCAAGCTTCATTTTCAGTTCTCATATGACATGACCTTTCAGCACATTACCATTGCTAGTTTACACCCTCATTCTTAAAACTCCAATAGCCTGGATGCCCAGCCATCCTCTTCTCCTGTTTTTGGCTTGTTATTTACGGTACTGCTGCTCCTTTTCAGGTTCCTTTGCGGTCTCCTGTCTTTTCTTCTGAACTAAAAATACTGGGGAGGACCAAGTGAACAATGATCACTTCTACATTCTTCCTTCAGTAAATCTCATCTGGATAAATGTCATCTTTATGCTCCCAAATCATAAACACATATCCCCACCCTTGAACTCTCTTCTGAGCCCCAGCCTGTTCAATAAAACTGATTTCTCAACATCTCCACTGGATGTGAACTTTTCAAGGCACAACTGCTTGATTTCACGCATCATCATCCAAGCTCCAGATACACTGGTTCAATTTATTGCAAGAACCTTTATGTTTGTTATTTACTCAGCCTGGAATGCCTTCCCCGCTTTCAAGGCTCTGTCCTTCTCATGCAGGTCTCAGATGCAACATCAACTCGTTAGCATGCTTTTGCTGACACCCCTATCTCAAGTAGGATTGTAGAAGTTTATTAAATAGTAGGCGAATGAATAAATGAGCAGTCTGGTTTTTTTAATCGTAATACTTAAAAATGTTGCCACTAGCTATTCCAAACTGCCTTGCCAGAAACTATATATTCTTTCCCGAATTTGGAAACACTGAAACAGAAATCTGTTAACAGAGCTGTTGTGGGAAAATGCAATTGGCTCTACATCTGCCCCTAGTGGGAACTCTGGAAACTTTACAGCAGCAGCCAATCCAGAGTTTAGGCTCTGACAAAGCAGTAAACTTCAAGGTCACAGCTGCCTCACCTGTACGATGTGGCTGCTGGGTCTATGTTCTCTAAGGTCTAGTCCCACTCTGAAATTCTATGCTATTATGTTTCAAATATTCTATATCCTGAATAGCTAAATGGGGACCTTGTCCTTACATCTGCTTGTACATAGAATGAGAAGAGAGATGGAGCTAGCTGCCCTGATCAGGCCATCACAGTGGAGAACTGAGGGCTCCAACCGAGGGGTTGATTCTACAGATTTCTTTCTGATTCCTTGCACTTCTATCCCAAAAGAGTGTGCCTGGCAAAAAGGGCAATCTAAAAAAAAAAAAAAAAAAAAGAAAAGCCTCCTGTGATCTCTGTCCCTGGGTGGAACTTAGAGAAGAACAATTGTCAGTATTTACTTTAAGGCCAATTTTACATTATGAGGTATTTTTTTACTATTTTCTTGTTTTAAAAAGTTATGATTACCGTTTTTTGTTTGTTTTTTTTTGAGATGGCATCTCACTGTGTTGCCCAGGCGATCTCAGCTCACTGCAACCTTCACCTCCCAGGGGAGTTCAAGAGATGCTCATGCCTGAGCATCTTGAGTAGCTGGGATTACAGGGGTGTGCCACCATGCCCAGCTAATTTTTGTAGTTTTAGTAGAGACAGGGTTTCACCATGTTAGCCATGCTGGTCTTGAACTCTTGACCTCGAGTGATCCGCCCGCCTTGGCCTCCCAAAGTGCTGGGATTACAGGAGTGAGCCAGTGCGCCCGGCCAAGTTATCATTATAGTTTTAACTTTTTTATTATTATTCTGATTTCTTGAAGCTTTCCACTATGCATGGTGACTGGGAGTGTTCACTGCTTAGTTACTTTCAAGGTAAGTATTGCACGTAAGCAGAATGAAAGGAAAAGGTATGGGAAGCATGATATGTAAAGGATTTATATCTTGTTAACGATGGTATTCACAAAACAACATGTTTAAAAATTAATTGAAAAGAGATCTTTCTTCTTATCATCTTCCCTTCCTGTTGAATTTGACAGTCAAATACATTTGGCATTACAGACTTTCGAACTTACCAGAGCAGTTGGTTTATTTCACAAAGGACTGGTTCTCTCTAAAGGCACAGACAAAGGCACAAGCAAAAACTGCTCATCCTCTGTGCCAGGAACATGAGGGCCTCCATATGTCTGGGGAAAATGTGGGCACTAAATTGGTAGACAAAATAAAATTCAATAAGATCACTCTTACCCTCTTCTCCAATCATAGGTATTTCTCTAATAGCATAAAAAATTTTTGTTAAATTGATATGAAGTGGTAGATTTCATTTACACGCACTTGCTCTGGGAGGCTCTAGATATTTTAGTAAACCAACAGACATTTGATTTTTGAGCAACATGTTTTCCCATTGAGCATATGGAGAGAAATTTATTTTTAAACATTAAATAGACGTGCATCTTACAGTAACTAAATACCTAAAGCACTTTCCTGTTTGCCTCAAACTTTCTTTTTTCTAGAGACAGTGTCTCACTCTGGTTTCCGAGGCTGGAGGGCAGTGACATGATCAGGGCTCACTGCAGCCTCGACCTTGTGGGTTCAAGTGATCCTTCTACCACCTCAGCCTCCTGAGTAGCTGGGACTACAGATGTGCACCACCACGTCTGATTAATTTTTTTATTTTTATTTTTTGTGGAAATGGCATCTCGCTATGTTCCCCAGGCTGGTCTTGAACTCTTGGCCTCAAGTGATCCTCCTGCCTTGGCCTCCTATAGTTTGGCAAGTACAAGATAAACAGCTGTTGAATTGGATTTAATTCAGCAGCCAGATATCTGCTGTGTTCAGAATGAGTGAGCACAAACTCCAGAGACCATGTGACTATTATACAATTATAGACTGCATGTCCACTGAAGAAACAGCTACTTGTAATGAATTCCTTCTTTTGTTGTAGCTATTATGAATATATTTATAAGGAAAAATCCCTAAAATACATGCTTAAATATGTAGTATATATTACAGTCAAGCGATGTTTTTCTCCTCTAGAAAATCTCCATTTTTCTTTTGCTATAGCAACTATGGTAGTGAGTATTATTTACTTTTTATATCATGATGATTTTTATAAATACATACATATTTCATTTTTCTAAGACTAGGAATTGATCCACGAGCTCCATCTAATTTAGTATCAGTATCACTGCATTGATGAAATGGTAACGAAGGCACCATCCCTTATTACATTTAAACGAGGTAAGAAAAAGGAAATATTTCCCAGGCCTTAGGGAGAAAAAAGCTCAGGCTCAGATATTCACATTCAGAAATTGATATGGTTTGGCTGTGTCCCCACCCAAATCTAATCTTGAATTATAGCTCCCGTGATTCCCATGTGTTGTAGGAGGGACCTGGTGGGAGGTAATTGAATCATGGGGGCGGGCCTTTCCTGCGCTATTCTCATGATAGTGAACAAGTCTCACGAGATCTGATGGTTTTATAAAGGGGAGTTTCCCTGCACAAGCTCTCTTATCTTGCCTGCTGCCATGTGAGACGTGTCTTCCACCTTCCACCATTGTTGTGAGGCCTCCCCAGCCACGTGGAACTGTGAGCCCGTTAAACCTCTTTCTTTTGTAAATTGCCCTGTCTAGGGTATGTCTTTATCAGCAGTGTGAAAACTGACTAATACAGAAACTGAATATACACATTAAAATATTAAAACAATTCTTCTTTAAGTAATTTAATTAAGTCACATTTGCCAGTTTTTCATAAACTCAATGGTCTCTTAGCAATACTTCCCATAATGAATCAGCTTCAAGAGTTTCAAAATAGCATCATGGGAATGTGGTGTCCTCTTCATTTGCAAAGTTAAAAGAAAGTCTGCCATTTGTAGAGTGCAAGAAGGGACAATGTGGCAATTAGTCATCAGAGTTGACGAATCTCAAGAATTCAAAATTCTTGAATCTGGGTAAGTCTGGTCTTTGTATGCAGAAACAGAAGCAGGTAACATATAAATATACATTCAATATGTGATCTATCTGACAGATAATACAATAGCCAAGAAGAGTATTTTATGATATAATTAACAGTGTTATTTTTCATCTAGCTGTGCTTCCATGTTAATCCAGATGTTTTGCTGCTGTTCATCTTTGTCACAGAGAGAAGCCTAATAATAACAAATTCGAGTGATGTTATTATCTTTCTTAATAGATCAGAGGCCTCTTCTGAGTCTTATACCATAATCAAACAGAGAACAAACATCTGGATTTAATTTTCACCCTTCTCGTGAGATAATAAACAGCACAGTCCAAGGAAATTTACTGTTTCTTTAATAATTTCAATACTACAAATTCACAGGAGAGAAAAATTATCGTTCTGAATGTATTAAAAACACTAAATCCAGCCCCTTGAGTCCTCAAATGATCACCAATTTTAAAATGGACAAGCCACTGGCTAATAATGACTACACAAGCCTGCCAAGGAAAACATCACTGTAGGCTGCTCTAGTAAGTGCTTGGAATACAGAGGAAGAATGCTCTTTGTGCAGTACTATTTGGATCTACTTATCTGATGGCATTAGGTTATCACACACCCACAGGTCTTTCCAGAACTCCTCCCACTTCCCGCCCTTGACATGCTGAGCAGTCCTACATTGGTGACACTATCAGATCAAAGAACTAAAAATGTCTTTGGTTCCCAAAGGAATAACGACAAAAGAACAATAAATGCTTGGAATTAGTGCTGTGGACACTCTGTCTACCAGAGCCAGATACATCAGGGTTTTTTGCCTAATTTTTAGATAAACATGAATAAATTGTGAAAAGTTGAAAGAAGCTTGGTCAATTCCTTTGGTAAGAATCCCAAACTACTGACTATAAAACTGCTCATTATGTAACTAAAATTCTGCTGCCTTTCTATAGTAAGAATTAAAATCCATTGGCCAGATTCATTTGAGTCAAGTGTATTCAAGGATATTATTTTATTTACATTGCTATGTCTTCTATTGTTTACTTATCCTACAAAAGCAATGGCATTATGAAATCATATACGTATCCTATAGCATAGAAAGTCAGACACAAACACTCTAACAAGGTGCTACAAGTCAATAGATGAAGATGAAATACATGAAATGATATCTGGTAGGTGAAATGTAGAAGATGAGGTAACTGGAGACACAAGAACTACCTGGAAGATAAAAGGTACGACTTGGGTTGAACCAAAAAATAATATGAGACCTGAAGAGATTCAGTAAATTCTATAAAATGTCTCCCCTTTGGTGCCAACAAGAGCCAGTAAAGTCCGGTAATACTCATCAGGACTGACGACTCCATTAAATGCAGTAGCAGTTGACAAGCCCTATGACTTCACATATAGTAAGTAACAAAGGCGAACAGTTTAACAGGAGGATAGCTCTGATATGGCACAAACCTCAGAAGAGGTGACGAAACAAAACAACAGATGGCGAGAGGCTAAGGAACAGTTGCCATGACCCAGGTGAGAAGGAACTGAGAGTCCAAACAGATCTCACCTATGCATGGCTTTCTTTTAGACACTGGGGTATAAAATGTATAATCCAAACAATACTTTTTACTCAAATGGTTGGTAAAGGGTGATAATTTTTTTTAAAAAGCTCACAATTTTAAAATTGTTCCTATTTTTTTAAAAAGCAAACATCTTCTCCTTTGGCATCTTCTCCTTTGTCTTATATAGAAACTTAAGTGCAGAATTTTAAGACTGATTACGGATGAGTAGAAGCTATGGTAACTTTTTTCCCTTGGGGTTGAAGTATCTGTTTGCTGGCAAATAATGCAAAAAAGAAACAAATGGATCTGCTGAAAATCTACTTCTGTATTTCTCTCTTAACTAATGACAATCATTTAGCTCCAATTTTCATGTTCATGTTTCCCTTTCTTCTTGGCTTTGCTTCAGGTCTAAATTTTCCTTGATGTTCAGAGAAACGAAGAGATGGGAAGGAATTGGGGTCACTGGAGGAAAGTTTTCCTCCAGATGGCTCTTTATTTTATAAAGAATAAAAGAGATATAGTCAGAAAATTTTTCAGTAATTCAGAATATGAATGTGTGCACTGTGAAATTAAAAACTCTTACTTAAATGAAGCTACAGTAAAAATGATATTTTAATAAAGAACTAAATGTCCAGTGAAGGTCTGAACAAACAGTTTCATCTTTTCTACATGGGAAACATGCTGTGATTCTTCCCACGTATTTACAATGTCTTAAAGTTGCAAGCTTAAAATCAGACAATCTGGGAAGATCACTTTCCAAATCTAACAAAACAGCTAAAGAAACTTCTCCCTCTGAGAAGTGAGGAAGCTTTGCTCATTCAAATGGATATGGGATATATGCTAAATGGTTTACACCAAGCTAGGGAGCAGCCATTCAAATCAAAAGCAGAAACATTGGTAGAGTTCAACAGTGAGTCAAGTCAAATGCCTAAAAATAGGAAGCAAAGCGTTTGATAATTACTGGGAGACAAGATTTATATATGATGTGATCATTGTCAAGGCCATGATCAATAGTAGACCTGGCTAGGCATAGGGTTAATTTAATTGAAGAAATTGAGGTTCACCTAATCCATGGGTTAATAAATATATTTTAGGCAAACCAAAGAAGAAGGAACAATAGGCTGAGGTTGACATTTAATTGGCAATGCCATCGAGATATCTGGTAGGGCAAAAAAGGCAAATACAAGACATCCCAGTGTCGCCTACACAAGGTGAGGAAACTTCACAGCAGGATTAGAATGTGGATGCCTAACTTTTCCAATATACAAAGAACCCAGGCAGGCTGCTATCCTGCTGAACAGGTATGGGTAAAAATGAAGTTCAGGCCATAGGCAGGAGGAGCCCTTAAACACCCACAGAAAACACGACAAACCATCATTGAAACGCTTGCGGAATCACTAGACTTAGCAATAGTTCTGGGAATCTAACCGGAGTTGCAGTTTGAATGGAAGTTAAGTGTCATCGAGAGGACTGGTTCCTATGATGAGATCCCAGCAGTAGATGAAATGAGAACATCTAAACAGGAGTGAGGAGAATGTCCACTCATTACTGATTCCATATACTCAGAAGTAGGCTGTGTGTAAAAAGTGACACCTGCCTTTGAAATTCATCCCCGGGGTTCACCTGGCCATTCTCATCTTGCCTACCCACATGCTGCTTGTCCTGGATGGTCTTGCCCCTGGGTCTCCACTCATTTTGATCCAGTGCCTGTGCTCCTTTGATGCCAAAGTCAGGAGCTTGGAGATAAGTTACCTAATGCATCTTCTGTACTCTCCTCTCTGCCTCCATCCCAATTTCCTCAACCCTCAGCTTGAGAAAGACTTGGATATTGATATGGGTTAAGTTGTGCCACCTCCACCCACTGCCACCACCAAATTCATCTGTTGAAGTTCTAACCTCCAGGACTTCAGAATGTGACCTTATTTGGAGATAAAAGTCTTTCAAGTTAAAGTAAGCTCATTAGGGTGGGCCCTAATCTACGATAACTAGTGTCCTCAGAAAGAGGGGAAATTTGGACACAGAAATACCCATAGGAAGACAATATGAAGAAGAGATAGGGAGAAGACAGCCATCTACAAACCAGGGAGAGAGGCTTGGAACAGATCCTTCCCTCCCAACCCTCAGAAGGAGTCACCCTACTGAAATCTTGATTTTGGACTTCTAGCTTCCAGAACCAAGAGACAATGCATTTCCATTGTTCAAGTCACCCAGTTATGGTACTTTAATATGACCATCCTAGCAAGGTAATACAGGTACATCTGCACAAAGTGAACAATGAAGGTGATGTTAATTAGTACTTTCCACAGGCCCATGTTACTCAATTCTTCATTTAAACAAAATGCCTCTGATTATATGTGTTTTTGTTATTTTCAATCCTTTCTGGAACAAGTAGGGTATAAATACAGATTTCTTGTGATCTGAAACCAGACCCACAGTTGCTTCCTCTTTTTATTCATACCTGTTGAGTTTTAAGTAGCTACTATTCACAGAAAGAAGGAAAAAAGAAAGAAAAAAGGGAGAGGGAGAGGAAAAGGAGGGAGAGACGTAACAAAAATTGATGAAGGTGTGTGTGTGCCTTTCTGAGGCAGCAGGAAAGAGAAGTTCTCCTGTAAGAGCTGGCTTAAATGGAGAGGTGCCCCTTTTGTGGCATTTCAAGGAAGGACAAACAAGCCATACCTATAAAATGAAGAAAAGAACAGGAGGAGCATATATGAGCCAGACCAGGGTGGAGAAGCAGCACCAGGGGTCAACCAGGGCAGAGGATCTGTGAATTTCAGACTCAGATCACTAGCCTGCAGGTGAAATAATCATTGCCAGGAACATGAGACAGGACTTTAGCTTCTTGGGGCCCATTTCTTTGAAGATTTCTCCCAACTTCTCACTCTCACTCACAGCACAAGTTGATGAGGCTGAGCACTGAGGTAGCTGCTGGGTGATTCAAGCAACAGGAAAATTAACTCCAGTATCTATGCCTATATATTACATCAGAGTTGAGGGAGACATTTTTGGCCTCCCTCCCTGATTTCCATGCCATATTCTGCAACATAATGACTAAATTTGGCTTTAACATATCACAGGTGGTTATTTTGCAAAAATGAGTTTACACGATTTTAAATGAAAATGCTATGGACTGTTCTGTCCTTAGCCCCAGGATGATAAGTCTGATCAAAGGAAATGAAGCCACATCTCCTGACATAAGTTTCCTTTCAGAACTTCCCATGCAAGTTGGGGGATGTGGATGTGACAGGAGTTATTCTGTTTCTGGGTTAGGTAGTTCTGGGTTAGGTAGTTTGGCTGTATTTGAAGAAAATGGTTGGAGACTTTATCTGAAAATATTCCATAGTAATGGAAAAGTTATGCAAATTCATCTCCCTATTCTATATCTAGAATACATATGTATATATGTTCTAGAATATATAGATATGTATATCTATACATACAAATATATGTGGATTATTTAAGCCCAGGAATTCAAGGGTTATATAAACTTGTCTCTCTATTTATTTTATATACATATAGAGAGAGTATATATATATAGATATACTATCTATATATACGTATATGTATATATATAGATATACTGTCTATATATACATATATGTATATATAAATATGTATATCTCTATATCTGTATCTATATCTGTATTTATACATATGTATATCTATATCTAGAACGTATATATGTATGTATGTTCATATATGTATGTTTATATGTATATATGTTCTAGATATAAAAGAGTGATGAGTTTGCATAAATTTTCCATTACTATGGAATGTTTTCAGATAAAGTCTCCAACCCTTTATGTGTGTATATGTGTGTGTGTGTGTATGTAGTGGTATTAGGAAGGGATTATCACTTTATTCTTTATACTGTTCTATGTTGGTTGAATTTTAAGGAACTTGCATTACTATATAATCTGAGGAAATTAAGCTTTATTTATTTATTTATTTTTGAGACAGGGTCTCACTCTGTCACCCAGGCTGGAGTGCAGTAGTGTGATCACAGCTCACCGCAGCCTTGACCTCCTGGGCTCAGGTGATCCTCCCATCTCAGCCTCCCAAGTAGCTGGGATTACAGGGTGTGCACCACCTCATCTGGCTAATTTTTCTATTTTTTGTAGCGATAAGGTTTTGCCATGTTGCCCAGGCTGGTCTTGAATTTCTAGACTCAAACAATCCACCCACTCTGGCCTCCCAAAGTGCTAGAATTACAGGCATGAGCCACTGTGCCCATCCCAGCTATTTTAATTTTGGAAAAAAGTTATAGAAACCTATCTAATAATTTTTGGGGGCAGGGCACAGTGGCTCACACCTATAGTCCTAGTACTTTGGGAAGTCAAGGCAGGTGGATCACTTGAGCCTAGAAGTTTGAGACCAGCCTGGGAAACATAGTGAGGCCCCCTTCCCACTGTCCCTACAAAAAATAAAAAATTAAAAAAAAATAGCTGGTTGTGGTGGTGTGTGCCTGTAGTCCCAGCTACTCGGGAGGCTGAAGTAGGAGGATAACTTGAGCCCAGGAGGTCAAGTCTGCAGTGACCAGAGATCATGCCACTGCACTCAAACAGTGAGACCCTATCTCACAAAGAAAGAAAGAAAGAAAGAGAGAGAGGGAGGGAGGGAGGGAGGCAGGCAGGAAGGAAGGAAGGAAGGAGAAAGGAAAAATTCTATTAATGGTTAATGCCATTAATAGAATTCTAAAAAATAACAACTATATTTTATACAGAATATCTCTGCTTAAAATACAGAAACCTTACTAGTTTTCCACTTGAACTTATTTCTCATCTAAAGAAGCAATGATGAAATCTTGTATCTTCTAGGCATCACATTTTCTACGTTAAATTATTAAATAGCTAACTAGGAATGAAGAAATAAAAAATGGAATCATGTTTCCTCTCTTAAATCAGAAACAAAAGCTACTTGGTCCTTCAAAGTACTGATTGTCCTTGAGATGTAAAGGGAGTGTCTAATGTTCCACATCAATAATCTGACCCACATCAGAAGCTATTTTGGATAACAGGAAATAGTTATCTTTATCAAACATATAAAAGTTCACAATAATATGTGGCTGATTGTAAAGCGACCCTGCCAAGAAGAAATGCATTAGAGCATTTCAGTCTGGTGACCTGTACTTGAGGCTGAGTCAACACTTCCATGATACAACTTCATCTTTGAGGCTTCAATAACTGAGCCAATTAAAACCAATTCCAGGTTAAAACTCCACATGTAGCTTTCTGGGCAGAAAGGTTCTTTTTATAGAAACAATTTTACTTTTCTAAATGCACATCTTTAAAGGTATTTTTATAGCTGCGATTAAGGCTTGGTGTTTTTGCTAATTTAAAAAGGTATTTTTTTTCTTTTTCTTGGATGTGTATGTGTTCATTAGAGTATTGCTTGGTTTTAAATAAAATAGGCGGAGTATGTTATTCAAGTAGTTCATACCTTCCCAAAGCCAAAGTTAAAATATTAAGTTCAGGAAAGTAATAATTAACAACTATTCTTCCTAAATGTCTTGGACATGAAACCAGAGCCAATTTCCCCTAGGATAATGTAGAGTATGTTAACATTACAAATCTGTGGTTTAAATACCCTCCATGTTCACAGTCTGTGGCTTGGCAGTGCTTGGAGAGAAAAAGCCACAGTTTGTTGACTGTGACCCAGTGGCCATCTGTAGTGTGGCAAGAAGGGGATCTCATTGGCATTTCTGTCATAATGTGGCCTAGTTCCTAAAACCTGGCATGAGGATTAAAGTGATGAAGGGCCAGGGTCCAAGCCGGAGACGAAGCGTAGCAGTACACAGGGAGACTTTGGGGGCTACCCGGCATTAGCCCAGGAAGGACCTAAACCAGCTTCCAAAGAGTCCACTGCCCCCTGTCCAGAGCAACTCACTGCAAAATTCTTCAAGGGCAAAATTGTGGTTACAACTTGGTCGTAACTTTACAGTTCCTGAAGGCCCAGGACATAGCTGTCAGTTGCAGAGTTAGAATCTTACCTTTAACAGTATCTGGACCACAGGAGATGCTCAATTTATATGTCATGGGAATAAAGTATCTGCTAAATTGCCACTCTGACTGCATTTTACCAATAGAAGAGCACACAAATGCAAAGAAGCGAATCAATCATATGGCAAAGTTTTCAAAAGAGAGTGTCCTGGTTTTTCTGGGGTTTTTGTTTGTTTGTTTGTTTGTTTTTTGAGACGGAGCCTGGCTCTGTCGCCCAGGCTGGAGTGCAGTGGCGCGATCTCGGCTCACTGCAAGCTCTGCCTCCCGGGTTCACGCCATTCTCCTGCCTCAGCCTCCCAAGTGGCTGGGACTACGGGCACCTGCCACCACGCCCGGCTAATTTTTTTTTTTAAATATTTTTAGTAAAGATGGGGTTTCACCATGTTAGCCAGGATGGTCTCGATCTCCTGACCTTGTGATCCACCTGCCTTGGCCTCCCAAAGTGCTGGGATTACAGGCGTGAGCCACCGCGCCCGGCAAAAGGAAAGGCATGTTTTTTTTGAGACGGCGTCTCGCTATGTCACCCAGGCTGGAGTGCAGTGGTGCGATCTCGGCTCACTGCAAGCTCCACCTCCCGGGTTCACGCCATTCTCCTGCCTCAGCCTCCCGAGTAGGTGGGACTACAGGCGCCGGCCACCACGCCTGGCTAATTTTTTGTATTTTTAGTAGAGACAGGGTTTCACCGTGTTAGCCAGGATGGTTTCGATCTCCTGAGCTTTTGATCCACCTGCCTCAGCCTCCCAAAGTGCTGGGATTACAGGTGTGAGCCACCACGCCTGGCCGAATGTCCTTTTTTTAACCTATAGCCTGATAGTTAAAATTTACTAGTTCATGTGACTACAGTGAGAAGGAAGTCCTATAGAAAAGTGTTTGCAATAGCCCTTCTGAAGCAACAGAAAAAAACTGATGTCAAGATTTTTTTCTCGTATGTTTGTTGGCCAACATCACGGATCATTAGAGAAATGCAAATCAAAACCACAATGAGATATCATCTCATGCCAGTCAGAATGCTGATTATTAAAAAGTCAAGAAACAACAGATGCTGGCAAGGCTGTGGAGAAATAGGAACGCTTTTACACTGTTGGTGGGAGTGTAAATTAGTTCACCATGTGGAAGACAGTGTGGTGATTCCTCAAGGAATCAGAAATACCATTTGACCCAACAATCCCATTACTGGGTATATACCCAAAGGAACCTAAATCATTCTATTATCAAGATACATGCACACATATATTTATTGCGGCACTATTTACAATAGCAAAGACATAGAACCAACCCAGATGCCCATCAGTGATAGACTGGATAAAGAAAATGTGGTACATATACACCATGGAATGCTATACAGCCATAAAAAGAAATGAGATCATGTCCTTTGCAGGGATATGAATGAAGCTGGAAGCCATCATCCTCAGCAAACTAACACAGGAACAGAAAACCAAACACTGCCTGTTGTCACTCACAAGTGGGAGGTGAACAATGAAAACACACGGACACAGGGAGAGGAACAACACACACTGGGGCCTGTTGAGGGGTGAGGGGCAAGGGGAGGGAACCTAGATGATGGGTTAATAGGTACAGAAGACCACCATGGCACATGTATACCTATGTAAAAAACCTGCACATTCGGCATATGTATACTGGAACTTAAAATAAATAAAAAATAAAAATAAATAATAAAAAACATTAAAGTGATTAACTAAAGTGTGTGCGCTCTCTTGCTTGCTTGCTCTCTCTCTTCAAAGGCACACAATGGACAAGGTGAATTCACTAATATCCATTCAGTAAATATTTAGTGACTATTCACCTCATTTTGCAAAGTTGAAAAAGATACTGGCTATGGCCTCAATAGCTCTAACTATTTATAATAAGTGCTCTAATTACAGGTAAATGTAGTGTTCATAATTTTATATAAATTAAGCACACACAAAATATTAGTTATGCTTTTCAACTCAGAAGAGAGCTAAAAAGGCCATGTTTCTTAATGAAGTATATAATTTTTATCACAAGGGAAAATGCTTACAATTTCATAACTCTGGAGAGGGTCAGACACTCTAGAATCCAGTCCTATTTTGCCTTAACTAAATGCTTGACTTTGTACCCGTCAATCTTTAGGAACCTCAGTTACTTGTCTTTAAAAATTGGAGTTAGGGCAGGGCACGGTGGCTCACGCCTATAATGCCAGCACTTTGGGAAGCCAAGGCAGGCAGATCATGAGGTCAGGAGATGGAGACCATCCTGGCCACCATGGTCAAACCTCATCTCTACAAAAAATACAAAAATTAGCTGGGTGTGATGGCACACACTTGTAGTCCCAGTTTCTCAGAAGCTGAGGCAGGAGAATCACTTGAACCCAGAAGGCAGAGGTTGCAGTGAGCCAAGATCACGCCACTGCACTCCAGCATGGTGACAGAGCGAGACTCTGTGGCAAAAAATAAAAAAATAAAAAAATAATCAGAGTTAGACAAGCTGATTTTGAAAGATTTTTCCAGATCCATTCCAAGATGGCCGAATAGGAAGAGCTCCAGTCTGCAGCTCCCAGAGTGATCGACACAGAAGATGGATGATTTCTGCATTCCCAACTGAGGTACCTGGTTCATCTCATTGGGACTGGTCGGACAGCAGGTGCAGCCCACGGAGGGCGAGCTGACGAAGCAGGGTGGGGCACCGCCTCACCTCGGAAGTGCAAGGGGTTGGGGGATTTCCCTTTCTTAGCCAAGGGAAGCCGTGATAGACTGTACCTGGAAAAACAGGACACTCTCGCCCAAATACTGCACTTTTCCCAAAGTCTTAGCAACCAGAAGACAAGGAGATTCTCTCCTGAGGCTGGCTCAGCAGGTCCCACACTCACAGAGCCTTGCTCACTGCTAGTGCACCAGTCTGAGATTGAACTGTGAGGCAGCAGCCTGGCTGGAGGAGGAGCGTTCGCCATTGCTGAGGCTTGACTAGGTAAACAAAGTGACTGGGAAGTTCAAACTGGGTAGAGCCCACACAGGTCAGCAAGACCTACTGCCTCTGTAGACTCCACCTCTGTGGGCAGGGCATAGCTGAACAAAAGGCAGCAGACAGCTTAAGCAGACTTAAATGTCCCTGTCTAACAGCACTGAAGACAGTGGTGGTTCTCCCAGCACAGCGTTTGAGCTCTGAGAAAGGACAGACTGTCTCCTCAAGTGGGTCCCTGACCCCCATGTAGCCTAACTGGGATACACCTCCCAGTAGGGGCCAACAGACACCTCATATAGGTGGGTCTATATGGGGATGAAGCTTCCAGAGGAACGATCAGGCAGCAATATTTGCTCTTCTGCAATATTTGCTGTTCTCCAGCCTCTGCTGGTAAAACCCAAGCAAACAGGGTCTGGAGTGGACCTCCAGCAAACTCCACAGACCTGTAGCTGAGGGACCTGACTGTTGGAAGGAAAACTAACAAACAGAAAGGAACAGCACCAGCATTAACAAAAAGGACATCTACAGCAAAATCCCATCTGTAGGTCACCAACATCAAAGACAAAGGTAGATAAAACCACAAAGATGGGGAGAAACCAGAGCAGAAAAGCTGAAAATTCTAAACACCAGAGTGCCTCTTCTCCTTCAAAGGATCACAGCTCCTCGCCAGCAATGGAACAAAGCTGGACAGAGAATGACTTTGGCAAGTTAACAGAGTAGGCTTCAGAAGGTTGGTAATAACAAACTTCTCCAAGCTAAAGGAGCATGTTCAAACCCATTGCAAGGAAGCTAAAAACCTTGAAAAAAGATTAGATGAATGGCTAACTAGAATAAACAGTGTAGAGACGACCTTAAATGACCTGAAGGAGCTGAAAACCATGGCATGAGAACTTCGAGATGCATACACAAGCTTCAATAGCCAATTCGATCAAGTGGAAGAAAGGGTATCAGTGATTGATTGAAGATCAAATTAATGAAATTAAGTGAGAAGACAAGGTTAGAGAAAAAAAAGTAAAAAGAAAGGAGCAAAGCCTACAAAAATACGGGACTATGTGATAAGACCAAATCTACATTTGATTGGTGTACCTGAAAGTGATGGGGAGAATGGAACCAAGTTGGAAAACACTCTTCAGGATATTATCCAGGAGAACTTCCCCAACCTAGCAAGGCAGGCCAACATTCAAATACAGGAAGTTCATAGAACACCACAAAGATACTCCTCGAGAAGAACAACCCCAAGACACATAATTGTCAGATTCAGCAAGGTTGAAATGAAGGAAAAATGGTAAGGGCAGCCAGAGAGAAAGGTCGGGTTACCCATAAAGGGAAGCCCATCAGACTAACAGTGGATCTCTCAGCAGAAACCCTACCAGCCAGAAGAGAGTGGGGGCCAATATTCAACATTCTTAAAGAAAAGAATTTTCAACCCAGAATTTCATATCCAGCCAAACTAATCTTCATAAGTGAAGGAGAAATAAAATCCTTCACAGACAAGCAAATGCTGAGAGATTTTTGTCACCATCAGGCCTGCCTTACAAGAGCTCATGAAGGAAGCACTAAACATGGAAAGAAACAATCGCTACCAGCCACTGTAAAAACATGCCGAATTGTAAAGACCATTGATGCTATGAAGAAACTGCATCAGTTAGCAGGCAAAATAACCAGCTAACATCATAATGACATGATCAAATTCACACATAACAATATTAACCTTAAATGTAAATGGGCTAAATGCCTCAATTAAAAGACACAGACTCACAAATTGGATAAAGAGTCAAGACCCATCAGTGTGCTGTGTTCAGGAGACCCATCTCATGTACAGAGACACACATAGGCTCAAAATAAAGGGATGGAGGAAGATCTACCAAGCAAATGGAAAGCAAAAAAAAGCAGGAGTTTCAATCCTAGTTCCTGATAAAACAGACTTTAAACCAACAAAGATCAAAGGAGACAAAGAAGGCCATTACATAAAGTAAAGGGATCAATTCAACAAGAAGAGCTAACTATCCTAAATATATATGCACCCAATACAGGAGCACCCAGATTCATAAAGCAAGTCCTTAGAGACCTATAAAGAGACTTAGACTCCCACACAATAATAATGGGAGACTTTAACACCCCACTGTCAACATTAGACAGATCAATGAGACAGAAGGTTAACAAGGATATCCAGGATAAACTCAGCTCTGCACCAAGGAGACCTAATAGACATCTACAGAACTCTCCACCCCAAATCAACAGAATATACATTATTCTCAGCACTACATAGCACTTATTCTAAAATTGACCACATAATTGGAAGTAAAGCACTCTTCAGCAAATGTAAAAGAACAGAAATCACAACAAACTGTCTCTCAGACCACAGTGCAATCAAATTAGAACTCAGGATTAAGAAACTCACTCAAAACCTCACAACTACTTGGAAACTGAACAACCTGCTCCTGAATGACTACTGGGTAAATAACAAAATGAAGTCAGAAATAAAGATGTTCTTTGAAACCAATGAGAACAAAGACACAGCGTACCAGAATCTCTGGGACACATTTAAAGCAGTGTGTAGAGGGAAATTTTTAGCACTAAATGCCCACAGAGAAAGCAGGAAAGATCTAAAATGGACACCCTAACATCACAATTAAAAGAACTAGAGAAACAAGAGCAAATAAATTCAAAAGCAAGCAGAAGGCAAGAAATAACTAAGATCAGAGCAGAACTGGAAGAGATAGGGAAACAAAAAGCCCTTCAAAAAATCAATGAATCTAACAGCTGGTTTTTTGAAAGGATCAACAAAATTGATAGACTGCTAGCAAGACTAATAAATAAGAAAAGAGATAAGAATCAAATAGATGCAATAAAAAATGATAAAGGGGATATCACCACAGATCCCACAGAAATACAAACTATAATCAGAGAATACTATAAACACCTCTATGCAAATAAACTAGAAAATCTAGAAGAAATGGATAAATTCCTGGACACATACATCCTCCCAAGACTAAATCAGGAAGAAGCTGAATCCCTGAATAGACCAATAACAGGCTCTGAAATTGAGGCAATAATTAATGGCCTACCAACCAAAAAAAGTCCAGGATCAGAAATGGATTCGCAGCTGAATTCTACCAGAAGTACAAAGAGGAGCTGGTACCATTCCTTTTGAAACTATTCCAGTCAATAGAAAAAGAGTGAATCCTCCCTAACTCATTTTATGAGTCTGGGATCATCCTGATACCAAAGCCTGGCAGAGACACACAGAAAAAAGAATTTTAGACCAATATCCCTGATGAACATCGATGTGAAAATCCTCAGTCAAATACTGGCAAACCGAATCCAGCATCCTATCAAAAAGCTTATCCACCATGATCAAGTTGGCTTCACCCCTGGGATGCAAGGCTGATTGAACATATGCAAATCAGTAAACATAATCCATTACATAAACAGAACCAATGACAAAAACCACATGATTATCTCAATAGATGCAGAAAAGGCCTTTGACAAAATTCAACAGTGCTTCATGCTAAAAAATCTCAATAAACTAGGTATTGAGGGAACATATCTCAAAATAATAAGAGCTATTTATGACAAGCTCACAGCCAATATCATACTGAATGGGCAAAAACTGGAAGCATTCCCTTTGAAAACCGGCACAAGACAAGGATGCCCTCTCTCACCACTCCTATTCAACATAGTGTTGGAAGTTCTGGCCAGGGCACTCATTGAAGAGAAAGAAATAAAGGATATTCAGTTGGGAAAAGAGGAAGTCAAATTGTCCCTGTTTGCAGATGACATGATTGTATATTTAGAAAACCCCATCGTCTCAGCCCCAAATCTCCTTAAGCTGATAAGCAACTTCAGCAGAGTCTCAGGATTACAAAATCAATGTGCAAAAGTCACAAGCATTCCTATAAACCAACAACAGACAAACAGAGAGCCAAATCATAAGTGAACTCCCATTCCCAATTGCTGCAAAGAGAATAAAATACCTAGGAATCCAACTTACAAGGGATGTGAAGGACGTCTTCAAGGAGAACTACAAACCACTGCTCAACAATATAAAAGAGGACACAAACAAATGGAAGAACATTCCATGCTCATGGATAGGTAGAATCAATATTGTGAAAATGGCTATACTGCCCAAGGTAATTAATAGATTCAATGCTACCAATGACTTTCTCCACAGAATTGAAAAAAACTACTTTAAAGTTTATATGGAACCAAAATAGAGCCCACATTGCCAAGAAAATCCTAAGCAAAAAGAACAAAGCTGCAGGCATCATGCTACCTGACTTCAAACTATACTACAAGGCTACAGTAACCAAAACAGCATAGTACTGGTACCAAAACAGATATATAGAGCAATGGAACAGAACAGAGGCCTCAGAAATAACACCACACATCTACAACCATCTGATCTTTGGCAAACCTGACAGAAACAAGAAATGGGGAAAGGATTTCCTATTTAATAAATGGTGCTGGGAAAACTGGCTAGCCATATGTAGAAAGCTGAAATTGGATCCCTTCCTTACACCTTATACAAAAATTAATTCAAGATGGATTATAGACTTAAATGTTAGACTTAAAACCACAGAAACCCTAGAAGAAAGCCTAGGCAATACCATTCAGGACATAGGCATGGGCAAGGACTTCATGACTAAAACACCAAAAGCAATGGCAACAAAAGCCAAAATAGACAAATGGGATCTAATTAAACTAAAGAGCTTCTGCACGGCAAAAGAAACTACCATCAGAGTGAACAGGCAACTTACAGAATGGGAGAAAATTTTTGCAATCTACCCATCTGACAAAGGGCTAATATCCAGAATCTACAAAGAACTCAAATTTACAAGAAAAAAACAAACAACCCCATCAAAAAGTGGGCAAAGGATATAAACAGACACTTTTCAAAAGAAGACATTTAGGCAGCCAACAAACACATGAAAAAATGCTTATCATCACTTGTCATCAGAAAAATGCAAATAAAAACCACAAGGAGATACCATCTTACACCAGTAAGAATGGCGATTATTAAAAAGTCAGAAAACAACAGATGCTGGGGAGGATATGGAGAAATAGGAACGCTTTTACACTGTTGCTGGGAGTGTAAATTAATTCAACCATTGTGGAAGACAATGTGGCGATTCCTCAAGGATCTAGAACTAGAAATACCATTTGACCCAGCAATCCCATTACTGGGTATATACCCAAAGGATTATAAATCATGCTACTATAAGGACACATGCACACGTATGTTTATTGCAGCACTATTCACAATAGCAAAGACTTGGAACAAACCCAGATGTCCATCAATGATAGACCGCATTAAGAAAATGTGGCACATATACACCATGGAATACTATGTAGTCATAAAAAAAGATGAGTTCATGTCCTTTGCAGGGGCATGGATGAAGCTGGAAACCATCATTCTCAGCAAACTATCACAAAGACAGAAAACCAAATACCGAATGTTCTCACTCATAGGTGGGAACTGAACAATGAGAACACTTGGAAATGGGGGGCAGGGGAGAACATCACATACCGGGGCCTGTCTGTGGGGGCTGGAGGAGGGATAGCATTAGGAGAAATACCTAATGTAAATGACAAGTTGATGGGTGCAGCAAACTAACATGGCACATGTATACCTACGTATAAACCTGCACATGTACCCTTTATTAAAGTATAATAAAAAAAGAAAGATTTTTTTCCATCAAAATTATGAAATTGTATAACTCTTTCAGGATCACAACATTTCAACCATTAAGTGTCACCTAGGAAGCTATTTTAAAATGCATATCTATTCCTGCTAGTGAAGTTTGCTTTTTAAAAAATGCAGATCATTGTATAGGTAATGTTAACTTGTCAAAGTAGGATGTTTAGTATTATTAGCCGTCTTCCAAATATTTATAAATATTTAATGGAGTTTTGTACAACTATTGTTATCATCATATTAAATGCATAAAGATGACTCCAAGACTCAATGTTGTCTTGAAACTATTTTTTTTAAAAGCACAAAGTAATAGGAGAACAAAATATACAAAACTTTCAAATATATCAGAAATAACATTCCTTCTTTGATTATTATTATGGTGCTAAGAATTATTGTTTTGAAAAGGAGCCATTTTATCACACAGTTGAGACATATTTCATAAGAAACAAAAACATAAAATCAAATAAAAGTTGTTAGAGTATTATTTGTACACATGCATTTCCAGTCTGATTAAAACATCTTTTACATTAATTTGTTATTAAATTTATTAATTATGCATAGGTGTTTACCTACAATAATTATATACTCAAAGAAGTGTCATACCATTAGAACACAAAATGATCTCAGAATATCTGACTCTTACTCAAGAGTTTGGCAATTCTTTCTCAACAAAGTGTTTTCACACCTTTTGACTTTTACAGACACAAGAGCAAAGCACTCTTTAGGAATTTTTTACATCTTCACTGAATAAGACAAAGTCCAGAGACAGAAATTTTCACCAGTGTTTTTGTATGCCATGTATCACATTTCCTACTAATTGTTGGAACAGAGAAATTAGAGACATATAATTAGCATGAATGTATCCAGAAATAAGCAAAGTAATTACTAGTTTCTCATCATGATTATTCAGTATGACTTAAATGTTTTTGGTGGGAAACTTGATATTGAAATAATTAATATTCAAAATGATCTTTCCTTGTAAAGAAATGTATAGGCAAGCTTCACTTCATTAAATAACCATGAAATCATCTTTATAATAAGTTATTTTGAACCCGGAAAGATAAAGTTGTAAGTGATGGGTGGGCTCCCAGGTCCTCTGTATAAGTAAGCCGTAGACAGGTTGCCTGACAGTGCTAAGGAGCTAGTGTTGGGCCGGGCACGGTCACTCACACCTGTAATCCCAACACTTTGGGAGGTTGGGCAGGAGCATCGCTTGATGCCAGGAGTTCAAGACCACCCTACACAGCATAGTGAGACCTCGTCTCTACAAAAATTTTTTTAAAAATTAGCCAGGCATGGTGGCATATGCCTGTCATCCCAGCTACTTGGGAGGCTGAGGTGGGAGGATTGCTTGAGCCCAGGAGGTTGAGGCTGCAGTGAGCTGTGATTGCACCACTGCACTCCAGCCTGGATGACAGAGTGAGACTCTGTCTCAAAACAAAACAACAACAACAACAAAGCTAGTGTTGATTCTGGTCAAGGGAGCATTGAGATGAGGATGAGACAGTCTCCCTTTTACAAGATTGATTCCAGATACAATTTGAAACAGCTAATGGCTCTCTTTGATGTTTTACTTCCATTCTTCTTCATACTTTTCTACCTCTTAATTCCTCTTCTGCAATGACCCTAAAGTCTTCAGGGTCCCAGGTCCTCCAAATTCTGACCTCCTCCCAGGACTAGCTTCATGGTGTGTGACCTGAGTGGTTGCACAGGGTCCTGCACTCTGATGGGCCCTGCACACAGTTTTATGCCCTGTTGTGTATTAATTACTCCTAATAACTGTTTATTTTGTGCTGAATCCTGAAAATAAGGTAGCCAGGCTTGCCGCCTATCCATAATGATCATGTGGTCATTAACAGCTATGCAAAAGAACAATCTTGAAAGAATATGCATGAATATATGAATACTGAGTTACCCCTCAATTCTCTCGGAAACTGAAGTCCCTCAAATATCTACTTAGGAACTCGGTTTGCCACTTAACCACTCTAGAACTCTGTTATTTCATCTGCAAAATAAGAACAGCAAATTATGAACCATAAGTACCTTCCCATCTAAACAACCACACCAGCCTATAGGGACTTGTGCTTTTTAAAGGGAAGGTGTTTTTGCAGAGTAAAAGATGACATGAAAATAATTTAGACCATCCAGTAGAGTGCTACCCTGGTTAATTTCCTTAATTATATGTGTTTGTTTCTGTAGAAGTTTTAGTTTTTCAACTATTCATTAAATAAATACTTACCCATAGTATCTACCACTCAGTTTTTAAATTTCTCCAATTATTATGTCACTCTCATAGACCACAGCTCCATGAGGAAACAAAGTCTGTAAGTTACGTTTACATTTGCTTTCAGAAGACTTGAGCACAGTAGATTCCCAACAAATATTTGTTAAATGCATGAATGTATGATTGAATAAACTAAGTACCTACTAAATGTCAGCTGAAAAAAATATGAGTACCTACTTGTGCTTAGTACTGGATATCCGAAGTTGAATAAGACAAGATGCCTACTTTCAAGGTTCTAATACACTAATGGGGACAGAGCTTCTTACATAAACCCTTACAGACTAATGCAGTCAACACCTTAATAGAAACATGTTCAAAGTAGAGTACAAACGAGGAATCCTCTCACTCTGGCTGGTGGTATTAGGAAAGGCTTCACAGAGGAGGCAGGATTTGAGCTGAGTCTTGAAACTTGAGAAAGGCAAAAGGCAAAAAGAACATGTAAGGCAGGGAAATGAGATTGAGATTGGCTTGAAGGAATCTAGAAATTGTTCGGGGGATTGCAACACCATAGTTTATAGAGGCTGAGTAGAAATGAAAAAAGGAAGGTTAATCGAAGTCAGGCAATGAACACCCTTCCAACCATAATGAGTTTATCTGGAAGGTTATAGTGAGTCCTTGCAAGCTTCTAAGCAGGGAAGAAGACAATGGATGTCACTGGAGTTGTGTTTTGAAAGATCTGTCTTATTACAATATTGGGATGTGGTCTAGTTGAATTCCTAGGTTTCTGGATGTATTGTAAGAATTCCACTTTTTTCTGTTGAATAGTGGAGCAAGGAATGCTCCTATCAGCCAAAATTGGATAAAATGAAAATAATCTGTGAGAAGCCCCAGAAAAGTAAAGGAGCTGAAAAAGCAGGCCATGAATACGGAATCAGTGTAATTCTTGGCAAGATGAACACAGTGGCTCATAACTTATAACAACAACAACATATAACAAATACAACATCAACAAATAACAACAATGACAACAACAAAGAACACAAAGATAGGTCCTGAGAATCTCAAAATTCTTCCCAAGTCAGTAAACAAGTCAACAGTAGAATAAAGAATAGGCAGATGAAAGGAACTCAAAGTGCCAGTGACACATGTGAGGAGAAAGGAAGCAAATGAATGGAAGGCAATTGCATAATTCTAGGTAAATAACTTTTTTAATGTGGGTGGAGACCACTGTTTACTAAATACGAAAGATTAATATCAGCAGAGGAAGGAATTGTTTGTTTTTAATCCAAGAGGTCATTGTGAACAATAAAAAACAAAAAAGAACATAAGTTACCACAGAAACCATTTGTTGAATACTTAACAAACTTCACGACATCAAAATAATTCAAAATTGTACATGGATAATTTGAAACTGAATCTGTCTGGGGCAGTCACCAACTTCTTTGAGATGTTTCCATGTATTTATTTGAGAAGAAACAAATAGAAAATTATCATTGTCTATCCTCGGCATTATGGGAAGGCTGCATATATTCTTATACAGTAAATTCTCAACTATTTAAAATAAATTACTACCTATGATTAACTGAATACTTATGATTAACACTGAATACTTATGATTAACAATTGCTTAATTAAACTACAGACTGTCATACAAAGATCAGAAACTAGGTATTTAGGTGTGAGAATCTCACACACACACAAAGTGTAATATCCTCATTAGCCCCAATCTGAAAGAATATAAAAGAGAATAATAATAACCTGGGATGTGAATTGTTTTTCTAAGTTTCTTAAGATATATGAGGGATTTGTCACATGAAACTGAAAGTCTGGTTCCCCCTTTATAAGTACATATTACCTTAAATTATACATTCATGGAACTCTAAACTTCATGGGCTCTGGCGTGGTCTTCACTCCTCTTACAGAGACCACGCCAAGGCCTCAGCTCTGATCCAACATACACAGGGTCACACAGCCACCAGCACAGTGGCTAACAGAGTTTTTCCAGATGCAGATGCAATTTCCCCAATTCAATTGCCTTACTTTTGGGGAGGGTTCCATCCAGGTTTTCATGGAGAGGAAATCCCAGAGTTTACAATGTTCCAGACAATCCAGTCACCTGTAGTGCCATACTTTCTCTTTTCTTTTCATAAATTTGAGCCCTGGCAGAGCTAATTAAACAATGACGAAAGCAAGGAAAATAGACATTTCTGACTCCATAAAGAACTTCCCCAAAACACAAGCAGGAATAATACTAGTTTAGTTACATAGCAAAGATCTAGACAAATAATGTCAAGGGGTGCAAGTGGAGACGTCTAAGGGGAGGGTTGCCCAAGGAAAGAAGGCACTGAGAGGCGGGGCAGTGACACACAAGTGTCCAAGATGGTACCAACAGGAGAATTTCACAAGAGTCATTGTCAGCTCATAGCACGGTCCCCAACTCAACAAGAGAGGGAGGCTGATTGAGGGAGGGCCTGAAAGAAGAGACGTCTTACTCTTAGGACTTACGTCTAAATGGGCTCTACATAAGGTATAGAATTATATTTAACGCGTTCTTAAAGAATTGCTCCTAACCAGTGAATTTCTGAGCATCTTGAACCTCCTTGTGGGCAATGCACAAAGCCATTCTTTATTTTTCCAGAAATGATTTTAAATGATAGGCAGGCACACGCGCACCTGCTCAGACCTGATATTTATATATAAAATGCACATACTCTTTTTATATATTATGAACATGTAGAAACATGTACATGTAAAGAAAATTAACAACATTAACACAGTTGATCACTCCCTCCTTGAACTCATTCTTTGTTTGGCTTTCAGACCTTCCTTTGTCTTTTTTCTTCCTACCACACAGGCTGCAGCTTCTTAGTCTCATATGTGGGACTCTCCTCATTCCCCACTTCCCTCAGTGTTGAGTGCCCCATTTCACAAACCTCTTTTCTTCTTATCTGTCCTGGCTCCCTGGGTGGTGCCAACAAATCTCACAGCTTTAAACACTATCTCTGTGCTGACAACGTCCAAATGTTTTCTCCTGCTGTGTCTCCTCCATTGATCTCTACAGTTACATACATATACTCAACTCCTTTCCTGGAAATCTACCAGGCATCTAAAATGTAACATGTCCAAAATAAGGTCTCAGTTTTCCTCCTCACTGCTGTTCCACACAACAGTTTTTCTTTATTTCAAAACTAAAAGTGAGAGGACCAAGTTTAATTTTTTTCTCTTATACACCAAACCGAATTCATCAACACATTGTTTTAGTCTTACCTTCAAAATATATCTAGAATATTACCAACTCTCTCCCCATCCACCGTTCAACCCATCATCTGTCTCTTGACTTGTCAAAAATAACCTCTATTCTGGCCTCCCAGCTTCCCCCATTGAAAATAAATATAATATTAACTATTTATATTATATGCACTTAACAAATACTTATGAAGTGTCCATATTATGAAATGCACTATGCTAGACAATATGTAGGGCACTGATGTGCGTTTGACCCAATTCCTGTCCTCAAAGTTTTTATATTCTGGGTGAATAGGTTAGATACATACACGCAACCCAATACAAAGCAACAGAAGATAATTGTCATATTGTGCTATAAAGAGCTAGAGGGGTTTAGAGGAAGGAGAGGAAATTTCTGATTGTATTGGCAATAAAGCCTTTGCTGAGGAGGTTGCATTGAAGGTGGGCCTTGAAGATAAGTCAGGTTTTAGGAACAGTGACTTGAGCTCATTCCAGAAAGTGCCCCAGAAGGAGATGAAAGAGTCAGGACATCTTCCGAGCATGGAAAGTAGTAACCTTTGGCTGACATAGGTGGATATATAGGGGAGCTAGAGGAAAAAGCTGTTACAGTTAAAATGGACTTAGAATATGGAATCCCAGCCAAAGAAGTTGGGACTTTAACAGGGAGGTCAAAGAAGTAATTTTGTTATATGTGTTTAATGTTACATCATAAGAGTAACAAAAGTAAGGTAATATGTTTAAAAAAATTCATGTGGAGGTAACATGACATAGAGGGATACTTTATGTTTGATTTGTAGACCTTAGACACTTACTTTTAGAGGCCTGCCACACACTATATCAAAGGTGCAATAAAGTGAATTTACATGCCATATAAAATATACTGACACATATATAATTTTTGAATTGATTTGATTTACATTTGACTGCTTGCCATAATTTAGTATTTGTAAACCTTTGCTTTTTTTTTTTTATTTAACTGTTTTCTTTTTCTATTTGAGAGCGAATATTTTATAGGTCACTGAAGACCCTGAAGGCCTGAAGCACTTTCTCCATGAAGCGCAATGGATGAAATAGGTTGGCAAACAGAGGGGCTTAGAGGACCAAGCACTACACGAATGTAAACACTTTCATAAATTTATTAATAAAAGTGATGTGAACAAGTAATATACCATTTAAAAGGAAAATGTGCTCAAAACATTGTATCTACAAAAACAACAAACACATCACTCATTCAGGCAAGATGTGTATCTTTAAACTGATTTTATAGTAAAAAACCACTCTTGATTAAAACAAAAATTCAGATACACATTCTTCAAAAAGAGGGCAGGTAAAGTAGGACCCAATGTAATTGATTTAATTGGTTAATTGCCTTGATCAATTTTATCTTCAATTCATTAAGTTAGGCATAATGATTTATTCATTTATTTATCAAAAATGTATTTAACTATGATGTTCCAAAATATAAAGAAATGATCACTGTTTTGTATCATACTTAAATTTGAGATAATTTTACACAATATTTATGTGGGAAAAGAGAGATTAAACCCAAAGGGATTTCAGCCTAAATATAATACATGAGTTTTTGACACTGTTTTGTGTTTTAATAAGAAGAGTCATTAAGTTAGAGTAATAAAGTATAAAGTTTTTTTAACTTTTATTTTAAGTTTAGGGGTACATGTGCAGGTATGTTACATAGGTAAATTTGTGTCATGGAGGCTTGTTGTATGGATTATTTCATCATCCAGATATCAAGCATAGTACTTATTAGTTATTTTTCTGATCCTCTCCCTCCTCCTAGCCTCCACCCTCCAATGGGCCACAGTGTCTGTTGTTCCCCTCTATGTGTCCATGTATTCTCATCATGTAGCTCCCACTTATAATGAGAACATACAGTATTTGGTTTTCTGTTCCTGTATCAGTTTGCTAAGGATAATGACCTCTAGCTCCATCCATGTCCCTGCAAAAAACATGATCTTTTTCTTTTTATGGCTGCATAGTATTCCATGGCATATATGTACCACATTTTTTTGTGCCGTCTACCATTAATGGGCATTTAGATGGATGCAATGTCTTTACTATTGTGAGTAGTGCTGCGATGAACATATGAGTGCATGTTTCTTTATAATAGAATGATTTATATTCCTTTGGGTATATACCCAGTAATGGGATTGCTGGGTTGAATGGTATTTTTGTCTTTAGGTCTTTGGGGAATCACCGCACTGTCTTCCACAAAGGTTGAACTAATTTACACTCCCACCAACAGCATGTAAGCATTCCTTTTTCTCCACAAGCTCGCCAATATCAGTTACTTTTTTTACTTTCTAGTAAGAGCCATTCTGACTGTTGTGAGATGGTTTTGGCTTTGATTGGCATGTCTCTAATCATCAGTGATGCCGAGCTTTTTTTCATATGAAAGCCAAGGCGTCCTAAGCAAAAGAACAAAGCTGGAGGCATCATGCTACCCAACTTCAAACCATACTGCAGAGCTACAGTAACCAAAACAGCATAGTACTGGTACAAAAACAGACACATAAATCAATGGAACAGAACAGAGAACCCAGAAATAAGACCACATAGCAACAAACATCTGATCTTTGACAAACCTGACAAAAACAAGCAATGGGGAAAGGCTTTACTATTCAATAAATGATGCTGGAATAACTGGCTAGCCACATGCAGAAGACTGAAACTGGACCTCTTCCTTACCCCATATACAAAAAATAACTCAAGATATATACAAAAATTAACTCAAGATATATTAAAGACTAAAATGTAAAACACAAAACTATAAAAACCACAGAAGACAACCTGGGCAATACCATTCATGACACAGGCACAGACAAAGATTACATGATGAAGATGCCAAAAGCAACTGCAACAAAAACAAAAATTGACAAATGGGATATAATTAAACTAAAGAGCTTCTACACAGCAAAAGAAACTCATCACAGTGAACAGACAACCTACAGAATGGGAGAAAATTTTTGCAAACTATGCAATTGACAAAGGTCTAATATCCAGCATCTATAAGGAACTTAAATTTACAAGAAAAATCACAACGCCATTAAAAAGTGGGCAAAAAACATGAACAGACACTTTGCAAAAGAAGAAGATATACATGCGGCCAACAATCATTAGTATAAAAATTAATCAAGGCATTATAAAAACATTTCAATCTTCATAGGATGCCAAGCTTTTTCTTTTCCAAGCTATGATCATAGCCAATGATGCTAAATTAAAAGAAAGTTACATTTTCATCAATTATTTATTATTATTTCATTTGACTTTTCAGTATACTTCTGTTAGTCTGAAGTTTTCTTTTGTGTAATGAACTTATAAGAAATATTATACTTAAAACAAAAAAGGTTTAAGGTTTTTATTACTCATAAAAAATTTTCAAGAGGAGATTGTGATTACTTTATACTGAACAATTAGCAAATTTCATAGCTATATCTCCAAGGGTAAATGCTTATCCTTTTTTGTTTGTTTGTTTCTCTTTCAATCTATTCACAAGGTTTAATAATCAAAATTTGTCCTTGCAGTGAATAATCCTACTCTCCTATTAATTTTTTTGTATATACAACACCTAAGCATGCACATTTTAATGTTTTCTGGCATTTACCACTTGTTCTGTAAGATTGCGTTGATGTCACCCCATCCTACAATAACCAACACTGATATGTTCATTTTAGAAACATAAAGTTTAATACAGTATGTTCACATTTAAAATGTAGTTAATAAAAGTCAGTCAACAAGTTCTTTTTAAGTAACTATGAAAAATTACAAAAAAGCCTTAAAATGTTGTCACTATCTAAAAGAAGTTTATAATCCAAAGAGTTCAGCCATTTATTTTCTTAGTTGTGACTAAGTGACTCCATAAGCCACCTGTTAAATGGATCCCCTTTAGTTGGTCTTGAATAGCAGAAAATGTATGTACTAATTATGTGCATTTAAAGTTTTAATACCCCTTTATTATACTATTGTCCTGTATTTGCTTTTACGGTTATATTTAAATTGATTAAAGTTCCAGAAACATTCATTATTCTTAAAAGCAAACGAAACTCTGCATTGCAGTCTGACTGCTCATCCATAATTCAGTATCCCAGCCTAAAACATTATGCTCAAACAAGCACAAATATTGGCAAAGGTGAAATATTGAATGACTACTGTTGCAGCTAAATTATGTAGCAATCTCTGTGTGTGCTTTAATTTCCTAGCCCTAGAAATAAAAATTAAAAGCAGGAAAAATAGTCAGCAATTATGGGTGTAAGCTAAATAAGCAAGGGAGTAGTGCCAAGTTGCAATTATTCAAAGCTGCATGCTCTTTATTAGTTATGCACAGGTCTGAAATGACAATGAAACCCAAAAATGGGGAAAAAAACCTCAAACACATTAGTTACTCATTATACATATCTAGACAAAGAAAAAGGATTCTAGGAGAATGTTCTTATGAATTCGAACTTTGAAAATTAGCAACTCTGGTTCTGTTTACGTTAATGGAAATTTACTTTTCCTCAAATTTGTCTTAATTATCTGGGCAATAATACCAGCCCTCCATTTATTAGGATCTTGGGCACTTGTTTGGAGGTTCCAGCAGGTAAGCAGGGTTACTAAATACCCTTGACAGAGGACAGATCTCCTCTTTCTGTGGAGATTGGCCCCTCTTTGGACTTAAAGCATTAGTAAATATGCACAGTGACAACTGAGAGCAAGAGACCTGCACGTCACCAACTGAATCAGCAGAATTAATCCAGCTGATCAATTTGTTAAGACACACTCGCCAGATCACTTTCACTTCCTGCCATTTCACCCAGTTTCCTTTGATGCAGGCTAGATGTGTTGCATTTTGTAGCAGTACAGACTTTACATTTTGTAGCCAACATAACCTATAGACATGAAGTAATTGATACCAAAGGCTAGTGATAAGTATCTAGTGCTCAGGAGTTTTGTCTTCTGAATTTTCAGGCTTACTCTTCTAACTTTGTCAGGTACCCTTATGCCACCTTATAACTCTCTCTTTTATAGAAATAAAAGCTAATTAATGCAATAAGTATAGTTACTTTATTGTGTAATAAAATTACTAGTTTTATACAGCACAGAGTGTACAAAACTATTAACATTCCTCCAAAAATCTGGATAGTTAGAAAAATTTGCAGGAAAAAATTGAACAAATTATCAGGCTGTGCCTTCTCATCCAGTTTTCTTCCATGACTATTTGAATGGCTCACCATATCACAGCATTTATAATTTTTAAATCTCCTTTAGTAAATTATCTCATTGAGCTTCACAACAGTTCTGAGAGGGGCTAAGCAGATGGGGGCAATCCACATTTTGCAAATGGGGCACCTAGACACGTAGATGTTAAATAGGGCATCCACTGTCACAGGCCTATTTGTGTGATAGGGTGAGAGGCTCCAGCTCTTTCCTCCATGCCACAGATTTCTCAAGCAAAACTAAATCTACTATAAAAACATAATAAAACACAACATTAAATCATCCATACTCTTCACTTTCCTCTCACCCCTAGCCCAATTATCTTAATAAAAAGGACTTCCACTCAAACTAATATCAGAATGAAGAGTAGAGTGTTTGTAGGAACACAGTCTGATTCTGATTGAGTTTATTCAAATTTGCTGTTTGCAACTTTCACTTATGGTCAAGATGTATGTCATCCAGAGAATGTTCACATCTAATATACTCAAAGGAAAATCTGCTTTACTACCTTATTATCTTCCCCACACTTTTGTAAGGGACTCACCGACTTCCTTTCCATCATTTCATAGATGATGTCATTGAGGCACAAAATGGTTCAACAATTTACCCTCAGACAAACAGCCGAGACAAACATAGACAGTGGAATGGAACTCATATTCAGCATTGCATCTACCCAGGTGAAGATGTACAACTTAAATCTGAGATCCTTGGTGCTGGTCAGACCCAAGCAGAGAAATTTTCAGCCCATGGAAAAGGTCTAGACCCATCTATATATTCAGCAAGGATCTTTTATCTAACAAGGCTCTTTCTGGCATGACATGTGGGATTGGTCAACAAGAAATAGGAAACATGTACCACTCACACTGAAGCATCACAAACCAGTCCAGGCAGATAAACACGAGTGGGGGGTCACTTGAACACAGAAGCTCTCAATCAAGTGGGTGATCTCTGGACAGACATGGAGAAACTCCTAGTTCCACCAATATCCTGATTTTCTATAGCTGTGAGCATGTTCTGGGTCATGAATACCCCGATTTAAGAGCTTGGTATGTATTTGAAGGTCAAGAATGCTTAACTGGAAATTACTGCTATGCACAGCAAATGCATTATAAGCAAAGAAAGTGGGTCTGTGACAAATTAATATCATTGATACTGTGCAAAACCACAATGATCATTTGTCGGAGATACTAGAAAACCTAAAAGTCAAGCTATAACATTATGTTTAAGCTTTCTTAGCAAAGACTAGCACAAAACTGTTCTAAATTGGGGTATTTTTATACCTTGAAACCATGCATTTGAAGGCTGGGCTTATGACATTGAATATATCATTAGGATTCTGACAATGAAGCAGTGAATATATCATTGGGATTATGACAAAGAAGCAATATCTTTAGATAACTACAGGTGATAATTATATTTGTTTCAAGGAATATTGAAACATAAATGTAAAGAAAATTGACAATTAGAATCTGTTCACCTATGAGTTTCTATAGTATTTCCCTGTTAGTTCTCTTCTAGAAAGCAGAGAAGAGCAGCCGGGCATGGTGGCTCATGCCTGTAATCCCAGGACTTTGGGAGGCCAAGGCAGGCAGATCACCTGAGGTCAGGAGTTTGAGGCCAGCCTGGCCAACATGGTGAAACCCTATCTCTACTAAAAAAAAAAATTAAAAAAATTAAAAAAATAAAAATTAGCCGGGCATGGTGGCACATGCCTGTAATCCCAGCTACTTGTGAGGCTGAGGGAGGAGAATCGCTTGAACAGGGAGATGGAGGTTGGAGTGAGCCGAGACAGCGCTACTGCCCTCCAGCCTGGAAGACAGAGCAAGATTCCATCTTAAAAAAAATCAAAAGCAGAGAAGAGAACCACTGTTGTTTGTTGTTGTAGAAGAGCATCACTGAAGGATGCAGGACTAGTCTGTACCCTGCCACGAACAATTCATCTCATCACATCGTTTCATTTCTTTGGGCCTCTTTTGCCTCATTTTTCTTAAAAAAATTCTAAATATCTAAGGGTCTTCTAGTTGGGAAATGCCACTGGTTCACCTATTAGACAATAGCATATAGTTATATGTCCACAACTTGTCCATAATCTATCAAAACAACTGAGGATGTATTGTCACTGGTATTATTGAACAACAGCAGCAGTACATTTGGCAATAACTCTTAATTCCCAACTGGACAATGAATAACCATGTAAGACATGCTAATGCAGACACAAAATTACAAAAAAAAAAAAGCTGTATTTTTATCTTTTCCTTCTATGTAATGAAGACAGCCTCTGAAGACAGCATGGCCCTGTTTGAAAACACTGGAATAAAGACATCCATCCCATTCTGGGCTATAATTCCATAAAATTGAGTAAAACCCCAAACAAATTTAACTGATTGTGGGTTAAGATGGTATTTGAATTTTTTTAAAACCTGAAATTTCTTCCCCCTACCTTGCAGCCTCTGCATCACATTGGCGATATCCCGAGGACACCGGGAGGCCCCTCTGGAGGTTGCCATGGTCCGTCCGGAAGCACGAAGCCAACACCAAGAGACTCTTCACTGGAGGCAGCACAGGGCTACACCCCTCTAGAAAACATGCTTGGACTTTTCTAGATCTATTCTGTCATAAATGAATTCCAGGCCTTTGCAGCACTCAACAAGGAGGCAGCTCTCCCAAAGACTGAACTGCTTCTTTTTCTTCTTCCGTTTTAAGACTGTCCTCTTACATGAACTCAAGAACCTGAAAAACAAAAAAGAAAAGGTACAACATAAAAAAAAAATCTACGAAGGTCACCACAGTGCTAAAAGGAGAAATATTTCTATTTAATTTGAATGCCTGGTCCATTATCAAGTGAAACAACTTAGTGAAATCACTTATAAACTACAAAGTACTATGCAAATGTTAGGAATTCCCATGATATTTAATAAAATAAATACATAAATGAGACATATAAAATAAAATTGGATTGCTAAAAGAAGAAATGTTCACTTTCATTCCATGTTTTCTTTTTAAACTATCACCTTTTTCCATTGATCTATGAAAGTGGTTTCCCTTATACTAAAAACACTCAATTCTAGTTTTCAATATGCACGGGTTCTCTAATCTGCTAATTTAGCCTGCTTTGCACATGTTTTGCTCTGTTGTGTTGTACTCTTTCCAGGAATGGGACCAAATCCTTGTTTCTCATACCAATTTGATGAATTAAAGCAGTATAAATGTAAAAACCATTTCATTCTAAAAATTTGAGTTTCAAGTACTCCAATTTTAGAAGCCAAATGGGTATGATTTAGTTTTTTTCCTCCCTATGTATAAAGACTCAAAAGTTTTAAGGCTAGGGTGGGGTGGGCGAAGCAGAGTGGACATTTTCCTTCTAAATTCTCTGCATTGGTTAAGTTTTTGTTTTTGTTTTTGTTTTGGGACAGTCTCACTCTGTCATCCAGGCTGGGGTACAGTGGCGTGATCTCAGCAAGCTCCACTTCCCAGGTTCAAGCAATTCTCATGCCTCAGCCTCCTAAGTAGCTGGGATTACAGGCGTGTACCACCACGCCTGGCTAATTTTTGTGTTTTTTAGTAGAGACGGGGTTTCACCATGTTAGCCAGACTCGTCTCAAACTCCTGACTTCAAGTGATCTGCCCACCTCGGCCTCCCAAACTGTTGGGATTACAGGTGTGAGCCACCGTGCCTGGCTGGTTAAGTTTCATTGATGGGGGTGGGGGGGGAGGAGGGGGTGCAGTGGGCTTTGGGAAGAGGTAGGAGAGTAGTCGTTGAAATCTTGATATTGCAAAATGTACTTTAAATAAGAATTTCCTAACCCTAGGTTTAGCTGAAGAGAAGGTATTGCCATAAACGAAATAATTAGACAGAAAGAAGAGGGGGTGAATAATGCACCAAGAGAAAGAAATGGCCTCCGAAGAGGCCCACAGGGAGGTGATACTTGATTACAGTTCCCATTGCATTTCTAGGTTATGATGATGAAGGTTAAAAAAAGGAATGGGGGAAGAGAGGAAGAAGGGGAGAATGGCAAAAGCAAAACTCCTAAAGAAAGCTCATACATGTGAGATGGTGCACCTTCCTGAAGGAAAAAAGAAAATGAGAGGAGCCTGTGAGTGCTGTAAAAATTATATTATAACTTGGATTATAGTCCATAAAAGGACATTGCTCATGAAGGATTGGTTAAGTAATAGAGTGCAATTATGAATTACAATTTATTTTAAAATGGCATTACTAATACTATTATATATTGGTATCTGGTCAGAATGTATGAATGCAAAGCTAGTAACATGCTTTTTAGCCTATTATCTAAAAAAAAAAAAAGATGCAAACCTTGGCACATTGCTGCTGCCCCATGTGCAATGCATCAGAAGGATGTACTGGAGCAAGAAAGCATTACTAACTTAGCAAGACAGGGGACAGCGATGCAGTGAACGGAAGTCATTGGTAGGAAGATAGAGGCAAACTTCTCTTGGCTACTTGAAAGGAGTATATACTAGAAGTAGTACCCAATACTTGGTGTCTTATAGGCTAGAGAGGTACTTCTCAGTGGGTAACTCTCCAAGGGATTCTTCATGGAGAAATAATTACTTGTGGTTGGGCTATCACATACATACCTATAGCCCTGCTGGAATTGTGTGCCCATTAGCAGCCTGTATATCCTGGGGAAAAATATTCCACCTGCCTACATACAAAAGCTATCTTAATTTGGGAGAATAATAGATAGTGAAAAGTGCCTGAAGGACCTTATAAATGGATCCCCTAAGCTATTAGGAAGTTAGGTTTTCAAATGCAAAAATATAACTTTCTGAAATCAATCAATCAACCAATCTACCTATTATCTATATCATTTATCTGCATGTATGTTAAAGACATTCACTTCATTTCAGATACCCCACTCCAAGCTGGGCTCAGCACTGGAGCTCACAGATGATGAACACACAGTCCCCACCTTCAATCAAGAATTATGGAATTAAAAGGGATTTCGGTTAAATCATTGCAACAGAAATCACTCTGCCTCTATCCTCTTCTAATTCACATTCACATAGCTTGGTAGATTAATCTGAAATACTGTGCATGCCCTCTCTCTCTCTCGTTACATTAAACTCAGAATTTCCCTGCATGTGCCCAGTATTCATCCAGTCTTACTTTCACAGCATAACTAACACATTCAGAGTGCCAGAGCTCAATGCTGGGATTACTAAGGTGGATATGACACAGAGACTATTTTTGAAGAGCTTAGGACACAGTGGGAGATAAAACATAGAAAAGATAATATAAAAATACCAGGGCTAAGTGCAAATACAAAGATGGGAAGATACAGAGGATGGTGGCTAAGCCAGTGTGGGTGTTCTGGAAAGGTGTCCTTCTTGGCAAGGAGCAGACACTTGAGCTGAGTCTTGGTAAATGGGTTAGTCACTCAGGTGAAACATATGAAAGACACATCCTGGGCAGGGTGAAGAGCTTGAGCAAAGGCCTCGGCATGAGAAACAGCATGACTGGGACATGGAACTATCACCAGTCAGACACTGAGAAACTCTACAAGGTGACATTGTGGAAAAGAGGGCGGAGAGTGAGGTGGTGTCCGGATGGCGGAGGGCCCTGAGTGCTATGCTCAGAAGTTTGGTTCTGGTTCTCTAGCAGGCAACAGGAAGGCACTGAGAGATCTTAAGGTGGAAGTGAGAAGGTATGATTGGGATTATTCTAGCTATGATTTTAAAGGATGTATTTGAGAAGGACAAAACTGGAAGATCCAGAAAGATCAGTTAGGAAAGTATCTCAGGAATCCAGGTAGAAGATGACCAAAGACGGAAATCAGACAGAGGTAGCAGAGTGAGTGGAGAATCAAATATAACACAGCTTTAGGGAGCAAAATTTGTAAGACTTGGTGATTGGTCACCCAGGGGTGGAGGTGGGTATAGGTAGAAGGAGGTGGGGTTTCCAGAGTGTATATCTGAGGAGTCTCAGATGACTCTCAGGATTTGGGGTGCCATTAATTGAGCTCAGCAGAAGAGGGGCCGTATAGGTTTTACATCCAAACACTCTCCCCTTCATGCTTCATATCTTTGGAACAACTCAGGAGCAATTTCTTCATTACCCCTTCACATCATCCCTCTGAAGAACACTTTCAGCTGAACAAATGGAAATACCTAGCCCAGGATCCACATACCACTTGAAGCTTTTCCTAAACACACCAACCAACACTCACCATTATTTTCCACTGAGGCCTCTAACATCAACGATCCATACTATCCTAGGTACAATTTGGCTTCTATCTTTCACTACTGCTAGTCTTACCTCACTCTAAAGAAACGGTGAACATTTCACTGGTATAGAGGCTATAACATTGCAAAATCTCATTCACTGACACCAAGTATATCCCTGACCACATCCTAGGCCCCCGATATATATTTTTTGTTTCATTGAATCAAGTTCATAATACTTTACATTTATGAGAAAATCCCCAGAAAACCTCTTCCTCTTCAATGCAAAAAAAAGTGGATGCAATATCCTTCCTTTTTCAGACATTAAACATTTTGCTTTCATCATTCACATGTACACATATTTCCTATTTTGTGAAATCATGATTTTCTTGCTTTTTACTGATACTTTATCTAATTACATGGTTTAATAAGAAATTTAAATGATGTTAATAAAAAGAAGGTAATAAAAGGAGACTGGGAATTAGGAAATATCAGTTCTAGGCTAAACTTTATCCCAGCTAGTTGGGTGATTTTGAGCTGGTTCTATGTATGAAGGTCCTCAACAACTACCTATTGGAGGAGAGTGTGGTACCAGGAAATGCACAGACTTTGATCTAAGAAAGACCTGGAGCTGAATCTTAATTCTATCTCTTACTGTGCACGCAGGCTTAAGAAAAATGAGCTTTTCTGAGCCCTTCTTTCATCATCTGTAAAATGAGGTACAGATGATGCTTATGCCAAATTAGGTTTAATTTTATTCTGCTTAAATTAATTTTTTTAAAAGATAAATATGTCATGTTTCCAGCAGATTGACTGGCATGTAGCAGAGTTTCAGCAAATACTAGTTTCCATTTTCCTTCCCCTGTTCCCAGTTTCTCCAGCTGCAATATGAGAGACGGCCCTAAAATGCAGAGGTACTCCCAAGTGTGCTCTTCTGTTCCAAAACCAATAGCAGCACAAGGCACAGCTAAAACAACGACTGGTGCAAGGTCATGAGATCCTCCAACAGACTGTTTACCTAGCAGTGTTCTGGCTATGGACATGACAGAACCAGAACACCAGAGGCAGATCCAGAACATCAATAAACTCACTATTCCCAAGATTATTAAAACAGTTTTTAATAGGTGCAGGATACTGCGGGAGCACGAAGGAGAGGGAATGAAGAGTGAAGCTAGGCATTGGGATGGAATTGGAGAATTTGATGGACATTCATGGGCTGTATACCAATAAATAGTCCCTGCACCATCTCCAAATTTTTCCAGGGGAAGGAACTAAGATTATGATGCAGCTAAATACATCCAGAAAGGTAAGATTCCTGTATTTATTATTTCACAATAAATATGTATTGAGTAGCTATTTGTAAGGGACCATGGTACTGAGTAAACAGCAGTCAACAAGAGAGACAAGCCCCTCTTACAGCTTATGTGCCAGTAGAGGAAGATGATATAAACAATGTTACAACAAAGGAGGGCAAGTATTGTAATGGAAAAGTCCAGGCTACTATGGAAGCAAACAAAACACCCACCCAATCAATAACCATCTGCTGCATTTTTTTTTGTTCAGGACACAGAGGGAATTTGGACTATCTGCTATTTGGGATGCTCCCAGTTGAAAGGCATACTCTTCTTAACATCACTCCCTGTGAAAAAACACAGTTGTGAAATAGCACAACTCAATTTTTTCTGTCTCTTGGCAGAATGGACATTGGCTCTTAAAGCAGTTTCTTGTTTGTGTGACTAAAAAGGAATACACTAAGAAAAGCACTGAAGAAATACTACTGAGCCACAAGAATATATATAAGCAATGCAACTGAATTTCTAGGTATTAGGAACTGCAGAAAATTTCAAACCCTGCAATGACCAGAGACAACGTGCCTCATTTCTAACCAAAAAGAAAATGAACTGAGAACATAAACACATAAACAGATTCACAACAGCAGGAAGTACAGATATTACTTAATTAAATGTCTAAACATGTATAAGAATAGCACTAATATTGAAACCCACTATTGAATAAAATTTTTAGTCATGAATAAATTTCAGTTTCCCTTCTATTCAAGTCTTTTGCTGAAGAGAGTTCACATACTGTTTAATTTTAAATTTAATTATTTTTTTCCCTATTCGCCCATTAATAATGGTACTAATTAATGAACACTAAGATGGCTAAAAGGTAGCGAAGAACAGGGATATCTTTGAATTAATGTAAGTATATTACTAATAAATGTGTGCAGGTTATCAGGGAACAATGCTGTTTCTTATTCACTAGTATGAATTATACAGAGTAACAATAAGAAATGATCTTTTCCCTAGAAGAACATGAACAAGTAAGCAAAAGACAAAGTGTATAGCAGAAATCAGCATGAAAGATATTCAGTGTCATAATTAAATTTTGTTTATTGTAAGCCTAAAGTATAAATTACGACCAAAGACATCTGCAACCTTCTTTTTTTCCCTTGCTACAGTATATATTGCACGCCTTGCCAAACATTAGTTCTCCTTAGATTAGACCACAAAGAAGTACACATTTAAGAGGAGACACACAGAGGACCCCTCAGAGGCGTTTGGGCCCTGCATGCCTGTCACATTCAGACCACAGGGTGTGGCTGCAGTAGCTAGAGCTGGAGTTGTGAAAATGCCACCAACCTTGCCCAGTTATGGGCTTCCTACATCCTGTGACAGTCACACCTCCTTTCATTTCCAAGATGCTGTGTGTGCAGCATAGTTATCAGAAAGTAGGCCCAGTGCAGCACCAAACAATTCTTGAACATTTTTAAATGGCAAACTAGCTTTTTCCAATCTCCACTCCCTGGCAGGAAGGACTCAAGTAAAAAAGAGTTCTTAAATGAGGTCAATGAGGACAGAAGAAAACCAGTTTGTGAAAATCATTAGTTCAGAAAGATGAAAGTGAGACTATAAAATAAGAGCTAGGCAAATATTTCCAAAGCCTAGCAAATATTGTTATCTGGGTCAGTCTGAAGCTGTTTCTTAATCTTCAGCATGAAACATATTAAATTAGTATAGATCTCTCACATTTTGTTCTAAATCTGCCACAAAGTAATGAACAGAAAAGAAAAAATAGATATGTATTTTGTCACACTGTTCCGGTGATATCAGGAACTTTTTAGCCATATTACAAATCTTTTTTCACCATGGGGAATAAAAAGCCTCTCAAAGAACAATCGTCATGACTCGTGATTAAATTCGCATTTTATGAAGATGTAGGTCATATTAGTGACCTTTGCCTCATTGAAAATTATTATACTTTCTCTTGCATAGGTCTGGCTTCTGTATACGAATGTTGTCTTTAGGAAAGTCATTCTCAGATGAAGACAAAAAATGGATGGGCATTAAAGAAGAGAAAAATAATTCATTTTTAACTTTCTTAACATTCACAGGAACATTTCAGATACAAGTTTTCCACCCCAAAACGAAAAGCTCAGAAATGAACATTGTGGGATGCTAAGGCTTCATTGCTGATATTTCCCTCTGGGCTGGACCTGACTCTATTTACGGAAGGGGGCAGAACTTCCAGCATCCAAAGTCTGGGATCCCAGTCAGCACACCCAGCCTGCCTTCCCAAGGGGCTTTCCTTCCTGTGCGGCTGATGGCTGCTTCGTTTTGCACGGATGCCTGCCCGTTGGGATGCACCTGGCCGCCTGTGCACCACCATTTCCCAGAACTCCTCCGCCAGCAATGCAAGATCTCTCTATGTGAAACGTATCTTTCTAAAGAGGAGACGAAAGTTCTCTTGCCCTCTAGTGCAGGCTCTGCCGGGAGGCAACTGCACCATGACAGCGCCGCTGGAGTCTGACGCGCCAGGGCCTCCGCGCAGCCTTCAAGCCATTTCCCTCCCCCAGCCCTTCCTAAAATAGTCAGGGGGTGGAGGAAGGGAGGCTCCTAGAATCTGTTCAACGCCCTACCTCTCCCATCTGATAGTAGCAACAGTACCGACCATCACAATAAGAGGCTGGCTGCCTTTTGCTTCTGCACCATTGGAGCCCAGGGGATGTGCCACAAGCGGAAATGACAATTCAGAGAGGGGGATATTAATAGGGACATCTACGTACGAGATGCAAAGAGGCTCCCCAACCTCCTAGTCTCCTTATCTATGAGTATCGCACACGTACACACATCACTGCCACCACCCCCTCCCATCAAGCACGCAGAGCCCCAGCGTGCAGGCACAAACTTGCTGACAATTTGTCTGCAATGTGTTCGTCTTGCACCTCTCTCTCCTCTCCCTGTCTCTGTCTCTCCCTGTCTCCCAGTCTCTGTCTTTCCTTTTACCTTCTCTCTCGGCCTCGTTCAGTTTCCCAGCAGCAAGGCGAAGCGAACGAACGCCTCCTCCCGGCTCGCTGCGCCCAGGCTCGGCGGGACCCCGGAGATGCGCGGCTGTCCGCCCGCCCTGTCGCCGGGATCGGGCGCGGTCTGCAGGACTGCGGGAGCCCAGCCGCCCTGGTGACAGAGGACAACAATCTCAGCCCGCTGCGGCCGGCGGCCGCGGCCCGGCGCCCGCGCTCACCCTGGCTGGCTCGCCCACACTCACTCCCGCGCCGGGCTGCTCAGCCGCGCTCCCCGCCCTCCGCGACCGGTTCCTCCTCCCGGCTGCACGCTGGGGGGTGAGGCCTCCCCCTTCGCCCTCCCCCACGCATCTACTGCTCCTGTCGGGAAGGAAGGTCGCCCAGGCCGGTTCAGCCTCTGGGCAGGGTCCCTGCACCGCCCTGGCCCGCCACACCCCCTCCCCGGCTCCGTGCCCCGCGCCCCGCGCCCGGCTCCGGGATGCGCCGGTGCCTGGAAGAGCTGGGGGCGGGGACCCGGAGGCTCGCAGGCTTCCCTACCTCCTGGAGATGCACGGCCTTGGGCGTTTCTCCGCAGCTGCAAAGCTGTGCTGTGACCCACCCGCTCAGCGAGCCTTTATACCGGGACGACCTCCCGGGGGTCGAGGTGGGAAGGAAATGTCCCTGAGAGCCGGGACGCGCTGCCTCCGCTGCCTGGAGGAGCTGCGCTGTCCTGCCAGCTAACTTTTGCCCACGGTTTCCACTGCCCGGGTGACCTTTCTGAGCGGAACCTATCCTGAAAGGCTGGGAGGTTCCCTGATGGTCCCAGGAAGGGCGTGATGCAGAGCAAAGAGCAAAACCCGCCGGCTCCTTTTTCATCAACTTCCGAAAGATCCTAAATCGTTTTGGCTGCCAAGTCAGTAGCAAATAACTTAATTTGAGGGAGACTGGTCAGGCTTTATAGATCTTTTTAAATGTTATTTATAAAGTTTAGACTTCTTGAGAAAGCGCTTGACATCTTTAATTCTTGACTGTTTATTATGATGATTCTAAAAACCACTTTTAGGTTCTTCAGGTGCACTGTATGCACCCTGTACATTGCGGAGCCATTTGTATCTTTGGCCACAAGTCCTTCTCGTGGTGTAAGAGATCTTGGTGTTGCCTGGTAGCATTCAGGAGAATTTATTTTGTTGTGGTTTTATGGTATCCAGGCAAAGTCAAACACAGTCTCTCTTCACCAACAGTGAAGTCCAAGTCCAACAGGATGATTGCAGCTAAAATAACCGAAGCCATGTTGCAATAATCTTAAAAGTAATAATTCCCCCCTTGAATCTCCAATCTGAACAAAACAGTCATTTATCCTCTAAATTTGCTGAAAGGAAGGAGCAGTTTATAAAGTAGATGAAGTTTCTCTTTGCTGCCTGCCTTTCCCTTACCTGCTGCCAACATTCCCACTGCCTAGCTTTCCATTTTCTTCAAATTCTCCTTCTTCTGGATCGTGTCAAAATAATAACATCTGAAACAAATCTGGTAAACCAATCTGATGTGTTCCTCTTCTTTGTGCTGACTTTTGTTTTTTTTTTAGAAAGAGAAACCAAACAATGGATCTCTATTTGCAGAACTTGCTACATCCAAAAGTTGGGCCTGGAGGAGGAGTGTTTGGGATCACTCTCAATGTATGCCCTGCCTCTGCCTGAGGGCAACAATCCTGGGGCACCCCCAGAGCCCCTTGTGGAGACAACCACCAGAGCATAATCATTCCAGGTCAGCCCTCTGTGCCCAGTGGCCACAAAATGGGGTCCAGATTTCCAGGCTTGCCACTCAGAAGAAACAGATCAGAATGGCTCAGCTCACCCTCTCAATCCCTACCTTCATAGAATCAATCCACCCTGCCGGCTTTTGAAGATGGGTAGAAAGTTATTGTGCCAACTTTGCCATTCTTTTTGTTTGTTTGTTTGTTTGTTTGAGATGGAGTTTCGCTCTTGTTCCCCAGGCTGGGGTGCAATGGTGCGATCTCGGCTCACTGCAACCTCCGCCTCCCAGGTTCAAGCAATTATCCTGCCTCAGCCTCCTGAGTAGCTGAGATTACAGGGATGCGTCACCACACCTGGCTAATTTTGTATTTTTAGTAGAGACAGGGTTCCTTCATGTTGGTCAGGCTGGTCTCAAACTTCCGACCTCAGGTGACCCATCCAGCTCGGCCTCCCAAAGTGCTGGGATTACAGGTGTGAGCCACTGCACCTGGCCACCAACTTGCTATTCTACACGTTAAGCAACTACTTTCTTGGGTTTACTTACTTGAGAAGTGAGCCACTTAAAACACAAGCCTGAAACATTGCTTCCACCAACTAAAACTCCTCTACTAGGCCTAATCTCTGTTCTCGCAGGCTGAGACAGACAGAAGCATAGAGCTGTCTTGCTGGCATTGATTCCCTATACAGCTGAAATCCCATTCTCAGCTAAACTTTATCCTCTAGAAGGACTAAGCACATTTTAGAGTTTTGCAAAGGGCTTGTCAGTTTCACACACCCCAGGGAAGGGTATTGTAGCTCCATTTACTCAACAGCTATTGCTTGAACACTTACCACATAACAAATATTGTCCTAAGTGCTGGGGCTACCATGGTAAGCAAACTCTGACCGGGCTCTTGCCTTCATGGAGCTTACAGTATGATGGGGGAAGAGCCAGACATTCATCAGAGAACCACACAAATACTTATAAAACCCCATTCTCCAAGCAAAGGCAAATGTTGCTATGAGAGCTTTCAAGAATGGGAGTTGGCCAGGCATGGTGGCTCACACCTGTAATCCCAGCATTTTGGGAGGCCAAGGCAGGCAGATCACTTGAGGACAGGAGTTCGAGACCAGCCTGGCCAACATGGTGAAAACCCATCTCTACTAAAAATACAAAAATTGGCCAGGCATGGTGGCTCATGCATGTAATCCCAGCACTTTGGAAGGCCGAGGCAGGCGGATCACAAGGTCAAGAGATCAAGACCAGCTTCACCAACATGGTGAAACCCCATCTCTACTAAAAATATAAAAAATTAGTTGGGCGTGGTGGCGCATGCCTGTAGGCCCAGCTACTCAGGAGGCTGAGGCAGGAGAAACACTTGAAGCTGGGCGGCGGAGGTTGCAGTGAGCCAAGATTGCACCACTGCACTCCAGCCTGGCGACAGAGTGAGACTCTGTCAAAAAAAAAAAAAAATTAGCCAGCGTGGTTGTAGGCACCTATAATCTGAGCTACTCGGGAGGCTGAGGCAGGATAATTGCTTGAACCTGGAAAGCGAAGGTTGCAGTGAGCTGAGATCGTGCCACTGCACTCCAGCCTGGGTGACAGAGCAAGACTCAGAAAAAAAAAAAGGAGGGGAATTAATTTATTTCAGGGATTAGAAAGGCTTTGCTAAGGGAGTGACATCTGAACAGTGAGGTGCAGGAACTAGGTGAACGTGAGCAGGTGGGAAATTGGGACAGCGCTCCAGACAGAGGGAACAGCATATGCAGAGGCTCTATGGAAGAAAAGCACATGGTGCATTGCAGGAACTGAGGAAGACTGATGAGGTTGCAGAAGAAAAAGCAAGGGAGGGGCCAGGAGGTTTAGGGAATGGTGGGCCCAGTACAGCTGGAAACAGAGCCAAGGGCAGACTATGCCAGTCTTAAAAACTGAACCAAAGGGATGGTCCTTTACATGAAGCCATTAAAGTGTTCTCAGTGCAACATGATTAGATTTATGTTTTAAAATTTTCTCTTTGGCTAAAATGTGAAAAAACAGTTTAGAAGTGGAGGCAGAATCAATAAACATGGACCAGTTAGGAAGGTGGTGCTGTAATCCTTTAGAAAAGACCGTGGTATTTATTATTAGAGTGATGGTGGTGGGAAAATGTAGACAGATTTGAGAGATATTTAATAGATAAAACTTACAGGGCATAAGGCCATGTTGTGCTACAGACTGAATAGGTATGTTCCCCCACCCCCAAACTCATAAGTTGAAACCTATCCCCAGTGTCATGGTATTAGGAGGTGTGGCCTTTGGGGGTGATTAGGTCATAAGGGAAGAACCCTCATGCATAGAATTAGTGTGCTAATGAAAGGAACTTGGAGAAGTCCTTGCCCCTTCCACCATGTGAGAACACATCAAGAAGACAGCCATCTATCAACCAGGAAGTGGGTTCTCACCAGACACTGAATTTGAAGGTGCCTTGATCCTGGACTTCCAGCCTCCAGAACTGTGAGTAGTAAGTGTCTGTTGTTTGTATTACATTACAGCAGCCCGAACAGACTAAGACATGTGTCAAAAGGAAGTTAGAAAAGTATAATGGTTAAAGTATTGGGTTTTAAAGCAAGAAAGGCCTGGGTTTGAGTCCCAGCTTTACCATTAAGTGCCTATGTGATTTTTAGCTAGGAATTTAACCTCTTGTGAATTCAGGTTTACAACCCTGCAATTCAGGATTCTAATAGTATCTCATTCATAGAGCTGTTGTGGGGACTACATGAGCTAATGCCTGAATAGCACTCAGCACTTCAGTGCCTGGCATGTGGTCAATAAATGAAAGATATAATTAGCATCATTATTATGCTTCTAGTTATTATTACTATTAGTCTAGATGTTTCTGAAGTTGGCAAACCATCACTCTCCATTTCACATTGCGATAGCCTAATAGAGCTAGGACACCAGTTCCTGAGAGCAACAAAATACAATCCCAGGGCCATCACAGGCTGAGAGACAGCTGCCAGGACAGCAACCTGACTTCCTCCTCCACCAGGCCCAGGGCCTGTCCTCCTCATCCGTCTTTTCATTCTGTCTCACTTTACAAAGAATCTTCTTCTTATATATCACTGTAGTTGGGCCCCCAAGGTCCCCTGTCTGCATTAGCAAGAGGTACCAAAGATAGCAACAGTTGCAGATTGCCTTCAGCCCAGCTTCATCCCAATGCCTGCATCATGGTGTTCTATACATTTGTAAAATATGAGACATTGTGCCCATATGAAATCAGAGAAAAATCATTTCTTTCCTTTTTTTTTTTTTTTTTTTTTTTTTTTGGAAACGGAGTTTTGCTCTTGTTGCCCAAACTGGAGTGCAATGGCGCAATCTTGGCTCACCACAACCTCTGCCTCCCGGGTTCAAGTGATTCTCCTGCCTCAGCCTCCTGAGTAGCTGGGATTACAGGCATGCGCCACCACACCTGGCTAACTTTTTGTATCTTTTAGTAGAAACAGGGTTTCACCATGTTAGCCAGGCTGGTCTCGAACTCCTGACCTCAGGTGATCTGCCCGCCTTGGCCTCCCAAAGTGCTGGGATTACAGGAGTGAGCCATTGCGCCCAACCCGAATAATCATTTCTACTTCTGTCATTCCTACTTTAAGTATCTGTGTTGATACCATGACAAAACTTGCCGTAAATAAAATATGTTGTGGATTTATCAAAAGCAGCGGCCCCAGGATCTACCAGAAGTGCATCTTTATTCAAATGAACACGTGTGCAACTCAACAAATGGCTCTCTTCTTCCACCTCCCTCCCTTAGTCTTAAATCTCTTCAAAACCAACTTGTACACACAGTGCAGTGAAACTTCAATCAAAGTAGCTCTCTTACTTTTTAAAGGTTAAGGGGCATTTTATCAGTCAGGGTCTTGATGTAGTCAGTAGAGGTCCGGCTTGGTCTTCTAGAAATCTAGGAGCCACTTGTTAGGTAATGGCCTGTAGTGGAATCAATAGTCTGTTGACAAGGGAGAAAGGACAAATGAGGACAGAGGGACTTATTTTCCTGACAAGTAAGTGCCTCAGGAGGATTTGCATTCAAAGTCCTCGGATTCACCCAAATCCTCCAAATGCCCCTGTTCCAGTTCTCATAGCCCACTCTTTACAATAAGAACTTTAGCTTTCATGTAAGAGACTTGGCAAGTCTTTGAATTTATTTTATGCTGTAATTTTGCAACATGCAGAAGCGGACCTTAGGTCTGATTTTTGGCTATATCAACAATGTAGCTACAAGGGTCCTAGAAGTCCTCTAGTTCTTGACCAGGCCTTGATCCAAAAGTGTAAAGTTTCCCAGCTTGCCATTTTCTTTCTATGGTCTCTGGTGCAGTCGGAAGTAGATGACACACCCCGTGGTCCTTCTCATTCTCTTTCCTACTTTCAGACTCTACAGCAGCGGTCAACTTAGTCTCCTCAATTCTTGATTTCAATAGGTCCTTCACTTCCGACAACCACAGGTGTTAATTCAAGGAAGTGTTTGCCACCATGTGCCATGTCTCTTCATAATTCTATTTTGCACTAAAATTAGGCAATTAGGTCATCACTGTAAGCAAATGCAACCAGGTCAGACAACAAGATTCTCATCTTTGAAGCTCTGGAACCAATCTTGGCATGAAATATTGTGTCAGTCCAGATTCATTAAAGAAAAATCAAAGCAACTTAAGGAGTGTTGGAAAGGCTAGAGAAGTGATCATCATCAGGCTGCCTTCAGCTTTCAGGTAAGCACCATTGCGAGTGCAATCCAGAGCTCGGCAAGTTGCTGCTGCCACCCAGAGGTCAAGATACTGCAGCAAACTGCCAACAGCATCACAGCCGCCCTTGCTCAGAGGCTAGGCCTGGTGAGGGAGCTGGGTGTTCAGCCAGCCTCTGTAAAACTACTGCCATTGCTGCTGGAGGGAGAATTTCTCAGTGTCTACATTGCCTTCCAAATCTCATGTGAGAGCACTGGCAGAATGCAAATTTCACCCAAACCCCTCAGGAAAGGGAGCCTGAGAAATGTAATGCCCAAACTTCTAGCTCCAGAGATACAGGAGAGAGCACAGAAAGAGGAGTGAATGCAGGTTGTTTGCCAAGAAACAGTATCCAGTACAAACACAGACTTGGGTGAACTGGTGAATGCAAATGTTTACTGAAATTAACATTTACAGAAATTCTAGGCTGGCCGCGGTGGCTCATGTCTGTCATCCCAGCACTTTGGGAGGCTGAGGTGGGTGGATTACTTGAGTTTAGGAGTTCGAGACCAGGTGGGCCAATGTGGTGAAACCCTGTCTCTACTGAAACTGCAAAAACAAAAATAGCTAAGTATGGTAGCACACGGCTGTAATCTCAGCTACTCAGGAGGCCAAGGCAGGAGAATCGCTTCAATTTATGAAACAGAGGTTGCAGTGAGTCAAGATTGTGCTCTGTACTCCAGCCTGGGCCACAGAGCAAGACTGTCTCAAAAAAAAAAAAAAGAAAAAAAAAAAAGAAAAATGTACAGAAATTCTACTTTAATAAGTTAAATCTTTTAAATCTCTTATAACTCTAACATTAATATTGTTTTAGAATTTTAAAAGTTAAGATTTTAATACTTTTTAAAAAATGAAACATTTTAGCATTGCTGAATAAATTTTAAAATATTAATTCCCCAGTGAAATGTTCTTGTCCCTTTCTCCCCGTGCTTCCTTCAGGAGTTGATCTTCTTAGATCATTGGTCTCTCCTCTGCTTAGCCACCCACTCCCGTGATCATAGTCTTGACCTTGTCATGATGAACAGTAACAATTATTTGTGATGATAATCTCAACTGGAAACACTTCACTCTCTGATCACTGACTCTTTTGTTCCCAGTACTCTCCCTGTTGCATTCCAATTCCAATAACCCCTCAACTGAATAGGACCTCACATCCATTGGCAGGGTCACCGGTGGCCCTTGGGATGCCTTTGTTTGAATTCTTCAAGATTTTTTTTTTTTTTTTTCTGTGAGACAGAGTCTCACTCTGTTACCCAGGCTCTCAGCTCACTGCAGCCTCGACCTCCTGTGCTCAAGCAATCCTCCCACCTCAGCCTCTGAGTAGCTGGGACTTCAGGCGCTTGCCACCATGCCTGGCTGATTTTGTTTTTATTTTTTGTAGAGACAAGGTTTCATTATGTTGCCCAGGCTGGTTTTGAACTTCTGGGCTCAATCAGTCTTCCCACCTTGGCCTCCCAAAATGTTAGGATTACGGGCACGAACCACCATGCCTAGCAGATATTTCAACTCCATCTTTTGGAAACTATTGTAAAAGATCACTTTTGATAAAACAAAATGGTTGAGTGCCATCTTTCAGAAAATTACAATGTGTACCCGAATCTTAAATTCCATTTATGGATGGTGCCCACCTGAAAGATGTTACCTTACGTGCATGTAGTGCATAACCCACATTAACCATATGTGGCTGCTCAGTGACAGTTGATTCTGCAATTTTTTTCATTGTCTATCTCCCCCTTTATGTTCATCCCTTTTAAAATGGTTTAAATTCCACATGTAACCATCCTACTCACCTCTTGAATTTATCCTCAAGCACTGTCCCTCTCGCCTTGTCATACTCACTTGGCTAACACACATCCCTTGTTAAATTCGGCTCTGCCTACTTCGTGCCTGCACCCACACTCCTGAGGATGGCTGGGGGAACACTACCTTATGCTAACTGGTCTTTGCCATTATGGCAAATCACTAAATCAAATGCCCCTGAATGCTCTATTTCTGTAACCAATATACTCTCCCACTTCCCTAAACAAATCTCATACTTTTTCCTATCTTCCCAGATTTCCCCAAATGTTCCCCCATATCTAAATTTTCAGCTATTAACTTTGTTTCCTATTTATTATTTTAAGCAATCAAAGAGAATTTCCACAAGCTGCCACTAGCATATGCATACATGTTGTCAGTGCCTGCATATAATGTTCCAATTTGTCTTCTGTTGCTAGGAATGAACTCTTTAAGCTCCTAGTTAAGGCCACCTCCTCCACTTATATATTCGATCTATCCCTTCCTGTCAACAATGTTTTTCTCTATTCCTAGCATCATGACTTTCTTTTCTCTTTGCTAGTTCATTCCCATCAGCATATAAACATGCTATTCCTCCCATATTAACAAAAACAAACTTTCTTGTTCACCACCTAAACTCCAAATACTACCTCATTTCTCTCCTAAATTTTAAGAAAAATTTCTTGAAAGAGTGGTCTACACTCTGTTGGCAATTTCTCTCTTCCCACTTGCTCCCGAACTCACCACAGGCCAGCTTTCACCCCCAGCATGCCACCTTAGCTAGGTTACCAGCGACTTCTTTGCTAAACCTAATATTCCTATCTCTGTCCCTATCTTGATCTATTAGAAGCATTTAGTTATTTCCTCTTTCCTTCTCAAGTTAGTTTTCTCACTTGGCTTCTGAACCTACCTCTTCCCTCACTTTCTCTCTTCTGGCTGCTTCTTGGTCTCCTTTGCTGCGTCCCTCTTATCTCCTCTAGACTTTGGGGGACCAAGAGCTCCATCTTTGGTGCTTTTCTATTTCCCAGCTGCACTAATTCCTAGGGGATTTTATTCAATTTCATGGTGTTAAATATCATGTATATGCTACGAACTCCCAAATTTAGGTATCTAACCCAGATATCTCTTCTGAACTCCAGACTTCTATATCCAATTGCCTTCCCAGGCAGTTTAAGAGGCATCCCAAATAAAGCTGGTCTAAAACTAAATCTGTGACCTTTTCTTCCAAACTTGCCCCTTTGTTTGGCTTCCTCACATCATTTAATGGTAACTTCCATCCTTTTCAGTTGCTCAAGCCTAAAGTCTTGGCATCATACTTGACAATTCTTTTTTTCTCATTGCTCACCTTCAGTCCATTGGCAAACATGTTGATGCTATTTTTAAAACATATTCAGAGAACGTCCTTGTTCTTAGAAAATAGACTCTAAAATACTTAGCAATTGTAGGGCATGATGTCTCTAACATCCTTTCAAGTAGTTCAGAAAACATAATATAATGAAACATAGAGAAGGATGGTTAAAGAAAGTAAATGGAGCAAAATGTCAGCAAACTGATGAATCTGGTTGGAAGGCATACAGGGAGTTTTGTGTAATACTCTTGAAACTTTTCTGTAGGTTACAAAAAGTCTAATGAATCTAAAATCTATTACTTATCAACTCCACCATTACTACCCTAGACATCATCTCTAGCCTTCAAGCTACCCTTTTTTTCTTTTCTTTTTTTTTTTTTTTTTTTTTAGACAGAGTCTCACTCTGTCGCCCAGGCTGGAGTGCAGTGGTGCGATTTCAGCTCACTGCAACCTCCACTTCCTGGGTTCAAGCAATTCTCTACCTCAGCCTCCCAAGTAGCTGGGATTACAGGCACCTGCCACCATGCCTGGCTAATTTTTTGTATTTTTAGTAGAGACAGGGTTTCACCATCTTTGCCAGGTTGGTCTTGAACTCCTGACCTTGTGATCCACCCTCCTCGGCCTCCCAAACTGCTAGGATTACAGGCGTGAGCGTCCATGCCTGGCTGCCTTCAGGCTACTCTTAACGTAACAGTCACATAAATCTTATTATATCATAAACCAGATGATGTCACTCCTTTGCTCAAAGCCCTCTAATAGCATTCCATATTACTTACAGTGAAGTCCTCTTATGATCTATAAAGCCCTATATGATTTGCCCCATCTCCTCATTAACTACCTAGCCCCATCTTCAACCCTCCCCTTCACTTACTGACCCGCAGCTTGCATGCATTCCTTGATGTTCCTGAAGGTTACTAGGCAAGCTCCCACTGCAGGACCTTTTTCCATGATATTCTCTCTGCGGGCAAATTCAATTCTGAAAGTTGCTCATATTCACATGTCTGGCCTTCTAACTTTTTTCAGGTCTTTCATCAAAGCATTACCCTCTCAGTGAACTCTTTCCTGAATGTCCTGTATAAAATTTTTAAACACCCTCCACTCTTCTTTGAACATTCTACCTTTATGCCATACTTTATTTTTTTCTGCAGCACTTAGCACTAACATTGTATATATATTTTCTTACTTATCTAATTTATTTTGTGTCTGTCCCTAAAATGTAAGTTCCATGAGGGCAGCTATTTCAGTATATTTGTTAACTCTTATGTTCTTAGCATTTAAAACAAGCACATAAAAGATACTCAATTTATGTTTGTTGAATAAATAAATGAATGAACATACCAATCTCACTATGCCTTATGGAATTCTACATACCATCAATTATAAAGTTACGTTATTATCAAACCCATTAGAAACTGATTGCTCAAATCTCTGGGACATCCTGATCTTCAATGGGTCATCAATTAGGATATTCCCATGTTTCATGGTATAAAGTAATAGAAAAATATATTTTTTTCCCTTCAGCTCTTAATATTATCCTTTCTTCTTGGTTCATAATTTTTTAACTACTCTAAAGCACTTCTGTCATTGTACTTTTGGCTCTGTTTGGATATACAGTTCTATGTCTGAAATGGTTTCTGATAAGTAGACAGCTCTGAAATCCCCTGATACATCCACTTCTGAGATGTTGTAGAGCTTTTCATATTCCCCTTGAGTTTGTGTAATTATTTAGGAATATTGGCAACTTTTCTTTGCCTTTATCATATATTAATTAATATCATCTACCTTTTGTCTGCCCTTATTTTTATTTTTTTTCTCAAAGGTTCTTAACATTTTCTGGATCATTTAAAAAGCTTTTTTATAGGCCACTATCAGTCTATCTGACTTGTGCATAATGGCTTTGCTAAATACTATTTAGAACTGAGCTTTTGTTTACAAGATAACTGTGCCAGTAATGACATTAGGTTGTAGCTGAGTTTGCAGTGGGAGAGGATCATGTGGATTACATAATTTCTTAACTGGATTCCTACCAAGAGTGTTCCAGAGTGACTGAATGAACTCACTAGCACACACAGTTTTATCCACCACTTGGAAATACTTCAAGGAGCCTCCGAAAAGGAAAGACGATCTTTACTTGTGAGTTTCTCCTTCCTGGTTTATTTCATTACCCATATCTATTTCCAGCTGGAAAATTTGTGAGAAATCACCAGATGAACATGTATCAGTTCAGATGCATTGTGATGCCAGGAAAAGAAAAGCCAGTGGACACAGGCAAAAATAAAAATAAAGGAGATTTATTAGCTTGCAAAAATCCAAAAGGATAAGTTTCAGGATTCATTCCAGTTTACATCAATGATCTGGTTTCTTTCTATTCTTCTCTTCTGCTGTCCACATGTTGAGTTCATTCTAAGGCTGATCCTTATGTTTGTTGGATATGTACCAGCAATAATTATTCTGGTACATACTTTTGTTTCACCCACTGAGAGAGAAAGTATTTGTGTCTAAAATTCTATGCAAATGTCTTGAATATTGCTCTAATTAGTCTAGCTTAGGTTGTGTGCCTAGTGGCCTCCTCCCAATCACTTTGGTCAAGAAAAATAAAATGTTCTGATTGCCTTTCACACAATCAGACCCATCATTGGCATAACATCTTCCCGAAGCAAATGGCCTACATAGCAAAGTGTAGATACCTGTATTTAGCCCCAAAAGGAAAGGGAAGTCAGAAGTCACAAACGCTAGATGAGGGTAATTTGAGGTGAAGTCCATTTTATTTTGGTTTGTTTTATTCAAAGGGCCAAATTACAAAGTGTGAAGGGGGAATAGTGGAACCATAAGACATAGCCAGGGAACTTGGAGTGAGCAAGAGCAGAGCTGCTACTGATCCCAGGCCCAGAGGAAATCAGGGAGGGAGAGCTTACTGGAATGCAAAGGAAGAGTCCTGTAGAGAATAATATATTGATAGGAGCAATGACCCTGGGAGAACACAGGTAACCTCAGAGGAGCTTAGGGAGGGAACTAGGGAAATTAGCACTCTGATATTCTTGTTTTCTCCTGTTTCTACTGGGATTCCCCATTGTTTAAAACAAACCAGAAGCCTGAGGATGCAGGAGCAGTGTGATGCTGCCCACGCTGGTCATTCTTTCAGGATAGAGCAGAATGGAAAAGGACAGGAACAAATGGGAAGCATTCTGTGCAGTATCTGAATTAAAATGTGGGTACTGCAAAGAAGATAGGAGAGGACAATAAATGCTGGAGAGACAGCCAATCAATGCTGCCTACAGACCAGAAGTGTTTGACTCACTAATCTTACCTAGACGCCTTCAGATAATTATGACACCACTTAGTATTCCAAAAAATAATACAAAACAAAAAGTCTTTTAAGTATAATGTCTATCTATCTATCTATCTATCTATCTATCTATCTATCTATCTATCTAAATATTCTCCTACCTCAGTGGTGAGAAGCATAGACCAACTATTTATCTTAATTAACCATATTGATTGTCATCAGCTATATCAGCAGTTACAGAAAGGATATTAACTAATGATGGGTCATATTGCTCAACTTCTAGGACAGCTTCATGGCTGAAAATGTTCTGCATGTGAAAGATGATCATGTGGATGATAGAGAATTTATATTCTCTCTTTCTTGAAGATCAAATAAGAGAAAAATGAGTTCAATAAGCAGGAAATATTTTGATAAAATAGAGATAGACATTCTTGATAATAGGATACATTAAACCCTAAAAGGTTTTTTTTTTCTCCTGATTATCTTTGAGCACCATTTTGCAATTTCTCTGCCTATGTTCTAAAATCCATCTGGCAACCAACGGGGCCTAAAATGGATATAATTAATTTCGGCTCCCCAAGCACAGAATTGCTATGTGTCCCGGGGTGGTCCCATTGTGACAGTTGCTGTGGTTGTAGGGGCAGTGGACTTCATTCCATCTCCATCCAGAGCTAGCCTTGGGCAATTCAGATGGCCAAGCCATTACACTGCAGAGCAGGGTCCTCAGCTGCCTCCTTCATTCACTTCATGTGTCATGATAGGGACAAAAGCATAAAATGATAGGCTAGACCAGCAAATGCAGGCTCAAAATCCAGGCAGATATGCCGAGTTAGGGTATACAACATTCGTTCAGTCACTCAATATTTATTGAGTACCTACTACATATGGGCCAGGCAATGTTTTTTTGTGCTTTCTAGAGCAGTGCACAGGAGAAAAAAAAAGAAAGAAAGAAAGAAAACTTTGCATTCATAAAGTTTATCTTCTAGTGGAAAATGTAGACAGCAAACAATGTCTATACAAATATATACCATATTGGATAATAATGGCTGCTAGGGAGAAAAAATATAGCAGAGAAGAGACAAAAGATGTGTCAAGTCAATGGCTGAAATTTTAGTGTAATTTCTGAAAATAGTCCTGAAAAAAGTAAATGAGGGTGTCGTAAGGAGGATAGCTGGGGAAAACATTCTGGGGAGAGCAAAGAGCAAGGGTGAAGGCCCTGAGGTTGAAAACTCCTTGTTCTATTTAAGGAATGGGAAGGAAGCTAGAGTAGCCAGAATGGAGTGGGTGAGGGGGAGATGAAGTCATAGAAATGATGGTGGTGGTGAAGCATAAACTGTATAAGCCTGGTAGGTCATTATAGGGAATTTGCCATTATTCCAAGAGAGGTGGGAATCCCCTGGATAGCCCTGAACACAAGAATGACATGAAGTGACTTGTGTTTGCAGGAGATAACTGACTACTGTGTTGAGAATAGATGGATAGATTAAAGTCAGAAGGAGAGAGACCAATTAAGAGTCCATTGCTGCAACACAGTGAGAGAGGATGGTGGCTTGGAAGAGGGTGGTGGTGATGAAGGTGGTGAGAAGTGATCAAATTCTAATATGTTTGGGAACTTGTAAGATTTATTCACAGTCTGGATGTGAATAAAGATAGAAAAATCATCAGGATATTAAGATCAGAGGAATGTTTCCAAAGATTTCTCACGAAAAAATTGGAGTTCTAACAGGTCTGAAATTAAAAGGGCATCATTCTCATAGGGTAAGTTCCAAGTGAAATTCTGGGCCAATCAAAATGTGCAGAATAACAAAGATTCTAAGCCCAGGATAAGATCCAGAGTGAATCAAGGTGATGTAAGAATGGCTGAGAAAGTGATTGGCAATTCTATATCAGATGATCGGCACATCTCCAGGCAAGAAGGCATTAGGCATATCTAAGAACATGCATCATGGTAATTTTGACTGTGGCAAATTTGGAGTATTAGGCAGTAGTTTGGTCATTGTGGAAAAAGACAGCCACTCATTGGTTCAGAGAAGGGGCTAGTTACAGAGAATTAAGGCTAGATCTGGGCTGGCAGCATAACCAATACGCTGCTTAGCTACTGAGCTACAGCCCTACGGTCCTCTTTATATTGCTTTAGCTAATCAAGGTCTGATATTAGAGGCCGGGGCTGGGCTGAAACCTAATGGGAAGTATAGCGGGTTAAATGACAGGAAGCCAGGCAAGCTAAGAGCCAGAAGCAATGCACCTGGAAGTCTTATCTCTCTTGAAGACTCAAATACTAACAGAACGGGAAGGTCAGTAATAATGACAGAGGCATTTTTATCCTTCTGGGGCTCCTACAGCCTCTACTGCTTCGGCTGCTGCCCCAAGGACTTTCTGATGGTGCATCAGTCTGCGTATACTAGAGGTGGCTCCCGGGACTTCTTTAGACTGGGTTCCTGCTACTCCTGACTGTTATTGGGTTAAAGAAAAGAAGTAACTTTCCAGATAGAGATATATAAATTGCAAAAAGCGTGGACGTAAGAAATTATTTGGCATGTGTAGAAATGATGAGGAGTCATATTTTGTTGAAATAGGGGACTGGCAAAAGCTGAATCCAGGAAGAATGGCTTTTAAGACCAGGGTGATTCATCTCTATGTGGAGTCATTAATGATTCGTGAGGAAAGAAGTAACAGCATGGGTGCTGCATTTGAAAAAGCTTTATGCAACCTCAGGGAAAGGATGGATTTGTCTGCTACAGCTGCCAGAGCAAAATACCTGACACTGAGTGGCTGAAACTACAGAAATGTATTGTCTCACAGTTCTGGAGGCTGGAAGCCTGAAACCGAGGAACTACCAGCATTGGTTTCTACGAAGGCCTCTCTCCTTGGCTTGCAGGTGGCTGGTAGCCTTCTCACTGTGTCCTCACATGGCCTTTTCTCTGTGCCTGAGCATCCCTGGTGTCTCTATGTCTCCTCATAAGGACACCAGTCATTTTGGATTCATGTCCCCATCCTTATAACTTCATTTAACCTTCATTACCTTTGCGAAGGTGCTATCTCCAAATATAGTCACATTGAAGGTTAGGACTTCAACACATGAATTTGGGGGGCACACAGTCAATCCAAAACAGAGGGTCATGAAAGCAAAGCCAAGAATATTGTTATCAGTTTACTGCGGGGAGGAAATTAGGATCTGAACTAAGCTGATCATAGTGGAAAGGAAAAGAAGGTGGCTCTGAAAGACTTTTCATAGGTAAAAGCTATAATGACTGAGCAGCTGATTGAATGTAGAAGCCAAGAGAGAGAAATCAATCATAAATCATAAGTATTCAACCTGGGTAGCAAGGAGAAAGATATTGACCTTAAACAAACATGGGTTCTTTTTCTATGTGTATTTGCGTCTTTCACTTTGTCCTTCATTTATTTTCTCTAGATACCACACTTCCACCCTAATTTATTTCTCTATTTCTATCTCCTCCAAATTGCTACTGCAGCAGAAATTCTGACATTCTCCACTTGGTTAATTTTCCTTAAGACAATTCCAGGAAACAAATCCTCCATATAAACAAATCCAACATATCACTTCTACTGTGCCCTGTTCTGTCCCTCTTCCTACGTTCTCAGGCAGTGCAGTTGTTTCTTTTTGATTGCTTTATCTGTTTACTAGTTCTTCTGTTGCTCTTGGTTAATCTTCCTCCCTCCTATTTCTGTTGTCATTTTTTATTCAGTCTCAGCTATTGCCAAAACCATCAAGTCCAAGTTATTACTTGATGATTTACATATAAAGAGATCATTTTAAAGGTAGTTTATTATCAAGGAGGGAAACACAGTACAAATAAAAAGAACCACTTTATAAATGATCTGTTGTACTTTTGGAACTCAATCTCCCGAAGTAGTACTGACTAAAATATGGTAGGTTACACAAACTCAGAAATGAGGGACCCCACATAGAAGATTATGAAAGAGGTGGATTAGACAAATTTATGGACCGTTGTTAAAAAAACAGGTTATAATGTAGACCAATGGAACAGAACAGGGGCCTCAGAAATAACACCACATATCTACAACCATCTGATCATCGACAAACCTGACAAAAACAAGCAATGGGGAAAGGATTCCCTATTTAATAAATGGTGCTGGGGAAACTGGCTAGCCATATGCAGCAAATTGAAACTGGACCCTTTCCTTACACCTTATACAAAAATTAACTCGAGGTGGATTGAAGACTTAAATGTAAAACCCAAAACCATAAAAACCCTAGAAGAAAACCTAGGCAATACCATTCAGGACATAGGCATGGGCAAAGACTTCATGACTAAAACACCAAAAGCAATGGCAAAAAAAGCCAAAATTGACAAATTGGATCTAATCAAACTAAAGAGCTTCTGCACAGCAAAAGAAACTACCAACAGAGTGAACAGGCAACCTACAGAATGGGAGAAGATTTTTGCAATCTACCCATCTGACAAAGGGCTAATATCCAGAATCTACAAAGAACTCAAACAAATTTACAAGAAAAAAAAAAACCCCATCAAAAAGCGGGCAAAGGATATGAACAGACACTTCTCAAAAGAAGACATTTATGAGGCCAACAAGCATATGAAAAAAAGCTCATCATCACTGGTCATTAGAGAAATGCAAATCAAAACCAGAGTGAGATACCATCTCACACCAGTTAGAATGGCGATCATTAAAAAGTCAGGGAACAACGGATGCTGGCGAGGCTGTGGAGAAATAGGAATGCTTTTACACTGTTGGTGGGAGTGTAAATTAGTTCAAACATTGCGGAAGACAATGTGGAGATTCCTCAAGGATCTAGAAACAGAAATACCATTTGACCCAGCAATCCCATTACTGGGTATATACCCAAAGGATTATAAATCATTCTACTATAAAGACACATGCAGGCGTATGTTTATTGCAGCACTATTTACAATAGAAAAGACTTAGAACCAATCCAAATGCCCATCAATGATAGACTGGATAAAGAAAATGTAGCACATATACACCATGTAATATTTTGCAGCCATGAAAAAGAATGAGTTCATGTCCATTGCAGGGACATGGATGAAGCTGGAAACCATCATTCTCAGCAAACTAACACAGGAACAGAAAAGCAAACACCGCATGTTCTCATTCATAAGTGGGAGTTGAACAATAAGAACACATGGACACAGGGAGGGGATCATCACACTTAGGACCCTGTGGGGGGTGTTGGGGCAAAGGGAGGGAGAGCATTAGGACACATACCTAATGCATGCGGGCTTAAAACCTAGATAGGCTGGGCGTGGTGGCTCACACCTGTAATCCCAACACTTTGGGAGGCTGAGGCAGGCGGATCATGAGGTTAGGAGTTCGAGACCAGCCTGACCAACATGGCAAAACACCGTCTCTACTGAAAATACAAAAATTAGCCCAGTGTGGTGGCACACGCCTGTAATCCCAGCTACTCAGGAGGCTGAGGCAGGAGAATTGCTTGAACCCGGGAGGCAGAGGTTGCAGTGAGCGGAGATAGCACCACTGCACTCCAGCTTGGGTGACAGAGCGAGACTCCATCTCAAAAAAAAAAAAAAGAAAAACCTAGATGATGGGTTGATAGGTGCAGCAAACCACCATGGCACACGTATACCTTTATAACAAACCTGCATGTTCTGCACATGTATCCCAGAACTTAAAGTAAAATTAAAAAAAGAAAATAGATTATAATGGAAATTGTATTATTTGAAGATATTTTCCTCTACATTTTCTGACTTATGTGTTAGCAATGCTTTCCAAATGTTATATCTAAATTATCCAAGGAAAACAAAAAATAAAATTAAGAAATGGGCAAGGGACCTGAATAGACATTTTTCAAAAGAAGACATACAAATATATTTAGCCAACAGATATATGAAAAAATGCTCCACACCACTAATCATTACAGAGATGCAAATTACAACCACAATGAGATATTATCTCACACCTGTTGAATAGCTATATCAAAAGGACAAAAGATAACAAGTGTTGCCAAAGATGTGGAGAAGAGGGAACCTATGTACACTGTTGGTGGAGATGTAAATTAGTACAGCCATTATGGAAAAAAGTATGGAGGCTCTTCAAAAACCTAAAAGTAGAATTACCATATTATTCGATAATCCCACTTCTGGGTATTTACCCAAAAGACTTGAAATCTATATGTTTAAGAGATGTCTGCACTCCCATGTTTATTGTAATACCATTCACCATTGTCAAGTTATGGAATCAATCTAAGCATCTATCAACAGATAAACCAATAAACAAAATGTGGTGTATATACACAATAGAATATTAGTTATCCTTCAGAAATGAAGAAATCCTGTCATTTGTGACAACATGGATGGAAGTAGAGAATATTACACTGATTGAAATAAGCCAAACACAGAAAGACAAATACTGCGTGTTCTCACTTATTTGCGAGATCTAAAACAATTGAACTCATAGAAGTACAGAGTAGAATGGTGGTTATCAGAGGCTAGGAGATAATAGTCAAAGGGTAAAAATCTTCAGTTACATAGGAGGGATAGTCTGATATTTTGAAGGTATTTTCCACAGTATGGTGAATATAGTTGATAATTGAGTATTGTACATTTTGACATTGCTAAGAGAGTAAATCTCAAACGTTCTCATCACAAAAATGTTAAATATTTGCAGAGATGGATGTGTTAATTAGCTTGATTTAATCATCTCATATTACATGAAAAATTATAACCTTACTTTTTACCCCATAAACATATATAACTAGAATTTGTCAATATAAAAAATAGGAGTATATTTGGGTTGAAGCACATGTAAGGCTAGTGGAGTGAATGGGCATGAACTGACTATCACATTTTCTTTGCTATAAATTGTATCCTATGATCAGAGGTGATATATGGTATACTATCATGTCTTAGTCTGTTTGGGCTTTTATAACAAACTATTATAAACCAGGAGTCTTACAAACAACAAAAACTTATTTCTCATAGTTCTGGAGGGGAGGAGATCTAAACACCCGTAGATTCAGTGTCTAGTGAGGGCCCCTTTTCTGGTTCATAGATGGCACCTCCTCACTGTGTCCTCACATGATGGTTGGGACAAGGCAGCTCTTGGGGCTCCTTTTATAAGTCACTAATCTCACCCATTAGAGCACTGCTCTCATAATTTAATAACTTCTCAAAGGTCTCACCTCCTAATATGATCACATTGGTGATTAGGTTTCAATATATGAATTTGGAAGGGACAAGAACATTCAGACCATAGCAGATGGTACAGACAATCTTAACATTGATGAATGGAGGAGATACTAATGAAGTTAATGAGTGAGGAGGCAAATCTTGACATAAATTTTGCTTCCATTCCTATATGTATAGATAAATCACTGTCCTCTGTATGATGGAAGAATCCAGTAGGTGGCTGGCTGTATTGAGTCACAGTTAGTTGCTGCTGTTTGCAGACTGGGTACCCAGCAGTTGTAGCAGACAGGTCAGCCTTAGTGACAGGAAGTCCATGTTTTTGAGTTCATGCCTAGGCTGCATCTATGTCACATGGTCACTTTGCACATAGGCCCTATCAGCAGCACAGGGCATGGGAAAAAGACTGACTCACATCCATTGAGAAGTAATCTTGTCTACCTTATTACTGAGAATTTACTCCACCTCGGTGTGCCCTTGGTAAGCATTAGGTGGAAAACAAATACTTTCATACTTTCTTCTTTTTACAAAGCCTCCAACTAACTAACTAAATATATATATATAGTTAGTTATATATATACACACACACATACATATATATACACACATATATAGTTCCCCTCCAAACCACTATATAGTTCTCCTCCAAATTTTCTTATAATCAATTTTCTAATTTTCTTCTTTTCAAGTCCCTCTTCAGGTGACAAACCTGCTAGTTTGTCCAAGAGTCATGGTAGATCAATAGCTTAGGTCCTCTCTTCTTCTACACAAAGTAACACTTGAAAGCCTGCCAGCCGGGAGGACTTTCCATCACTACTATTTTTCCAGAGGCATCTCTGTGTGAGCTTTAGTACATCAGCTGCTCACTTTCAACTGGGCTGGCACAGCAGGAATTCATCTTTGTATGAGACCCAAGATTTTCTTGTAACTTTTCATAGGAAATTCCCCAAGAAGTCCTCGGTTTGGGACAAGGGTGAGGCAGCAAAGTAGTAAACTGACAGTCTGCGCTTCATGCAATGCATTTGCCTTCCAGACACCCTGGGGCCAGCCCTCATGGATACCACTTCCGCTTTACAATGTAATTTTGCTGTGTATACTCAAGTTTATGGTTTCATGGTCAGTTCAAAACATGAAACGCAGGTCACATGGTAACTCATTGTATTAGTTTCCTAGGGCTGCCAGAACAAAGTACAACAAACTGGGAGGCTTAAAACAACAGAACTTTTTTCTCCCATAATCTGGAACCTAGAGGTTCCAAATCAAGGTGTTGGCAGGGCCATACACTCCCTGAAGGCTCTAGAGGTGAATTTGGTCCTTGGCTTTCTCTTGGCTTCCAGTGTCGCTGCCAATCCTTGGTGTTCCTTGACTTGTGGACCCATCACTCCAATCTCTGCCTCTGTTGTCACATGACATTCTACATTCTCCTCGTGTGTCTGGCTTTGTGTCTTCTTCTTTTCTTGTAAGGACACCCATCACAGTGGGTTAAGGGCCCAACATATTCCAGTATCATCTCAGGTAAGTACATCTGCAATGACCCTACTTTCAAGTAAGGTTGTTCTGAGGTTGCAGGAGGGATATGAATTTTAAGGGGACACCATTCAACCCAGTATACCTATGGTCCCATGGTTGGGTGTTCAGACTCCACCAAAGCCAAAAATCCTTCTTTTCTAATGAAGAATGGTGGTTTGGCTGAGCGCGGTGGCTCACGTCTGTAAATCCTAGCCCTCAGGGAGGCTGAGGCAGGTGGATCACTTAAGGCCAGGAGTTCAAGACCAGCCTGGCCAACATGGTGAAACCCCCTCTCTACTAAACATACAAAAAATTAGCCAGGCGTGGTGGCACTCACCTGTAAACCCAGCTACTCTGGAGGCTGAGGCGCCAGAATCACTTTAACCCAAGAGGTGGAGGTTGAAGTGAGCCGAGATTGTACCACTGCACTCCAGCTGGGTGACAGAGCGAGACTCTACGAAAAAAAAAAAAAAAGGATGGTGGTTTGCAGAAGAGGGCAAGACGACCTTGCTCCCCAAATCCCAAGGGTCTGCACTATTATTCTTTTAATGGGACTATTCAGAGGCTTTATACATCTGTCTGCCCCAGAGACTTCTGCTACCTGCTGCATCATAAGGCCCAAGGATCAGGATGGCTGCCAGAGCCCGGACCTGCTGCAGAGCCTTTTCTTCCTCTGAGCCCTATTCAAAACTAGTAGCTTTATCAATTACAGTAAATGGACTAGAACAACTTGATCAAAGCTGGTATTGTTACCTCCAAAATCCCAGGAAGCTCAACACATATCACACTTCTTGTTCCACAGTGAGCTGTGCAAGGCACAGCAACAATCCTGTTACTCTAGAAGGGATATTACCATGTTTCATATCACTGGGCCCCTAGCAATGTAACAAGAGAGTTAGGCTGCTGAACTTACAGAACATTTATTTTTTATCTGAGTATGTAATGTTTTTATTTATGGATGTAATAACTTAAATCACTCTTAGAATATTAATCAGGCTTCCTCTATTGGTTTCCTCTAAGAACAATTTTGTTTGTTTATTAATGTATGTCTGTCTTTCCCCTTTAAACAGCCAATTATTCTCATACAGCTGCCAATTCTTGAGTATCTGTTTACACTTAAGAAAGAGGACAGGAGAAGGGTGTGGGTTTTCTTTCTATGATACATAAATGTCTTTATTCTTTTTCTCTTTTTGCTAATTAAGAATTTCTAATTAAGTCCTGTGTGGGGAAGGGGTGGGCTGTGTGTTATTCAATAGGCATCACTTTTGTTGAGTGATTATCTAGTTGCAGATTAGCAGATTGAAGAGAACTTTCCTCTTGGGCATCAACATTGACAATAGAAGCCTTAGTCTCCTCCAGAAAGCTCATTAAAATTATTTAGGAGGAGTTCTAGGATTTGCTTCTCCCCATCCCACCCTCCTTAAATCTTAGGCAAGCTGAGACAGTTAATCGTCTTAGTTAGGGCACCTATATTGGCACAATCAGGTGGGGAAAAGGTATAGGAGTACCACCTGGAGTATTTGTTGTGTATACAGGTCTTCAATTAACTTCTTTTCAGCATTACTTCTCATTCCCACTCTGCTTATCTTCCTGACTTTGAGGTAGGGTTCCTGGTTTGCTCTATAGAAACCAAGTTGGGTATTCGTGACTGTGGCTTTCTTAGCTGGTTTCATCCTTACACGTGCGTGCGCACACATACACACACACACAATTCCTAAAGTCTCCCGGAAATCTGTTGTAGTCTCTCCCCTTCTCAAGGTATTAATTCCTAATATATGTCTCATTTTGTGGTTATTCCTTTTTTGTGTTTCTATTCTTTGATTTCACTGTGATGTCAGAAAGGATGGGGGCTCACGAATATGCTCTCTTGAAGCAGGTATTTCTTTTCCTTTTTATTAACAAGATTCTATTTGTGGCTTTCTACATTTTTATAATAAAACATTTTTAAACAAATATAGAAGTAGAGAGAACTCCCATATGCCCATTATCTAATTTTAACAATCTTCAAGACTTTGCTATATTTGTTTCATCCATACTTAAAAGTTTTTTCATTTGATAAATCATTTTTAGGCAAATTGTAGACATCAAGTTATTTCACCCTTACACAGATCAGTATGCATCTCTAAAAATGACATTTTCTTATATAACTGCAGTACTATTATCAGTAACAAAATTAGCAATAGCATTTTGATGCATCTAATATTCAATCTATAATTAAATATTCATCATTGTTCGAAAATGCTTTTTACAGTGATTTTAACGTGGGATCAAACATGGTTGAATTATGCATTTGGTTGTTAAATCTCTTTAGTATAGAGCAGTTGTCCTTTTCCCTCTTATTTTTCCTGCCATTGATTTCTTACTGAAACTGGATCAATTGTCTTGCATAATGTCTGAAGGCATCAGTCAGCGCTCTCCAGAGAAACTGAACCAATAATCAATCAGCAGGGTCTTACTTTCACCCACTCTGTGACTGTCAACCTTTTAACTGGAAGGTTTAGAGCTTTACTGTCCAATACAGTAGCTATTAGCTACTTGAAATGTGCTTAGTCCAAATTGCTATATACTTGTAAAAATACATACTGGATTTCAAAGATGTTCCAAAAGAAAGAATGCAATATTTTTCATTAATAATTTTTAGATTGATTGCATGTTTAAACAATATCTGGATATATCAGCATCTTTTTATTTGTTTAATGTGGCTAAAATTTTTTAAATGGTAAAATGACTTACTATATTCCTATTAGCAGTACTATTTTATAGCATTAACTCTTAATGCAATTACTTATATAGTTTCACTGACGTCTACTATTTTGTTATTTGTTTTCTACTTGTTCCCCTCTGTTTTTAAATTCTCAGTTCAGTATTTTTCATAGTCCTCAGGTAGGCTTTTCTTTGGTGCTTTGGGGAGTGGATTTTCCAAGAGTTTTTAGTTGTAACTAGCAGAAAGGATGCGCTGCAGTGGACTTACATGCCCTTAAGAGAACTGAAACTAGTCTAATTACATTTGAAAGTAAGAATACTGCTAGTTCTACTTTTACTTATTTTAATTTACTGAGATTGTTATTGTGGTTTAATGTAAGGTCAATTGCCTTTAATGTTCCATAGGAGTTTAAAAAGTAAGGTGATTCTCTATTTTTAAGGTCTAGTTTTTGATGTGCATAGGAATTAGATTTATAATATTGATTTTTTTTTTACATATGGCTGGTGGCAGAAACTGCCCTTCAAACCTATTTCCTCTTATTTTTGAGCACTCAACAAGAAGCCTCATTTGCAATGAAATAAGGACTATGTGATTGAGTTTGGACCAATGGAATATAGGCAAAAAATGATGTACCCCACTTCCTGGCCTGGACCCTAGAACCTCCTATACAACCATCCATGATCTCTTTCCCCTTTGCCAGTTGAGTGAAGGTGACAAGGTTCCAGATGATGGTTGGACAACATGATGATAGAGCATGCATCCCTGAATGACTGCATGAGCAGTCTTCCTGTCCCCACTAATGTGCATTGGGCAGCAATTAGAGTGATCAATAAGCTGAGCTTTGGAGGTAGTTAGTAAAATAGCTGGAGTTTCTTACCCTAGCTAACATAGAACTCTACTATCCTATTGATATGGTTTGGTTATGTGACCCGACTGAAATCTCAAGTGAAATTTTAATCCCCATGTATCAAGGGAGTGACCTAGTAAGAGGTGATTGGATTATAGGGGAAGATTTTCTCATGCTGTTCTTGTAAATTGTCAGTTTCCCCTGCATTCTCTCTCTCTCCTGCCACCATGTAAGACATGCCTTGCTTCCCCTTCGCATTCTGGCGTGATTGTAAGTTTCCTGAGGCCTCCCCAGATATGAAGAACAGTGAGTCAATTAGACCTCTTTTCTTTATAAACTACCCAGTCTCAGGGAGTATCTTTATAGCACTTTGAAAATGGATTAATACACCTATGTAATGGGTTGAATGGTGACCCTCCCTTCTCCATCCACTACAAAAACATGTCCACCTGGAATCTGTGAATGTAACCTGATTTGGGAGAGAAAAAAAAAGGTTTTATTCAGATGTAATTAAGTTCAGGATCTTGAAATGAGGGCATCCTGGATTATTGAGGTGGGCTCTAAATCCAACCACAAGTGTCCCTCTAAGAAGGGGAGAAAACATGGAACCACAGAGAAAAAGGTGATTAAGGAAGGAGGCAGAGGTCAAAGTAATGTAACTACAAGGAATGCCAAGGCTCTTTATTTACACTTCAAACCTACTATTCTGTACTCAGATTTGTGATCTGCAGCCTCTTAGGTGACACAGGAGCATTGTATCCCTGATAGTACTATATTTTTGTTGTTGCTTATATATGAGGTAACTATATGTGAGGAAAGTGCAGTAGTTACTTTTTGAATTCAGCATATTAAAAGAACAAAGGAGAAAAATGAGATCTTCAAAATATTTTTGAGGCTGGATCGTACTGATCTAGTTGACTTTCTAGTGGTGTTTTGAAGAAGACGTTTTATTGTTTTTTAAAAGGTTCTTTAACATTATTTGAAATAGTTAATATAAATATTAACTCTTTAACCCACTTTTCTCTAAACTCTAAATAGTTTATTTAGTTAGTTGACTAAAATTTAGATTCATTTGTGGCTTACACTGAATGAGGTTGAGATGCCCGAATGCCCCTGACATAAGAGGTCCTATCACTAAGGCATTGAGAAATACCTGGTGAGGTGAGTAGCAGCATCCTTGAAAAGCTCTGTGTTGGCTGTCCTTTGACACCTGGATATGATGGTGAGAGGTGGGCTCATTGATTTTTCTCAGGATAATGGTGTGACATAATGGTGTGGCAGAGGTTATGGCAGCTCCTAATCACCAAAGACAAGGTGAGTACACTTACCTTAGTGGATAAGAGGTTGAAAATATCAGCATATTTTGTCCTGAAGGAATCTTTGGTGGGGGCTATTTATTTGATCACAGTATCCCTAGGGTTGAAATAGATTGATAGCCTACTTAAATGTTCTTGATCCAAATAACAGAAAAATATGTCTAAGTTTGGATTCCAAATAGAAGAATTACTTTACTTACAGCCTCTTAAGAAGGGAAGATGAAATTCTTTCGAGGAAGGACACTGGAGAATTAACACAAGATTATACTGTAGATCTTTCCAAGACATTTTCTAGAGTCATGTGTGCAGAGGAAAAAGGATATATTTGGACTTTATACGGACTGTTGGACACTAGCTCCAAGTTGATGTAAATGCCGAAGGATTCAAAATGCTGTTTTGTTTCATCACTCAACAGGAGGTCTATAGTGGACAGAAAATGAATGGAGTTTTGTCCCAAATTTGAAGTACAGTCATTCATTAGTCCATCTGTGGTTAGTTCTCCATTTCTGGAATGTGTAACTGGAAAAGACATATGCAGCAACTTATAGAATCCCACTTTGGCTCTCTGACCTATGGAAGAAGGACCTTTATGGTAGGAAGGATCAAGCAGAAGCTACTGAAACTTTCTCTTCTTCAAAATAGTAAGCCCAGGAATTGCTTTGGATTGTGCCTTCAGACTTGAGAAATACAAGCGTGCTGAAACTTAGCACATTCCCATTTATTTTTTCAGAGATCTTGGTACTATGCCCATGCGGACCCTCCACCAAGCTTGGAGGTACCAGCACCAGCCAAGCAGGGCTCTTTACTCAGGGTTTGAGTTTTAGCTCTATGGAGCTGTTCTTTGAAACTTATAAGTTTTATAACTCCAATCTCTTTCCTTTGTTTCTTCAGCTTTAGGAGTGGTAGCTGCTTCCTGAAGTTGCACTCTCTGTGATTCCTTGGTGTTGGTGTTCCTTTTGGCCTTTCAGTTCTTTAATACTGTAATAAAGGGCCTGACTCGATATATTTTGATGTTTGTCACCTTTCTTTCTTTCCTTTCTGCTCACCTGTGGGCAAGCTGATGAGAAACCCTGGGTGTTCCCTCCTTTAGTTCTAGAGGGAAGTTCAAACTATAGAAACTCTGCCCACATCAGAATTCTCACCTTGGCCCCGCCCCACCCTCTAAATATCACAAAAACATCTATTTGTCTTCTTTCTCTGTTTTCTAAAGACTTTTTGGACCTTTCTGGTAAGTTTGCCCTGCTGTTCCTAGAAAACCTCATGATGTGATGATAAACTTTTCTATACTGTCTTGGTGTGTGTGAGGCATCATCAGTCTTGACATCTAAACAGAATTTTGGTTGGGGGTCCCTCCTGTTTCTGAGAAATAACCACAACAAATACCTAGTTAAGAATTCTTTTTTTTTTTTTTTTTTTTTTGAGACGGAGTCTCGCTCTGTCACCCAGGCTGGAGTGCAGTGGCGCAATCTCGGCTCACTGCAAGCCCCGCCTCCCGGGTTCAGGCCATTCTCCTGCCTCAGCCTCCCGAATAGCTGGGACTACAGGCACCCGCCACCACGCCCGGCTAATTTTTTGTATTTTTAGTAGAGACGGGGTTTCACTGTGTTAGCCAGGATGGTCTCAATCTCCTGACGTCGTGATCTGCCCGCCTCTGCCTCCCAAAGTGCTGAGATTACAGGTGTGAGCCACTGCACCCGGCCAAGAATTCTTTATATTAAATTATCTCTGTTAAAATAACTGTGGGTTCCTCCCTCTTGACTGGATGCAAACTGATACAGTAGGTGAATTAAAGACTTCCATTCCTAATGTGTTTCTATTTTCTTTTTATTTCCTGTGGTTTACATTTTGCTTAATGAGTTTTGATGTGATATTAGTTGATAAACATCCCATAGCTGTCATAATTTCATTGTGTATTTCTCACTCTATAGTTATAAGATACTTTTCTGTTTTGTTTAATGCTTTTTTTTTTTTTACTTTAATTTACCCTGTCTGATACCAAGAGTGTGAATTTGTTATTTTTGTTGTTAATATTTGCTTGGTACTTTTTTGCTTATTTAAAAATACTTCAAACTTTCAGAGTTATTCTATTTTAAATGTATCTCTTGTATACAACAGACTCAAATTTTGTTTTGAGAGTCAATCTGAAATTTCTTTTTATTAATAGATAAGTTTAGACTATTTGCATTTCTTCATATAAAAGATGTAGTTCATCTTTATTCTATCATGATAATTTGTTAATCTTGCTTGTTTGTGTGTATGTCTTTATTATTTCCTTCCTTCTGCTAAATTTGGGCGTAGTTCTTCTTTTTCTAATTCCTTGAGGTGTAAAGTTAGGTCACTTAGTTCAAATTTTTCTTCTTTTTTATTATAGGTGTTTATGGCTATATATTTCCCTCTTAGTGTTACTTTTGCTGCATCCCTTAAATTTTGATGTGTTGTGTTTCCATTTTCATTTGTCTCAAGGTATTTTTAAAATTCCCTTTTGATTTTGTCTTTGATTCAATTTCCACATATTCGTGTTGTTTATTTTGTATGTATTTGTGAATATGCTGATTTTCTTACTGTTGTCGATTTCCAGTTTTATTCCATTGTGGTTGGAAAAGTTATGTAGCATGATGTCAATCTTCTTAAATTTGTTGAGGCTTGTTTTGTAATTTAACATTATATATCCTGGAGAATGTTCCATGTGCACCTTTTCATCCTTTTACTTTCATTCTATGTGTTTCATTAAATCTGTAGTGAGTCTTTAGTAAACAGCACTTTACTGGATCCTGTATTTTAAATCCATTCAGCCATTCCATGCCTTTTGATTGGGGAGTTTAATACCTTTACATTTTAAGTAATTATTGATGAGTGAGGGCTTACTATTGCTAGTTCATTAATTGTTTTCTGTGTGTTTTGCATTTGTGTTGTTTCTCTCTTTCTCTCTTGCTTTTTTCCTTTATTATTTGATATTTTTTGGGTGAGTGATTTAATTCTTTTCTCTTTGTACTTTGTGTATCTATTATAGGTATTTTTTCCTTTGTGATTACTTCAAGGCTTACATAAAATATCTTATAGTTATAACCATCTATTTTAAATTGATGACAACTTAACTTGAATCACATACAAAACTCTACACTTTTATTGCCCACCTTCATACTTTGTATTTTTGTGGCCAGAGTTAATTTCTTTTTATATTGTGTCCATTAACAAGTATTTATCTTTTAGCTTTTATATTAGGGTTAGAATAACTTATGTACCACCACGACAGTGTTACCTTATTCTGTATTTGTCCATGTGTTTATCTTTACCAGTGAAATTTATGCTTTTGTATGTTATGTTCCTTGCAGAGTGTTTTTGTTCCAATTTAAAGAACTCCTTCACGTATTTTTTGTAATATAAGTCTCCTCTGGCTTGCCATAGATATATATGTATTTTTTTTTTTTTTTTTTTGCTGAGAGATCCATTGATAGTCTTATAGTGATTTCCTTATATGTGATGAGTTGTTTTTCTCTTACTGCTTTTAAAGTTCTCTTTTTCCTTGATTTTTATTATAATGATTTGATTATAATGTCTTGGAAGAGTCTTCTTTAGGCTAATCCTCTTTGGAAATGTTGAGCTTCATAAATCTAGATGTCTATTTTCTTCCCCAGATTTGGAACCTTTTTGGTCATTATGTCTTCAAATAACCTTCTTTCCCTATTTTCTCTCTCTTCTCCTTCTGGGTATCCTGTAGGCATAAGTTAGTTTGCTTGCTTGTGTCCCATAAGTACTGTAGGGTTTCTTCACTCTTTTTCATTATTTTTTTTCTCCTCAGACTTGATAATTTCAAACGATCTGTCTTTGAGTTCACTTATTCTTTTTTCTGTTTGATTGGGTCAACCATTGAAGCTCTTTATTTTTTAAACTCCTTTCATTGAATTTTTAAACTCCACAACTTGTTTAGTTCTTTTTTATGATTTCTATCTATTTGTTGGACCTCTCTTTTTTTCATGTATTGTTTTCTTGATTTTGTTGAGTTGTCTATCTGTATTCTCTTGTAACTCACTAAGCCTCTTTAAAACAATTATTTTGAAGGCTAGGTGTGGTGGCTCACTCCTGCAATCCCAACATTTTGGGAGGCCAAGGTGGGTGGATCGCTTGAGCTCAGGAGTTCAAGACCAGCCTGGGCAACATGGTGAAACCCCATCTCTACCAAAACACACCAAAATTAGCTGGGCATGGTGGTGCATGCCTGTAGTTCCAGCTACTCAGGAAGCTGAGGTGGGAGGACCACTTGAGCCTGAGAGGCAGAGGTTGCAGTGAGCTGAGATTGTGCCACTGCACTCCAACCTGGGTGACAGAGTGAGAACCCACCTCAGAAAAAGAAAGAAAAACTATTCTGAATTCTTCATTTTGCAATTCATAGATCTCCATTTCTTTGATGTTGGTTACTGGAAATTTACTATGCTCTTTTGGAGATGTTATATTTTCCTGATTTTTCTTGTTATTCAAAGGCTTGTCTGTGTATTTGATGGAACACTCACCTTTTCCAGACTTTATGAACTGACTTCTATGAGGAAAGATCTTCACCTGCTGGTGAGTACAAGGATGCTAGGTGGGTGGGATACACAAATTTTGGGGACATGTTTGGGCACCAGTTTCAGGGATCCATAGGGACACTGGTTCTGGGGGCACACAGTAGTGATGGATCTGATTTGGGGTGCATTGACATTTGGTTCAAAGGATATGGGCAGCATCAGACCCAGGGTGGATGGCATCAGATTTGGGGGATGGTTGTGCATGTGATGGTGCCAGGGCAGGAGGGCAGGGCACAATGGCATGAACTCCATGTAGCTCAATTAGCTGAGATCTGCATTGGCAAAGACTGTGGGGATTTTCTGTGGTGAAGGCTGTGGGTATCTGTGGCAGTGGTAAGGACCACGGTATCTTTCTATCCTCCTTTTTCACCAGGGGATGAAGTGGCAACCAAGAAGATTTCTCTTGATGCTGAGCTATGCAGGCCTGAGATATGAGGTTACACAAGTAAAATGCTTCCTACTCTTTTCTATGAGGCGATCCTCAGTTTTTGTGCCCCACGGGCTTGGTACAGCTTCTTTATTAGACTCTGGAGCTCTCCCAGAGTTATTTTTGGCCTACGAATAGTGGTTAAGTTACTCTTTTTGTAGAAAGACAAGGGCTGAGATTGCCTACTCCACTATCTTGCTGATGTTACATCTACCTAACTCTATTTAGTATTTCCATAGTCTCTATATGTTTAGACAGTATCTATTGACTCTTAGATATGAGCAATGCAGATTTAGTGTATTTTTTCTTCTTTTCCTCCTATTATCTAGCCTACTTACAGCAATATCATATTATTTTTCTTACTGCTTATCCTTATATATTTAATATATTTAAACTTAAATTACTTGGTTTATTAACTCTTATTTAAAGTTTGACAGAGGCTGCTCATCAAATTTGGTAATATTTATGGATTCATATTATAACTGATAACTTTTCAAAGGATTCCTGGAAATATCAATGGAGAGGAAAATTATGGCACAGTCAGGAATTTTTGCTCATTAGAGATGGTACACCTTCAAGATATAGAATATTACTCTTAATGAATCAAGGGTAGATATAGCATTAACAAAAATCAGGACGTCTGGATTACAAATTGATTTGCCTGTAAAAATATATACTTTTGATCTACTTAGTTGAATCTTTTTTCAAATCTGTAAAAAATTTTTTATTATTAATAATAACATTAATAATGCATGCCTGGTTTTCTGGATTCACCACAAAAATAGAACTTCCCTTTGCAGAGAAGGGGAAAACCATTCTTTCTGTTTTTAGTATGTCAGAACAATGATACGTCACTGACTTCATTTCTTATCCAGTTCCATCATTTTATAGTGAGTAAAATTTCTCCTAAATTATGGATGTTGTTTGAGTTTCATTCCCACAATTTTGACTGGTTTTGGTGCTCTAATGTATTTTAGTGTTAAGTTTGGAAGAAATGCAACAAATACTGCTTGAGTATTTGGCCATTTTCTACATAGTACACAAGAACTTTAGTGCATTTATTTTTTACAAACTGCCTATTCAACCTATCTCTATTGGGAACTATAATGTATTTTTTACTTCCATAAAGAGAAGAGCAAACTTTTACAGTTTTTATTATGTCTCCCTTTTTTTTAGAGTTTTAACTCTAATCAACCACAACATCAACTGAAATTAAACACAAATCCTTATTATTCAACCACTTTTAGATGTCTAGGGTAATAATACTTTTCTGCTTGAATAGATAATAGGTTTCTTCCACATTTTAATGAATATGACTGACTCACTCATGATTTTAGATTATTATTGCTATATTCATATTAAGGATAACTCAGTTGACTTCAATAGTTGAATATTTAGCTGGTTCCATTAAAAAAACTGACGAAATAACTGAAATATTTTTATTTTGAGTTTAAAATGGAAAACAAAACCTACTTTGCGTAACTCATTAAAGCTAAAATTTTGAATTGCCTTTCAAGAAAAATAAAAAACACTTGAATATTTTTATGATACAATACATACATATTGAGGCTAAAGTTTCAAATGTAAAAACAACTAATTTTTATAGGACAATTGTATTAATACTTTATATTCATAAATTTTGCCATTGTTGAATCTTCTACATTGTTCAAAATAAGAAAAGGATAAAGAGAGCAAGTAGACCAAAGAGATGTCTTGCTATGGGCCTTCAGATTTGAGATTTTTATAACATTGCACTTTTTAGCTACCTACTTATCAATAAAATCCTGTAAATCTGATAATACTTATACTGCCTGGTGATCATAATATACATAGCATGCCTGATGCAAACAACTAAAATAAAAAGTGTTATTTGCAATTGTAATAGAGGTGTCATAGGAGTCTTTAGGTTTACCTTTTGGCCTTAGCAATTATAACAGCAGAGATAGGAGGTTATGTATTGCCATCTTCTGGTGAGTTTCATTAACTCCTTGCAGTACTTAATCAGATGGTGGATAAGGTTTTACAATAGGCTCTTTACATGACTGATTTTTCCAAACAAATGCCTTTATCAGTAAGAATATATGTGTTTATTAAACTAACAATATTAACAGTGATTGAAATAAAATTACCTGTTTTTAGACACAGATGGTTAAGTTTCAAAAGGCTGGGATTGTGATAGTTTTGGTCATCATTGCATCCTCAGTATTTGATACTTTTATGCCAAATATGGGGATTCAATACACACATGTTGGGTTATATTAATAGGTCTCAATTTTATCTTTATTTGATCTTGACTTTACTTCCCCAGATCAAATGGAAATTTATTGCTGAGTCTGAGAACTCTGGACTGTTTCAAAATTTTCTGCCCAAATTTTTCACTCTGCTTCTTGTTTCATCCAAATTCTGGATGTTAAAAAGCCCCAGTCTTATATAAAAGGGATCATTTGCTTTCCTTTCCAAACACCTTATCTCTTCCAGTGTCCAGGTTAAATTCAAGCAGCTGGTTTCCCCATGGAATATACAGGCAATGCCTGAGATCCCTCCCTAGCTCTGCAGCTTTATCACATTGACTCCTTAATTCTCCATTATGGAAGCTTTGGCCACAGTGACATGTGACTCTTCTGTTCTCCATTACTGTGTTATCCTTCATATATGCCCCTCCTGGCAATTGAGCCACATGACTTTACAGGAGTGCCTTTTTGTGATGAAACTTCTCAGAGAGTGCACATTTTGGTCGTCAAAGCCAAACTTCTTACCATGAACAATATATACTAAATCTGGAGGGATTAAATATCTAATTCATCCTACTCATTTTATGTATTAAAAACAGTGGCACATCAGTTTAGAAGGACATGCATAAGGTTAAAAACACACCAGAAGTAGATGTTCTGCAGCAGTTTTGCCTTCTTTTTTTCTCTTTAATCTTTTAGATTTATATGCTTCTCTAGCACAGGAAAAATAATTTTATAGAAAAGCTGTTTCCTCACAGTCTTGTAGTAAGAAATCATTTTCCCTTCCCTATTTGATTGTGTCATTATGTTTTCACATATCTTTCTGGTATATTTCCAGGAGGAACTGTATCTGAGATTATTTCTTCCTTTCTATTCTTGCATATTTGCGTCCTTCTTTATTATCTCTGTCTTTTCCGCTTCATACCATTTAAAATTCTCATTATCCTCTTCCTGACTCACTGATTCCTTTGTGGTTATATATTTTCCTATCCTTGCTTGGTCATTTCCTCACTATTCTGTGATTACTATGGTCACAAACATTTTTGGTGTGATACTATGAAAATGAACTGAGCTTATATGTTTTCTAGAAAATAAAGATTCGCCTTTTATGCAAAAGTATGACTTGTGTCTGTGACCACCGACAGCTTTACTGTCTTCTCCTTTGTTAATTAATAAAAACAATAACAACCGTAAGTTAATGCCAACTATGTGTCAGGCACCATAGGAAGCACCTTTACTTACGTTATTTCTAATATTTATAAACTTCTTATGAGGCAAGCATTTTGCTACCTCATTTTGCAAATGAAGGAACAAAAGCTTAGAAACGAAAAGTAGTATGTCCAAGGTCAGTCAGCAGAGTTAAGATTAGAATCTAGACTGATGTGAGTCTGAATTTTGTGTTCTTCTCAGGAGGTTACAGAGCCTTTCAATACTATAGAAGAATATTTCTACTATGTCATTGCTATTTTACAGAATATGGATAACCTCAAATACGTAATACATAATTTCATGGGTAACTTAAAAAAATCTGGTGATTATAAAACCACACTGTCCAGCAGAGTTTTCTGTGCTGATGGAAATCTGTATCTATGATGTCCATATGGCAGCTGCTAGTTACAAGTGAATGAAAGCTTGCTAGCTACAAGCATATGAAGCATGACTAGCATTACTGAAAAACTGAATTTTAATTTAATTTAGTCTTAATTAACTTAAATTTAAATGGACAAATGTGGCCACCGTATTGGATAATGTGGTTACAGAATAAACAAGCTTTCTTGTGATTGTTTTATAATTATTCCAGTATTATAGCATCACCTGCCCACTTTTAGGTCTTCTGTTCCGCTCAGCCACTTTGAAACCATTGTTAGAAGGACAGAAAAAATGAATTCTTGACTGTATCCATAGTAATGAGTGTTAATGGCAATCACTTTGAAATGTCAATTTCTAAGAGCAATATTATGGCATCACAATGTGTCTTTGTTCGTGTCTAGCTTCTTTTCACTTAATGTGAAAAAGGTAACATTTTTGTCTTTAATTGAGACAATTAGCATCAACGTGTAATGTAAAGGGTTTCCTTTAACACCACTACTTCACAGCTTATTTTCCTTGTTGCAGAGCATCATTTCTTTCTGTCTGTATGTTCCGTAGTTATATGGTGCAAAGAGGCTGAGGTTATACCTTCTACACCCTGGGTTATTATCTCCATGTCAAAAATTACATGTTAACATGTACAGATGCTCTTGGACTTACTCCAATAAACCTATCATAAGTTGAAAATATTGGCCGGGCGCGGTGGCTCACGCCTGTAATCCCAGCATTTTGGGAGGCCGAGGCGGGTGGATCACAAGGTCAGGAGATCGAGTCCATCCTGACTAACACGGTGAAACCCCGTCTCTACTAAAAATACAGGCGTGAGCGACCACGCTCGGCCCACAAAATACATTTTTTAACAGCTAAAACATACAATAAAATCTGTTTGAAATAAAATTTAGGCCAGGCGCGGTGGCTCACCCCTGTAATCCCAGCACTTTGGGAGGCCGAGGCGGGCGGATCACGAGGTCAGGAGATCGAGACCATCCTGGCTAACATGGTGAAACCCCGCCTCTACTAAAAATACAAAAAAAATTAGCCAGGCGTGGTGGCGGGCGCCTGTAGTCCCAGCTACTCGGGAGGCTGAGGCAGGAGAATGGTGTGAACCCGGGAGGCAGCGCTTGCAGTGAGCCGAGATGGCGCCACTGCACTCCAGCCTGGGCGACAGAGAGAGACTCCGTCTCAAAAAATAAAAAAAGAGATAAAATTTAAAGTTATGTAAAAATATAGACCCACACAATACATCTCTATCTTATTGTAAAGTGTCCCTTATTTGATTCTTTTCTATTATAAAATTAGTCATTATGTTACAAAAACAATCCTCTAAAAGCTCCTTTAAATCATGAACTCCCAAGTGTTATTAAAAGATTACCATTATTTTTAAGGAAGCATATCTATTGCCTGTATGATACACCTAAAATTAGTTTGATGAGGGTTAATTCAGGTTATAATAATAAACCAGAGTTGTTTCAAGCAATAGTTTGCACTTCAGAGTGTTTAACACAATCTCAGTCAGGAGATGAAAAGTATTTGGAAATTGAGAACTTTGGATTTATGGGGATTCATTACCCACTAATGTAAACTGTGTGTGATAAAAAAAAAAAAAAACTCCCAGTGGAATACAATTCCACTGATTACACACACACTTTCAAGGATATTTCTCTACTGTGTCCTTCCCTGGAATTCCTCTCATAAGGGTGTGAACCAAGTAAGAGGAAATGAGTCTTTAATATGCTTAAAAACAACTACTTCAGCACTGACTTGCATTTTGCTTTCAAAATTTCAATGACCAGTAAGAGACAGAGAAGAGACTGATGGAAGCAAAAGTCAGAGGAAAAAAAATTCATTATTATATTTACTATGGTACCTTTCCAAAGCTCAGACAGCATTTTTATTGATGACAAAAAAGTACATTCTGTAGACAACACTATTGGGAACATTTTGTATCTGGATGATTTATCTGAGCCAGTTAGACATATGCTTCTACATGTCATCAATTCCCCTGGAACAAATTGGTATAATAAAGACATATTTTTTCTTCCTATGGGAAAACACAAACTATCTTCTTTATTGTTTACCTACATTTTTTCAAGGTAAAATTATTGTAAATTATTCAAAAGCATTAAATCATGCTACTATTCCCATGTAAAAATTAATAATTTATGTTCAAATGTAATATTTACTGAAAAAATTTTCTACCGTTGTTTTACTGTTTCCTTTTTCTGTTTCTACTAGTCATTTAATTTTCGGTGCTATTGCATAAATATAATTTCTACAAAAATACTGATTGAGACATTTAATAAACCCATTTTGTCTCTGTTAAAGTCCACTACCATTGTTTCATTTTAAATAACTATCTTCTCATATTAATAGCCTGACATTTAAAAAATACACAAGAACTCACTATAATTAGATAATAATTACCATAAAATTAGGTCAAAATAATAGCTAGAATAGCTTAGAGATTTTCTAATACAAATTCTTTCATAAGACATTAATAATAGGGCTTTGTGTATATCAGGCACTAATTACAACTACTGTATATTGACCTAATGATCGAAATGCTTTAAATGGGTCATTTCATTAGATCACTTCTCAGTTCTGTGTGATGAGTGTTATTGTCACCCCTATTAACAAATGAAGAAATTTAAATTCGGAGAAGCAAACATGGAGGAAAGAGTGGAAGGAATGAAAGAAGGAAATCAGTTGGCAAAGAACCAAGGATGTAAAATGCCAGTGATGTAGTCAAGACACGTGCCAGCTCCTAAAACAAGAATATAAACAGAATATAAACAGAAAAATCATAAATAGTGGTAGGCTGCTGGAAAACTTACTAATAACAGAATGCAAATTTTAGCTAAAAACTAATTTTTGTTTATTAAATTTTAAGTTCTGGGATACATGTGCAGAATGTGCAGGTTTGTTACAGAGGTATACATGTGCCATGGTGGTTTGCTGCACCCATTAACCCGTCATCTATATTAGGTATTTCTCCTAATGGTATCCCTACGCTAGCCCCCCAGTCCCCGACAGGCCTCGGTGTGTGACATTCCCCTCCCTGTGTCCATGTATTCTCATTGTTCAACTCCCACTCATGAGTGAGAACATGTGGTGTTTGGTTTTCTGTTCCTGTGTTAGTTTTCTGAGAAAAGTGGTTTCCAGCTTCATCCATGTCCCTGCGAAGGACACGAACTCATCCTTTTTTATAGTTGCATAGTATTCCATGGTGTATGTGTGCCACATTCTCTTTATCCAGTCTATAATTGATGGGCATTTGGGTTGGTTCTAGTCTTTGCTATTGTGAACAGTGCTGCAATAAACATACGTGTGCATGTGTTTTTAGAGTAGAATGATTTATAATCCTTTGAGTATATACCCAGTAATGGGATTGCTGGGTCAAATTGTATTTCTGGTTCTAGAAACTTGAGGAATTGCTACACTGTCTTCCACAATGTATTCGAAGTTCTGGCCAGGGCAATCATGCAAGAGAAAGAAATAATGGGTATTCAAATAGGAAGAGAGGAAGTCAAATTGTCTCTTTTTGCAGATGACATGATTGTATATTTAGAAAACCCCATCATCTCAGCCCAAAATCTCCTTAAGCTGATAAGCAACTTCAGCAAAGTCTCAGGATACAAAATCAATGTGCAAAAATCACAAGCCTTCCTATACACCAATAATAGACAGAGAGCCAAATCATGAGTGAACTCCCATTCACAATTACTACAAAGAGAATAAAATACCTAGGAATACAACTTGCAAGGGATGGGAAGGACCTCTTCAAGGAGAACTACAAACCACTGCTCAAGGAAATAAGAGAGGACACAAACAAATGGAAAAATATTCCACGCTCATGGATAGGAATAATCAATATCATGAAAATGGCCATACTGCCAAACGTAATTTATAGATTCAATCCTATCCCCATCAAGATACCATTGACTTTCTTCACAGAATTAGAAAAAACTGCTTTAAATTTCATATGGAACTGAAAAAGAGCCAGTATAGCCACGACAACCCTAAGCACAAAGAACAAAGCTGGAGGCATCATGCTAATTGACTTCGAACTATACTGCAAGGCTACAGTAACAAAACAGCATGGTACTGGTACCAAAACAGATTTATAGACTAATGGAACAGAACAGAGGCCTGAGAAATAATGCTACATATCTACAACGATCTGACCTTTGACAAACCTGACAAAAACAAGCAATGGGGAAAGGATTCCCTATTTAATAAATGGTGTTGGGAAAACTGGCTAGCCATATGCAGAAAACTGAAATGACCCCTTCCTTACACCTTATACAAAAATTAATTCAAGATGGATTAAAGACTTAAAAGTAAGACCTAAAACCATAAAAACCCTAGAAGAAAACCTAGACAATATCATTCAGGACATAGGCATGGGCAAAGACTTCATGACTAAAACACCAAAAGCAATGGCAACAAAAGCCAAAATTGACAAATGGTATCTAATTAAACTAAAGAGCTTCTGCACAGCAAAAGAAACTATCATCAGAGTGAACAGGCAACTTAAAGAATGGGAGAAAAATTTTGCTATTTATCCATCTGAAAAAGGGCTAATATCCAGAATCTACAAAAAAAATAAAAAAATAAAAAAGTGGGCAAAGGATATGAACAGACACTTCTAGAAAGAAGATATTTATGTGGCCAAGAAACATATGAAAAAAAGCTCATCATCACTGGTCATTAGAGAAATGCAAATCAAAACCACAATCAGATACCATCTCACTCCAGTTAGAATGGTAATCATTAAAAAGTCAGGAAACAACAGATTCTGGAGAGGATGTGGAGAAATAGGGACACTTTTACATTGTTGGTGGGAGTCTAAATTGTTATATTTAAGAAGAAATACAAATTAGAACTGACTTTAAAGATAAAAATGAAGCTCTTATGGTTTCCCATAGAAGTGTTCTATTGTAAGCCCTTTGGCACTTGGTAACTAATTATTATGTAAAATGAGCTTTTAAGGCAAATAGAATTTAGTGATACTGGCTTTAGATTAAATTGTTGGAGCCCATTTTACTGGTTAGGAAAAAGGCTCACTGGAGTTCCATGACCACCAGTGACTCCTTTAGTACCTGAATGTCGACGAGAAAGTCTAGCCCAGGGTCTGGTGTCTCAGAGCAGGAGATTATGGAAGGGGGAAAAAAAAGAGATGCTTACCTCCTTCACTCCTTAGAGTCATTTCCAACATTCCAATTATTTGAGAGGAGGAAAGAGTTCCTGATTCCAACTCTACCAGCTGCCTTGATGTCACGGCAGACAGGCACAGAAAGAATCTGGGCAGGTGATCTGAATGTGAATCCTCATGAAAACAAAACCATGGAGCACCCTCTGGCCAAGTGAAAACCTGAGCAAGGGTGGAAGGGGCATAGCAGGAGTGGCTGCATTGAGAAGAGAGGACTATGAGCTGCGGTAGCCACTGCACTTAGCACTTTAGCCATCTCTAGTCACTCCCCACTCCCACCTGGTGTCTTCAGCCCTGCTCTCCATTTTGCTCTCTCCTCCTTAGGTTTAACACTGTTGTCGTTGTTGCTGTATTTTTACTAACCAAACCTTGCATAGCCTGCTATGTGTTGCGAATCTGGGTTCATATCTACTCCCTTATTTAATTCTTGCCATACTCATATACACCAAATATTACTAGAATCCTCGTTTTACAGAGAAGACCTATGCTTTATTATGAGTGGATGGGGAGATGGCTGTTGCTCTATGAAATCCCACAAATGCTAGGGTTCATAGGCTTTACTCTGGAGCATGGACTTCCTAGACTAGGTGTCTTGCTTTTCCCTAAAAAGTTCACAGAACCTTTTTGGAAAGGACATCACTTTTTACCTGGGGTGAGGAAGGGGTGGGTGAGGAGGGTTGAGGAGGGAGAGGAGTGGAGAGTGGCAGTAGAGGAGTGGGCTTTGGGGACATGGTATGGGAGAATGCCTGGATACTAGGCTGTCAGATGCTCTTCTCAGGCTGGGGACTTGTAGGGGAAATGGGGAGCAGTCTGCACAAGGAACATACTTATAGTTAATCTCTTTATTTACATTCCCATATCTCACACATACTTTTACTCAAATCAGGCATATTCATGTCCCAAGGTTCTTTGAGGTTTGGCAAGGTAGATGGGTTTGATTCCTAATGAGCTTCTCTCTGCCTTCTTTTATTCACCATGCCATCATTCATGTCAGTCTTCAGAAAGCATTGAAATTCCTTACTAAATCCAATTGTGTATTTTTTCTAGTGAATTTCTATACTCTCATTCTTTTTTTTAAATTAAGCTTTTTATTTTGAGATAATTATAAATGTGCATACAGTTATATGAAGTAATATGGAGGGATCCCTTGAATCATTTACCCAGTTTCACCCAATAGAAACATCTTGCAAAACTATAGTTTTGTAATGTGCAACATTACGACTGGGATATTGACATGGATACAATCCATTGATCTTATTTAGATTTTTCCAGCTTTACATACATCTATGTGCATGTGTGTGTGCATGCATTTGCTTATTTCTCTGCAATTTTATCACATGTGTAAGTTCATGTATCCACCAGTCAAGATACAAAACAGTTCCATCACCACAAAGATTTTCTCCTATTGCTCTTGTATAACCACACTTACTTCCCTCCCACCCCCACCCTCCATTCCTAACACCTGACCACCCCTAGTCAGTTTTCTATCTCTAAAATTTTGTCATTTTAAGAATGTCTTATAAACAGAATCACACATTATATAACCTTTCGGAATTGGCTTTTTTCACGCAATATAATTCCCCCAAGATCCAACCAAGCTGTTGCATGGAACTACAATTTGTCCCTTTTTATTGCTGAGTAATATTCCATGGTATGGACATATCACAATTTGTTTGACCATTTACCCATTGATTGAAGGACATGCAAATTATTTCCCATTTGGGGCTATTATGAGTAAAGCTGCTATCAACACTCTTGTACTGGTCCTTTGTCAGATATATGGTTTGCAAATATTTCCCCCAAATCTGTAGCTTTCCTTTTTTATCCTCAGGTTTTTTCCAGAGAGCAAAAATTTTAAAGTTTGATGAGATCTAATTTTTACATTTTTCCTTTTATGGATTATACTTTTGGTGTCTAATCTAAGAATTCCTCACTTAGTCCTAGATTTCAAATGTTTACTCCTATGTTTTAAAAAAAATCCACATTTTTTGGTTATATATTTTACGTTCTTATAGTTTTACATTAAAGCCTGTGATTTATTTTTAGTCATTTTTGCACAAGGCATGAGACTTGGGCTGAAATTTTGCTGTTGTTTGTCTGCGGATGTCCAGTTGCTCCAGCACTACTTGTTGGAAGATGACTCTGCACTGAATTGCTTTTGTACATTTATAAAAAAATCACTTATGCATATTTGTGTGCTTCTACTTCTGGGTCTGTATCCTGTTCTTTGATCTGTGTGTCTATTGCTCACCAATGCCACATCGTCTTGATTACTGAAGCTATGTAGTTAACCTTAATATTGAGTAGAGTGACTCCTTCAACTTTATTATTATTTTTCAGATTGTTTCAGCTAATCTGTAGCCTCTGCCTTTCCATGTAAATTTTAGAGTAAACTTGTCTATGTTTACTACAAATTTTGCTGAGATTTTGACAATAATTTTATGAAATCTATAGATAAATGGGAAAAATTGATATCCTTACTATATTGAGTTTCACTTTCTTTTTAAAATATATTTTCTCCTTAACGTCCATACCAGTACACCCATCTGGGTTTCTCTCTTTTGCTGCTACCTTTATCTTATCCTTCTGCGTCATCTTCCTCTACCTAGATTTTAAGTATCAGTTTCTTGAAGTTCAATCCTAGAATCACTTTTTCCTCTCTATGTGCTCTCAGACTGAACACATCAACATCCATCTCTTCAACGACCATCAAAGCAAAAATAATGACACACACAAAGACTCACTCAAGTTTATATCCACAAGCTACTTCTCTTCAGAACCCTGGACATTATATGAAATTGCCTAACTGAAATCTCTGCTTGAATATCCCAGAGACACCTTAAAGTCAACTTGCCCCAAACTAAACCATTGATCTTTCCAAGAATCTACCCTCATCCAGGTCTCCTTAACCATCATTTACATATGCCAGCAATCCTGTTCTATTGATCCCATCCAATTCTCAACAACATCTGTTCATTTTTATCTTCTAAATATGTGTTGAATATGAGAGTTTTCTACAGCTCTATTGCCACTAGGTTAGAACATATTACAAAAAATACTTTTCCCAAATGAGTGCCATAGCAGTCATCTATATTTATCTACTTGTTTTCCTCAGCTACACATCCCTCAATCTAGCTTCCATTCTGCAGACAAAAAACAAAAACAAAAACAAAAAAACCTTTCTGAAATGAAATTATTCCATCTCCCCTCCCCTCACACACATTCTCTTCACTCCTGTATTCCTCCAAATCAATGAACATTTCTCTTAGGATAAAAATAAAATCAATACTTTTAAATGAATTTCTGAGCTCTCTGGAAAGTAAGAGACATGTCCAAAGGCAAAAACAAAAACAACTAATGACAACAGACATAACAAACAATAGGGAACTGAAACTGTAGAAGGAAGCAAGCTCTAAAGTTAGGGTTGGTTAGGAACAAACATTGAAAGAAGGAATTCACAGTCTGGAAAATTTTGAGTTGACAGGATATAAGAAAGATAGGCCTTGGGCCAGGTGTGGTGCCTCATGTCTGTAATCTCAGCACTTTGGGAGGCCAAGGCGGGCAGATCACTAGAGGTCAGGTGTTTGAGACCCACCTGGCCAAAATAGTGAAACTCTGTCTCTACTAAAAATACAAAAATTAGCCAGGCATGGCGGCACATGCCTGTAGTCTCAGCTACTCTGGAGGCTGAGGCACAAGAATCGCTTGAATCCAGGAGGCAAATGTGGCAGTGAGCCGAGATCATGCCACTGCACTGCAGACTGGGTGAGAGAGGGACTCAAAGAAAGACAGAAGGACGAAAGAAAGAGAAAGAGAGAGATGAAAGAAAGACAGAGAGAAAGAAAGACGAAAGAAAGAAAGAAGAAAAAGAAAGAAAGAAGAGAAAGAAAGAAAGAAAGAAGAGAAAGAAAGAAAGAAAAGAAAAGAAATGAAGGAAGGAAGGAGGAAGGGAGGGAGGGAGGAAAGAAGGGAAAGGAAGGGAGGGAGGGTAGAAGGGAAAGGAAAGAAGGGAGGGAGGGAGGAAGGAAGGAAGGAAAGAAAGGGAAAGAAAGAAGAGAGGGACAGAGGGAGGGAGGGAGGAAGGAAGGAAGGAGAAAGAAAGAAAAAGAAAGAAAGAGAAGAAAGAAAGAAGGAAAGAAAGAAAAAAGAAAGACAGAGAAAGAAAGAAAAAGAAAAGGAAAGGAAACAGAAAGAGAGAGAAGGGAGGGGAGGGGAGAGGAGGAACCTGAAACCCTGGCATCAAGCTGCAATTCTTAACAAAATCCCACCTTAGTGAAAGAGTAGTCAAAAAAAATCTGCCTGTAGGCAAAGAAAGATAATGAGAAAAACGTCTGCTCTGCTCAGCTATAGCTCCAAGGCTTCCAGAGAGCTGTTTTCCCTGAGAATTTGTAATCATTGATCTGCCCTCATGCTGTATGGGCTTAAAATTTACAGCACCTGTGGAAAAACCCTACACCATGATAACAATTAAAGTGGTCCCAGGTTGGAAGGACACTCACCGTCAGCAGAGAGAAAAATGCAAATCTATTCTAGAGGAAAGCAGCCTCGATCCTGCCACTCAAGATTCTCATAATCTTCAGCCAAACATGAACTTACAACTAAAAAAAGGACCAAATACATGAGGAAGTAAGTAAGTATGAATGAAACTCGATTAAAAGGACAAAAAACTACATTTACATCCTAAGAACTTGGAATCAGAATCAAAATTAACTCCAACGATTATGCATGAAATGTTTAAAGAAACAAAAGACAATAAAAATGAGCAGGGAACAAATGACTCTAAATATGACCCAAGGTGTGTCTATGAAAGAGACCTTTAAAATGTGTTCCTCATTAATAAGTGAAAAACGGTTGCACTCACCACAGAAAGCTATTGAATTGAATAACTGCCATACAACAGACCAGATGTTCACACAGAAAAATGGATGGGACTGAAAAACACAGTGCCATGTGGAAAAAGGTAAGAGACAAAATGAAGCTTAAAGTACAATGATGCCTATTAAAAATGTATGCATTCAAACCCTCTGTATGTTTTAGAGGATCATTCCAAGTAAATGATACATAGGTCACACATTAGAATAATGGTTGGAGTGTAATGCCCAACCTGGTTTTTACTAACCCTGTTTTCAGACTCTCCCTTTCCTTTAATCACCTAGCCTTGTTTCCACCTGAATTGACTCTCCCTTAGCTAAAAGAACCAGACAGACTCCATCTTGGCTCTTTCATTGGCAGCCCCTTCCTCAAGGACTTAACTTGTGCAAGCTGAATCCCAGCACATCCAAGAATGCAATTAACTGATAAGATACTGTGGCAAGCTATACCCGCAGTCCCCAAGAATTCGTCTGATTGGTAACGCCCAAAGCCCCGCGTCTATCACCTTGTAATAGTCTTAAAGCCTCTGCACCTGGAACTGTTTACTTTCCTGGAACCATTTATCCTTTTAACTTTTTGCCTACTTTACTTCTGTAAAATTGTTTTAACTAGACCCCCCTCCCCGTCCTAAACCAAGATATAAAAGTTAATATCGGCCCCCCTCTTCCTCCGGGCCGAGAGAATTTTGAGCGTTAGCCGTCTCTCGGTCGCCGGCTAATAAAGGACTCTTAATTCGTCTCAAAGTGTGGCGTTTTTCTAACTCGCTCAAGTACAACAAGAGCAAGGGAAATAGAAGTGCTGAATGAGGATGAAAGGAGTAAATCAATAATAATAAATGATGGGTGAAAATAAACACAAAAGAAGGTTAGAAAGCATGAACTGATGATGAAGCATCTTATGAAGGGATGAGTATGGCCAACCCAATCCTCTAAGTCTAAGGACCTCTGCCTGAAAAATGCAGCAAAATTAAAGGACATCCCCAGATCAGCACAACCCACTACTTTACTGGCTCTCACTCTATGAAAAATGTGCAATTACCTAGAGAAACAGGTCACAGAAACAACCTGTCAGGCCTCTGAGCCCAAGCTAAGCCACCGTAACCCCTGTGACCTGCACGTATACATCCAGATGGCCTGAAGTAACTGAAGAATCACAAAAGAAGTGACATTTAAATGGCCTGTTCCTGCCTTAACTGATGACATTCCACCACAAAAGAAGTGAAAATGGCCGGTCCCTGCCTTAACTGATAACCTTGTGAAATTCCTTCTCCTGGCTCATCCTGGCTCAAAAGCTCCCCCACTGAGCACCTTGTGACCCCACCCCGCCCGCCAGAGAACAACCCCCCTTTGACTGTAACTTTCCTTTACCTACCCAAATCTTATAAAAACGGCCCCACCCCTATCTCCCTTTGCTGATTCTCTTTTCGGACTTAGCCCGCCTGCACCCAGGTGAAATAAACAGCCTTGTTGCTCACACAAAGCCTGTTTGGTGGTCTCTTCACATGGACGCGAGTGAAACAATCCTTTGCTGATGAATTCCATTTAGAGAAGTATGGGGTAAGTATAGTAGATTGTGAAATAAAATGATTTTTAATGAACATTTTAATTCTCAGATGAAGATACTTTCTAAGTTTGCTCTAATATTTCATTCAGAAGCCTTCAAACTGTCAATAAGGCTATACTCAATTCTCTCAAGAATCAACAAACTTTATCATGCATCATTAAATATACATTGTTTTTATTACATTTGTATAAATGTATAATAGAAAATTACTAGTATTATTTTAATTTCAATACTTAATTTTATTAAGTTAATATTCAATAATCAAAATAGTTAATAAGTCATACATCATATCAATTATTGAATAAACAAGGTAAATAGGATAGTTATTAAGTAACTATTTTATGCCAGAGAGACAGTGTAAGATTTTGAAAATATGAAGGAGACACACAGCATGCATCATGATCTGAGGAGAAAAACTCAACATATGGAAGGCATTTAGAAAATAATCAGTTAGACAATTTCATAATTAACTAAAATTTCAACAGGAATTCAGAAAAGGATAAGAAAAGGTTTTATGAAAAATGGAGCTGAAGCTAACTCAGGAAAAAGGCAATATATGGCTAGGCGTGGTGGCTCATCCCTGTAATCCCAGCACTTTGAGAAGTTGACGCCGGTGGATCACTTGAGTCCAGGAGTTTGAGACCAGCCTGGGTAACAAAGTGAGATCCCATCTCTACCAACATACAAACAAACCAAAAGCTGGATGTGATGGCCTGCACCTGTAGTCCCAGTTACTTGAGAAGCTGAGGTGGCAGGATTGCTTGAGCAGAGGAGGTCAAGGGTGCAGTGAGCTATGATCGTGCCACTGTACTCCAGCCTGTGTAACAGAGCGAGGCCTTGTCTCTTTTTTTTCTTTTTTTTTTTTTTTTGAGGCAGAGTCTCACTCTGTCCCCCAGGCTGGAGTGCAGTGGCGCAATCTTGGCTCACTGCAAGCTCTGCCTCCCAGGTTCACACCATTCTCCTGCCTCAGCCTCCCTAGTAGCTGGGACTACAGGCACCCGCCACCATGCCCGGATAATTTTTTGTATTTTCAGTACAGACGGGGTTTCACCGTGTTAGCCAGGATGGTCTGGATCTCCTGACTTCGTGATCCGCCCGCCTCGGCCTCCCAAAGTGCTGGGATTACAGGCGTGAGCCACCATGCCCAGCCTTTTTTTTTTTTTTTAAAGCAATATGTGAAAAAGTAAGGAAAAATAGAAAAATAGGCACAAGAATATGCTATACATTTACAGAAATGTAAAAAACACAAAATGAGACTTGAAAATCTAATAACATAATTTTTAAAAATTTGTGATCACAGCCAGGTCAAAGGAAGTAAAAGCCAATGATGCAGTGAAGAAACCGAAATCTTCAGCTCTTCTTTTTCTTTTTCTAGTTAAGGATACAGATCTTTAGACTGAAAGGGGAAACTAAAGATTGAAAAGAAAGAATTGAAGTCTGGTGTCTCAAAAGACTATATATTAATATTTAGCTGCTTCAAATGAGTAATATCTTCTGGGTCTGAGCAATTGGGATTCTAGCCTAATGAGAATTTGAATATCAATCTATCAAATGTAGGTTTAGAAAATCAGAGCAACTCGGAAACTTTTTATTTAAAAAATGAAATAGATTTCTAGAATTTAATATAAGTATTTGCCATCAATCCTAATGGGTTTTAGAATGAGGTTTTAAATAAATGACTTAAGGGGTATTCAAGAATGAACACTATTTTTCAGATGCATTTTGGGAACTTGTATTATTTCAATACAGCAAATCATGTCATGCTAAAGCAATTTTCTTATTAAAATACGCCTAGGCTGTAGGACCCCTACTATAAACTATGCTGATATGAGCAAAGTCAAATATTCATATGAGTGAGGGAAAATCAGTGAAGCATCACTACTCACCCAGCTGTAGTGAATTATTCAGGCCCTACCAGGTGGCTTCCTGCTGTGGCTTGAATGTTTGCCCCCTCCAAAACTCATGTTGAAATTTGTCATTGTAACAGTATTAAGAAATGGAACCTTTGGGTCCGGGCGCGGTGGCTCACGCCTGTAATCCCAGCACTTTGGGAGGCTGAGGCGGGCGGATCACGAGGTCAGGAGATCGAGACCACGGTGAAACCCCGTCTCTACTAAAAAAAAGAAATACAAAAAATTAGCTGGGCGCGGTGGCGGGTGCCTGTAGTCCCAGCTACTCAGGAGGCTGAGGCCGGAGAATGGCGTGAACCCGGGAGGCGGGGCTTGCAGTGAGCTGAGATTGCGCCACTGCACTCCAGCCTGGGCGACAGAGAGAGACTCCGTCTCAAAAAAGAAAGAAAGAAAGAAAGCAATGGAACCTTTAAGCATTAATGAGGGCATGAGGGTTCTGCCCTCATGAATGGGATTAATAATGCTATAAAAGGGCAAGTTCACTCCCCTCTTTCACTCTTGCCCTTTTACCTTCTGCCATGTTCAGATGGGATTATTCCCTTGACCCTGACCCCCTTCGTGGGCAAGAACTAGAGCGGCTCATTTCACTCGGCTGGCCGCTGACCACTCCCCTTTAGAGGGAGCTTGAAAGTAAGCAAGTACGGAACCTGAGGGAACGCTGGAACCTGCGGGTCGCTCCTCTCTGGCGGAAGCAGGCTCTGAGCAGACCCCCAGGAGCACCCAAGCCCCTGCCCTCTAGACACCCGGGTTCCTGTCTAGCATCCAGGAAGAATCAGATTACATGAATGGATTGAAGGGTGGTGTATGTGGAGGATTTTATTGGGTGATGGAAGTGGCTCTCGGTGGGACGGGAGTTGGAAAGGGGATGGTACGGGAAGAAGGTGATCTTTCCCTGAAGCTGCACCATCAGAAGTCAGCCACTTGTATCCCCACCGCTCAGCAGCTTGTGCTGCTTTGCCAGCTGAAGTCTTTTCACGGGCACAGGATAGGGGTGTGGCAGGCCAAAAGGGCAACATTTGGGCAGAAAAATGGGGTCAGCTGTTTTCACTTAGTTCCAGGCTTATGTGTGGGGGTTTAGCTGGGAGCACAGCAGTTCTTTATCAATGTGATGATACAGGAAGAAAGCTTTTGCCACATGGCGATGCTTTTTGATCTTGGATTTAGCCTCTAGAATTCTGAGCCAATAAAATTCTGTTCATTATTTATTACCCAGGCTCAGGTGTTCTGTTATAGCAGCACAAAACATACCACAACAGTCTCAATGCCTGTCCCATCACCATGAGTGCCAGATCATCTCCTCTCCCCGAATTTGGTTATAGCTTGAGGACATGCAAAGGAAATATTGAACAGTCTATTTGATGCAGTTACTGGGCAAACCAAAGCAATGAATGAACTCTTGAACTCAACCATGAAAGAGCTCTTAAACTCATGCAGACATATGGAGTAAACTTTGATGCAAACTTTAATATTTGCATCAAAATGTTAAGTAGTTGGATATTGATTAATTTACCTTTGCATTTCATTTAAGTTATAAATACATTTTGTTTCACTTTTTCTATAAATATTTCATAAAAAAACTGTAACTCACATTTGTGGCAGATCAGTGTATGGTGGATATAAACCTAAGTATTTTTATATGTGATAACTCATTTAAACCCTTACAGCAATCTTATAGTCAGTAAAGATACTTGCTTAAAGGTGAGGGAACAGAGGTACACAGAGACAAAATTAACTTGTTCAAGGTCATACAAAAGAAGTGGCAGGGCTGTGATTCAAATCCACACAGGGATCACACTCTTAACCGCTATACTAGATTAAATCTGTAATATAGTATCCATAGGTTGAAAAAACATGTTACTTTAAAGAAACAAAAAAAGCTTTCTTCAGACATAGTAGATAAAAATTTTAATTTCCAAAATCTGTTTATCTTCAAATTTTATTTTTTATAATAAAGACATTTTAATTGATTTTTTAGATATTTCCCTCCCAAATTTTCAAATCTATTCTAAAGAGTTTTGAATGTTTCTTCATTTCTTTCAAGTGACAGTAAATGAAGTAACACTTTTATTTTTAAGTCAAACAAGAGTATCTAGAGTTTCATTTCCAAACACTTTATAATAAATTCTTTATTACTTACTTAGCAAGTGACCCATACACTTTAAATTTGAGGTAACTGTAAATAGCAAATCAATGACAGCAAACAACTCAGTGCACATGCATGTTTGAATAGCCTTTGAATATTTCCCCAATTTGATAATTTGTTGTTCAGTATGGCTTCGACTCTTGTTTTGAATATACAATCCATCAAAGTTTTACATATTATGCTGATATCATCATATCTATCATATAAAAGCTTGGTTTGCTAAGATAAGTTACTTCTATAAATTCTGTATTATCCAGTCCATTGTTAAGCACCAGTAAATATTATGGTAGGGCAGATATAATTTTGCTTACTGTGACACAGAACCCAAATAATAGTGGTTTAAAGAAGATAATAGTATTTCTTTCTTTCTTTCTTTTTTGAGACAGAGTCTCACTCTGTGCCAGGCTGGAGTGCAGTGGTGCGATCTCAGCTTACTGCAACCTCCACCTCCCGGGTTCAAGTGATTCTCCTGCCTCAGCCTCTCAAGTAGCTGGGACTACAGGAGCCCACTACCACGCCCAGCTAATTTTTGTATTTTTAGTAGAAACGGGGTTTCACCATGTTGGCCAGGATGGTCTCAATCTCTTGACCTCATGATCCACCCGCCGCGGCCTCCCAAAGTGCTGAGATTACAGGCGTGAGCCACTGCACCTGGCCAAGAAGATAATAATGTTTCTTACTATTATTTATTACTATGTAATGGCATTGGTAGGAGATCCAGACTGGATGGCACCTCCAATTATCAGGAACCCGAGCCCCCTTCTTTTGGTTCTACCATTCTCAACTTGTTGCTATCATTTCATGGTCCTAGATGGCTGCCCAGCAACTTCCACATCATATGCATTCCAGCAAGAAGAAATGAAAAATGCAGGGAGAGGGGTTATTTATCCTAACGTTAAGTCAGGACCAGGAAGTGGCCCTTGGCACTTCCGTTTATGTCTGATTGGCCAGCACTTAATTGCCTGCTGCGCCTGGTTCTGTGGGATACTGGAACATTAGGCTTTAGCTGGGAGGCTATGCAAGAGTTAAAAATCCATTTTCCGGGATACGAAGAGAATGCTTTTTGGAGGTACAATGAGCAATTGAACCTCATGAACTAATAATGCATCACATTTTCTTGTTAAAGATAATAACTCAAGGTACACATTAAAATTTATTTGTAAAAGGTGATAAAGTAAAAATCCCCCTTAACATTCCACTCCATATCCATTTTCCTCCACAGACTTAATCACTGTTAGCATTTTGATGCTTTCTTCTTTGTATTTTCATGTAATAACATATCATATTTACTATGCACCTATTCAACTGCCTTTTTTAACCAAATAAAAATGTTATTACATAGCCTGGTTTTTCATTTAACTATATGTCTTAGAGATTGTCCTATTTTGTTTTGTATGGTTTTATCTAAATCTACTAAGCTGATGCATAGAATTTGACAGTGTAGTCATACCATATATGATTTAACTGGTCCCCATTAATAGGCATTTAGGCTGTTTCTAATTTGTTTGCAATTCAAAAATTTATTTCACAAAGATACTGAATTTTATGACCACAGCCTGTGTTATAGTAAACTGTGGGTATATTTCTATGGAATAGATCTATTGAGAGCAGTTTATGCATCAAAGTATATATTCATTTAAACATTCTTGCATATTTACTTTTTCATGAGAACTTTGGAAACAGCAAATCCAATAAAATACATTTTCTTAACAAAATCTTTGTAAATTCATCTTTGGTATTTTTGAAGGCTGATGTAATACCTCAGTTCTTGTCTTTTTAGTTTAAAAGAATTCAAACAAGAGACACACAGCAAAAGAAGTGTAGCATGATTTATTGCAAAAGAAAACAATATTTTGAAAGTTGGGTGCGGAATAGGTAGCGCACCCTGAGAGAGAGAGAGAATTCAGGGCAGGAAGCTCGTAAGGATGGGACAGCAAAGACTGGCACTAGGGATAGCCATGATTATTCATAAGGAGGTGGAAAGAGGTGTGACTAGAAAGCATGTTCTAGGTGGTCCTCGGGGTGCACATCTGCAGTAGCTGTACATGTTTCTTCATATGTAGCATGTCTCATCAGCATCTTAAATCTCCACCCAAGGGTGTCTTTTTTACTATTAAAATGAGCAATAGGTCAGTTTGAGGACAGGTAAAATCAAAATGAGCATCCTCTCTAGAGGGGAAAGTTCCTACTGAAGATAACTCTTCTTGAATGAGCTCAATTACACTGTGAATGCTGAGGCTTATTGTGTTGACTGTACAGTCACCACAGTGACCTGAGAATATGGTCACTTCCTTGATGGACCTATCCTGCCTCAGTATTACTTTGAATATAATGGAAGAAACATATCTTTATGTGATTTTCCCATTCCAAGAGCATAGTGTCTTTTTTTTTTATAAATTTAAGTTTTCTTTCATGAACAATTTCAATGTTGTCATTTTCTTGATATAGGTATTATACAATAAAAATTAAGTATCTCCTTAAGCATTTGATTGTTTTTCTTATTAAGATGACTATATTCTATTACACTTTCAGAAGCCACAGCGTGGCTTAGCTGATTTTTCTGCTCCAGGTCTCATAAGACTAAAATCAAGAGGTCAGCAGAGCTGTACCCACTACTCAAGGTGCTGGAGAAGAATCTGTTTCCAAGCTCATTCAGGTTGCTGTCTAAGTTCAGGTCCTTGTGACTGCAGGACTAATATACCCATTTCTTTGCTGGCTGTCAGTTGAGGGCTGCCCTAGGCTCCTAGAAGCCTTTTTCTGATCTTTGCACATTTTGGAACCAGCCAGGGCATGCTGGGAATCATCTCTCTGCCTTTCATGTGGTGCTCTCTCATGCTCATTCTCTCTCTCTCTTCTCTTCCACCACATCTCTCTGACTCCAAGCAGAGGAAGTTCTTTGCTTCTAAGAGTTTAAGTGATTAACTTGAGCCCCTCCTGCCCCAGATAATCCAGGATAATCTCTCTTAATTACATCTGCAAAGTTCCTTTTCCATGTAATGTGACATTCACAGGTTCCAGAAATTAGGGAATGAACATCTTTGGGAAGTCATTCTGCCTAGTACATGTGCATACTGACTTTTTCCAATTTTAAGTTCATGTTTCTTAGAATTTATCTCTGGGAATTCTTTGATACCTTGATTTAAAGTGTGCTTCTTTTTTTTTTTTTTTTTTTTTTTAGACACAGTCTCACTCTGTCGCCCAGGCTGGAGTGCAGTGGCACCATCTCGGCTCACTGCAACCTCCACCTCCGAGTTCTAGCGATTCTCCTGCCTCAGCCTCCTGAGTAGCTGGGATTATAGGCATATGCCACCATCCCCAGCTAAGTTTTGTATTTTTAGTAGAGATGGGATTTCACCATGTTGGTCAGGCTGGTCTCAAACTCCTGACCTGATGATCTCTCCGCCTCGGCCTCCCGAAGTGCTTGGATTACAGGCATGAGCCACTGCAACCAGCCTAAAGTGTGTTTCTTTTTTTTTTTTTTTTTTTTTTGAGACGGAGTCTCGCTCTGTCGCCCAGGCTGGAGTGCAGTGGCGCGATCTCGGCTCACTGCAAGCTCCGCCTCCCGGGTTCACGCCATTCTCCTGCCTCAGCCTCCCGAGTAGCTGGGACTACAGGCGCCCACCACCACACCCGGCTAATTTTTTGTACTTTTAGTAGAGACGAGGTTTCACTGTGTTAGCCAGGATGGTCTCGATCTCCTGACCTCGTGATCCGCCCGCCTCGGCCTCCCAAAGGTGTGTTTCTTTAGAAAGTTTATTTCTCAAGGCATGTTGGTCACTGCTAATGCCACTGACTAAACTATAGTTGCAGCCTGAAGTCTCACAGCCGTCCTCAGGGTAAATATCAACTCAAACAATTTTTGTCAACTTTATTAAGATATAATTGACAAATAAAAATTTTATGTATTTAAGGTGTATTATGTATTTAAGGTGATATATTCATGCACTGTAAAATGATCACTGCAATCAAGCTAATTAGCAGATCCATCATTTCACAGCTACCATGTTTTTCTTTCATGAGAACTCTTAAGATCTACCCTCTTAACAAATATCAGGTGTACAGTACGGTATCGTTTACTATAGCCAAAGCTGTACATTAGACCTCCAGAACTTACTCATCTTGTATAACCAAAACTTTGTGCTCTTTGACCAGCATCTCCCATTTGCCCTTCCTTCAGCCCCTGGCAACCACCATTCTGCCTGCTTCTATGAGTTTGACTGTTTTATTTTATTTTATTTACTTATTTTTTGTTTTTTTTTTTTGAGACAGAGTCTCGCTCTGTCACCCAAATTGGAGTGCAGTGGTGCAATCTCAGCTCATTGCAACCTCTACCTTCTGGGTTCAAGTGATTCTCCTGCCTCAGCCTCCCTAGTAGCTGAGATTACAGGTGTGCACCACCATACCAGGCTAATTTTTGTATATTTAGTAGAGACAGGCTTTCACCGTGTTGGCCAGGCTGGTCTTGAACTCCTGACCTCAGGTGATCCTCCCGCCTCAGCCTCCCAAAGTGCTGGGATTACAGGTGTGAGCCATTGTGCCCAGCCAAGTTTGACTATTTTAGATTCCACCTAAAAACAAGATTATACAGTATTTGTCTTTCTTTAGCTTATTTCACTTAGCATAACATCTTCCAGGTTCATCTCTGTTGCCACAAATGCTAATATTTCCTTCTTTTTAAAGGTTGAATAATATTCTTTTGTATATATGTGCCACATTTTCATTACTCATTCAGGTGTCAATGGACACTTAGGTTGTTTTTGTATCTTGGCTATTTTGCATAATGCTTGCAATGAACATGGCAGTGCAGGAATCTTTTTGAGATACTGATGACATTTCCTGTGGTTGCGTACTCACTAGTGGAGTCGCTGGATAATATGGTAGTTCTATTTTTTATTTTTTAAGGAACTTTCATACCATTTTCCATAATGGCTGTACCAATGTACATTTTCACCAACAGTGTACAAGGATCCCAATTTCTCCAAATCCTCACTGATACTTGTTTTCTTCTGTCTTTTCGATAATAGCCATTCCAACAGGTGTGAGGTGATATCTCCTTGTGGTTTTGATTTGCATTCCCTGATGATTAATCAAGTTGAGCACCTTTTCATGCACTTGTTGGCTGTTTGTATGCCTTCTTTTGAGAGATGTCTATTCAGATCCTTTGCCCATTTTTAAATCATGTTATTTGGTTTTTATCGTTGCTGTTGTTTCAGTTCCTTACATGTTTTGGATATTAACTGCTTCTCAGATACATGGTTTGTAAATATTTTCTCCCAATCTGTAGGTTGTCTTTTCAGTCTGTTGATGGTTTCCTTTGCTGTGCAGAAGCTTTTCAGTTTGATGCAATTCCATTTGTATAGTTTTGCTTTCGTTGCCTGCACTCTTGATGTCATAGCCAAAAAATTTGTTGCCCAGACCAGTGTCAAGAAGCTTTTCCCCTGTGTTTTCTTTTTAGTCTTTTGATGATTTTAAGTTTTATATTTAAGTGTTTAATCCATTTTGAGTTGACTTTTGTATATGGTGTGAGATAAAGGTCCAATTTCTTTCCTCTGCGTGTAGATATCTAGTTTTTCCAATACCATTTGTTGAAGAGATTATACTTTTTCATTATGTCTTCTTGGCATTCTTTTCATAGACCACTTAATTGTAGGTGCACAGATTTATTGCTGGGCTCTCTATTATCTTCTTTTGGTCTGTTTTTCTGTATTTCTGTTAATTCCATACTGATTTGATTACTGTTTCTCTGTAGTATATTTTGAAATCAGGTACTGGAATGCCTTCAGCTTTGTTCTTCTTGCTTAAGATTGTTTTGGCTATACAGGGTCTTCTGTGATTCCATATAAATTTTAAGATTTTTTTTCTATTTCTGTAACAAATACCATTAAGATATTGATAGGGATTGCATTGAGTCTTTAGATCACTTTGGGCAAGTGAGCATTGTAACAATATTAATAATTCCAAATGATGACATTGGCATGTCTTTTCATTTACCTGGGTTTTCTTTAATTTCCTTCATCAGAATGTTATAATTTTCAGTGTAAAAATGTTTCACCTCTTTAGTTAAGTTTATTCCTAAGTATTTTATTCTTTTTAATGCTATTGTAAATGGAATTGTTTTCTTAATTTCCTTTTCAGATTTTTCATTGTGTATAGAATACCATTGATTTTTGTATGTTGATTTTGTAGCCTGCAAATGTACTGATTTCAAACATTCAAAGAATAACAATTGTCCTACATTCTCACAAAAAAACAGAAGAGAGGGAATGCTTCTAAACTCATTTTATGAGGCCACCAACCTAATACCAAAGCCAGACAAACCTACCACAAAAAAAGAAAAATATAGGCCAATATCCCTAGTGAAAATACATGCAAAAATCCTCAGTAAATGCTAGCAAACCAAATTCAAGAGTGCATTAAAGGGATTATACACCATGATCAAGTGGGATTTATCTCTGGGATGAAAGGGAATTCAACGTATGAAAATTAATCAATGTGACACATTGCATTAAGAAAATGAAGCTTAAAAACCATACACGATTTTCTCAATAGATGAAGAAAAAGCATTTGAGAAAATTCAACATGAATTCATGATAAAGCCCCTCAGAGAAACAGATATAGAAAGAATAATAAAAGCCATATATGAAAATCCCACAGCTAACATAATAATCAATGGGAAAAAAACTTAAAACTTTTCCTTTAAGACCGGGAACAAGGCAAGAATGCCCCCTTTTGCTACATCTATTTAACGTAGTACTGGACGTCTAGCCGGAGACTAGAGAAGAAAATGTAATCAAAGCATACACATCAGAAAAGAAGAAGTAAAAATATTTTTATTTGCAGATGATTTAGCCATATATGTAGAAAACCCTGAAGACTCAGCCAAAAAACTATCAGAACTGATTTCAGCACTTTCTCCCTGTGCCTCTAGCTCTGACTCTCGTTGTTCAGATTTAAGTCAATTTCCCTCTCAGATCTGATCATCACTTTCCATAGCCACAATCAGACATTCATGAAGACTTATTTACTGAGAAAAAAATTAATGACACTGACCTTGGGAAATTATCTTTACTTCCACTGTAGTTTGTAAAATCTTAAAACTTAACAGCTAGATTTTCACCTGACCTCTATTTTAGTGTTGTCATCATCACCTCTATTCTTAATTTTGTCATTCTCCCTACCAAAGTGAATGAATTTAAGGAGAAAGAAAAAGAGGACCAACATTTATACCATGTAAACAAAGAAGAAAAAAGGCATAACTCTGTTAAAATGACATGTTCATATTTTTAGTCATCCTCCTAGTTACTTTCTAAAAACTTGAATTAAAAAATAGATTTAAAATTTTAATTTTTTGTGGGGAGTTCTTATAGGTTTTGAGAGTACTCCCAGTTTACTGAAACTGTTTGGGTCAATTTAATATTGGGAAGATAAAACCTATTATAGTTTTAAAATATAAAGCTAAAAAAGGAAATTCAATGTCAAATATGTACCTTCTCTTAAATGTGAAGATGTTCTTTTGTATCATTTGATATTAAGTTATAAGTTAAAATGTAAAAATATTAAAATGCATGTGAATAGAGATTTTTAACTTTTTTTTAGTGTCTAGTGACACTTTTATTACCTTGGAGTGTCCAAAATACTTTCATTTTGAGATCCCTTCAAATTATTTCATTTCCCTATTTAATAAATATTTATGAAGAGCCTATTGCATGCCAGGCACTATTTTAGCCACTGGAGTTCAGTTTGTGAACAAAATCAGTAAAGCTCCTATCCTCATGAAACTTATTTCTGGTGGAAGAGACAAAACACAACCAAAAAAGCAAAGCATTTTTATGTACCCTGAATGCTTACATTCCCCCAAAATTAATATGTTGAATCCTCCCCGCCAAGGTGATGGTAGGAAGAGGTGGGAACTTTGGGAGTGATTGGGTTATCCAGCCCTCATGAATGGGATTAGTGTCCTTATAAAAGAGGCTGAAAGTGACCCTTCACCTCTTGCGCAGTGTGGGGTTACAACGAGAAGATGACTGTCAACAAGACAGCGAGCCCTCAACAGACACTGACCTGCCAACCCCTTGATCTTAAACTTCCCAGCCTCTAGAATTGTGAGAAATAAATTTCTGTTGTTTTAAAGCCACCCAGTTTAGGATATTTTGTTATAGCAGCTGGAACAGACTAAGACACATATATAGCATAATGTCAGGGAATGATAAATAACATAGGGTCAGGAGACAGAGCATGGTTTTAAGTGGGAACACTTTGGACAGGGTGGTTAGCAAGTGCCTGTTGAAGAGGTGACTTCTGGCCAGAGACGTGAATGAGGAGAGTGAGGAAGTCATGTGAATATCTGAGGCAAGAACAAACTTCTCAATGTATTTTATGACCACTGGAGAACCCAGACCTAAAGATCCAGGTTATGAAATAATGAGCAGTAGAAAAGCAAACCTAACAGTTTTGTAAAGATAAAAATCAAGTTCCTGTTGTGGCATGACAAGTCATGGGACTCAAAAATCACGTAGACATAAACATTCACTTAGATGGATCCATGCCAGGGAAAGGTATGAACCCTTACCAAGCAAATTACATACACGGACAAGAGCCAGTGCTATCCACAAGCAAGCTATTCCTAGGTCATAAACTGATTTAAGAAACACATTTTCTTTAGAGTTTTGACTGGGTTGTGGCCATCTGCAAAAATGAAAACCCATTGGGAGAAAATCTGCATAGTTAAACATGGAACAATGAAAGGAAGTGTCAGCCTGTATCCCAGCCCTGAAATGGAATGAGCTCTGTTTCTGCACAGAAGGCAGTTGAGACAATGTCAGTTACCCATTCCACTCATTTTGGTTTATTTTAAGGAAAATGCAATCTATGCAGTGTTTAGGAAATTATATACACCTTTGAAATTAGGATTTATTGCAATCAGGTAGCCTTTAATAATGCAAAATGTGTATTTAAAAATACATTTAGTAATTAAGAATCGTACTCGATGCTTTTAGGACAGTAAAGTGATTAGTATTTCAATATACTTTCATCCAGATTACATTTTTTTCAGAAATAACATGTTCTTTTAATTTTCTATTTTTATGAACTTTGTTAACAATATTGAAAAGTAAAGGCAACTGTTGAAATGTAAGCCCTTTTTGTCTGTTAAGTAATAGTAGGAGCTTTTATTTACTGGATTATTTGAAAATAAACTTTAGCAAGAATATTACAGAGGTGAGTCTTTATATTTGCTCAGTGAATTCTCTAAATTTTCTATGACGTTTTATAATTCTCTTAGATGATTTATATTTTAATTTCTAATAAATTTATACTTAAATTCACAAAAAAATGAGACTGATCAGAAACAACCTCATTTTGGAAGAAGCAGGACTGCAAAAATTAATATAACTGTCTTTTTTTGTTGTTTTCTTAGAACTACTCAGGAATATATTACAGACTTCACAAAGAGGAATACTACTTTGCACTAATCATATTCTAATGACTAGTAAGTTAGAATATGATTAATACAAGATATATGCAAGAGTTCGGGCTAGAGTTACTCAAAGATTGATGAAGCCAGATCATGGAATGCAGTTTAGCGCAGTTACTAGGTGCAGTTTGACACGTTATTCACAATTTCCAGTGCTTCCAAAGTCCTCAGAGGATCCAGTCTAAACAAGCAAAGCTTGCGGAAAGACTCTTGAAATGTTAACTAACTTGTGTTTCTCAAAATGTTTCATGTAACTCTTTCCTATATCAGTTCTCAAACTTCTCTATAAAAAACAAATTCCTGAGATCGTTGTACCCTTTGCTACAGCACTTCACAAACTTTGTAATGAAAAATTTTGCATTTATGTTTTCCCTCCTTGATTTTAAATATATTTCTTCAATGTAGAAACTGTTTTTTCATACTAAATACTAAGTAAAGAGTAACACAAATTTTATATAAATTACACTTAGATATTTATGAAATGAATTAAATAACTTTCAAAATTTGTATACCAAATAGAGAAACAGACATGTTAAGAATTTAGTGGCCGGGCCCAGTGGCGCATGGCTGTAATCCCAGCACTTTGGGAGGCCAAAGCAGGTGGATCACTTGAGGTCAGGCCTAGTTCATGACCAGCCTGGCCAACATGGTGAAACTCCATCTTTAGTAAAAATACAAAAATTAGCCGGGTGTGGTGGCACGCGCCTGTAATCCCAGCTACTCCGGAGGCTGAGGCAGGAGAATCGCTTGAACCTGGGAGGGGGAGGTTGCAGTGAGCCGAGATCGTACCACTGCACTCCAGCCTGGGCGACAGAGCGAGACTAAGTCTCAAAAACAACAACAACAACAACAACAACAAAGAATTTAGTAAGTATCTGAGTTTTGAATAGTCCTTTCCCCCAATTTACTATATAAATTTAATTTTCAAGCATTGGAACGTGGTCTATTTCTCAATTCTGTATACATTTAATTCAAGGTGCTGTAGCTGAGAGTTTGGAGTCTTCCTTTCCATGTCAGTAGGGGATGAGGAAACACACAAACACACACACACACACACACACACACACACACACACACACAACCCTGTTATCCTAAAAGCAGTTTTGGAGGTGGCTGAGAGGAGAGAACTTAGGAACTTAGCTGAGGAAATGATGAAAAGGACATTGTTTTGTGTCTCAGGAACCATGTGGAATTCCAAGATAAGAAAAACAGTTGCTAATTTGAGTATAAAAGCAGGAAACATGATACACTTATTTCCTTTTATGCGAACACAAGTATATGAGGGGTTGTGTAAAAATTATTTTTCTCTTGCTGCACTACAAAGAGATAGAATCAAACTGCTTTTTTTCGACATACTGGTTTTTCTTTCTGTTTTTCTTCTCTTTCTTCTATTTCTTGTGGATATTATGGCTAATAACACAACAAGTTTAGGGAGTCCATGGCCAGAAAACTTTTGGGGTAAGGTATTTTCTTTTACTGTTTAAAATTTAAAATTAGGATGTAAGAAATGCACTGCGTGATTATTAAAACAGTGAAAATCTCTGAGACATTTTGTTTATTATAATGTGATTACTTAAAGTTTTCATGTTTATTAACAGAAATCTATTTCATACGTTTATTAGCAGAAATATATTTATAGATATAAATACATACTTATATATTTATTTGTCTTTATAGTGTTCTATGAAGATATTCAAGAAGAATCTGGGTATTAAGTACAGATTTTGGCTGGTGTTACAAAATATAATTAGGAAATAGTGAGGATAAAAATAAAAAACATAAGGTGGAGGTAATTCCTGCTTAGAATATGGCATGTAGATTGTGTTGGAAAAATTAACTTTCATTTGTTTGAAGGTTATAGATTATATATTTTATTTTATGAAACCGAGATTTTCCATAGAGGCTATTTTCACTTATGTTGTGAATGTTATATGCTTTAATTTCCAAAGTGAATCCTAATAACATCTGTACTTAAATGAGTGAATTTAAAGTGCAATAACACAGGTAAAATAAATGAATGACTTTAGAGTATAACAAATAAAACATGGAATAATATGAAATTTCAGAAAACTATAGTAGAAAAGCTTAAGTAGAAATAACTTCACGTGTAACATTCAATGGAATCCTATCACGGGGGGTGGGGGGAAAGAACAATACAAAAGTATTTTTTGGAGTATTTTTTGTCTGAGTCCAGCCACAGCTAACAGTCCAGTGTTCCCTGATGTTGACAATGGGACTGTGCTGAGGTCAAATTCAGTTGTTCCAGGTTAGAGGTACAAAGAAGAAGGGCTCACATGGGGAGTTGACATGTACTCTTGGGTTCAGGGAAATTTTTTATATTAAAGGAGGTAATTTAAATTAAATTCAGAAAAACACTTTAATGAAGAAAATAGTGTATATGCACAGATCTGTTTATATGCCCAGAACAAGTTTTTAATCCTCTCAGTGTACAGTTCAGACTTTCTGCTGTGATTCAAGGTGGGGTTTTGGGAACTTTCACATAAACAGTGAGCAGTAGTGGCCGACTTTTCCCAGCAATCTGTATGTCTGGGAACCATCACAAAAATTTGCATGAAAAGAATTCACTCCAGTCCTTTAACCTATGTACTTTCTTAGATGAAAAATGTGGGGACAAATATTTATTGGTTTTAAAAGATATTAAAATTCAGCATAAGAAAAAAAAGAATTAACTCATTCTTTTTTTCTCACCTACATTTATGTTTGCTGGAAGACTGAAAAGGAAGGATATTGGTGAGCTCCTAATAAATTTATGTAACAGAATTAAGAAGAAGAAAAAAGATTATTCTAGTACATTGTAAAGAAAGGCTTTGGTAATAGGTTATTTTAGGTAGCTAGCACTAGACAGAAGCCTTTGAATTGTAGATGTCTGATTATATGCTTGTTAAAATATTATTTGCTGTCCTCACTTATAGAGAAAATAAGTGCTAAATACACACTGAAAAAGAGCTAGAGTCTGTCTAAATCAAATTCATCATTATAAAAATGTTCTGTATAAATTATTCAAAAGTAAAGTAGTTTTTGCAAAAATTAATATGTAGAAGTCAATCTATTTTTTTCAAACCATTCAAAATTAAATTTCAGGTTTACTTAAAAAAACAAATCATTATTCACTGACTAAAAGATTAAAATAAACTTGATATTAATAAGAGAATGTTTAGTTGGAGTCCACCTATTGATTCTAAAAATTTAGATATTTTTAATATGGAACTCTGTGCTTAAGAGGGAATTAAAACCTATTATTTCAAAGCCAAATACTAGTTTTTCCTTTCTCTTGTTATGTGACTGTAATGAAAATTAGATGAAAATAATGAAAACCAGAAAGGGGAGTGTTACATTGATAAACATTAACAAAGCCAATGGAAACATGGAGAGCAGATATAATGTTTGATGATTTTAGGAAAATATATAAAAGATTGTATTATTGCCTCTGGGGTAAAAATATGAAGTATAAAATGTGAATAAAAATATAAACATATAAAATGTATACATTTCCTGAAATATAAATGTCAATCTTTTAAATTTCCATTGCTTTTGTGTATCTAAATTGATGTCTATTTTGACCACTGACTCCTCAAAAATATTATTTTGAGAATCTTGTACAATGCAGTGTAATGCATTGTTATTGCTTCCAAAATCAGTCATCTGCTTGGCACATTGAATTTGGAAAATAAAGAAAAACAGCTTAGAAAAGGAAAACTTGTACATTGAACCATATAAATCGCTCAGACGTAGCACACTTTAAGGTACAGAAAAAGTTGTTTTCCCAATATAACTTTTCTGGTTTACTTTAATGAGCGCTAAATGATGGCATAATAATATCGGGTTATTACCAAAAACAATAGCTTGCATTTTCATAGCTATCACCCACTAAAACTTCCTAAAGGTGTGCAAGCATTTAAGTGCAAGGGTTGGCAACAAAGTTAGCCTGAAAGTGACAACACAGATGCAGACTATCACCTTCCACTCCCTATTTTTGCTTTCTTTAATGCACTTCCTTTCTCTATAAACATTCCCATAAAAGCTGCAGGAAACATGGCCCGTGAAAATTTACCATGTCCTCCTCTAAGGCAATAGGAGACAAATACTGAACTCAGTTATTCTCTTAGTACTTGAGAGTCCTGTAGAAGTCGTAGTTTTGGTTGTTTCTGCTGTCTTGCTTTGCATTTTTTTCCTTATGGCTAGCTTTGTGAAAAGTTGGGGGAAGATATGGTTGCAGGAGTTTGCATTTATTCACTTAATTCAATTCTCACCAAAAGTACAATGTCTGTCTCAAAAGGATTATGCTCTTAGAGGCAATTATGTGTCTATACATACGCTACATATGCACATACAAACCTATATAGTTGTGGAATAATACAAGATAACATATGATAAAATAGCAATGGTTGATAATATGAGTTAAAACAATATATGGCAGAAATAATCCCTAAACCTTTCTCAGAAAAAAAATGAGGTGCTATCTGTTCCTAGAAAGATAAATTTCAGACAGGGAGATAATTCTAAGAAGGACATTCTAGTCATTCATTTTTTTCCCTCATCAACTCATTCTCATCCAGTTCATTAGTTCACTCAGAAGCGTTCGCTGACCATATTAGGCAATGTGTTAGGAGTCAGTGACACAAATAAGGCATTTCAAGAGGTTTGGGGAGCTCAGGAAAAATGTCACCAGCAAATATGCAGAAGTAAAAACACCCAGGCATGTTTGTGGAGAAAAGAACGGCTTGGCTAGAGAGTCTGTGTGTGGTCGTTTCAGGGACATAGTTTGTACGGCAGGTTGGAGGCAGATTTCTGCAAGATTTGAATGTCAGCGTAAAAGTTTGATCTAATTTAGCCTGATCACTTGCAATCCAGTGATTTATAATCTCTCCATATTCCTCCCTCTGGGAATTTTCTTTAAGGTTGGAGAGGGTGTGTGGATGGGTGGAGGGGTGGAGGGGTTATATTCTGTGTATTGGAGAGAGGGGACCTTGGTGCTTGATCAAGTTCTGGCCTCTGCTGACATCTACTGACATGTATTTCTCATCAGCTTTTGAGACATTGCCCTTTCTCTGATTTTCACTGCCGAAATCTCCTACTATAAAATCTGGCTCACATGATCTGTGTAGTATTAGCTAACAGCATGGCTTTTCCTTTCTGTAAATCCCTCTGGTCTACTGGCCCTTATTCGGGTACTTCTCCATCTGTCTCAATGGCACAGAATAATTTTCAATATTGTCCCGTAACCCTAGAGCTGCAGGAGCCTTCCTTAGGAGGTTGGGCTACATCAGGTGCCCTTGGCCTGGATGCAGTAACACCATGTCCCCTGCTCCCTACCTCACTTCTTTATCTGCCCTTCAGATACCCAAGGGTTCTCAGAGCGGCTTGCCATCTTTCCCAGGAAGCTGGAAATGAGTACCAATTCCTCTGGGACTCCCTAATCAATCTGTAGCTCATCACAGGGAGGGCTGGAGAGTGATGCTTCCCTTCTCCAAAACCCTTACAAGTCGTATTCTATATAGCTCTTCTCTTTGTCTCCCCAGAGCTCCTCCTCTTTAGATGCATGGAAATTGACTCATAGGCCATGGTTTATTCTTTCCTATACTGTTTATGATAAAAAGTTATGTTCTTAAGTCCTTTAGGCTCTTAGCATTTAGAAACTGAACCAAACAAAGAAAATCAAAGCACTCTTTTCTATTTCAAAATATCCAACTATTGCAGTAAAAATGTTGGCTTTCAAACAATTATTTATTCTATATGTTTAAAAAATTATTTAGTAATTTAAATGTGAAGTATTGACTTTTCTTTTTTCTATGCATCCTTGCTAACAGACTTAATTCTCTCTAAGGTAATTGATGAGATGCAGGGTTGTGAACTGATTTGTTGGGGATCAAGTGCTGTCAAGAGGAGGGATCCCTGGCTACTAGCAGCAAATATTGTTCTTTAGCCTGTAGAAAAATATGGCCCTTAGGCACCACCCCAGCAGATGGGCATAGGATGTTCCCCAAGAAGTTAAGAGGGGAACATGTTTATGGCCTGGGCATATGTCCCAAGAATTTCCACTATATCTTCCCCAAATTTGGAAACAAATACTATTTCTCAAATTCGTTTTTTCAATTTGTATTTTAAAAAGAAATGTCCGTATTGCATATTAATAGTCTATTCATTAGTTCCCCTATCTCAGTTACCTAGAAAGTTTGAAAAACAAACATTTACAAATGCTTGTCTTCGAAATGCATCAGAATTACTAAGAATTATGAAAACTCATCTCACTGGACTCCATGCTCAGAGATTATGATTCAACAGATGTGAGATGGAACCCATGAGACTGGACTTTTTAATACATCCCTGACCTCAAACTTCTGCATCTAAATTCATGAGAGAAAGTGGCCTATAACTGTCCTTTCTCTGATAGCTTTGTCAGGTATCAATGTTATGCAAGCCTTGTAAAACAAACTGGGACGTTTTCCCTACTTTTCCATTACTGGGAAAAGTTTGTATAAGAGGGCATTGTTTATTGTTTAAGTGCTTGGGAAAATTCCCTATTGTAACTACATGTAGTATTTTCAATTGGAGGGTTTTAAATGGCACATTCCATTTCTTTAACAATGGTGAACTACTCAGATTTTCTATCAATTCTGTTAGTTAAGGGAGTTTGTGTTTTCCAGGAATTTGACCATTTGAATTAAATTTCAAAATATATTGCTTAAATGTTGTTTATGCCATTCTCATTAGTTTTTCAACATTTTATTATGAAAATCTTCAAACATACATAAATATTTGAAGAATTCTACAGTGAACACCCATGTAACTTACCATCTGAATTCTATCTGTAACATTTTTATAATACTCATTTTCTTTGTCATTCTATTAGTCAATATATTTCAAAGTAAACTAAAGGCATCAATACAGTTCCCCCTAATTACTTTAGTATGCATATCATTAACAGGAATTCAATTATGTTTTACAACTCTTTTCCTTTTAAAGTCAAATTTACATACAATGAAACATAAGGTGAATAAAAATGAAGTGTACAAATCATAACAGAACATTCGTAGAATTTTGACACACACGCTTGAGTAACCCAAAGCCCAATCAAGATACATAACCACTGGCCCAAACAGTTTCCAAATGCCCCCTCCCAGTCTAAAGGCTTTAAGACTTTAAAATTTTAGCTTTCATATTTAGGATCCATAACTGTCCACTTCAAATTAAATTTTTGCATATAGTGTAGAAATCGAGGGATTGTTTTCATATTGATATCCAGCTTTTTCTGCACAATTTCTTGAAAATATTTTCTCTGTTTTTAAATTTTAATTTATTTTATTTTATTTTATTTTATTTTTGAGACAGGGTCTCACTCTGTCACGCGGGTGGAGTGCAGTGGTGCAATCACAGCTCACTGCAGCTTCAACTTCCTGGGCTCAAGTGATCATCCCACCTCAGCCTCCCACATAGCTGGGACTACAGGTGTGTGCCACCGCACCAGGCTAATTTTTTTCTTTTTGTATTTGTAGAGACGAGGCTTTGCAATGTTGCCCAGACTGGTCTCAAACTCCTGGGCTCAAGCGATTTGCCCACCTTGGCCTCCCAAAGTGCTGGGATTACAGGCCTGAGCCACTGTGTCCAGCCAAGACTTTCTCTATTCAAGTCCTTTGGCACCTTTGTTGAAAATCAAATGGTCATGTAAGTGTAAGCCTGTTGCTGAGATCTCCATTCTGTTTCATTTGTTGGTTTTTATAGTAAGTGTTGAAGTTACATAAATCTTCCAACTTTGTTCTCCTTTTTATTTTTTAAACAATTTTTATCACATAATTGTACATACTTACGGGGTACAGAGTGAAACACCAAAACAAGTATACAATGTGTAATGATCAAATCAGGGTAATCAGCACATCCATCACTGCAAACATTTATTATTTCTTTGTGCAAGAACATTCAAAATATCTTCTAGATATTTGAAACTATACAATATGTTATTAACTGTTTTTCTCTTTCAAGATTACTTTGGCTTTTCGTGACCTTTTGTATTTTCTCACTCCCAGGCTTTATTGAGGTATAATTGGCAAATAAAAACAATATATTTAAGGTGTCCAACATGATATTTTGATATACATATATATTGTAAAATGATTACCACAATCAAGCTAATTAATACAACCATCACCTCAGGTAGTTAGCTTTATTTTTGGTGGTAAGAACATCTAAGACCTACTTTTTTGGCCAATTTCAAGTATAAGAAATAATTTAATAACTACAGTCACTATATTGTATGTTAGGGCTCCAAGCTCCTGCGCAACTGAAACTGCATTTTTTTCTCAGCATCTCCCTTTTTCCCTCACCCCCAAATCACTGGCAATCATAATTCTCTGCTTTTATAACTTCATCTTTTTTACATTCCACAAATAAGTGCAATCATGCAGTACAGATGCTTGTCCATTTACGATGGGGTTATATCCAGACAAACTCCTTGTAAGTTGAAAATATCAGATTGAAACTGTATTTACTAGAGCTAAGCTACTGAACATCATAGCTTAGCATAGCCTAACTTAAATGTGCTCAGAACACTTACATTAGCCTACAATTGAGCAAAATCATCTAACACCAAGCCTATTTTATTAAAAAATGTTAAATAGCTCATGTAGTTTGTTGAACGCTATACTGAAAGTGAAAAACGAAATGGTCATATGGGTACTGGAAGTACAGTTTCTACTGAATGCTTATGGCTTTTGCACCATCGTAGCCAAAAAAATCCCAGATCTAACCATGGTAAGTTGGAGGCTGGCTGTATTTGTCCTTCTGTGCCTGGTTTATTTCACTTAGCATAATGTCCTCCAGGTTCATCTAGGTTGCTGAAAATGACAGGATTTTTTTTTAATGCTGAGTAATAACATTCCCTTATTATATACAGATGGTCCCTGACTTATGATAGTTCAACTTACAATTTTTTTGACTTTAAGATGATATGAAAATGATACACATTCAGTAGAAACTGTATTTTGAATTTTGATCTTTAATGTTTATTATTTTAATTTATTATTGTTATTATAAAATTTTCCCCTGCTTTGGTGCATTCCAGCCTTGGACTCATAGACTCCAGCTGACTGAGATAAAATAATTGGTATAGAAATTATTAAAAGAATACTCAAAATTCCAGCTATGACCATTGCTAAGAATGCAAGTGTTGAAAGATCTTTGATAGTTGAGAAAATTATGCAAAGTTCCTCAGAAGTTGGTTACGATGCTATGGTCAGATTTTGTGAATATGGTGGAAAAAGCAATTATTGACCCAACAAAGATTGTGAGAGCTGCTTTATCGGATGCTGCTGGTGTGGCCTCTCTGTTAACTACAGCAGAAATTGTAGTCACAAAAATTCCTAAAAAAGAGAAGGACCCTGGAATGGGTGCAATGGGTGGAATGGGAGGTGGTATGAGAGGTGGCATGTTCTAACTCCTAGAATAGTGCTTTAGCTTTATTAATGAACTGTGACAGGAAGCCCAAGGCAGTGTTCCTCACCAATAACTTCAGAGAAGTCAGTTGGAAAAAATGAAGGAAAGGCTGGCTGATGTTTAAGAAATCACTGTAACCATCAGCTACTGGTTTCAGTTGACAAACTATATAATGGTTTACTGCTGTCATTGTTCATGCCTACAGATAATTTATTTTGTATTTTTGAAAAAAAAGACATTTGTATATTCCTGATACTGGGTACAAGAGCCACGTACAATGTACTGCTTTCAACTTAAATCACTGAGGTATTTTTACTACTATTCTGTTAAAATCAGGATTTTGGTGCTTGCCACCACCAGATGAGAAGTTAAGCAGCCTTTCTGTGGAGAGTGAGAATAATCGTGTACAAAGTAGACAAATATCCAATTATGTGACAACTTTTGTGTAATAAAATTTGTTTAAAGTTAAAAATACTACCTTTTATTATTATAAAGCTGGATTTTGTTAGATGATTTTGCCTAATTTTAGGCCAATGTAAGTATTGTGTGCATATTTAAGGTAGGCTAAGCTAAGCTATGAAGTTTGGTAAGTTAGTGGTATTAAATGCATTTTTGACTTATGGTATTTTCAATGTACGATGGATTTATCTAAATCCAACCTCATCATAAGTCTAAGAGCATCTGAAATATAACATTCCCATTATAGAAACCATATATATATGTGTGTGTGTGTGTGTGTGTGTGTGTATGCATATATATGTCACCATATTTATCCATTCATCTGATGATGGACACTTAGGTGGATTATGTATTTTCGCCATTGGGACAATGCTGCAATGAACGTGGAAGTGCAGATATCTCTTAGAGATTCTGATCTCATTTCCTTTTAATGTACACCTGGAGGGATTGCTGAATTCTATGGTAGTTCTATTTTTAATTTTTGAGGAACCTTCATACTATTTTCCACAATGACTGCATCAATTTACATTTTCATCAACACCGTACAGTTTCCTTTTCTCCACATCCTCACCAGCACTCATTATCTTTTGTCTTTTTGATAATAGGCATTTTGGCATGTGTGAGATGATATTCCATTGTGGCTTTGATTTGCGTTTCCCTGATGAGTAGTTATGTTGAGCATTTTTTCATCTACCTATTGGTCATTTGTGGGGCTTCTTTTGAGAGATGTCTATTCAGGTCTTTTGCTCATTTTGTAAACAGATTATTTGTTTTCTTGCTTTTGTGTTGTGTGAGCTTCTTACATACTTTAGATGTTAACTTCTTATCAGATATACGGTTTGCAAATATTTTCTCTCATTCTGTAGGCATCTCTTCTCTCTGTTGATTATTTCCTTTACTGTGCAGAAGCTTTGTAGTTTGACACAATTCTACTTGTCTATTTTTGCTTTTTTCCTGTGCTGTCATATGCAAAAATATAATTGCCCAGATCAATATCAAGCTTTTTCCCTATGTTGTCCTCTAGTAGTTTTTTGGGTTTCTGGTCTTAGGTTTGTATCTTTAATCCAGTTTGACTTGATTTTTCTATATGGTATGAGATAAGGGTCCAATTTTATTCTTCTGCATGTGGATATGCAGTTTTCCCATTACCTTTTATTGAAGAGGCAATAATTTCCCCATTGTGCATTTTTGATACTGTTGTCAAATACCAGTTGTCACAAATGCATGGATTTATTACTGGGCTTCCTCCCTATTATGTTTCATTAATCTAAATGTCTATGTAAATGCCAGTACATTGCTGTTTTGACTATTATAGCTTTGTAGTATATTTTAAAATCAAGTGGTGTGATGCTTCCAGCTTTGCTTTTATTGTTCCTTTGTATTGTCATCATATACAAATTAGGGTCATTTGTAAAATAATACAAACAGCCTGTTTATTGGAATTTTAGTTGATTTAGTTATATAAATTTATTTATATAAATAAATTTAAGGGCAGTTGGCATCTTAATAATATTGAGGCTTGTAATTCACAAATATAGTATATCTCTCCACTTTTTAGACCTTTAATTTATTTCAGTAGTATTTCAAAATTTGTGGTGCAGACATCTTGCATACATTTTGTAAAAAAAGATTCCTAGGTATGTTATGCTTAATGATGCTATTGTAATGGTGTAATTATACTTTCCAGTTGTTTGCTGCTAGTATATAAACATATTTTTATATATAAGTCTTACATTCTGCGATCTTGCTTAATATAATTTGTAGTTATATTTTAGAATACATAAGATTTTCAATATAAAAAACAAGCTAATAGCTGAGTGCATTGGTGTGTGCCTGTAGTCTCAGTTACTTGGAGACTGAGGTGGGAGGGTCATTTGAGCCCAAAACTTTGAGACCAGCCTGGATGTTATAGTAAGTCCCTGTCTCTAAAATCTCTTAAAGACTAAATCAATCAAGCTAATAGATTTATTTATATCCTGTCCCAATTCTTTGTATTATAATTATTACATATTAAATCTATATAAACTATACATTTCATATGAAAATATTTTAATTCTTGCTGTAGCTAGAAAAATGTATTTTAAAGAAATTGATGGAAAAGAGTCTTCTATATTTACTCTGATACTATTTCTGATGGTCTTAATTTCTTCTTAAAGATCCCAGTTTTCATTATCCCCAGACTAAGGATTTTCTTCAGTACATGTTTTAGTGTAGGTGTGCTGGTGATTAATTTGAATTCTGTTTCATCTGAAAGAGTATTTATTTCACTATTATACTTAAGGAATACTTTTGCTGGATATAAAATTCTGAGTTGACAGCTTTTTAAAAATCACTTTAAAATATCACTGTGTCTTATTAAAAGTAAGTATTCAAATAATTGTCTTTTATGAATGTAGTGTTATTATTTGTAATTTGGCTGTGTTCAAGTTTTTTTTGTTAACCTTTGATCTTCAGCTGTTTGACTGTGACGTGCATAGTTCTTTATATATTTTCTGCTTGATGTTACTGAGACTCTTGATTTGTAGATTAATTTGTTTCAGTAATTTTGAAAAATTTCAGCCTCATTTATTCAAAATGTTTTTAGCTCCATCCACCCTTTCCTCTGTTTTGGGGATTATAATTTCACATTTGTTAAATATTTTTATATAGTTCCACAAGTCCTAGAGGCTTGCTTTTTCCCCCCAATATTTTTCTCCATTTTTCAAATTGGATAAGTTCTATTAATACACCTTTAAGTTGGCCGATTCTTTTCTCTCTCATTTTAATTTCACTGTTAAGCTCATGGTATAAATTTTTTAGTTCTCATTTTTTTAGTTTTAGAATATCCATTTTGTTATTTCTTATAGTTTCTATTTCTTTGCTGAAATTTCCTATCATTTTATTCATTGTGAGTGTTTTACTTGAAATCATTGAATATGGACATATGAATTGCTTTAAAATTTTTGTCTGCTAATTATGTCTGGGTCATCTTAAAGTTTGTTTTTGTTGACTGTCTTTTCTCTTGAGAATGGATCACATTTTCCTGTTTCTTCATGTGCCCAGTAATTTCATATTGTATCTTGAACATTTTGAATGGATTCTGCTATATTACCCTGAAGAGTGTTATGATGTATGTTTTCCCCTTAGTTTATTTTCACAGGCAAATAACTCTGTGGAACTACAACTACAGAAACCTATAAAGCCTGTCCCTTGGGCAGCAGCTTAAATCTCACTTTAGTTTATTTTTTTTTTCTCTAGTGCTGTTTGGAATACATCCCACGTATGTGTGATTCAGGAGTCAACCAAAGATATGTGAAATGTTTATAAATAAAATTTGGGGATTCTCCTCTCTGGCTTTCTCTTCTCCAAGATTTCCCTCTCACATTCTCAGCAGCTCTTGTTTCCACAATCTCTGTCCTTTGTTTCTCAAGATCAGAAACAGTGCAGGTTTTCGACTGTAGCTTTACCTGTCCCAGACTGGAAGCTTCCCTCAGGTTAAAAGGTTTGAAAACTGGAGCTTGACTAGTACTTGCTGTTCTTTTCTTCCAGGTCTCAACTCCTCTCCAGTAGCTACAAGCATTTGGTCATTCTTAAGGCCTTTAGGTAGAATTTTTTTTTGTATTGTTTTCAGTGTTCATAGTCATTATTACTTGAAAGGGTCAGTTCATAAAAGCTGATTTGGAATCCTAGCTTGATGTTTTTATTGCCTGTATCTGTTCTAATGTCACATTTCTTACTCTTGATATTGGTGATTTTCTCTTTCTCTCTGTCTCTTTCTCTTGCTCCTGCCCACTCTTTTTCCTTCTTTCTCTTTCTCTCCTCTTTCCATCCTTGTCGTTCCAATTAGTATTTTATTCATTTTTATTAGATTTTTTTCATATCTGGCTTTGATAATTTCCTCTATTTTTTCTTTTTCTTTTTTTTTTTTTTTTGCCCCTGTTTCATTAAGTTCTGCTTTCTCTTATTTACTGTATGCTACTTTACTTATGTTTCAGCTAGTGATCTTTTCTTAGCTTCTTAATATGGAAACTGAAATAATTGTTTTTTTAGGCTTTCTTATTTTAAAATGTATACCTATAAAGCTATAAATGTTCTTATGAATGTAGCTTTAGGCACATCTCACATGTTTCGATATTTCACAATTTTATCAGAATTCAGTTAAAATATTTTATAATTTTCATTAGATATTTTATTTAATTATCTTTATTAGATCCTCAATCTCTGAAAATTTTTAACTTGTTAATTTTTTAAACACATTAATCAAGTTATTTTAATATTTTTGTCTGATAATTCAAATGTTTTCATAACTTACAGATTTTTTCCATTTTCTATTTGTTCTTTTAGTTTTTGTTTACTTTGTCTTGCCTCTTAGGATGACTTGTAATTTATTATTTATAACACATATATATATAACATTATTAGGTATATATAAATTTATTTAAATATATAACTTTCTATTTTATATATATGTATAAAACTTTCCTTCTGGCAGTTAGGGGAAGATCACCTCAGTCCAACTTGGGATTGATCTATATTTTTATCTTTGTGAGGTCTGGTCTTTCTCCTGTTTACCGTTAATCTTAGGGAGTAGATCCTAGGGGGCCTAATTCCAGATTCTGGGATGTTTCCTAGGGTCCAACTTCCTTGGCAGCCCCTGAACACCAACTTATGTTTTCTAAGCTTACTTATAGTGCACAACATTCTACTCAGATATTTTTGTTTCTTTTTACAGACTATTGTGATGAAATATTTTCTTTTCTCCTGGAATTTGCTCCTTCGATTTAACAGTTTTGATAAGTCTCTGATGGTTTCAAACAAATTTAAGAAAATATTTTATTCTCCATTGTAAACTTGCTCTCAGTGGTTTGATACATGTTAGTCTATCATATACAGAAAGGGGTGTGCTACCTTGATACTTTTGAATTTGCCCTCACCTCTAGCAATACTGTTAACTAATTATATTCAGAATATGGCTTGTGCTTTATAATTTTGATCAAAACTACTTTCAAATCTCCAAGCCTTTTGTTTATTTGACCACTACCATTCACAAAAAGGCATCTACAATTTATTTTTTCCATGAAGCTTTTTTAAACCTTCCAGATATATGTTATTCTCCTGTCTTTCAAACATAATGACATTTTCAGCTCATAATGGTTATGCGTCTCATTCACATTTTCTTAAAGAGTATAAATTAATGAATGTGGTTTCCATTAACCAGGAAGGAAAAAAGAAAAACAAGAGTTCCATTTAGGCTTCAGAGGTGGGACAGGGTGTCATTTTAGGTGGAGCAGCAAGGGTAGACTTCAATGAGAAAGTTACATATGAGCAAAAGACCTGAAATTAACCGTACAGATAGCTGAGGAAATAATTTTAGGAATAGATTACAACCAGGGATGGGCCCTAAGTCAGGAGCCAGCCCATCTGATGTACTTAAGGAATGGTGAGGGGGGAAGTGCAGACAGAGCTGAGTGACCCAAAGGAAGAGTAGAGGAGATGGGCTCAGATAATTGGGAGCCTATCAAGTAGGGACTTTTAGGATATTCTTAGGCATTTGTTTTTACTCTGGGAGAAGTGGAGGATTTAGAACAGAAGATTGATATGATTTGACTTACATTTTGAAATGTTCTCTCTGACTACTGCATTGAGCACATTGTTGGGGTGTGAGGGATATGGCAAGGACAGAAGCAGGAAGACCATATTCCAGGTCACAGATGTGGGAATGTGGCCACTTGGATCAGTGAAGTCACAGAGTGGGTAGTGAGAAGTTGAATTCTGGATTTCTTTTTGTTTGTGAAAACAGACCCAATAAGATGTTCTGGCACATGAGATATAATGGAAAATACTCCTTGGCTGTTGAAATTATTATAATCAATCAAATTTCTATGCCCTAAATATTATGCTCCCTAAAAATCCTTTTCATCAAAAGTAGTTCTATTGCCTGAACCATTCTCCTATACACTCTATGATACCAAGGACTTCATGGCCTGCTTTGGTGAACATTGAACTTATGATTCTTAACAACTGCAAAGGGTTTTTGAATGTTTTAAACAATGTTTCATTCTGCCATCACTGATAAATCACTTTCAGAGTTGGAATGCTTCAACTCAAGGCCACTAGATGGTGACCTCTACTAAATTTTAATACCAGTGGATGGAATTTGAGGTATTGATTATATTTACTAAAAATCATATTCAATATTACAATATTAAAATTGGAAGACACGAACGTGGCTGTTATTATCAGGCCAAGAAGGGTCAAATGACTTGAGGAAATTACACAACTATTAGCAGTAAGAGCCAGTGTTCATTGAGGGCTTGTTATGTGCCATCTACTTGCTAGTTTTGTAGGTACATATTACAAATTAGGATGACATATATTTAATTTATATGGCATAGCTGACCAATGTTAGAGTTTTTTCCTTCTGCTTTCAAAAGGAAAGTTAACATTTTTAAAAGTAATCATTTGATCTCATAAGTTGCATTATATTGCAATTATTAAGAAGAAAGATTATGGCTCATTTTTCTTCTCAGATTGTTGAGAAGTAAGAAGGCATATCATTTTTTAAAAAGTAATATCTTTGCCAATGTCTTTTTTTTCAGTTACATTTTCTTCTACACTAGGTTTTTAAAAAGGCTCCCAAAATACATTGTCAAAAGTCTGCCAGAATGGAATTACATATATGAAAATTTAAAGCTGTATGACCAGTAGATGCTGCTTTCATCACACAGTTTCTAAATTCTAGTTTGGGCAGGTCAGAAAAATCATCAACTATAATTAAATGAAAAAAAATATGTATGAAAACCACCCCTGTTATTTGACTCAGCATCTCTTTCTCATAGCCTTTCTGCATTTCTACATTTGCCTTTGCTGTTTGGACTTAAGGGAGCTTAAGAAGATAGATAAGTATTTTACCATATACCTCAGGAAGTCTTAGAAATTCTTCTGTCAGCAGTATTATTTGTAGGTGTTTTAATATTCTGCAAGGTATAAGAATTAGTGCAATGATTTCTGATATGGTTTGGCTGTGTCCCCACCCAAATCTCATTTTGAATTCCCACATGTTGTGGGAGGGACCCGGTGGAAGGTAATTGAATTTCCTGTGCTGTTCTCGTGATACTGAGTAAGTCTCACGAGATCTGATGGTTATTATAAGGGGGAGTTTTCCTGCACAAGCTGTCTTCGTCTGCTGCCATCCATGCAAGATGTGGCTTGCTCCTGCTTGTCTTCCACCAGGATTGTGAGGCCTCCCCAGCCATGTGGAAATGTAAGTCCAATTAAACCTCTTTCTTTTGTAAATTGCCCAGTCTCAGGTATGTCTTTATCAGCAGCATGAAAACAGACTAATACAATTTCTAAAGTGTGTATTTAACTGACTTTATGGATTAAGAAGTCGTTTTCATGATACGTGTACTCTACTGAGCAAAAATTAAACAAATCCATATCAAAAGCAATTTTTTTGTAATTTTTATAACTTCTGTTGCACCCCCATCTTATCCTACTTTATATTCATTCAAAATTTAAATAGCCTATTATTGTGTGTATATATTATTATGATGATTCTCACGTACATTTTAAATTCATTATTTAATCCTTTTTGGATATCTATATAACCCAATATTTGATGACATTTTAAGTCATTTCCCCAAATTTTGGGCATAGACAATAGGTTTACCATATCAAATCAAAGTATTACCAAGCCACAGAGAATGATCATTTTAAATAGGTTTGTTGTCAAATTCCTCTCATGGAAATATTGTTATAGTTTTAGTGCCACAAAAATAATCTTTTTAGTTCCCAAACTGAAACTTGTCATTTAAGAAGATTGTGGTGGTCCAATATATTCTATAATAACTTGCCCATTAGAGTTTGGATATTATCCCAGTTTTCTTACATCAGAACAATAATGTATTTTGGAAATAAAACAGTCATCTGAAATATAAATATATTTCTCACTCCATGTATTTTTGTTGTTTTTGCTAATATACTTAATTGCTGTATTTTATTTAATTAATTTATTTTTACTTTTTGTAGAGGCAGGTCCCATTATGTTGCCCAGGCTGGTCTGGGCTCAAGCGATCCTCTCACCTCGGCCTCGCAAAGTGCTGGGATTATAGGCATGAGCCACTGCACCTGGCCTCAATCACAATAATAGACAAGAAATTATTTTTCATTGATTGTGTATTTAAATAGTTTCTATTTTTTTTCTCGAATCTAAAGTTTGCTTTTATTCCACTATAAATAACATTTATATTGGGAATATCTGATTTGTCAGAAGATGAGAGGCTCAAAGGGTGTACACAGAGACCATGTATAAGGACTCTTGTAATCTTTAAATACTTTCATTGAGTAACTGAACATATTTTCTCCTTTCAGATTCTGGTTTTAACTCCATTTTGCTGAAATCAAGGAAACATCTCTTTTTACATTTTATCTATTATGCCTGCTTATATACTGAGATATTTAGAGTCTTCAGTCAGACTCTAGTAGTGGTTAGGTACATTTACACATAGGAAGGACATATACTTTGTAAATTTGAGTATTTGTCTTCTCATTTATATCATACACTAGTGTAACTAATAGTTCCCTAACCATCGATACTTGCCAATCAATTATTACAATAAATCAAGTGTTAATTCTACCACATGAACCTTAGCTTCTGTTTCAGTATCTATAAAATGAGGAATTTATGTCCAACACATTTTCAAAAGCTTGTTTTAGCTGAAACTCCATTTCTATGAGTCCATAGCTGAGCTTGTTGATATATAAAAGTCTCCACTAAAGGCTATTGATTCATGGAAATATATCTGTAGAACACACAATATTATTTAACCACCATTCTCTCAAGTATTTCTGTTCATAACAGGCTGCAAGATACTCTGGTATTGAATCGACCAATTTTTATGCAATTTATATTGCTCATTTTCATTTTAGATTAATATTTTCTTACCTTACACTTAGAAAATAAATAAGCAATTTAGCTATTAATTAAGATGCTTTGGTCTCAAATCCTTACTTGACCTTCACCAGGTGTGGGACTATGGGCTTGTTACTTACCTCTCAGTAGCCACAACTATTAAATGGGAATAACGCTAGCATTTCCTTTATTGGGATGTTTGAGGATTACGTGATATAATACACTAAAAAATGTGCCTGGGAACTTTGCATAAAGCCATTGCTTTAGAGAATGTTGATATAACTATTTGTACAGATAATTGTGAAAGTAGGACACAATAAATGTAGCTTTTCCACAGGAGATAAATGTGACAATATATGGTGGAAGGACACTGAACTATATCCTAAAATTAGACAGCAGTGATTATTCCTTTGTAGTTATTAACATTAGTTTGTTTTGTTATTTCTGTATTCTAGGTAGTCTACATATTATCATAGATTACAATATGCTAAAAAGAACCTTGGCAATCATAAAATCTAACTCCTTTATATATATGTATAATGAAATCAGTGGGTCTAAACAAATTCCCTAAAAATCACAAAACATATTAGGAACAGAGCTGAGTTTGGAACCCTTTATCAGAGAGCTTTTGCCTTGTAACAATCCATCCCCAAACATAGTAGCTTAAACTAATAATAATTTGCTTAGCTCACAATCCTGTGGATTGGTAATTTGAGATGAAATCAGCTTGGTGGATTTTCTGCTGGTCTTTGCTCATGTGTCACAGTCATTTGGTGAGTTGACTAGCATCTGAATTATCTAGGATGACACCATTCATATGTCCAGGTTAGCAGGCTCTTGGCTAGGGCAGTAGGGGTTCCTGGGCCATGTGTCTCTCATCATCTGGCAGGCTAGTCTGGCCTTATTTATATGCTGACAATGGCAGGGGTCCCAAGAGAAGGAAGGGTGGATGCTGAGCCTCTTGTAGCTTAGGCTTGAACTTGTATAGCTTCAATTCCATTGCATCCTACTTGTCAAAGCAAGTCATGAAGCCTGCCCAGATTCAAGGGGTGGGGAAATAGACTCTATCTCTTGATGGGAGGAACAGCAAAACGTTTGTGGCTATTTTCTCCTCCTCTTCCCCAGTCTCACAACACCCATCAGCTAATTTTCAGGCTATGGCTCTCTCAATACAGACTACCTACATAAGCAATTAGATATGATAGCTTACCTTTCTACTTAGCAGTAACTTATTTTTGTCTAGGAAATGTAGGAGTCTTTACTGAAGATGTGATACTTGAAGGTAGAGCTTGAAGAATGAGTTTTCCAGACAGAAGCTTAAAAAATTGAATTCAGATATAAGGACAAATATGTGGAAAAGCTCAGAGTTTTAGAGAGAATGACAGGCTTTGGTACAGTGAGAAACGAGCATGACTTGTGGGTTAGATCATGGAGGGGAAACGTTGGGGACAAGGGGTTTGATCGTGGAGGGGAAATGTGGGGGACCAACAGACTGGAGGAGTCTTGTAATACCCAGAATTTTTCTTTGCAAAGTGGTGTGGTGAGGGGAGACTCAGTTACCTAGTTTCATTCAAGAATATGTATTTAGTTTACAAGAGGCAGTAAGGTAGCATTTCCATTAGGAAAAGGCATTTTTCTCCCCAGAAAGGGAAATCTGAACAAATTACAAGTTCTACAAATTACAGAATACTGGTACGTAGCCGAGGCTCTATGGAGGTTCAGGTGACAGGAATTTCATCATCACAAGGGCGTAACAGAAACATGAGCTGGAACCTCATGAGCTGGGAAACAAGAAAGAGCCCAGTAGTCTGCACAGGTCAAGTCATCAAAGAGTCAGAGATATAGGTGACTGTCTGGGAGTTCAGGAAATATGACATAAATCAGTCAGCTGGCCAGATGGTTCTATCCCAGCACTTCCTGTCTCAGAAAGAGCAAAGGAAGTGAGGCACCATGAAGACTGCAGGTGGCAGAAATCAATGTGATTGATGAAAGCAGACAGAGGAAAAGGCAACGTTAAAGTGATGACAAAATTCTTTATCAATCTGGCACATTAGTTACTACTATAACTCAAAAGGAAATCAACTTTGGGCTACATTTGCAGCTCTGTAAAAAATGGATGAACTAAATGCCATAAATTAATGACATCAAGTAAGACTACTTTTATCTTTTATTTCTTAAAGATGATAAAACAGGTTAAGTGACCTGGAATGCCACAGCTGAAAGTTTTATTTTGTATCTTTCTGCTTGAATAAATGGAAGCATTATCAGCTTCCATTTATTCATATCCACCTAACACTGTCTTCTATTTCCCTAATTCAAAGTATGTTTAAATTAATCATGTATTCTTTGAATTACAGTATATATGCTGACCCTTGTTTTTAGTTGAAAACCTATTTAAAAATTGATTTAGCAATTTGTTTTCTTTGTTTCAGAGGACCTTATCATGTCCTTCACCGTATCCATGGCAATTGGGCTGGTACTTGGAGGATTTATTTGGGCTGTGTTCATTTGTCTGTCTCGAAGAAGAGCCAGTGCTCCCATCTCACAGTGGAGTTCAAGCAGGAGATCTAGGTCTTCTTACACCCACGGCCTCAACAGAACTGGATTTTACCGCCACAGTGGCTGTGAACGTCGAAGCAACCTCAGCCTGGCCAGTCTCACCTTCCAGCGACAAGCTTCCCTGGAACAAGCAAATTCCTTTCCAAGAAAATCAAGTTTCAGAGCTTCTACTTTCCATCCCTTTCTGCAATGTCCACCACTTCCTGTGGAAACTGAGAGTCAGCTGGTGACTCTCCCTTCTTCCAATATCTCTCCCACCATCAGCACTTCCCACAGTCTGAGCCGTCCTGACTACTGGTCCAGTAACAGTCTTCGAGTGGGCCTTTCAACACCGCCCCCACCTGCCTATGAGTCCATCATCAAGGCATTCCCAGATTCCTGAGTAGGGTGGCTTTTGGTTTTTGTTTCTTTCTTGTCTTGTCTTTTATTGAAAGGAAATCATAAATAGGCTAAACAGAATTTTGAGGGCATGGCCCAAATAACTCATGAGTTCCAAGTTGAAACATGGTTGTGCAAGTTGGACATTACAATGTAAAACACATTTTCTTCAAACACGTTTTCCCTTTTGTTTCAAAAAATGTAATATTTTCCCCCAAGGGTTTTATATTTATGTATTTTGTATTCAATGTGAGGCTTATTAAAAATAGTGATTCTAATGTAAGAATCAGCTAAGATGCATTATATATATTTTAATTAAAATTAAAACTTCAGATATTTGTGGATTACAATCCTCATTTACTTCCAATGTGACTAGAAAGAGAAAAAAAAATCACTGTGTCACTTTAAAGAAAAATCTTCTAAGGGATTTGGATTTTACTTTCTTTAGAAGGATAAGTGAATCATATTGACATTTTACAATCTTGGATTTTTCTTTTTTTTTCTTTTGAGACAGGGTCTTGTTCCATCACCCAGGCGGGAGTTGCAGTAGCATGATCAGGACTCACTGCAGCCTCTATCTCCCAGGCTCAAGTAATCCTCCCATCTTAGTGCCCCAAGTAGCTGGGACTACAGGGGTGCACTACCACACCGGGTTGAATTTTTTTTGAATTTTAGTAGAGATGAAGTGTCACTATGTTACCAAGGCTGGTCTCAAACTCCTAAACTCAAATGATCCTCCTGCCTCGGCCTCCCAAAGTGCTGGAATTAGCCTGGCCAATCTTGGATTTTTAATGGAATATGTGGGCACAAAATGACAGAACATAGGACATTCTAAAGTTCCTTGATTTGATCATTATAAGAAGTGTGGGACTCAAGCACAGGAAACTGAACTCTTTTGGTGTCATTGGATGTTTCATTTTTGACACTAATTTTTTCTGGACAAACTCTTTATGTGTTTTTCCCAAGAATAGTTATCTACTTCCTGGAGGCAAAATCCTTGGATTTACTAACATGATGATTTACCTTTTCTTCACCGTTGTCGTTACATTGTTAGAAAAGCAACAGGAAAAAATCCAATTCATTTGACCTAAAAACAAGCCTCAAGTTTAAAACCAAGCTCACGTTTTTCTTAAGGGAAAAATTTTCTTTCTTAAACTTACATCTAGCAACTTGGAAAGCACTTTCTCTGGGGATCTTCTTTTGTAACTTTGCAGACAAATAAGTATGAGTCACTGGGGAGAGAGTTTGTTATTGAAATAGATGTTGCCTATGAAGAATTCTCCTTCCTGGATTGACTCTTAATCATCAGGCATCATTCCTGGTTTGCTTCTCTACGAATCTCAATTCCAACTTCTCTGCAGAGTCTGTACAGTGATTAAGCCATGCCAGATGGTCTTTGGTGCACACAGTTATTTAAGAATCCACTTCCACAGGTGGCTGCCCTTGTAAGGAAGAATGCATCCCTAAATGTGGGCACCAGAGAGCTCCAGTGGGCAGATGTCTGTGGCTGCCCTTCTCATTTAAGGACATGAGTTCACTGGAGTATTACTCAAAAAGTCTGTGGTTCATTTCCAGTATTGTGAATATTTAGTTTATTTGGCCGTTTCTTTGTTTCTTTGAACACTGGGATTTTCAGTGAAAAAGTACCCTCTTTTTCATTTCCTATTGCAGTGGTCACAGCTAATAGTGTCTGAACATGGTTCAAGAATAAGAGATTCCATGTAGCATTTTCTTTATTATTTTCATTTCCCTTATATTATCCATCATTCCTTAAGGACAATTATTCTTAATAATGCTTATAGAAAATGTTCTCTAATTAAACATGCCAAAAGGAAAAAGTAAGGGAAAGAGGGAGCAAGAAGAAAATGGAAGAAAAAGGGAAAAAAGCTAACTGGATAACCAATTTGTTATAAGTTGGTTTTCAACAAAGAAATTTAGCAGCCAAGTAAGGTTTCAAGGGAATATTAACTTGGTATCAGGGCTACTTTTTTTTTTTTTTTTTTACTTGCATATCATCCTTAATGTCTAACATGAAAAATCAGCAAAGAGTATGGTTTTTATCAAGAATTTGTGTTGGGAGTAAAAACTGCTTTATAGCTCCCAAATTAGGAAGAGAAGAGCAGAAATCCTCTGGGGCATTTAACCATCTGGCAGAATTGTTGCTGCACCTTTATCCCAGTTATAAGACAGTCAAAATGACTATTTCCTAAATATTGTGAGTGTATGAAATGTGAAATTAAAGCAAAAACTGGAGACTTTTAATGTATTTCTTTAATTTGAAATGTTTTGTGGATTGTGAAATAAAAATAAATTGATGTCAAGTTTTATTCAAAATTCATTTATGAAATAATGCCAACACTGTTCTAAAAAGCAAGGAGTCAAGAAATTATAAAATTCAGATTAAATCAGGAAAACACATTAGATGGAAAATTATACTATAGAATTTGAGCTTATTAAAATTTATTGAATAAGAAAAGTCTCCTTTTTACTTTGGTATTTAAACCTAATCTAGAGTATTTGTAAATGAATGGACTGAGACACAAATCCTTTTTCATATAAAAATGTATAATGGAGAAAGGGAACATCACAAATAAATTTTACAAGATTTTTAAAATTAATGCAGATGGAAGAATTAGTGAATTATTTATTTAAAACATGAACTTAGAGTCTTATCTCATTAGCTAAATATATAATTACAGAATTATTTAATTATTTTATTTAGAGAATAAGCATTTTAAATAATGGCTATCTAAAAAATAGAGGAAATTTGAAATAAATGTTTAGCAAATCTATGAAATAGAAAAGGGGTACTTTTTAAGAGCCAAAGGGATGAAATAAATTACAAAGGAAAATATTAACAGTTTTGATTATTTAAAAAAATTTAAAATTCTGTTCATTAAAAGATAAATTTATCCAAAATCTAAAAACAAGCAAAAACAAAAAAAGAAGTTAAGTTAATATAAATATGGCAAACATGGCCAATATCTTGAAGTCATGATTAGCACACATAAATACATATGGAAAATACTCAGTCGTAAATAGATAAATTAGTAATGGACCAAAACAAGCAATTCACCAAAGAGAAAAATTAATTGATTTACAAGTTTGTGGTAAAATACTGCATGTTACTACTAAGAAAGTGCCCATGTACATTTAAACAACACTCTAGTAGTTTTTTCTATCACATTAGCTAATTATTATTATTATTTGAATAAAGACGGTGTTTTGCCAAGTTGGCCAGGCTGGTCTTAAACTCCTGGCTTCAAGAGATCCGCCCACCTCAGCTTCCCAAAGCACTGAGATCACAGGTGTGAGCCACCATGCCCGGCCCACAATAGCTAACTATTTATGAAATAATGAATCTCCTCACTGTTGGCAAATGTACTAAGAAGGGAGTGCTCCTACATATTTCTGGTGGCAAGGTAAACTGGCATTGCCCTTCTGGAAGGCAGTTTGATGAAATGTATCAGGAGTCTTGCACTAGGCAGACCACGAAGTCTCCTAGCACCTGCCAGGTACACGGTTTTCTCTGAGAAAAGTGGCGATGAACTTGTATGGAGACCAAGCCTGCTATACTAGCCGTGTGGGACTGGATCAGAGCATTCCGTATCAGATGTGAGTAACCGACCGAACTAGATCTTCCCTGCTTTGTGTGAGAGGGTGGGGATGAAGGGAGAGAATGGGAGAACTGCCACTGAGAGACCTCGAAGGGAAAGGAGATACTAAAATAACAAAGACCTGGAGTAAAATGGCTGCAGTATCTTTTGAATAAACTTCCATCACTTAAGATTACTCATATCTTTTTACAATGTTACAACTTGAAATAAATTCACCCGAGTACCAGTTCAAAGAATGAGTGATGGCCGGGCGCGGTGGCTCACGCCTGTAATCCCAGCACTTTGGGAGGCCGAGGCGGGCAGATCACCTGAGGTCAGGAGTTTGAGACCAGCCTGACCAACATGGAGAAACCCTGTCTCTACTAAAAATACAAAATTAGCCAGGCCGTGGTGGCACATGCCTGTAATCCCAGCTACTCAGGAGGCTGAGGTAGGAGAATCGCTTGAACCTGGGAGGCAAAGGTTACAGTGAGCCGAGATTGTGCAATTGCATTCCAGCTTGGGCAAGAAGAACAAAACTCTGTCTCAAAAAAAAAAAAAAAGAATGGCTGATGATAAATAGACCCTCACAGTCTAGACACTGGGATACTTCCACCCTCACCCAGGCAAGTGGGACCCATGCCTCATGGGGCCCCACACTTCAGATTACCTTCTTTGAAGTTTTCTAAATCACAGTTCAGTGTGTAGAACTGGCCAGGACTGGCAATGCCAACTGGACAGGGCACATGAGCCTACACCAAGACCTGTGTGGATGCTAGTCCTTTTTTGTTTTTTTCGTTCCCTTTCAGGTGATCTTTGACCAGTATCTAGCATGTCAGGTCAACCAGCTATCTCAGAAGCTCTCCAGGACTTTTATCTATGCGGTCTCTGTGATTGAACCCCAGTTTCAGGAGGACAGCCTGGCAATCAGGTCACTGCTGCTGATGGGAGTGTATTTCTTTCACAGAATCACATGATACTGGACAGCCAGGATGGTACTGCCATGCTGATCTGGGGTGACTTTAACTCAGAATGAAGAATCTCTGGGTAATAACTATCTAAGTACTTCTTCTCAACTTACTTAAAATATTTATGGAGGCCGGGTGCGGTGGCTCATGCCTGTAATCCCAGCACTTTGGGAGGGCTGGAGTTTGAAATCAGCCTGGCCAATATGGTGAAACCTTGTCTCTACTAAAAATAAAGAAAATTAGCCAGGCATGGTGGCGGGTGCCTGTAGTCCCAGATACTCGGGAGGCTGAGGCAGGAGAATCGCTTGAACCTGGGAGGCAGAGGTTGCAGTGAGCCGAGATCGCACCACTGCACTCCTGCCTGGGTGACAGAGTGAGACTCAGTCTCAAAAAAAAAAAAAAAAATTATGGAAAGATCACTAAACCTCATTTGCGCCCATGAATTTTGTAAAACATTTTTAACTAATTTTTAAAATACAAGATAAGGCCCTGCACAAAATATTTGTCCAGGGCACACACTGTAGCTCTGTCCCTGTGCTGAGATGATACGGGGAGACACAAAGTATGAGCCTAATGTGATTTGAAAAGCAAGTAGTCCGTACTTTGTTGTGGTAAAATTCTGATCATCTCTCATCCTTGTGGTATAGACATTGTGTCTGTAACCACAGAAGAGCTTAGAATATTGTAGCTATAGCTTGAGAGTGGTTCTGAGAGTTGAAGCCATGCTGGAAGAACAGATTTAATGAGATCTTCATTGTGGTGTAAGTAAAATAGAGAACGGCCATGCAAGTGCACTAGCATATGGTGCACTTTTGTAAGGTATGTTGGGGAAAGGATAGATGCAAGTTCCAAAATGCCTGACCAGGAGCTAGAGCTGCAGGGCCAGCAGGTGTCACTGCTGCCAGTGACAAATCCCTGCTCCCAATGGCTGTCACTCTGACACTACTGAAAAGCTACAGCAGAAATGGACACCTTTATGAACTGTGGGATTCTCAGAGTGCCAGGGACTCAGGGACTTCAAGACTGGGAGGAGTCTTTATTGAAAAATCAGGCTTCAGGCCGGGCGTGGTGGCTCACGCCTGTAATCCCAGCACTTTGGTAGACGGAGACAGGCAGATCACTTGAGGTCAGGAATTTGTGACCCGCCTGGCCAACATGATGAAACGCCGTCTCTACTCAAAATACAAAAATTAGCCAGGCGTGGTGGTGTGGGCCTGTAATCCCAGCTACTTGGGAGGCTGAGGCAGGAGAATCCCTTGAATCTAGAAGGCAGAGGTTGCAATGAGCCGAGATCATGCCATTGCACTCCAGCCTGGGCAACAGAGTGAGACTCTGTCTGAAAAAAAAAAAAAAGGAAAAAGCAGGCTTCATAGGTAAGCCTCTGCTTAGCTAAAATAGAGAACAAGAGGGCTGAAACTTAAATTAGATTATTGACTACAGTTGGGCAGGAAGAATGGGCAATGGGTGCCATTAAGTAACAGAAGTCAAACAGCCAAATGGTCAATGAGAATCTGAGAGTATAGGACTGTAGGGTATGATGGGAGTAGCCTAAGGTATTTGTTCAAAGCTGAGGAGCAAATTGAGGGAAAAAAATTCACAAAATGCATGACAAGGAGTTAATGCTTTTACATAAAGAGCTCACAGGATCAATGGGAAAAATCGTTGTAAGAAAGAAATTAAGAAATTCACTGGTGAAAATGAGCATAAAGAATTCTAAGTAGAAAAAAAAAAAAACCTTTAACAACACTGAAAGTGGAAAAACTAAAAACTCCTATTAAGAATTCACAAAGAGGCAGGGCGTGGTGGCTCATGCCTGTAATCCCAGTACTTTGGGAGTGTGAGGCAGGAGGATCACTTGAGCTCAGGAGTTTGAGACCAGCCTGGGCAACATAGCAAGACCTCATCTCTACTAAAAATCAAAAAACTAGCCAGGCTTGTAATCCCAGCTACTCGGGAGGCTGTATTCCCAACTACTTGGGAGGTTGAGGTGAGGGCATAGCTTGAGCCCAGGGGGTTGAGGCTTCAGTGAGCTGTGATCGTGCCACTGTACTCTAGCCTGGGTGACAGAGTGAGACCCTGTCTCAAATAAATAGATAATAAATTAATTAAAAAGAATTCACAAAGAATAGCAACAAAATACAGTCAAATTTTGATGATTTACAAGGATATCAAGAATCAAGAACAACATGTGCTTTCCAGCTTAGGGACACAGTGTGATTTGTGGAGAATGAGTTAAGTGGACAAAACTGTCATCTCTCTGAATATCCAGTTTGGAGAAACACTCATGTTTTGAAGCAATTAGGAATAGAATTTTTCAAATTAAGGAAAAGAACTCTAACAATATCTGAAAACCGCTATAAAAATTCTATGCAAAGCTATAAGTATTGACTCACACTGATGCTAGGCACGAATATTCTTTGGAATTTTAACTACACTAATATTATTACTAGGATTGTTAGTTTTGGTTAGTGCTCCAGTGACAAATTTCCACAGGTTTTTTTTAAGTGGTTTGTCTTTAACCTTATTTTTCTATAAGCCCTGCTATTTTTAGCTCTTGGTTTTGTACAACCTGAGGAATACATATACAGTGTCACAACAAAAACATAAACACCTAAGTCTGTATACATAAGTATGAAAAATTTCAAAAGTTAAATGATTGCTCTTAAATATGAATGTCTTATCACCAAAGTATCTTGCTGAATGTCTTATCACCAAATCATCGAAGTATAATGCAGAGAACCAAGCTGAAATCCAAGGTACAGCTGCCACATAATTCAGGAACATTTCGTGGTAGGATGAAATTGGCCACAGTTAGAAAAACACAAATTAAGGAAGAAACTGCAGAGTCAAAACTCAGACTGCAGACTCCCCCTGCTTTATCCAGTTGGTGTGCTGAATATTCAAGCCTACATATTTAAACCTTGTGATCTGCTGAGCACTTACACCACAGGTGCTCAACAGACCAAAAGGGTCTGAGGGAAACAAGGGATTCCACCACATTCTAACTGGGCAAATCGCAGACTTGGGTAAATCCAGTGGCCTTTGCAAAGTGTTTTGGGGTAGGGATCCAGACAGAGTCAGGCAAATATCTTCCAGATGGCTCAAACTATAAAAAGTAAAATTTAAAAGCCCCTTTCTTCAACATGGAAAGAAAGGAATTAAACTAACCCTCAGAGAGAGGCAGTAAAATGTAGATGTGCCAATCACATTGAAATTCTTAGTGTAACCAGGCAGCTTAACTTCAAAATGCATTTTAAAACTTGCATTTTTCTTTTTCTTGGACTTCAAGATATAATCTTGCAGCAAACTGCAGAAGCATTTTCCTTAGCCTTAAAATAGATTCCATGTTCTACCCTTTCTCACCATATATACTCCCTTCACATTTATCTAACTGTATGCTAGCATCTAATTATGTGCCATCTTAGAAGTTCCAAGGGCCAATCTTCAGACAGAAAGTCCAAATCTGGACCCAGGTGCAAAATTCCAGAGATTACTTCAAAGTGGCTAGTCAACAACTTGGCCATTGTCGAAATGACACCAGCCCACGCTCCCCGGTGGACTGAAACCCAAGATAGCCCCTGGAACAAGACACACAGACATTGTACTCCGCACAATTTTTGCGTGCCATCCATTATCAAGTTTTCCCTTTTTAAGCCCTTGCCTTGCCCCTCAAAATTGAAGTGGTTGCTTTGGATGGGAATCTGGCCATGTCTCCATTACTACTTTTGTTTAATAAAATCACTTTCTACCAGACCTTACTCTTGTTAATTGGATTTTGCGAGTGGGAAGCAACCAGACTTGCATTTGGTTACATTGGTCCCTGCAGTCCCTGAAGCCTAGCTATTGAATATCTCTCTTTCCTTCATAGGTAATGAAATCTTTATTGGAATCTACTAGATACCACAATCGCCTTTTATCAAATTTTCATTTTTATATAAACAACATTAGATTAGGTCACAATAACTTGCTGAAAAGATTTCTAACCAATACAGGGATTCAATATATACTGCTTTATTTCTGAAGCTGATAAATTGAGAAATATGTGTCTAAGCATATTATCTGAAATTATATTAGCAACTGCTGGCAAAATTAAATATAGATGATCTCTTTTGGGAAAATAGGCATGTAGACAAATAAAGCATAGGTTATACAATAAATGGTAGAAACAGAAAATAATAATGAAAACAAAAATTTAAAGCATAAGATATCAGAATTAAAATAGATTACTGTCTTTATAAAAATAAATACAATGAGACACACACACATACACAAGACAGAAGACTTCTTTTCAATCAAAAAATTCTACCTTCAAGTCAATAAATCTTGCCTAAAGTGAAGTGGCTCAGAAAATGTGAAAGTAAAAGGGCAGGCAAAAGTATGTTAGTGTGTACCTAGCGTGAAAAAAAAGTTGGGCAAGATGAAATATGTGAAATAGGACAAAGAATATTACTTTAAATTTTTTGTGTGTGTTTAATTAAATTTTTATTTATTATATCATTGCTAATCTAATAGATTGTACATGGTAGCTCAAAGCGGTTTTAGTTTGCATTTCTCTATTTTTTTTTTATACTTTAAGTTCTAGGGTACATGTGCACAACATGCAGGTTTGTTACATATGTATACATGTGCCATGTTGGTGTGCTGCACCCATTAACTCGTCATTTACATTAGGTATATCTCCTAATGCTATCCCTTCCCCCTCCCCCTATCCCAGACAGGCCCTGGTGTGTGGTGTTCCTCACCCTGTGTCCAAGTGTTCTCATTGTTCAATTCCCACCTATGAGTAAGAACATGGGGTGTTTGGTTTTCTGTCCTTGTGATAGTTTGCTCAGAATGATGGTTTCTAGCTTCATCCATACTTTAAATTATTGAAGAGCCCACTCCCAGTGAGGTATAAAGCATCACGAGTAAGCATCAGAGAACGCCATTTTTTTTTTTGAGACTGGGTATCTCCATGTTGTCCAGGCTGGAGTGCAGTGGCGCGATATCAGCTCGCTGCTACCTCTGCATCCCAGGCTCAAGCTATCCTCCCACCTCAGCCTCCCAAATAGCTGGGACTATAGGGCACATGCCACCACACCTGGCCAATTTTTATATTTTTTATAGAGATGAGGTTTCACCATGTGGCCTAGGCTGCAGAAATGACTTTATAAAACAAACTACAGAGTGAAGGATGCAAAAGAATATACAAGTAAGTTTGGAAGGCTTATTTGTGGATAAGAAGTCTAACATTTTAAGACAGTTTATACCCAAATTAATTTATAATTCAATGTGATGAAAGACCGAATTCTGACATAGAGACTTTTGTTTTGGTTTTTATATTTGCTTTTGTTTGTCTTTTAACTTAGATGAAGATAAAATGTCATGTGGAAATAAAACTTAAGAAACAATGTCATCAAAATTCTGACAAAGAAAAGTAACAGAAGATCCTCGGCCTAACAGATATTAAACTGGTCTTAAAGCTAAAATAAAAGTTAAAAGTCATGCAAATCAACAGAAGAAAATAAATAATACTAAAATAGAACTAGGCAAATATGGGAAATTAGTTATGATGAGAGTGGTATTTTCAACAAATTAAGACAATTGATTAATTAATGTTTGGGAGAAAATTAGCTGTAGAGAAAAGTCTCTTTGATTCAAAATAAGTTCAAAATGGATAAAGAATGTAAACAAAAAATGAAATAGTGGCATGCAATAAAAATACATAAATATGTAAAAATATTTACATGGGAAAAACTTTTCTAAACTAGTCTTTGAACAATGTAATTTCAGATTCTTTTAATTTTGAAATTAGTTTTTAAAAAACTAAAGTTTTCAAATATAGATTCAAAACAATTAGGATTTATTATAAGTGTGTAGTATGTATTTATTACAGCAAGTGGCCTTATAAGAAAGGCAGAGGAAGATTTGGCACAGACACAAAGAAGAGAAGGTGATGTGAAAATGGGACAGAAAGAGATTTCTGGAAATACTGATCTTGAATATTGGAGTGAAGCAGCCACAAGCCAAGGAATGCCAGACCCTGTCAGAACATGGAAGATGCAAGGAATGGATGCTCTTGTGCACAACCTTAAGGTGAGCTAAAGTTAAAACATTAGCGCCTTCTCACAGCCTTCCTGGGCATACACATGGCCCTTCACATGTGTGTGGGTTTCTAGATTCCCCAGGAATATGTCAGAGCTTTTCCCTATAGACACTTCATTTTTTATTTTTGTGTGTGTGGTTTTGTTTTTATTTGTTTTTTGTTTTGTTTGCTTGTTCTTTTGTTTGTTTTTTTTGTTTCTTTGTTTGTTTTTGAGACAGGGTCTCTGTCACCCAGGTTGGAGTACGGTGGCATGATCTCGGCGCACTGCAACCTTCACCTCCTAGGCTCAGGTGATCCTGCCACGTCAGCCTCCGGAGAGGCTGGGATGACAGACGCATGCCACCATGCCTGGCTAATTTTTGTATTTTTTGTAGACATGGGGTTTTACCATGTTGCCAGGCTGTTCTCAAACTCCTGAGCTCAAGCAATCTTCCTGCCTTGGCCTCCCAAAATGCTGGGATTACAGGCATAAGCCACCATGCCTGGCCTTCCATGGTTTTCTTAAACATTTTTTGCTCAGCCTCTTTCTACTCCAACTGGTGTCTCTTTATCAGGCAGCTACAAAATCAAACAGTTGCTGCTGACTGTTTTTAACAAGTGCCTTGGAGGAAAAAGGGAGCTTTCCACCTAGTGAGCTCTGAATGAAGTTATATAAAGACAAGCCCTGTGAATGGGGTTTTCAAGAAGTTGCCAGTCAGGTCAAATAGTGACTACTGCTGAGGCATGGAGCTTTTTAAAGAAGCTCTAACCCATTTTGACTTCTCTGATGACTGTTAGGCTGTTGGTTTCTGTAAGCCTGCTGATTTTCATGGCTACCTTGGAGCTGGCAAGAAGGAATTGGGAATAGGCAAGTTAAAATGTCACTAAGGTCTCTGTTCTTAACAAGATTCAGTTGCTTTTCTTGAATAAATGCTCCTCGAGTTGTCACAAGTCTTTGGTTAATTTCCAGAGTACTGAACAAGTTGCTTTTTCTTTTGCCATTTATTTCCACTGTTTTTATGGCAGAGAAAATGTTCAGAAGACCTTATCCCATCACTCCAGAAGTGCTTCTGCTTGTTAACATTTTGGCATACAGACAGTCTTGCCTCTTAAAGTCTACTGGCACAAAGAGCCAGGTCCTAAAAATTAAAAACAGCCCATCAATCCTTCACCAGAATACTGTGGTGATTTCTCCTGTCTCTGCTTTTCTTATGCTGTGAAATGAAATGTGGGATTCAAGACTATCCTTTAGAGGTAGGTGATTGCTTTTAAGAGCATACTCTTCCTCAATCATAAGTATCTTGTGAGACCAGATTGTGGAATTCCTACTGATGGTTAAAAGGTTCCCACATCATATCTCAGTTTTAAAACAGGAACTATATTATTCTAAGGATTTCAGTCCTCCAACTCTTCAGAATAAATCTCCGTCTTCATGAAACTTATTTCTGGTTAAGCGCAAAACTTATGGTTCAAATTCCTCCCCAAAAGTTTCGGAAGAGAGGAGATGCTCATGTGTGTTAAACACTAAAGGCAACTGTGTTGCTTGGAAAAACTGCAATGTTGGTGTTTAGACACTTCCATTCACCTGCCTGGAAGGGAACATAGTCATGAGCAGTGTTCTTTCTGGGTGGAAATAAGAGGTGGGAGCTGCGTGCAGTGACTCATTTGTCCTTTTTCTTTCCCTATGTGCATGCATGCTTTTCCACAGATTATAACTCATGGAAATTCTCATTGGAAAAGACACTTCAGTAACATTTCCCACATGCTTTGACATTTTTTTTTTTAGGAAAATGTTTCATTCTATTAGGTTAATTCCACCCCAAGGTATTTGCATAAGTGGCGTGGGTCTGGCCTTTGACGTTATCTTCCTGAATGATCTCTGATTGCTCACTCAGGCGTATTGTAGACTCTTGGTCTCATTGAATCTTGTGCTATCTTTACCAAATCAAATCTGTAAAGTTCACTGGCAATTTAATGTATTGTTCTTGAGTCATCTTGACATTTTGACTTCTTAAGTGTAAACTGAAAAATGCATTTACTGGAAATTTGGAAATTTGTTTTTTAAAATAAAACAACATATGCCAGATCCCTAATCTACAGATGATTTATAAAATCAGGCAATGCTTATGAGGTAATGCTGCTGAAAGAAGGTTTCTAAAAAGGAAATTTATCTCCAATGTTTCTAAAGCACATAAAAGAACAAGACTGTTTTTAACAGGGGAATAAAACATACAAAGAAGGGTGTAAATTATTAGGATATCATCCAGTTTTTTTGTAAGGCAGGTAGAGAGGAGGCTCAAATGCTAAAAGGGTAAAAATATTTAGTTTAGCATTGTTGAAAGAACTGGAGAAGATTGTCTTTATTTCAAAGTTGTAAATATTATAAATAGATAAACTTTTTGGTAAGTGAGCCTTTATTAAGAAATCAATGCATATTGGTTTGGATTAATAGAACCTTTGGATATTTCATAATAAATAAGATCTTATTTTGTAGTAATATTGAAAGTTGAAATTTTCCTAGTAGATACTTTTTATTATTAACTTAAGTAGTCTAGAGTTAATTCTTGCTACCGAATTGGATCACCATATGATGAATTCTGTCACTACATTTATATTAAACATTAAGCTATATCCATGGACATTGATGTTTAGAGGTAACCAAAATGCCTAAATAGAGGTGAAGAGGAACTCCAAATATGCTTACCTCATGCATTCTAAAGTTTAGAAGTTTTGGCAACTGAGATTTCGCAATCACCAATGGATCACACAAATTGACAAGATAATCGTTATTACTCTTTTCTGTTTTAATATAAATTTTCTAAAGTATTATAACATTTTGAAATAGAAAGTTTAAGATATTTGTTTACTTAATTTCAGAATTAAGTGTTTAATTAATTGCTGACTTTGATGAGATCAGGCACACTCAGGGTGGTATAGCCATAGATGAATTGCTTACTTTGAATGAAATTGAATGTAAAGGAATGTAACAGTTAAAAGAAAAAAGCCCTTTTTTTCTTCATTTTATTCTTTCATTCCATCTTTTATTTCCTCTTTGCATTGTTATATGATATTTATAAAAAGGGTTCTAAACAAGATAACAAAAATATAAAGTAGATGATAGAGTTGGGGCCAAGGGGAAGCAAAGTGGAGCCGGTAATAAGGTTAGTGCTAAAAACCAGAGTCTTACATCGTTAAAACCAACAAAGGGCCATGGATTTAGCTCTTAGCTTCTTAGCTGTGCACTTAATGAAAGGAATAGGAACAGATATATATTCACAGAGCTCATAAGATAAAGACAAATTATTCATTCCAGAGCACAGTGAGTTCTGATTTTAGGTCCTAACAATATTTGAATTTTATCATAAAAAGGATCCTGTGTGATGCAATGAACAAATTACTAAGTAATACCCTTAGGATAAATACAGCAAGGAATTTTATGTGGATGTGTCTTAATTTAGGGAGTTGTCATCATGACAGAAAAAAAATCAGTGAAAATAATCCTGTTGAGGCAAACCCCACCGTATCAATGAGGCAGGATTCACTTCCATGGTCCTGTGAGGGGACTATTAGAGTATCTGGAGAGAACTTCCTGACCAGGTTCAAGACCCCAAAGGGAATCGATAAATTTTGAAAGAGAGCTCTAGGAAATCCGGTAAATTGTGTACATCGGTGGGTGTATAAGGTCATGGATGCATTTTTCTGAAAACAGGGTTTGCATTTTTTAACAAAAGAAACTTTGCCCTAGAAAAGGTTGAGAGAAAAGAATAGGCTGCACATCCATTATTAATACACTTTAAAAAAAAAAGAAATTCGTGAACATGCATGATCATTAGTTTTGAGAGTGTGCTCCATGCCTACTTCTCGGAATAAAAAATTTCTGTATGACACCTTAAAGAATAAAAACATATGCTCTAAGAATCAGTCAACAAGGGTGGTTTGTACTTCCTCTTAAGAAAGTTGACATGCTGATTTAGTGCTAATTGGTAGAGAACCCTGCTTCATATATGTTTGGAAGTAAGCACAGGGTATATTCCTAGGAAAGATATAGATCTTAACAGAAAATGATGTTGTGAGCCTTCCAAATGAAATTATAAAACTTTGAGTTTTTATCATGTAGTGTGTTAATAAGTTTAACACAAGTATTTTTAAAGCAGGTATAACCAAAAGCTTATCTTGAACATTACAAAAGAAAGAGTTGAATAAGTCACTCATAGACTGTCTGGCTTTGAGCAATGCAATTTCCTGGAACAATATACTAAGATAAATTGCTTGCAAAATGTACTTCTCTGTCACTGAATTTGATACCTTGCTGAATGGGGTTGTTAGCTATAAATAGATTAAAAGTTTTTTTTCTGGCAATAGAGAGTTGAGGTAGAAGCTTCTTAAGGTCTTGGCTAGATCATGAGAATAAAATTACTATGCATCTTATGTATGTGTGTTTTTATATATAAATTAAGATTTAGTATTATATATTGTATATTAAGAAAAATATTGGAGATATCTATATCTATTTCTAAAGTCTCCCAGAGAGATTGGATAACTTGCATAAGGTCTTATACTGTATTTATGTGGTGGAGCTGGGATTCAAGCAAGGGCAGTGCAGCTCCAGAGCACCTGTCTTAGCCATTACACTATGCTCCCTCTATGTACAAAAATATGATCATACTATTTGCTTATGAAGGAATGTTCACTCTCCACTGTCTGTGAAAGGGATCTAGGAGAGGAACAAGGCATCATCTATTTCATTCAAAATGCTATTATGTCATAAAAGAACAAGTTATTGTGAATGAAAGAATAAACCCTCTTATTTACTACTAGAAATTAGTAATTGCTCTTTCAAGACCTGGTATAATGCATATGTTGTTTAAGGTTTCACAATTAAGAGGCATCCAGAGCAGCTAATATAATAGCTGTATCTCTTCATTTAGCCAGTGACTGTTGAAGTGTAGGAAGTATTGTTTCACTTGTACAAAATTAAGAGAGTTTATTTAAGTGATTTATTTTCTTCTCTCAGTTTCTCCAGCCAGCTTTATGACTCTTTGCACCAGTTGAATAGCAATTCTATTTCTAGGAATTTATCCCAATCAAATAATTTAAGGAAAGCAAAAAGCCATATTCATGAAGATATCTAGAATATCTTTATTTGTAACAGAAAATAAGAAAACATTAGTGGGGAAAACCATGGGTCTTACATTAAGGGATATAAAAACAGCTATATAAACACAAATATAAATAATTATAAAAATTCTGTAAAAGCATGGAAAATGTCTGGCTAAATGTCAAGAAAAAACAGCATTAACAACTATCATAGACATATATTTAACATATATATAGACATGCTTTGAACATATATTATAGACATATGTTTAACATCTATTATACTTTCAGCAAGTAAAATGTATACTTGTGAAAGGAAATATGGAGAAAATGGAAATAGTTATATTGTAATAAACTTACAATTATTTTGTTGTTCTTTCCTTAATATTGTGGTTTTTATCTTCCAGTGAATTTTGCCAATTCCTTGACAAGTTCCTAGGTTTTCACTAGAGGTTTTCAGGATTTCACTGGCCATTAATGGAATTCCTACCTTTCAAATACTGGCTTCTCCACTCATTAACTGAATGACACTCTGCCAGTTAATTAACTTCTTTATACCATATTTTTTTTCCTGCTGAATATGGAGCGAATAATGCTTACTTCATAGAGTTGTTGAGATCAAATGAGATAATGCAAATTAATCCTTAAGTTTACAGCGTTTCCCAGCACATAGTATGTGCTTAAAAGAAACAAAACAACCCAAATGGATTAGCACATTTAGCTACCATTTGTTGAGTATTCAGAAGGTTGGACTAATGTGTGAGACATTACCGTTTTAATGGTGAAAGAAAAAATGTAATTAACATGTCAGAACAAAATTTAGTTTTGTTTTTAAAGCCATGCTGATAAAAAATATATAATGCATCACAGAATTTTAAATATAAGGCACCATTACAGTTTTTCTAGTCTTTTAGAAACAAAGGTATTCCAATTAAATGCAGCTCAAAATCAATAATAAAAATTTGAAAAATAGAGAAAAGAATGAAAAAAAGAAAGTATTATCAATGGCATCATCCAAAATACAGCTCCTGTTAACATTTTGGGGGTTTATTTTTAGGATACACAAAGGATACCTTTAAAAAAATAAAATTATATTGGGAGTTTTGTATTTCTCTTTACACTTAACACTAGAAGTGGTTTCTTCGTTGCCAAATAGTTTCCCTAAAAAAAAAAGCCTACATTATTTTATATTGATTGGAGATTATAATTTATTAAAATATTCTACAAGTAGTTTTTAGAATATTTTAATAAATTATAATCTGCAATCAATAGTATACCTTTTCACAATTAAAACTATTCTAAATTTTTTTTTTTTTTTTTTTTTTGCTGTAGGATTATTTTTATTACTTCCTTAGCATAGTTTTCTAGAGATAGAATCATTGGTTTAAATTATGAATATTTTTAATGATTTTGATATAGATTGATGTATCACATTGCCAGCAAAGAATGAAGAGAATTTAAAAATTTTGCAAGATGAGAGTTTCTATAATTTTAACTTAAGCCTCTTTCATTTTTGATCAAAGGTAATGATTTATGATGGAACATTTAACTATGTTAATTGATCATTTTAAGTTTTTATTGCATGAATTTTCTATTCATATCGTTTCTCCTTTTTTTAGGCATTTAATATTTATTACCCATTTGCAATGAATGCTTTAGGTTTGGAAAATATTAACTTTCTGTCATATATTCAAGTAAGCCCATAACTTCCTTTGCAATTTTTAATTTTACTTGAAATTTGAAATATTTTTTTAAAGTCATAAACTTGATATTCAATTCTATGTTTTAAAAAATACTAAGTTGTCAGGCAGTTTCATTTATTTGTATGTAACTCTTTAGTTTGGTGAAAATTGAATCCAATTGGCTGTTCATTTCATCTATCTGAGGAAGGTGTTTATATTCACTTCCAAGATTCTTTCTCTTTAGAATTCTTGATTCAGAGTAAGAAGCAAAAATAAAAATAAACATACAGACTCCTTCTTAAATATTTTATATATGTATATTGTTATTGTTATTATTATTATTATTGTTATTATTTGCGATGGAGTTTCGCTCTTGTTGCCCAGGCTGGAGTGCAATGGTGCAATCTCAGCTCACCACAACCTCTGCCTCGAAGGTTCAAGCGATTCTCCTGCCTCAGCCTCCGGAGTGAGTAGCTGGGATTACAAGCATGCGCCACCATGCCCGGCTAATTTTGTATTTTTAGTAGAGACGGGGTTTCTCCATGTTGGTCAGGCTGGTCTTGAACTCCCAACCTCAGGGCATTGGCCCACCTCAGCCTCCCAAAGTGCTGGGATTATAGGCGTGAGCCACCGTACCAGGCCAGAAATATAATTATTATCCCTATCAAAAAAAGCATGATAACTTCCATTTCACTTTCTAAAAGTGCTTAGAAATTTGCTTCTTTTCTTATTGTTTAACCATATAGAATTTTTGGCAAACTGACAAGAGAGCCTTAAATAACCAAAAGTAGACATTGTACAAAAATAGAAATATAAACTTGAAAAATAAGAAGTAATAAAATAGTTCTAACTTTTATGAAGTGTTGGAAATTAAAGTATACATCTGACGTAAATGCATAATTAGTTGACACCATTTCAGTGAGTTACTCTCTTCCAAAAGAGGCTCCAGTTTGTTTTAAACAAGTACACATCTCCCAGATGAAATCCTTTTTAGGTGGAGCTGTCTTACAAGAAAGTGAGAACAAAAAGACGAATATTTTTTACTTTTGAAAAACTAATTTCTTTATATAAAAATTTACAGCATATTTAGTTATATTTGATTTATAGATATATTTTTCTTTAGCCATAAGCACATTCTTAATAAGAATAATTGTAGAAATATGAAGTTAATTTTGAAAGGTCTTTATAGGTCAAGTTTGTAAAGACAGTTAACAAAGCTGAGAGAGGAGTTTCAGGAAAACCCCAGCCACTTTTTATTTCCTGTGATAAATGTATATGAGCTATAGAATTTAAGAAGTGTGGGATAAGTATATCAAGTTCTAAAAACAATGTGAATTTCTAAATAATTTCTCCCTAATGTGATGCATTGACTTGAAGTTATTTCACAGAACAAAGAAAAAAAATCCCAACTTTGTCAATGTTTCCAGTCTAGGTAAAGTGACTAACACGTTTTGACATCGAATATGCCCATTCATGCTAAGAAAAACTCTTAAACAGTCTAAATAGAACCCCCTTTGCTTTTGAGTGAAGTGAAGATTTTAGATCCTGGAATTACTATAGAGGCTTTAAAACATTAATTGGAACTCTTTTTCACATAAGAACATTTCCAGATTGTTTTCTTTTTGCTTCAGCAAAAAGGAGGAGATTCAACATTAAGATTAAGTAATACTGGCTGCAAAAATAAACATCAAAAAAACCTTTCCACTTTTCCACCTTGAATGTTTATTCTGATCAGCGCTCATTTGGGAGCAACTTATAATGTACCAGGTATTGGGGATATAATGATACATAAGACAGTTTCAGTAAGAGGCATAATTAAATCAATTGATTATGTAAGTGTGCTGTAGAAAATATTATCACAAAAAATACAGATAAAATGCAATAAAAGCAAGGCTGGAAAGGCATTCTAAAGGGGTAATGAATCATAGAATTTAAAAATTGTATGATTTTTATAGAAAATATTCCCTTTTCTGTTGTGAAGTTACACTATTTTTGTTTTTAACAGGACCTGGAAAAACATTTATGCATTTAAAAATACGTCCCAATATATGAATCAAGCATTATTCAGATGACTTAAAGGACTAAGAAAACGACTATCATTGAATGAAACTTAGCCTAGAGAAAAAAAGAAACATGGCTGAGAAATCTTTAAAAACAAAGCTGGTAGGATTTGAGTAATAGCCATCCTGTACAAAGACTAAGTTTTATTTGAGAATAGGAAAGAAGTATTGAACATTGGACCCAAAGAACTGAAAACTAAAACAATAAAAGTTTTTTAAAAAGACTTGAGGTCCAAACCAAATAGAGTTGAAATAAGTACAATTTCAATCTCATTCATTCGCTCATCTGAAATAGTTACTGAGCACCTATTACGTGACAGCAACACGCTTTTGCATGCTAAAAGTGTCTGGTGATGGAGGAAATGTCATTGTATGTCACTGTAGTGATCCAACATGCTCAGTGTTAGGCTGGGGGAAATACGGGGTTAAACAAGGGCCCAAAATCACAGCACCTCACCCAAATTTGATGGGAGAATGGGTTACAGTCTTTCTGGAAAAAAAATGTTCTACTGTAAGCTGAGACCCGAAGGATAAAAAGAGATTGGAGTAGGTGTTTCTGAGGGAGGAAATGGTATGTGTGAAAAGCCAGAGACATGAGAGAATACGGTACTTTTGAGAACCTGAAAGTTGTTCCACGTGGCTGAGAATAGATTGTGGGTGGATGGGGAGGGGACAATGAGGGGCCATTGATGAGAATAGCATGATCCAGGCTTGCAAGCCTGTTTCCTTCAAGAGCAATAGGGAACCACAGAAAGATTATAAACAAGGGAATGATATGATCAAAGACATGTTGGGGGAAGATCACTTTAGCAGCATTATGGAAAAGAGCTTGGAAGAAAAAAGGTTGTAACTAGTGGAACCCTATTTGAGTCTATAGAAGTTGCACAGGAGAGGGAGAATGGAGGCCGGGCCTTCTTTAGTGGATCCTCAGTTTTGTCATCCAAAGAACTTGGAATCCCACATTGATTTCCCCCATCACACATAATGTATGATTGTATATGTGTAAGTATGATTGTCAGAGGCAGAGGTCATTGATACCTGTTTATACACATAAGTATGATTGTCAGAGGCAGAGGTCATTGATATCTGTTTCTAGAAACTCTGATGACTGCAAAAGTGTTTCTCATTTCCTTATTAAGAAAAATGCCAAGAATAGTCCTTGTGAATGTAGAGAAGAAAGAAGCACCCTGTGCCTTCTCTATCTAATACTTAGGCTCAGCACTGTTTTGACAGAAAAAGCAGCTTTCTCTCTTTCCCTCCATGGCATTTCGATTATTTTGTAGTTGTTGTTGTTGTTGTTGTTTTGACAGAATCTCGCTCTGTCACCCAGACTGGAGTGCAGTCACATGATCTCAGCTCACTGCAACCTCTTCCTCCTAGGTTTAAGCAATTCTGCTTAATTCTCCTGCCTCAGCCTCCCATGTAGCTGGGAACACAGGCGTGCACCACCACGCCCGGCTGATTTTTGTATTTATAGTAGAGACAGGGTTATGCCATGTTGGTCAGGCTGGTTTTGAACTCCTGGCCTCAAGCAATCCACCTGCCTCAGCCTCTCAAAGTGCTGGGATTATAGGCATGAGCCACTGTGCCCGGCCCTTGCGTGGTATTTCTTTGAGACACCCTAAAGGCACTGCAGCCACAGAAAGGAGTGTGGACCTAGGAAGCGACTCCCCGTTAGGATGCATCTCAACAACATTTCTTTTGGTTGTCATTTGGGGTAAGAACTATTTGCAAGCAAATGTAAATCACTGGATTGAACTGCCTGTTAACATCATCACTACACATTGCTCAACCGTCCCGGTAAATCCGGAGGGTCACAGCAGCAAGGCAACCATGCCCCCCTCCCCACTCTCCATGCTCTATTCTGTGGGTTTTGAATTTGCTGGCCTCACAACCCACTTGAAGAGAAAGGTGAAAGGTCCAGATCTCAGCTCCGCTACTCATTGGAAGTCACTTGCCTTTTTTCAGTTATGAAGTTGCTAAAATTTCTCAAAACAAAGTGACAGGACTAAATTACCTTAAATTCTTTCTAGCTGAAAATGATGGTTTTATGAGTCAGAAATGAGAACATTAGTGTTCCAGACTTGGAAGTACAGGGAAGTAACTACAGATACAGGATATTAGAATATATGATTAAGAAGAATGGTGATTTTAAAAGCTTATCAAATAGCTGCAGCTCCTGCTTCCTTGACAGGGAGAGTTTCTTTCCTGAGGGCCAGGCGCCAGCAGCCCTGGAGACGCAGGGCCCAGTTTGCCTCAAGTCTCCTTCCCAAGGCTACTCTACACCTCCTCACAAAGACCCCATGAGGATTTGGTGTCTGGCTTCTGGCAGCACATTGACCTTTTCTCTGCAATTGTGTCAGCAATGGATCCAGCTTCTTTTCCTGGAGGGACTTGAGGAGCATCAAGGGCCTGAATGAACTTCTAATGTATTTGTGTTTCAGCAGCAGTCTTCAGAAATCAATTGTTCACCAATTGGACAGACCTGCTCGGGGCTAGAGTGCCCTTCCTCCAAGTTCCCACATTGATTATTTTAAGAATTCTTCCAACTCAAATGAAAAATACCAAAAATTTTAAAACGTGCAGGCCTTCTGAAGCTATCCAATCCTAAAATTAAATATTGGGTGTGGGAATGGGAGTACACTAGGAAGGGTCCAGGAAGGACTCTGAAGGCTCTTTCCAAAGGTGAATTGAGGAGAGTTTAATAAAGAGGTAGAAGTAGTGAGGTAGCGAGTAATCCATGAATGAGCCTCAGCAGGGAGCCGTTGGCCCCTCTAGGGCTGCAGGAGAGAGGCCACCCTGCAGAAACTGAATCTTGCGGGAGGAATGTAGTCTCTTCCAAGCCATGGCCTAGGGGAATAAATACCCAGAGCTCTCTTTCCCTCCTCTTTGGTCCTTTCATTTCCAACCAGCACGTCTCTTTTGCTGAGCCCAGCCAGCAGCCAGAGGACCAGGGTGTGGACGATGTAGTCCATAAAGGTCAGCCTTCAAGGAAATAGCAACAGTGAAGAAGAGCAGAGAGGGTTCCCAGCAGAGGCGGGAGCTGGGGGGAGAGCCTGTGGCGTCAGATCTCTCCCAAGAGTAAGCCGAAACTCAGGGCTCCTGGGAGGTCCTCTAGGGCTGAGGCAAACTGAAAGAAACAGGTTTAGCTTTAGGGCCAAGGAATGGGTTGAAGAAGCCTAAGGTGAGGAACCAGGTGGCAAAGTTGGAGACCAGCTGGAACAACTGAAGAACAAAGAGAGGGAGGGAGACATGTGGCCTCCAGGGTCAGGGCAGGCCTCCATCCTGCCCCCGTGCTCCATTCTAGGACAAATCTCAAAGTTACCAAGCTTCGGTCCCAGGGCCTCTTTGAAACTGGTTTTAACACTAAGTAGGATATAGGGTCCCTGGCAGGCTCTTCCCAGGCAAACCATGACTATACACAATTCAAGGCCATTGTAAAGTAATGGTGAGTATATATTTTCACAGGCCACAGAGTAAAATGAACACAAAAATTTGTTTTTAAAAATGTTTACCTCTGCCAGGTGCAGTGGCTCACACCTGTAATCTTGGCGGCATGGGAGGCTGAAGCAGGAGGATCGCTTGAGCTCAGGAGTTGGAGGCTGCCTTGAGCTACAGTTGTGCCACTGCCATCCAGCCTGGGTTACAGAGACAGACTCCAAGTCTAGGGGAAAAAAAGTTTAACTTGATCATTTCTAGGTAAAGGCAATACTTTTCAGATTTAAAATTCTATCATTTCAGATTTTCTGTCATTTCAAATGTTGTCTTTCCAGATTTGAAAAGAGGATTTGTCTCCTCTTTTCCCTCAGAGTAGCATCTAAGCTTCTGACAGAGCAATGTGAAATCTGGGAGGCTTCCTCTGGGCACTTTGGAGATGGTCTAGGGCTGGCTGTCATCGACTGAAATATGCAGTGACATCTGGTCCCTGGGTGTGGACACCCACGCTGGCTCTTGGTAGGTTGTTTAAAACCTGTCCGTTGCTAGGCCCTTTCCACTCTTTGTTCCTTGGATGGTATTTTGGGTTTTCCTAAGCAGAGTGTGCAACTATCATCCAGGTTTGTCTCCCGTACCATTATGCAGAGTGTTTCTCCATGATTTGCTTTGTCTTATATCAACCAGATGTGAAATGAAGCCAAGTTAGCCTCTATTGTTCAGTCCCTACACTTGATAACACAGGGTTCTGTCATCCATCCCTTCCACTCTACCATAAACTCACACCAGCTTCCCCATCTCAGAGGCTCTTCCCTGGCCTGTGGAGAATAGATGTAGTGGTAGAGGGGCCATGAAAACTCACTCAGAAAATATTCTTGCCAAATCTTCATTCTAACATCCAGACTGCAGCTTTCTTAAGGTTAAAAGCCAGAAATTAGACATGGTTGTTTTTCATTTGATCCATATAGTAAACACAGAGGGTGATTGAGTTGAAGGCTGGTTGCATGGAATGTGTACAGTCATCTCCCAACACCCCGGCAGACGCCTGAAACCACTGACAGCACCTAACCCTACATAAACCATGTATTTTCCATCTGTCAACAAATTGGCTAAGTGACTACCTGGGAGGTAGCATAGACAGCACAGATATGCTGGACAAAGGGCTGATTCACATCCCAGGCTGGACTGGGCAGGATGGCAGAAGATTTCATCATGCTATTTGGAATGGCACACAGTTTAAAGCAAATAAATGGTTTATTTCTGGAATTTTCCATTAATATTTTCAGACTGCTGTTGACCACAGGTAACTGAAATCATGGAAAGAGAAACTGCAGATAAGGGAGGACTACTCTATGTGGTGGGGGAACATATACATAAGAGATGACATTGTGAAGTAGGTAAAATTGGTTTTAAAATCTTTAATACTCTATTTTTCAACTTCCACATCTTAGTATTGTGTGTTCCTGTGATTTCTCTGTAGCCTTCTTTTTGAAATCTATTTTCAGGAAATCGTCTGATACATACAACCCTAATAAAGTTCGAATGACTTGCAGCACTTGCATTATTCTTTCTACATGTAATTTGATTTGAAGCAAAAAAATTCTGAGACAAAGGAATAATTTTCTCTAAACTCAGCATCAGTAAGTGGGACAGATAACGAGGTTTTGGAGTTAAGGGAGAAGTTGTCCTCGATCATATCATTTAGATCATTATTTGTTTTGCTTTATATTTGCTGATATATTTTTAGATTCCGGAATGAATTCTAATAGGTAAATTTAAAGGGAAAATTTACCTTTATTGTAATATTATTTTCATCAAATCACTAATATGACAAGAATACAAAATCCTGAAAATAAGTTCAAATTTTCTAATTTAAAAGAATTGAAAGTGTTTATATATACTCTAATATATATGCTTTAAATATATAAACTTTTAATATGCTATACAAATATACATATGTATATACATCTTATGCAAATGTACACTTTTAGTAAAAGTATACATGTATATTAAATGTATGTATATATTCTGTATGTTATACATATATACATGTATAATATATTGTATAGAACATATGTATTTATGTATATATAACATATACAGTACATAATACATTATACATTAGGTATATAAAATATATATATGCAAATATATATTTCCTAATACAAGTTATTGAAAGATATTGGATTTAAGACTATTAAAGCAAACATATCATCTTAAATATCTGCCAAACAGGAGGATCTAGGGGATTGAAAAACTTTTTTTGTGAAAGATCAAATAGTAATTATTTTAACCTTTGAGAGCTGTGCAGTTTGTTGCAACTATCCAACTTTGCCGTTGTAGCACAAAAGCAGCTATAGAGAATACATATATGATGAAATGCTTTTATGTTCCAACAAAACTTTATTTATGGACACTGACGTTTAAATTATATATAAGTTTTGGCCAGGGAGGTGGCTCACACCTGTAATCACAGCACTTTGGGAGTCCGAGGCAGGCGGATCACTTGAGCTCAGGAGTTCCAGACCAAAGCCCGACCAACATGGTGGGCACCAGTGGTCCCAGCTACTCTGGGGGCTGAGGCACGAGAATCGCTTGAATCCGGGAAGCAGAGGTTGCAGTGCACCAAGATTGCACCACTGTACTCCAGCCTGGATGACAGAGTGCATGAGACTCCGTCTCAAAATAAAATAAAATAATAACGTATAATTGTCATGTGTCACAAAAAGTTCATTTAATTTTTTTAACCATTTAAAAATATAAACATCATTCTTAGCTTGAGAGACGTAAACAAACAAAAACAAATGAATGAAGAAACAAACAAACAAAATCCAGAGGGGTCAGTCTATTTAGCTCACAGCCTGTAGTTTCCAGACCTCTGATCTAGACTTACCCACTCAGGATTACCAACGCAGACATTGGCTAAGTCTCAGGACTGGAGGTGAAATAGGGTGAATTAGGCAGGTAAAACCATCATACAAAGAGGCAGAAGAGCACAAGCTTAGGCATTTAATCCATAATAAGAATATGGACCCTCTATTAGTATTTTGCACTAAAGAAAAAAAGGCAAATTTGGATTTCTGCTAATATCCTGAGCTTGAAAATCCCTTCCATCTAATTTCCTTGCATCCAGTATGTTTGAATTTAGAATGCCAGTTTTATTTCCCTGCTCTTGGTTCTGTTGGTGAAAAAAGGGGAGAGGAGATGCCAATATTTTTATGAGCTGTCAATTTCCGTATCTGACCTGCTAGCATCAAAAAGGTGATAGCAACAATTACAGAATATTACCAATTCTAAATTGAAAGAATGCTGACTCAAAATCAGACGGTCTATCTTCCAATCTCGTATTTGTTATTAACCACCTGAGTGGCAAAAATTACTGAAACTTTCTGGATACCAGTTTACTTATTTGTAAAAGAAGGATCTTGAAGATTTTTCTATCCATGTGAATGAATTATAGTTCCCCTTATTACAAACATCACTTTACTGAGACGGCCTAAGGCAAAAATAAACTTTGCCAGAAATGTAGGCAAATTATGGAAGAATATGTCAAAGTACGGAAAAGACACATTTAAACAGTAAATTCAAGTTTGTATCTTTGTACTTATTTACTAAGTTTTATGGTAACCGAGAATTCAGGATAAATTTGACTGCAGTACTTTTTCTTATGTTTATTTTTTCTGGAAGCATCCAAAAGTTAAGCCGGCTACAGGACCTCTGGTTTACAATTCATTTCCTTGAAAGAAAAGAAGAAATAAACACAATTCTATAAAGTCTGTGAATTAAAACTTTGAACCTGCAGATGGTGCTATGATTCCATTTTCAAATTGTTTTGCTTTCTAGTTTAAATTCATAAGAGAAAATGCAGTTGTTTGGTTGAGTTTACTTTTATTCAGAGGTAATAAAATTGAATTATTTCTTTTTATTTTAGCTTATTATTATTATAATAGAAGCATTTGTCTTTTGTATTGGGAAAAGCTGCTATAGTTACTCTTTGTAAATGCTAAGTGCTTGCCTAGGCCAAATAATGATCAGCTTTACATCTTTTATGTTTAAAATTTTTCTTCTTATCATTCAGCAGTCATTTGTCTGTGACCCTCAATTAAGTTGCTTTGCTGTTTCTGCTCTTAAATAAAATTGGTTCACTAAGAATTGGGTGATGAAGAGCTAAGGATAAAAAAATTCCATATGAGAACTGTTTCAACCTCTAGTTTGTAATAATCAGGTAAAAAAGATTTCCTGGAATTAAGCCACAGGAACTCTGGCTTAAGTCAGAGCTGTCAACTGGGAAACAAATTTCCAGACATTTTGAAACTTAATTCATTTAATTTTTCTGGTAACTGGATTAGAAAATATGATTAAGCATAGCAGGATATTCTTTTACTGGATCAGTCTGACTTTGAACGAAGGAAATAGATACTAAAATCTTAAAGTAGAAGAAAGAGGACTGTAAAGCCATTCTTTCTTATGAAACTTAGAAACAAAATGTAAAAATAATACACACGGCAGAAAGTCTTTAAAATAAAAGGAAAAATGGCATTTTCCTCTGTTGTTTAGGAAATTTTTCATGTGGCTGCATTTTTACCTTAAACTCTGATTGAATGTGTGCTAGACTACCTTTAGTTACAAATCCACAAATAGAAGTGAAGTATTTATCAAAGTACTATATAAATGCTTTTCAACTATTTGAAGCCACCTGTCAAGTGATTGAATCAGAAATGTTCAAAACTGGTTTGAGTATATGTGTGTGTTGGGGATGAGGGTAGAAAACTAATTCTACATTATGCAAAGACTTATAAAAGTGATGAGGAAAATCTTTAAAAAGAAAAGACAATTAAATTCCTTGAGGTATATAGTCTGACAACAATTTATTTTTTGGATCATTTGACACAGTGTATGTAAAAGTGCATTGGGAATTGTGCCATTTTATACAAATATGAAATAGCACTACTTGTACTGCTTTGTACAACAGCGTGCATATCTTACTATCTTAGAGACTTTCTGAAACACTTATCTTGGAATTAGTTTCAACAAAAACAAAATGTAATAATAGGAAGGTGAAAATTATCTCTAGAGCTTTTAAAGTTAGGATAGATTTCAAGAAAGATTAAATCTGGAACTATATGAATAGCATAAAAATTAAAAATATTAAGAGAATTGATACTTTGTAATAAAGTATAATTATACATTTATAAGCATAATGAACATAAGTGTTTGTTGCTTTATGCATTTGTTTCTACACATGAAGTCTTTATTTTCTGAAGGAATCCCAATGGCCCTGGCTATAACACTACAATCATTTTCTTATTTTACAATTAATTAAAGGTTAAAACATTTCACATTGAGCTTGCTACTTTGTTTGTTTAAAGAAAAGTAAATTTCCTCTTATCTTACATTTTGAAGTTGCTCACTATAAACTTATATAAATTAGACATAATGACAATTAAGTAAGAACTTCAAGCCCTATTCATCCCATGGCCGTCATACTGTGACGTCTTTCAGAGCACTTTGTGATTGCTCAGTCCTAAGTATAAGCCCTATAAAATGATGGGCTTTGAAATGCTGGTCAGGGTAGAGTGAGAAGCACCAGCAGGCAGTAACAGCCAACCCTTAGCCATTGCTAAGGGCAGAGAACTGGTGGAGCCTTTCTCTTACTCCCACGACTTCAGCACCTAAGACAGCTCCAAAACAAACCAGAACAGTCAGCTCCGGGGGAGCACGACTGGGCGAGGTAAGTGAAAACTTTACCTTTCCTCTTCTTTTTCCCTCCTGCCTCTGGAACTTTTCTCACAAAATAATGAATTTTTCTCTCTTGAAAAGAATTTGATAGTGCTTTGCTTTTGCAACAGCAAAAAGACAAGTTTCTCCAGTCACCTGGTAAGGATAGAAATACTTCAATTTCTCTCATATGGATAGATTTTCTGAATTCTTTTGTTTGTAAGATGCTTTACCCTGCTTGCTCTTTTACTGAATACTGATTTTTACAAATAATTCATTCAAGTAAAGTTTACTTGTATGTAGATTTTTGACTGAAAATTTCAGTGGGAACATTTGCTTTTGAAATTTTCAACTTATTTTTAAAGTGCTTTTTTTTTTCCTATTTCGTATGTTGGTTAAGTGAATCTAAGATGCATTTATTTTTTCCTTAAGTTTAAATTCCATAATTTTTATAGGCAGCAAGAGAAACAGACCTTGAACTCCTAGGCTTTTAATCTAGAAACTAGAAATGAAATGTGTAAGTTGATTAAATGCAAGAAATGCAAGCTTTGCTTTTAATATATATTTTCCTCTTATGGAAAAATTTATTTCAATGACAACATATGATTCAGTAATATTTTGAGTATTAATATTCACTACTGAGTTAAGAAGTTCAAATCCAGGTGTAAGGAAATAAGTTTCCGTAATATCTACAATTGAAAGAGGAAAAAGTAATGTATATACAAAATCTTTTTAAAAATTATATGTATATATACACATTATATTTATACATTTGCACACATACGAGCAGAATAATTATTAAATAGATGATACTCTAGTCTTATATTAGTCAGATACTGAAATTTTAAAGCAGAAGAAAATCAATGTCTTGAAGCTGTTTCCTTCGTCAAAAAATACACTAAGCTTGAGTGGTACATCCCTGTTATGAAAAGATTGTCCCCAGGGTTATTTCCAGCACTATAGAAGTATGGCATTCAATAGATACTGGGGCCAACCATGTGCCCAGACAGCAGGTGGAAAGGATTCTAATTTTTATTCAAGCACCTGTCACTGAGAGAAATACTGATTTTTGAATGTATCATCTTGCAATTTAACTCTTTCTACAAGATGAAAATTACTCTTTACAAACTCTGCAAGAGCCATTGAAAATTACTGCTAGACAATCAGAATTACCTTGCTGGTGACATCTTTGGTTGGAAGAGCTGAGGTGATTCTCTCTCTTTAGAGGCACAGAAATGGACACCAGAAATAAGGCCCAGCTCCTTGTGCTCCTGACTCTTCTCAGTGTGCTCTTCTCGCAGACGTCGGCATGGCCTCTTTACAGGGCACCTTCTGCTCTCAGGTAAGTTCCCTTTCAATTCAAACATCTGAACATTCCTTCCTCATCTAAATGGGAATTTCCTATACATTTTGTTGGACAACTAAATAGTATAAATTATGTATTATGTATTTAAATTTTTCCTTGATGTGTTGAGTGAGAGGTGTTTGTCAACATCAGGTCATTCTGAGTCCTGGAATTCACTTTCAGGGCATGAGAGACACTGTCAGTTATTAGTTTTATGGGCTGAGTGGATCACATTCCCAAACATGGTGAAAGGAGGCTTTCACTTTCTTTTTATTCAAAACCATCTTTAGATAAATAATAAGCTTTTATCCATTGTTATCTCAAGTCAGTTCAATTTCTGGTGGAAAAAAGCTGTTTAGTTGCCAACCACATTTTAGTTTATTTTCAAGATTAATCAGTAAATAATCATAAGACTAGTAGTTGATTAGTGAAACATGTATAAAATCATGTTGCACAGAAATCTATCTAGGCAGAGTCAATTTGCCAATATTAAATATGGGGTAATTGATCTATTGAGATACACTCCCCCAATAGGAAAATTTTGATATACTTTGTTTGGACCATAAATCCTTAGTTTTATTGTTCTATATGTTATATTATATATTCCAAATCTATAAAGTATAATACAACTCTTATTTAAAACTTTATTAATGTATGCTAAAGAAGTAAACAATAAATGAAAACTATATTAGCTTGAATTTTCCTTTCAGTTTACGGGCACCACTGTATCTCCAAAGGAAAAATAATAATTGGGTTGGTTTCCTTCTTTGCTTATTTGGTCATTCTTGATTTTTTGCTTAAGGTAGACTTATGCTCAATAGAGAGAATAACCTCTTAGCTATTAGTGTTCTCTGTGAAATCTGTTTAAATACAGCTCCTGCGTTGCTTTGATAACTAAATAAAATGGTTCTATCTGAATAGTTCTACCACAGCAGATGAACAATCATAAGAATGTGGACATTCGTGTTGATTGCTAAGCTTCAGACCCACAGAGGACTAGTTGCTAGTGACTCCCAACTCCCAAATCACTGAAAGATACACAAGTGTCCAGGAGCTGACATGCTCCTTGGATGTTTGCCCTAACAGTGAAAATCTGCACACACAAAATTATAAGAGTTGCCGGTGATTGAAATATGCATGCATCCACAAATATAGTCATATTCCATATATGCATTTGACTATTCTTAGTCTTTCAGTGTAACATTGTACATCCCTTATTAAAGTTGTGTTAATACATAAGATTAGAAAAAAGAGGGCCCCATAAAATTTATTGAATTCAAATTCATCTTCATAGATGAGCTATCCATCTATGGAGACATTCTTTGAACTCTGTCAATACAGAGAAATATATAATGCCAAAGTAAATATTTGAAGCAAAGCTTGGGGGTTGAGAGAGAGAGAAGCAGTTAATACTCTGTTCTTCAGAGATGTTTGGAACAGGTAATACTGAACATCACCAAATCCATAAATTGTTATCAGTTCTCATTCAATATTAGTTTTTTGCAAGTTTCTATTTTGCATAAAATATTTCTACATGCGAAATTTGACTTTGCAAAGTGAAGATATTCTTGGCATAGTAAATTACACCAAAGAAGTATAGTTTGCTTAATGCTCTGATAAGATTGAATTAAGTAGCTCTTGCGTTTTGTATATTCAGCTTATAAAAGTCATATGGCATCTACTTTATAGGATAATAGGAATTTCCTATTTATACTCTCATTAACTATATGAGCCATTAAGTCAAATTATGCTATTCTCATATTATGACTGGGTAATACTTCCCAAGAGTTTAAGTATCTTATTTTAAATGGTTGCAGAACCATACACACTGTCTTCTGAAAAAAGAATGTATTATTCTCGTGTAACTTTCCCCATCAGGTTGGGTGACAGAATACCCTTTGAGGGAGCAAATGAACCTGATCAAGTTTCATTAAAAGAAGACATTGACATGTTGCAAAATGCATTAGCTGAAAATGACACACCCTATTACGATGTATCCAGGTGAGTTTATTTTTATAAAACTATCCATTGAGTTTTATTTTAGAAAATGTGTTTAAGAACTATAAACGTGCTAATTTTATCTCACCATGAAGCTATTCCGATAGCAAAACACTAGAGATTTCTATGTGTCATGGCTTCATTCATCCTGATTTACTGCAGATCTTACAGCTGTACATAATTTTCATACTGAAAGGTTGTAACAAGCCAGGATGAACACACCATTCACTTCCATTCTGTTGCACATAATTCCAACATCACAGATTGTACCAATTCTGATAAAAGTACAGCATTTAGCATTCCAATGATGGAAGAGTTGCCAAGGAGTTTTGTCTCTATATAAAGAAAAGATACCTGATAGAGCTGTTCATTCATAGAGCTGTTTGTCTAGAGCATCATTTCAAGTACAGACCAAGTAGCTGTATAGTACTTGGTACAGACAAAGTATAAAAGGTGCTTCATTTGAAAGAGAAAAGGTGGGATGATAGGCCTTAATGCCTTCTTTATCTTAAGAGATTTTGTTTCCAAATATTTTGGAAAAAGAAAAAAAAAAGGTGTACTGGGGTTTATGAACTTTCCAAAATCAGAATATTTTCCCATTGTGAATGTCTTTATTCAGTGGGGCAGACACAAAGCACCATGTACAAATAGCAGCTAATTTAAATAGATCATATTTTTACACCAATATTTCTTAGAAAAAAATAGTTATAAAGATTCAACCATGGAGGAATATTGAAATATGCTCCTAGAAATGCCTGTTTCTTTAATTTTTCAGTGTCTTGGGCTAGAAATATAGGGTATATCTTGATATAAGTGACTAGAAGATCTCTTTTGTTAGGGTGTTAAGAAATCTCCTTTTGAACTTTAGTTTTAATGAGAAGCTTTCATAATAAGCCCATAATTTTTTTGTTATTTAATGAGCCATAATAATATTCTAGAAAGCCATTTACAAAATAATAGCTATTTTTTTCTTCCTTGTTTTAGAAATGCCAGGCATGCTGATGGAGTTTTCACCAGTGACTTCAGTAAACTCTTGGGTCAACTTTCTGCCAAAAAGTACCTTGAGTCTCTTATGGGAAAACGTGTTAGGTAAAGAGAATTTATTATTTTTATAAAATATGTTATCATTATTCAATCTGAATATTGTATTTTCACTCTTAACAAGTTATTTACTTTGTTTGAAATTGAAGACTCGTTGATAATGTTTAATTTAGTTAAATGAAATAACTTGTATTCTTCAATAACATCTATCAAGCCCATGGACTAAGACTTTTTCATAATATCATATTCATTGACTCCAGACACACATTTTTCTCAAGTAGCAATCATTTACCAATCTGCAATCAAATTGAACAAGACTCAGTAAAACAATCAAAAAGAGTTAGTACAGACTGAGGTAAATTTTAAGGTTAAACAGAATATTCTTTTTACTTCCTGCTCAAATTAAATGGAGAATTCCAAATAGCCAACAGTCAAATATTTAGATGACGTTGCTCAGGGTAGCATAGCTTCTAAAGAAGTAATTATGTTTTTAAAAAAAAAAAATTTCTCCCAATGGCAGAGCACAACTTCAGCTATTCCCAAATTTTTATTTTTGGATGAATTATTTGCTCAGCTGTACAGAATGTGTCATAAAACAGTCCCAGGCCATGCCAAAATATGGCAGATGATTCCTTGCTTTCCTTCATCCTTAGGTTTAGTTGTATTTTTCTTTTAGTCTTTTTATGATAGAAAATTAGTTGGGTGGGAATTGCTTTTTATGTGGCTCCAAGAAACCTGGAACATGTGTGTATTTATCATTTCTTGTGAAAACTCTTTGATTTCCTTTTCCTCATGTTCCTTAGCAGTAACATCTCAGAAGACCCTGTACCAGTCAAACGTCACTCAGATGCAGTCTTCACCGACAACTATACCCGCCTTAGAAAACAAATGGCTGTAAAGAAATATTTGAACTCAATTCTGAATGGAAAGAGGAGGTAAAGAAAAAGAGAACTTGCTAAAATGAGGAATCATGACTGACTTTCAAAATAGAAGCTGCACATGGAGACCTCTCTATCTCACTTATCTAGCTATACTACGTGAAGCAGTGATTTTCAACCTTGGCTGACATTAGACTACCCCGCAGAACTTTACAAATACAGATGTCTGGGCCTTCTCCCAAACCAATTGCCAGGAAACTGGTGTCTTCGGTGGTGTGGCCCTAGACATGCATTTCTTTTAAGAGTTCCCCAGTTGACTTTACTATGCTGCCAGTGTTAAAAATCATGACTATACAGACATCTAGTCTGAATCTAAGAGCAAGTTTCATCAAAAGTGATGATTTTTAAAACATGTAAAGCATAGTCAATTGCAATTTGGTAACACATGGAACTCACTTCGTGTGCATATTCACTACTCTTATTTAATCAAATTAAACCATTAGGTATTTTGTATATTTAGATTCTGTAAAATCTATATCTCTCTATGGTGTGTAAATATTGGACACAATATATAAACAGTGTAGTGTTCTGTCTTTTTATTCCAATTGTTTTTGTTTAAGTGATGAGTATTAAGGATAATTCTGTTTGGGTGTGATCAGACAAGATGACCTCTTTGTCCACTAGATGATAATTCTGTAAGAATAATTTTAGAAACTCTAAGATTGATGAATAATTCATAGGTACTAACAAACCTCAAAGATAATTGTTTAGCCTCCCCATACACTTTCAGAGCACAGAGAACAGCACATTCATTATGTCATAATAGTTTCTTTAGACCCTTTCTCATCTGAGAGCCTTAATATGTACAATGTTTTTCTGGTCTGCAGCAGTGAGGGAGAATCTCCCGACTTTCCAGAAGAGTTAGAAAAATGATGAAAAAGCCCTTTGGAGCAAAGCACAACTTCCCAGTGGTGGGTATATTCATGCATTCCTTCTGTATTCTTATGGCTGTCTCTGATTATATGAGTAGCTAAGAGTCACTTAGTAAGAAACATCTTAGGGTTAAATAGTTTCTCATCATGAGACCTCATCCAAGACAGACACTTCTACAACAGTGGACCCCAACCCAGTAAACAGCTTAGAATGATTCATGCAATTTTTTTGATCTTGTAAAAGAGAGCACTCACAATAAGCAAATGTTTTGAGATCTGAATAGTGTTCCTGGCTTACTTGGGGTTATTTCTACCTTTGTATCAAGATAAAAAAACAGAGGAGGCTGACTCACACTGACAAGAAAAATGGGCTTTCCTTTTGAGGATCGACCCATGCTGCTTTTATTAATTGAAGGTTTAGTCTCACAATTGACTGTTAGCTCCTCACTTAATTAAGTATAGGGAAATAGCACCAAATTAGAGCATGGCCCATTACTATGAAAATATCAAGGCATTCTGGGTCTAACTATATTCCTTGAAACATGGCAAACTTCATAGAGCAAAAGTTAAATTTAGCTTGTTTTACCTGTAGGTTTGTTTTACCTATATGACTCCAATAGCATTCTCTGCAAACATTTTTTTTGAGCAGAAAAAACATGGATAGACTTTTTTTCTTTGTGAAGTAATAAGCTTGCTATCAAAATTGATTTTATATAAATGTGGGTTCAAGACATATTTCTTTCCTGAGTTACGTTACATTAATATTCACATTAGCTCATAAAAAATCTATAATACTGGGCAAGTGCTTAAAGAAATTTCATGCTGTCACCATATCAAAGGTTAGCAGATTTTAAAGGGCTATGGAGTAAAATATGTTTGGCTTTGCGAGCCATCTATTTTCTGTTAGAGTGACTTAACTCTGCTATGGTAGCACAAAAGCAGCCACAGTTAGATGTAAAACGAATAGGAGTGACTGTGTTCCAATAAAACTTTATTCATAAAACCTGAAGGTGAGCCAGATTCCAATCCCTAACTAGGTTAAGGAGATTAAATTCACCCATGCTCAAACTAAAGGCAATTCATGGCCTTACCTCAGTTCCTGATGGGGTTATCTAAGGTTTTCAACAGTCATCAAGAGTGGACATGGTGTCTGGGAAGATACCTGCCTAATTGACTGCTTTTGTCCACTAATTACCCTTAGACATCTAAGAGAAAGCAGAGGCAGGAGTGTGGCCCACATCAACTCTTTATCTTTTATAGACATCTCAGAGAAACAAGTCCCTTTGCTCAAAGAAGAAAGTTAATTACATATAGCTTTTCTAAGAGTGTTTATAAGAAGGCTTCTCCATCAAATTAAGAAACACGGTAGGCACTAAAATATAAAGGAGAATTGATTAATCACACTGTGCTTTGTAAATGGTAAGATCACTTATGAGATTCCATCCTCCATTCTTTTCTTTTTTAAATGGGTGGCTTTGGACAAATTCTTTGAAGAGGAAATCATGTGGGTCATCCATTAGTGAAAATTACAAGTGAATCATTAATAATGGTTAGTTAGACATCTTTTCACATTCCAGTTCCTCTCTGATAATCAGTCCTCTAGAAGCTGCTCTCTTGGTATGTCCCAGGACATGATCCCCTGCCACAGGCTGTTAACAAGGGACAAAGAGAAATAAGTGTTTATGAGATAAGTAAATCAGTGAATGAAACTAAGATGCTAGAAATAAAATATATTTTATGCCTAAAGCAACAATTTTTTCTTTTTCAGAATTCTTGAAGGAAAACGATACGCAACATAATTAAATTTTGAGTTCTACATAAGTAATTCAAGAAAACAACTTCAATATCCAAACCAAATAAAAATATTGTGTTGTGAATGTTGTGATGTATTCTAGCTAATGTAATAACTGTGATGTTTACATTGTAAATAGTATTTGAGAGTTCTAAATTTTGTCTTTAACTCATAAAAAGCCTGCAATTTAATATGCTGTATATCCTTTCTAACAAAAAAATATATTTAATGATAAGTAAATGCTAGGTTAATTCCAATTATATGAGATGTTTTTGGAAGAGTAGTAATAGAGCAAAATTGATGTGTTTATTTATAGAGTGTACTTAACTATTCAGGAGAGTAGAACAGATAATCAGTGTGTCTAAATTTGAATGTTAAGCAGATGGAATGCTGTGTTAAATAAACCTCAAAATGTCTAAGATAGTAACAATGAAGATAAAAAGACATTCTTCCAAAAAGATTTTCAGAAAATATTATGTGTTTCCATATTTTATAGGCAACCTTTATTTTTAATGGTGTTTTAAAAAATCTCAAATTTGGATTGCTAATCACCAAAGGCTCTCTCCTGATAGTCTTTCAGTTAAGGAGAACGACCCCTGCTTCTGACACTGAAACTTCCCTTTCTGCTTGTGTTAAGTATGTGTAAAATGTGAAGTGAATGAAACACTCAGTTGTTCAATAATAAATATTTTTGCCATAATGACTCAGAATATTGCTTTGGTCATATGAGCTTCCTTTTGTGAAAGTACATTTGGAGACACAACTATTTTTCCAAAATAATTTTAAGAAATCAAAGAGAGAAAATAAAGACCTTGATTATGATTGCAGATAATTTTTTTGTTTGATTATTTTATATGATTCAGCAGTAACTCATTTTAGCTGTAAAGTTCTAGGCACTAGATAGCTTTTGTGGTATTTGATTGTGTGCAAGTTCTAAAATAATGATGGCTTAAAATAAAAGAGAAATTTCTTTCTCATGTAAGTCAAGAAGTATCATGTCAGGGTTATTATAATGGTTCTGCTCAGCAAAACCCTCAATAACTTACACCCCTTTCAGCTCATCCCTCATCTCCAATGGTGTGGCACTTTTCCTCATGATCCAAAATTAGAGCTAGCATTCCAGCCATCACATATGCATTCCAGGCAGCAGGCTATACGAAGAAAAAAGGGAGCAAATATTATATGCCAGTTCTCTTTGAACTGATATCTTATACTAACATCCCCTTTACTAGTACATAGTCTTATGGCCACAGTCATTTGCAAGAGAGGCTGGGAAATGTAGTATGTTTTCTTTTCTTTTTCTGGGTGATCATGTACCCAACTTAAAACTAAGACTCTATTAATATAAAACAAGGAAAGAATAAATTTATGCAGCGATTAAAAATAATTCCAGGCTTGGATCTTAAATTCTCACCCAAAAAGCTTAAAGAAATAATAAAGAGAGTGAGAGTCAGACCCTAACCATTAATGAAGAAGCATTATCCCCATAAGGCAAAGTTTTGCATGGTTTCATTTTCTACAATTAGGACAAATGGCCACATCAGGAGGAACTAGTCTAGAAGTACCAGTAATTGCAAAGTAGTTTTCACAAGTTGAAGTAAATTGAGCTTCTTGTATCTCTTTTTCTTATCTGATTCTTCAAATTATTAAATATTTATTAAGTGACATTTTTATGAGAAGCACTGCAGTGAAAACAGACAATTTCTAAGTGTTAAATGTACATTAAAAGCTTGTAAAGATGAAATGGAGCCATAATTTGAGTGTGTAACTAAAGAGTTTTAATTTTATTTTGTTAATATGAATCTTTTCAATTTATTCCCTATTGCTTCAAGAAGTTCATTGAAGAAATATTCACTGAATGACTATGATGTGCTATGTAGCTATCTGAGAGATTGTTCTGGGCTGAGGGAACAGCAAGTGCAAATGAGGGAACAGTCCTGACATATCTGGAGAGCAAGGAAGCCCATGTGGCTGGAGCAGAGTATGCTGGACAGGGACTCAGTAGGAGAGGAGGTCAAAGAAGTTACTAAGGACTGGACCTTGTAGGGCCTCACAGGCCACCGTAATTGTTTGTGAAGTGAGATGAGGTATGGCAGAGTTTTGGACAGAGGTGTGATATTATCTGAACTGCACTTTAACAGGATCTTTCTGGATACTCCAATGGGAGAAGAGTGAAGGAGTGCTAAGGGTGGAAGCAGGGGTACAAACTAGGGGGCAAGTGCTATAAATCAAGTGGCAGATGATGGTGCCACCAAGGCAGAAGCACTGGAGGTATTGAGAAGTATATCTGAATAGATCTTGAAAGAAGAGTCAGGTTTTCTGAGAATGGATTGAAGACAAGAAATAGGAGAGGCTGGGCATGGTGGGTCATGCCTGTAATCCTAGTACTTTGGGAGGCTGAGGCAGGAGGATTGCTTGAGGCCAGGAGTTCAAGAAGGAGGAAAGTCAAGAATGACATCCAAGGTAAATCACCTGAGGCAACTTGAAGGATGGGATTGCTATAGACAGAGAAGACTGGGAAGAACGAGGTTTCAGGGAAAGGTGAGCTTAGTTTGGATGCACTAAGGCAGATGTTGAGTAGGGAGTTGGAGATGTCATGAAGAGGAGATGCTGAGCTGTAGATGGGCAAGTGGGAGATTTCGCATATAGACGGGATTTAGAAACACAAGACTGGACGAGATCAGCAAGAGACCAAGTGTTGCTAAACAACAAAACACAACAAAAACAGAAACCTCAACACATAATCCTTGAGTGTTTTTATTTCCTAGTGCCACCATAAGAAGGCACTGCAGACCAGGTGTCTCAAACAAAGAAATCAATTGTCTCACAGTTCTGGAGACAAAAAACGCTAGAGCAAGGTGTCAACAGGGCAGGCTCCTTCTGAGAGCTGTGAGGAAGAATCTGATCCATGCCTCTCCTCTCGTTTCAGGTGGTTTGCAGGCAATCTTTGGCTGATAGAAGCATCACTTCTATCTCTGCCGTGACCTTCAGGTAGCATTCTCCCTGGTGTGTGCATGTCTCCAAATATTCACTTTACATAAGGACATCAGTCATTTTGGATTAGGGCCAATGCTAATAATCTCATTTTAAGTTGATTTCCTCTGTAGAAACCCTATCTGAAAATAAGGCTACATTCTGAAGGACTAGGGTTAAGGACTTTCACATATGAATTTTTGGGGACACAATTCAGCCAATAATCCTGGGGCATGCCAACATTAAGAGTTTGGAGTTTTGAGAAACAAATGGGATAAAAATGGACTGGAAGAAGAAGCTATTGAAATAGGAGAAAAATTGGAGACCATGTCATCTGGAAAACAAGTGAAGAAGATCTTTCAAGGAAGAGGGTATCATTAACAGAGTCAAATCCTGCTGCAGGGTAGATTACGATTCATTTATTTAATTCTTCTGCAAGTATTTATAAGGAACTTACTATCTACCCAGCACCATTTTAAGTTCTGATGATATAGTAGTGAATAATACAGATCAAAATTCCTGCCCTCAAGGAGCTTGCATTCTTTGATTTGAAACAAATAAAATAGTCAAGTAAAATATAGTCAAGTAAAATATATATTGTTTTAGAAAGTGATAAATGCAAAGGAGACAAATTATGGACTTACAGTTCCATATGGCTGGGGAGGCCTCACAATCATGACAGAAGGCAAGGAGGAGCAAGTCATATCTTACGAGGATGGCAGCAGGCAAAAACAGAGCTTGTGCAGGGAAACTCTCCCTTATAAAACCACCAGATCTCATGAGACTTATTCACTATTACAAGAACAGCACGGGAAAGACCCACCCCATGATTCAATTACCTCCCACCGAGTCCCTCCCACAACACGCGGGCATTGTGGGAGCTACAATTCAAGATGAGATTTGGTGGGGACACAGCCAAACCATATCAGAAGGTGTCAATTTGGCTTTATGTCAGAGAAACATCAAAAGCACGTTTGCATGCTGAGGGGAGAGATGCAAGATAGGGAAAATTGGTGATGCAGAAGGTAAAGTGGGGTTTTACTTGAGTGATGTCCTTGAGAAGAGAGAGGAAGTGGGTGATTCAAAAATAGAGGGATTGACCTTTGCTTGGCACAAGCTCTCTTCAACCACACTAACAGGCAGAGTGGTTGGGTCCGAGGTGGATGAATGGAAGAACTGGTGGAAGTTTATGGAATGCCTCTTCTGATTACACCTGTTTTCTCAGGGAAATAGCTGAGAGTAAGGATAAGTGAGGAGATGTGAAGAAAGTAAAAGAAAAATATGAAAGAGTTTGCTGGATGAGTGGGAGAGTAAATAACTAGGAAAATATGTTTCTTATACTTAGAGTCCAGTGATGACTGAGGTAACTTAGAAAAATGGGTCAAATTAAGTAGTCCAAGATTTTTTTTTATTATTTTGAAAACTTAATGAAAACTAGGGACCTTTTTCCAGAAATACATATGTGTATATACACACACATGCAAACACACACACACACACACATATAATACTTTTAGAGCATTCACCAAATCTTACATGCCCATGCATGAAATTTCACAGTGCTCAGCACCTGCTGTTTAAGATCCTTACTCCAGAATAATGTAGTGGTTGGAGTCATGTGGAGACCACCCTACAGCTTGGGAAAATGGTATGTAGACTACATTTATCAGGGGTGAGATAATAAAGATCTGGATTTAGACTGGTGGAAGTGAGAAAGAATAGAACTTGAGTCTAGCGCCCACTGCTTTAGGGAAGGCTGCATCAGCAAACCACTGAAATAAAATGCTTGTTGGGACATGAGTTTAATTCCGGGAAGAGAGGAAGTGTCAAAACCCAGATTTGCTAGGGTAATCCTGAATTGATTAAGATGATTATAAAATTGACTGAAATTATTTTTTCAGTATTTTTTTAACATAAGGGCTGTTTAGGATACAAATTAATTTCAGTTATAAAAATTCAGCCATATTGCTGCATACATGAGTTTGAAGTGAGACTAAGATTAATGCCCTCTAAAATTATGTTAGAAATCATTCTCTATGGATCTGAAAATAACATTCTATCTTCTCCTTTCCTTTCAGTAGATACACACAAAATCTGCCACAAAAAAAAAAAAAAAAAAAAAGGAGAGACATAATATGCCTGGAGTTTCTCAGGTTTAATATGGTATATTGAGCTCATGAACATGTCTCCCTTTCCTTGCCGAAGAAATACTGTCCCATGCAATCAAAACAAGAAAAAGGGAGCCATAAATGGTCAAGAGATTGCAGTACATTTCTGGGGAAAGACGGGCAGTGGATTGAAGAGCGGATCCAGGAAATTGACAAGGCAACTTCAATGTTGAACTAATGTGGACAGTTTGTAGCAGATTAACTGTCCTATGGAAAAGCTCAGATTTGACAAATACAAGTAGACATTTCTTCCTGATATTTCTGGGAGAATGTATACACTTTCACAAGTTCTGAATCCCAAAAGAAATCAGTTGCAAAATCAGGAATGCAAGAATTAAAGCTTAACATTCAACGTAAAAGCGCTACTCATTTGGAGGCATCCTCTTGTGTTGATTCGCTAAGGTTGCCATAACAAAGAATCATTGAATGGGGAGCTTAAACAACAGAAATTTATTTTCTCACAAGGAGGCTAGAAGTCTGAGATCAAGGTGTCAGCAGGATTGGTTTCTCCTGAGGCCTCTCTTCTGGGCCTGTGTCTTCACATAGTCCCCGCTCCATGTACATCTGTTCTCAAATGTCCTCTTCTTATAAGGACATTAGTCATACTGAATTAGTGTGCTCACCCTAAAGACCCCATTTTAATTTAATTACTTCTTTAAAGACCTTATCTCCAAACACATCCACATTCTGTGGTCACATTCTGTAGGGTTAGGACTTTAACATATAAAATTTAGGGGGACCCAATTCAGCCCATGACACTATTGATGTCAAGTCAAAAGCAAGAGCAGGAAACGCTGATTGGTGGAGTTGCCTTTTTTTGATGTTTTTTTATTATCAAATATCTTTATCAGAAAGAAATTATTTTCACATGTTATTGAAAGATAACAATATTATATACCCATCACAATATATGGGTATATAATAACAAGCCATGTATTTATTATGCTGTTTTTGTTACAGAAAATCTCTGAAACATTTAGTGTGATCCCATCACAGAAAAATTTTCATGGTTGCAGTTTGATTATTTTTATTATTTTAAAACATATAAATAATGTGTTACGAAAAATGCAAAACTACTTATAAGTTTGGAAATTCCTAAGAATTCCTGCCAATTCTGATTGACCTTTCCTGAATACCAAAGATTAATATTTGTCAGGAATTTGGAAACACTATAACTGAGGGCAAGCTTATGGAAGGGCCTGAATATAGGGGCATAAATTGAAGGCTTACCTACAAGATTATTGATCTCCCATTCCTGCTACAGAATGCTGAAATTCCTGGATGATCAGAAGAAAAATAATTACAGAGTTATTCGCTAAAGAAATGGGGTCAGGGCAGAGGGAGTAGCTGCCATGGGAGAACTAGGATGACAATTGTGAGAGTCGAACCCAGAGTTAAGCCTTTGTCTATGTGGGGTCACCCTGGTTGCATCGGGCTTCCTACACCTGCTCAGCCTAAAAAGAAACCTGCCTTCAAATAACTTCATCCACATGGAGAAATCCCACATGTCGTAGTCAGACTTTCTAGCTCCCCCTCCCCTTCCCTCCCCTCCCCTAACCTCCCCTCCCCTGACCTGCCTTCCCCTCCCCTCTCCTTCCCCTCTCCTTCCCCTTCCCCTTCCCTTTCCCTTTCCCTTTCCCTTCCCTTCCTTTCCCTTTCCATTTTACCCAAGAGATTTTAAATTAATGGTGGAAGGGGCTATCATAAATGGTGTCTATGACTGAACAACAAAAGATGTCCTGGCATTTGAAGAAAACTTAAAGAATATGTAGTGAAAAGAGATGCTAGGTAATAAAAGATAAAGTCTAACCGAGAATGAATAATATTGCACGTATAAAGCAAGAACCTGATGCAGTGTATTAGTCAAGGTTCTCTAGAAGGAGAGGATTAACAGGATAGATGTATATATGAAAGGGAGTTTATTAAGGAGTATTGACTCACATGATCACCAGGTGCAATCGCACAGTAGGCCATCTGCAAGCTGAGGAATAAGGAAGCCAGTCCGCGTCTCCAAACCTCAAAAGTAGGGAAGCCAACAATACAACATTTAGTCTGTGGCCAAAGGCCCAAGAGCCCCTCGCAAGCCACTGGTGTAAATCCAAAAAAGTCCAAATGCTGAAGAACTTGAAGTCTGATGTTCAAGGGCGGGAAGCATCCAGCACCGGAGAAAGATGAAGGCCAGAAGACTCAGCCAGTCTTGTCCTTCCACATTCCTCTGCCTGCTTTTATGCTAGCCATGCTGGCAGCTGATTAGATGGTGCCCACCCAGATTAAGGGTGGGTCTGCCTCTCCCAGTCCACTGACTCAAATGTTAATCTCCTTTGGCAACACCCTCACAGACATACGTAGGAACAATGCTTTGCATCCTTCAGTCCAATCAAGTTGACGTTCAATATTAACCATGACATTCAGGAACAGAGAAAAAAAGCTCATGGAGTTTAAATACTGCCTAAATTAAAATAAAATTTAATTTAAAAGTATGTCAAAATGAAACAAATTCTTAAAGTATTAGAGATAAAGTAGAGATTAAGGATAAGTCATAGAAAATCAATAGAGGTCTTGGATTTGATAAATAGAAGTTTCAGAAAAAGAAAATGGAGAAGAGAGGGGAGAAAATAAAGAAATATCAGAAATGTAATGTTACCTTCCCTAGATTGTACTTCATGTGAGATCTGGATGCACGCTTATTTTATTCATGAATAAATGCATATTGCATACTATATTAACTGTTTCAGGTGTTGAATTTGTAAGTTGGAAACTACGTTCTTTGGTGAAGGACACCAAATTTTCTTTAATAATCACTTAAGATAACTCAAAATGTTTCTAGACATCTTAAATGTGATTATATTTTCAATATCTGGGAAAGTAAATTCTAAATACTTAGTTTTCTAACACATCTGAAAGGATTAAGGTGAATCTATCCATTTTAGTAATCAAAGTTACACCTTTTCTTCTATACGTTTTTATGTAGCAGATATAATATATATGACTATGAATACAACTGTATTCTATATTAATATTAATACTAACACATACACACATACACACACATGTACACATACACACTCTGGTTTTGGGCTTCAGAAGCAGAAACTATCTTACAGGATATCTCAAAGATAGATACTAAGAGTTCTATAATCGTGTCTATGAGTTCCTAAGACCCTTAGAGCTGCACATTTCAGTAGATCTAGATTTTAGAAAAATATACTCTAATTACTTATTTCCCTATTCTTGTTTGGTGTTCCACACTCAAATGGTCTCCTAGCTGGTTAACTGATAACAGCTGCAGTTTTTGGAAAGGAGAAAGAGGGAAAGGATACATGAAAAGCATCTGCCTTTTCACAAACCTCTGTTAACAGCTTTTTCTCCCTGTTAGAGAGAAAACATTTCCTTGGTCCTTCTCTTTTGCCTTATGTAATTGCAAATCTCTGGCAAGATGCATCTCTTTTCAGACTTTAACTTGTCTCATTTTTCCCCCACACAATTGTGCTCTTTCTTTTCTTGTTCCTTGGAAACTCGCCCTCGTTTCATAATTTTGCTTCTTCCCCCTTTGCTGTTCTGTTCTCTACAGAGTTACGGGTTCATTCTCTCGGGTATCTTATTCTGCCTCATGCCCTATCTACATGTTAACCTCATCTGTTCCAGAGACAGAAAATGGATCTATATCTCTCCAGATTTCCTTTTGTCTCTTAACTTTTCTTTGCATGGGATCTTAGACAGATGCATGACACTTGTTAAAGTATCTTTCTCAATTTACATTTCATTTACCTTTCTGCTTTAAAAACATAGAATCTTTGAGCTAGAAGTTGCCATTATCTGTAAGTTTGTAGTTGATGTCTAAGGAAATTACTATGCCATTATTCCTAATTTTTCTTCAAAGACATTTCCCCTTACCTTGATTCTTATAAAGAAATGTTAGCTATACCCTTATAAATTTGGGTAGACATTAATGAAATAAGGATTTGGAGCAACAGGCATATGCCAAAAAAGAGAGCTTATCATAGAAGGGTAAATCTGAAATTGTGTGTAGGTAGTGAAGATAAGACTAATGGAAGAGAACTGTGAAAATTCCCATTTTAAGATCTTAGGTCTCATGAGGACTCAAACGCATGAGAATGATATAATGGACTTTGGGGACTCGGGAAAGGGTGGGAGGGCATGAGGGATAAAAGGCTACACACTGGGTACAGTGCACACAGCTCAGGTGAGAGGTGCATCACAATCTCAGAAGTCACCACTGAGGAACTTATCCATGTAACCAAAAACCACCAAAATTAAATTAAATTTCCCAAAAACTATTGAAATTTTAAAAATAAATAAATATAAAAACAAACAAAAAGAAATAAAAAAGAAAAAGAAGTGAATCTTGGTTTTAAAAAAAAGATCTGGCCGGGCACAGTGGCTCATGCCTGTAATCCCAGCACTTTGGGAAGCTGAGGCGGGCGGATCATGAGGTCAGGAGATTGAGACCATCCTGGCTATCACAGTGAAAACCCGTCTCTACTAAAAATAAAAAAATTAGCTGGGCATGGTGGCGGGTGCCTGTAGTCCCAGCTACTCAGGAGGCTGAGGCAGGAGAATGGTGTGAACCCGGGGGGAGGAGCTTACAGTGAGCCGAGATTGTGCCACTGCACTCCAGCCTGGGCGACAAAGCAAGACTCCCTCTCAAAAAAAAGAAAAAAGAAAAAAAAAAGAAAAAAGATCTTAGCTCTTGTTGAGCAGCTGCTTATAGGAGAGGCTGGGCTGAGAATATACCTGAAAAGTAAAGGAAAACTGTAAATAAATAAAAGATGACATTAGAAGTTGGGTTATATGTAGTGGTTATAATGACAATATTTTAAAACATTATGATGAAAGTATATAATGATTTTTACAAATAAAATATAAATATTTTACTTCCCAAATTGAATACAATTTACTAAATTGTGGGACATAACTACTAATTTGTTTCTAATTGGAAAATGTTTGGAAACTAAATAATAATGGAAATAATTTGTAGTGAAGTGATGTTGTATGGATTATACTAATTTAGTGATGTTGCAGGTGGAAAGGTAATTCAAGCTACCAAGGTTCACACTTCCTTTTGGGAAGTAATAAATAAGTATTGATGATACAAGATGTATTGGAACAAACGACAAAGTATAAATATCATTTTTCTTTGTCCCATGACTCTCAGTGGGGCACTAACAGCAGGGGCTAAAAAGGAGAGGCTATTTCTCAACAGTCACTGTCTATGTACGTAGCCAACAACTTCCGTCCACCATTAGCTTGAATAAACTAGAATATTAATGTCATTAGTCATCATGTATTTGTGATAAGAAAAATTGCTAATTAGTGACTCTCCTTAACAGTCCGTATTATCAGAAAGAAAACATGACTCTAAAAGGACGGGTGATGAATAAAGAATACATGCAAATATTCTCTGGTTTTCCTAGAACTGGGAGACGGCCACCCCATGTGACTCAATGGCTTTGGAGCATGAAGATGAAGGTTTAGATTCCTCCCTTTTTGATAACTTCTAATGTCACTATGCAGTCTCATGGGAACCCAGGAACTCATTCTCAGGTTTGCAAATGAAGCCTCTGTCTGTAACTATAAAAATGAAGCATCAGAATAGAACTGAGAGCCCAAGTCTGTTACAGAATCTGGTGAGGTTCACACCAGAGTAATCGAAGTGCCCACACATACGTTGACATGCAAGTCATAGGTTGATGCAATTTTCATACCTACATTATTGTTGCCTGATATGGGTGGTGAGTTGCTACAAGACAGAACAGAGGCTCACCTTCCCCCCAGAATTAAGGAGTCACAAGGATATCAGCCTCACTGCCTGGAAGATACAAAAATGATTCAGCTTCAGGACATTGAATTGAGTGTTTAAAAACTGCATGGTACATCTACAGTCCCAGACCGGCTGAGAAGCAAGATTCACTTTTCCAGGAATCAAACACTCAGGGTATTAAAGCAGTAGCTGGTTTGCATCAGGACTCTGTCCCGAGGGCCCTCTGCAGCCCAGGAGCTGCCCAAGTCAGGGTTTGCCTTTGGTCTCACTTGGTTCAGTGACCTTTCTTTCCTTTGGTCCATTTGCCAGTACAGGGCCAGCATCTCTGCTTTGAAGGGGGTTGAATGGCCTCAAGAGCCTGCCTCAACCTTGGTCAACAGTTCATTTCTGCTCAAGCGCCAAACTGCAAAGATCAATTGCTTACCAATCTGACCCACAGACCAACTCAGAGACAGAAATAGCTCTTCCTAGTTCCAGGAAGGGTCAATATTCACTAAAGCACAGTGCATATGGACCCTTGGTGTTTATTTTTTCCTAAAACATAGCCACAGGAGTTCACACAATAGGTCTCTGTTCCATGCTTACAGTGCCCATATTTCTTTAGCTATTTTTCACGTATAATCCCAAAGATGCTTGCAAGGAAATCACAGAATAAGATTTGAGGAAAAAAAAAATCAGTAAGTCCACGTGTTAAATTTATAATTCAGCTCAGATAAAAAGGAATCCGATCACAAATTGTAACCATGATTCAGAGCACAGAAAATTGTTTTGGAATTTGGATTACTCAATGTGAATTCATCCTGCTCCCTCTCATTTTAATAAACTCATTTCAATTCTTAAATTATTAGTAGGACAAAAATTAAAAGAAAGAAATGTTGTGGAAAGTATGTGGAAAATAAGATGTTAAAACCATTTTTTAAATATGCTTTGCTGCAGGCAAAACCCAGTGTTCTCATCAGCTTAGTGTATTAAAACCTCATCAAATTCCAAATTCCCTATTCCAATAAAATAATGTGAGAATTATTTAACTTCGTTAACTGGTCCAGATAGCCACCAGAATTTAGAGTTGCACTTCTATGGATACTGCTACTATTGAAACTGTTTCTTAGTTTATCTTTTCAGATGATTATGACAGCCTTCCTTCAAGAAGTAGTTCATTAAGAGAGGAGATTAGAAAATTTAAAGGAGTTGGGAAAATCGTGTCAATAATTGGATCTCCACAGCTACTGTAAGCCCCTTGCCTGTCTCTATTACTCTCTGAGGCTACTCGAGAATGTAGAATTACATACAATATTTCCCATATTTCTTGTCTAGAGGGGGGATGTAGTCTACAAGCTACAACTGAATTGCTGGGTCTCTATAGCCTAGGAGAGGTGGGAGTGGTGAAGGGCTGGCTTTGGAATGTGGTGTTGTGGAGATCACAGCTCACCTAGCCAGCTCTCTCACTGTGCCCTGAGCTGGGTAAGTCAGTCTTACTGCCTCCTAAGTGCCCTCAGCAACTTGAATGGAATCGTTACCTTCCCATATACAAGAGGACTGACCAGCTCTCTCAGATTCTCATGCCCTGAGGAAAGCTTATGAACCTCCAGAGTCCTCCCTCAGCTGGAGGGCCCTTTTAACCTCAGCCTATGCAGAGACAGATTCATTCTTTCCGGTTTACCTCTTACTAGACCACTAGTGTCTGAAGGAAACCACTAGCCAGACCTCCAGCATTGAGGGTGTCAAACCCAAATGATTTCAAGAGTCAGGTCATTAAAACACATGCGAGAGAATCTGCACACTCTTCTATCATAAGACTGGTAGAAGTTTTGATCTGTTGGAGAGGAAATCTCCTATATAAAGCCATATCATTTTTTTAAAGTATATTTTGTCCAAACAATCCAAGTATTTGGGCCAAATTTAGGTCTAGGTGTTAGTTTATAACTCCTGAATTCTATTATAAACTGACATTACTAAGAATAAGGATACAGCAAATTAGGGTTATACTTTCAAGAGTAATGAGCAGCTTGAAAGAGGAAGATCTGGTTGAAAAATCAGATTAAATGAAAGAAACAGGAGCGACTATGATGGGGGAATTCAGACATATAAATATAGAAATTTATAACATAGGATTTTATGTCAATGAAGTTTAAGGCAGCTCCCAATGGAAAGGCCACGGTATGAATTTAAGATATAAGTGTTAGAAGTTAGAAAATATTAATATTGTCTTTTGATGAAGAGATACTTCCATTTTGACAACTTCAGTTTATTAATTTTCTATTCTATGGTTAGTTTTTGTTGTGTTTTTTTTCCTAAGAAATCTTCACCTGTCCCAAGGTTGTGGAGTGTGTTTGCATGTAGAAGTTTTATGGTTCTACATTTATAGTTAAATTTATGATCTCAAATTAGTGTTTAGAAATGGAGTTAAGTAGTAGCAGTTGAGGCTTTTTCCCATTGAACATCCTGTTGCCTTAATATTTGTTAAAAATATTTTTCTTAGCCTGGTATGGTGGCTCACACCTGTAATCCCCTCACTTTGGGAGGCTGAGGCAGGAGGATCACTTGAGGTCAGGAGTTCGAGACCAGCCTGGCCAACATGGTGAAACCCCATCTCCACTAAAAATATAAAAATTAGCTGGGCATGGTGGCACACACCTGTAATCCCTGCTACTTGGGAGGCTGAGGCAGGATAATTGCTTGAACCTGGGAAGCGGAGGTTGCATTGAGCCGAGGTCGTACCATTGCACTCTGCACTCCACACTCCAGCCTGGGTGACAGAGTGAGACTCCATCTCAAAAAAGAAAAAAAAAAAATTCTTTTGCTCATTTAACTGACTTGGCTTCTTGATTTAAAAATTATCAATGGACAGTATATGTGTGGGTCTCTTTATGGCTGTGTGTTCTCTTCTCTTTATTTAGTTATCTATACTAATCCCAGTGCCACAGTGCTTTGACTACTGTAGCTTTATCATAAGTCTTGAAATAATGTAGCAGGGGTCTGCCACCATTGCCTTCTTTTTCAATAATGTTTTGGTCAGTCTAGGTCTTTGGCATTCCATATTCATTTTAGAATGAGTTTGTCAGTCTCTTCAAAAAACAAAGCACCATTCACTTTATCCCATCATCAGTATAGTCTTATAATTGCAGGAGTAGGTGCTGGAGCTGGGACTTAGCTTTTAGGTAGCAGCCCCAACAAAAGAGCATGTCAGGGGTTTTCGTGGAGAAAGGAAATGTCTAAATGGAAGGGTGAGACAAAATTAGAGGCACCACAAGATGTGATATGAGAGGAGACATGAACAGATTCCTGACAATTGGCTTTACCACTCACCAAGCCCTCACTGGAGTTTCAGTGACTTTATAAAAGAGCCACTGGTACTCCAGACACCGAAGGAACAAAACACAAACAAAAGAACAAAGAAATACAATGATAATAGTACTTGTTCCCTTCTCCAGGATAAGATAACGTAAAATGTCAGTTCAAACACAACTTGCAGGAGAACTACACATTGTGAAAATCAGACACGAAAAGGGTGAGTGCAGAGATGCCTGTGGTCACTCTTTGACTGCTGTGGAGAAATAAACAGCCTCAAAGGAAAGAGCCGCTTGGCCGGTGATACTTGACTTATGTATCATTCTATTGCCAGAGGTGAGCACCTAGCTGATTAATAACCTCTTTTGCTCTCAAGGAAATCCTTACGTATCCTGAAGCTATCTTTAACTTGTTGTAGATTTTACAGCATTTGGCACTGAACTCTATTATAGTCTCAGAAGTGGAGGCAATTGGTAAATAACTTTTGCACAGCTGTGGTATATAGTCCCACACACCTCCACCTAGGATGGTAGTTACTATTTTAATTGACAGAGTCCATAGGTTTCTAGGGCTGTTTGAAGGTGGTAAGAGGATCCTTTGATAATTTAAACTAGATCACCTTGAAAGAAGTGTAGGTAACTGGTTTTGAAAATGTGTCAGGTGCAGTGTTGTACATTAGACCTACTGAGAAATTATTACAAAAATAAAAATATAAAGCCAGGCGTGGTGGCTCATGCCTGTAATCCCAGCACTTTGGGTGGCCGAGGCGGGCATATCATGAGGTCAGGAGATCAAGACCATCCTGGCTAACACAGTGAAATCCCGTCTCTACTAAAATACAAAAAAAATTAGCCAGGGGTGGTGGCAGACACCTGTAGTCCCAGTTACTCAGAAGGCTGAGGCAGGAGAATGGTGTGAACCCAGGAGGTGGAGCTTGCAGTGAGCTGAGATCGTGCCACTGCACTCCAGCCTGGGCAACAGACCGAGACTCAGTCTCAAAAATAAATAAATAAATAAAAATATAAGAAAAGATGAAAACTCGAATGAAGGCAGTGACAGTGGAAATAAATAAAAGACAGATATTTAGAGATATTAAAGTGGTGGCCGGGCATGGTGGCTCACGCTTGTAATCTCAGCACTTTTGAGGCCAAAGCAGGCAGATCACCTGAGGTCAGGAGTTCAAGACTAGCCTGGCCAACATGATGAAACTCCGTCTCTACTAAAAATACAAAAATTAGCTGGGTGTGGTGGCACGTGCCTGTAGACCCAGCTACTCGGGAGGCTGAGGCAGAAGAATTGCTTGAACCCAGGAGGTGGAGGTTGCAGTGAGCGGATATAGTGCCAATGCACTCCAGCCTGGGCGACAGAGCGAGACTCCATCTCAAAAAAAAAAAAAAAAAAGATATTAAAGTGGTAAAGTCGACACCACTTGATGATTAAAAGAATGTGGGGTGAGGGAAGGAGATAGGGACAAATTTCTTAATAAGAAATATCATGTATTGAATAATTACCATGCACCAGGAACATTGCTTTACATATACTTTGTATGTAATTGTAAAAATCCTAGAAGTAGGTAATATTACCAACCCAGTTTAATGAAAAAGAAAATAGAAGAGTACCGAAATTAAGTAACAATTCTAAAAACACATTGTATGCAAGAGAATTTGTAATCAGACGAGCTAACTCCCCAGCTCTTGCCTTTGTCTACTAGGCTACATAAACCATAGATTTCTGGCCATTGGTGGGTCAGGATGGTGGTACCAATAGCAAACATAGGATGAGAAGGGTTTGGGGAGAAAGATAATGGCTTCAAGTGATGAAGAAATTGAAATTTGAAATTGAGGTGTATAGGGTCTCCACGTGGAGATATCTAGTAGCTCAGAAGAGATAACTTAGCTGAAGTTATAAATGTTGGATTCATATGCTTATAGGAAAGAGTTAATGCTATGAAAACTGATGAGGTATTACAGGAAGATCCAGCTAGTGAAAGAAGTTTAAGGCTGTGAATTGGTAACACCAGCATTTAAAGGACAGAGGAAGAAGACTAGATACTTTGTTTCCTCATAAATCATAAATGTACCACTCCATGAACTTTCACAAAGTGAATATGCCCAAATAACAGCATCTAGATCAAGAAAGAGGCCATTATCAGCACCCTACTTGCCCCATTTCAAGTAATACACATCCCCAAGGGTAACCACTGCACTAATTTCTAACAATATAGATCAGTTTGCCTGATTTTGAACGTGACATAAATGGAATTCCACAGTAAATGCTCTTTTGTGTCCAGCTTCTTTGACTCAGCATTGTTTTAATTTATCCATGTTAATTCCCATTGCAATAAAGAATTCTAGTCTGTGGCAGACACACCCTGAAGGCCCACAATGAGCCATGGCCCCTTCCCTCAAGTGAGGAAAGACCTGTGACCTGTCTCTAACCAACAGGATATGTCAAAGAAGATGAAGTGTCATTCCCATCCTGCTGGCCTTGAAGAAGCCACCAGCTCTGCTGTAAATTCCCCAAGGAGAAGGCCATGTGGCAGGGAACTGCAGGCTGCCAGTAAGAAGCCAGAGCCCTCAGTCACACAGCCACAAGGAAGGGAATTTTGCCAACAGCCTGAATGCACTTAGATGCAGGTTCTTCCCTAATAGAGCCCTCATTCACACAGCCACAAGGAAGGGAATTTTGCCAACAGCCTGAATGCTCTTAGATGCAGATTCTTCCCTAATAGAGCCCTCAGATGACAGCACAGCCTGGCCAGCACCTGAGCAGAGGACCCAGTTAAGTTGTGCTAAGACTCCAGACCCATGGAAACTATGGATAATAACTGTGTGTTGTTTTACTATTCACAATAGCAAAGGCATGGAATCAACCCAAATGCCCATCAATGAGAGACTGGATAAAGCAAATGTGGTACATTTACACCATAGAATACTATGCAGCCATAAAAGAAATGAGATCATGTCCTTTGTAGGGCCATGGATGGAGCTTGAAGCCATTGTCCTTAGCAAACTAACGCAGGAACAGAAAACTAAACACTGCATGTTCTCACTTATAAGTGGGAGCTGAACAATGAGAACACATGGACATAGGAGTGCGGAACAACACACACTGGGGCCTATCAGGGGGTGCAGTGGGAGGAGGGAAACTATTAGGAAAAATAGCTAATGCATGCAGGGCTTAATGCTTAGGTGATGGGTTGATAGGTGCAGCAAACCACCATGGCACACGTTCACCTATGTAACAAACCTGCACATCCTACACATGTGCCCCAGAACTTAAAATAAAAATAAAAAATAAATAACTGTGACTTAGTTTGAGGTAATTTGTTATACAGCAACAGAAATCAAATATATACTGTATAAATACACTATAATTAATTTAATTTACCAATTATTAATAAATATTTCAGTAGCTTTCCATTTTTGTCTATTAAATGGTGATGCTATAAATATTCTTGTGTGTGTATATGTGTGTGTGTGTGTATATATATATATATATATATATATATATATATATATATATTTGTGGGGGTGTTGTGTCAGTCAAGGTCCACTCAGAAAACAGAAACAACAAAATAATTTGAACAGGGAGGTTTCATGCAAAAAAAAAAATTATTGACTATTTGTAGGGGATTAACTACTAAACAGGGGATAAAAGAGAGCTGTACAAAGTCCCTAATGCAAAGGGAGACAAAAACTTGGAAGAGGGCCCCTCTCTAAGGATGGGATTCAGATCTCAATGGAGAGGATGAAGTTAAAACCCAGTGGAGGCTGAAGTTAGCCGAGTTGCCCCAGGCCTGAGCTGCTCCATTACAGCAGGTGGAGGCCAAGGACTGGGACTGGGAAGCTGGAAAGCTCCCACTGGGGTGCTGGTGGGCAGAAAACCCCCTGCTGCAGTGCCTATGACATTTATGAAGAATTTGGAGGGAGGTGAAATTCTCTGGGAAGTAGGCTTGGGTCACTGTAGGACTTACTGGGAAATCACCCACAGGAGATGCTGGGAAGTACCCATGGGGACGTCATTGAAACCAGCTGGTGGTGAGTTCCACTGGGTGTCCCACAGCCTAGCCTTGCACTGTAGGAACAAAAACAACAACAAAAAAAGCAGGCACTTTACAGGAAGAATCTTCTTCCTGCAGCATCCCTTCCAGACCCTCTAACGGCAAAGGAAGAATATTTAGTAACTCCAGCTCCAGTATCCTCAGCAGGGCAATGAACACTGGTTTTGTGGCTGAGAGACAATAAACTGACAACTGGTACAGGTGTACACCCATAAGAGACTCGTAATCTTTTTATCCTCTTTTAAATTAGTGTGAAAGTATGAAATAAAAATTATTTAAAAATTTTATGGCCAGGCGTGGTGGCTCACACCTGTAATCCCAGCACTTTGGAAGGCGGAGGCGGGAGGATCACGACGTCAAGAGATCCAGACCATCCTGGCCAACATGATGAAACCCCGTCTCTACTAAAAATACAAAAATTAGCCGGGCGTGGTGGCGCATGCCTGCAGTCCCAGCTACTCAGAAGGCTGAGGCAGGAGAATCGCTTGAACCTGGGAAGCAAAGGTTGCAGCAAGCTGAGATCGCACCACTGCACTCCAGCCTGGCAACAGAGTGAGACTCCGTCTCAAAAAAAAAAAATTACATCATAATGTCTTATCTTTACCTATGTTAGACAAAATAAAGACAACAGCAGAAATCAATAAAGTAGAAAATAAGGAAATTATAGAAAAGATCTACCAACCTCTTTTAGCTCTTTGAAAATATGAATGAAGTTGAAAAAAGAACTTTGGCAAAATTAATCCAGAAAAGTACAAAGAAGGTGCAAAGGTATACACCAAAATATTAAGCATGAGAATGAGGAACTAATTGCACATGGAGAAGAGATTAAAATGTAATAATAAACTAAGGAGATCATCTTTTATGCCAAAAAATTTGAAATTATAGGCACAATGAAAAATATATCTGAGTAAGAATAGAAAGAGTAAATTACTTTACAATTATTAAGGAAACTTTATAAGTTGTTTAGCATTGCTGTGGACTGAATGTGTCCTCTTAAATGTCATATGTTGGAGCCCTAATCCCCATTGTGACAGGATTTGGAAATGGGGCTTCTGGGAAGTAATGAGGGTTAGATCAAGTCATGAGGGTGGGGTCCTCATGATGGGCTGGGCGCCCATAAGAAATGACACCAGAGAACTTGAGCTCTCTCTCTTCCTGCCACGTGAAGACACATTAAAAAGACTGCCTTCTACAAGACAGGGAGGAGCCCCTACCAGAAACCAACCATGCTGGCTTCAGGATCTGGGACTTCTAGACTCCAGAATAGCAAGAAAATAAATTTCTATTGTTTAAGCCACACTGTCTATGGTGTTTTGTTCTGGCAGCCTGAGCTGACTAAGACAAACATAATTTCACAAATGAGACCCCAGATGCAGTGTCTTGTATATTTATTTATTTTTATTTATTTATTTATCTATTTTTTTGAGACGCAGTTTCACCCTTGTTGCCCAGGCTGGAGTGCAATGGCACGATCTTGGCTCACTGCAACCTCCGCCTCCCGGCTTCAAGCGATTCTCCTGCCTCAGCCTCCTGAGTAGCCGGGATTACAGGTGCTTGCCACCATGCCCGGCTAACTTTTTTGACATTTGTAGTAGAGACGGGGTTTCACCATGTTGGCCAGGCTGGTCTCAAACTCCTGACCTCAGGTCATCTACCCGCCTTGGCCTCCCAAAGTGCTGAGATTACAGGTGTTAGCCACCGCGCCCGGCCTCTTGTATATTTATATCTGACCAAACATTTAAGGGACAGATTAGCTCAATCTCAGGTACATTTCCAGGGAATTGAAGAAGGATTCCTATCTAACTCATTCTATGAAGTCAGCATAACGTTTGATGCTAAAACTAGATTAAAAAACGCATGAGAAAGGAGTGCTACAGGCCAGTCTTACTCATAAACATAGATGCAAAATCCCAAATAAAATATTTTAAAAATTACTTTTAATTTTTTTTGACAAATTGTAATTGTATAGAATTATGGGATACACAGTGATATCATGACATATGTATGTTGTGCAATGATTGAATCAAATGAATTAACATACCCATCATCTTAAATATTTATTTCTTCCTCCTGTTTAACTGTGACTTTCTATCCTTTGACTGACATTGCCCCATTCCACCACCCTTATCCTCTGGTAATCACCCTTCTACTCTCTGCTTCTATGAATTCAATTGTTTTAGATTCCACATATAAGTGAGAACATGTGGTTTTTGTCTTTCTCAGACTCACTTACTTTACCCAGTTTAATGTTCTCCAGGTCCATGCATGCTCCTGCGGATGAAAAAATTTTCTTCCTTTTTGTGGCTGAATAATATTCCATTGCATATATAATATGGTTTGGCTGTGTTCCTACCCAAATCTCATCTTGAATTGTAGCTCCCACAATTCCCATGTCATGGGAGGGACCAAGTGGGAGGTAACTGAATCAGGGGGCGGGTCTTACCCCATACTGTTCTCTTGGTAGTGAATAAGTCTCACAAGATCTGATGGTTTTATAAGTGGTTTCCCTTTCTGCTTGGCTTTCACTCTCGCTTTGCCTGCTGCCATGTAAGGCGTAACTTTGCTTCTCCTTTGCCTTCCGTCATGACTGTGGAACTCCCCAGCCATATGGAACTGTGAGTCAATTAAAACTCTTTCCTTTATAAATCACCCAGTCTCAGGCATGTCTTTATCAGCAGCATGAAAATGGACTAATACAGTATATATACCACATTTTCTTTATCCTTTCATCTGCTCATGGACACTTCAGTTGATTCCATAACTTGGCTATTGTGAATAGCGCTGCAATGAATGTGGGCGTGCAGATATCTCTTCAGTGTAGTTTCTGGATTATATGGTAATTCTATTGTTAGTTTTTTGAAGAACCTCCATGCTGTTTTCTATAATGGCTATGTTTACATTCTCACCAGCAGTGTGTGTAATCTTTGTCTTTTTAATAAGACATTTAATCACCATTTCGATGGGTATGAGATGATATTTCACTGTGGTTTTAATCTGCATTTCCCTAATGATTAGTGACATTGAACATTTTTTCTTGCTTGGTAGAAATGCGTGGTTGAGGTTTGCCTCTTCATCTGGGCAGAGCTTTAGGGTGAGCTTTGAGGCTGCACTGAGCCATTGTTTGAAAGCCTGGATGGTACAAGTCTAGTGCCTGAGCTTTGCTAAAAGGGGCCTTGAGGCTGAGGATGGAGCCTAGCCATCTAGGAACTCAAGCCAGGCCAGCCTCTGTGGCTCACATCTACAATCCCAGCACTTTAAGAGGCCCAGGTGGCAGAGTTGTTTGAGGCCAGGAGTTTGACACCAGCCTGGGCAATATGGTGAGACCTCATCTCTACAAAAAATAAATAACCGAGCATGATGGCATGTCCCTGTGGTCTCAGCTACTCGGGATGCTGAGGCAGGAGGATATCTTGAGCCCAGAAGTTCCAGGCTACAATGAGCTATGATCATGCCACTGCACTCCAGCTTGGGTAACAGAGGGAGACACTGTCTCTAATAAATAAACAAACAAACAAAGACTCAAGCCTAGTTAATGTGCTCTGGGAGCAATCAGCCTGGCTCTGCTTGTGGGCTGTGCTGTTGGCACCTCTGATCCGCACCTCTGCTGGCAGTAATATGGAGCTACCACCAAGATCTGGGTGCAGGTCACTGTGGGCAGTGCCTCCTTGCTTTGTTTCTATCTGACCCTGGGCAGTCTAGTCATGTCTTTCTCCCCTGTATTCCCTGTGTTCCCCATGAGACAAGATCAAAGTGGGCTTTGGCTTGGCGAGAGGCTAGGGGACCTGGATGTGAGGTTTTGGTTCTCTTTTCCTGCTGTTGGTCCTCTGTGTGTGGTGCTGCATCGACTTGGAGGATGTGAAGAGGCAACACCTGTCTAATGCTGTTCTTATTCAGTTCCATGGTCCATTCAGGTGTCTCAAGCTTATTCTCAAGTTTTGAGATTTTCACCAAGGTGTTCTTATCAGTGGATAGTTGTAGTTGAGCTTTCTATGCGGGGGAGAGCAGCCTGGGACCTCCTATTCTACCATCTTCCCCTGAATATCCCAAACAAAGTACTTGCAAACCCAATTCACCTGTGTTTCTAAGATAACACGAATTGATTAAGTTGGGTTCCCAGGAATTCAAAAGTATTCTAATGTTAGCAAACCTAAAAATGCTATTCATATTAGCAGATTAAAGCACATAAAACTATATGACAATAGGTGCACATATTTCAGTATCCATTCATGGTAAAAAAAAAAATTAACAAAGTAGAAATATATAACTTGGTAAAGGTTTATACCAAAAAATTACAGCAAACATAATTTTGAATGGGAAAACATTAGAAGTATCTCTTTAAAAATTAAGACTACGTCAGAGATACAGTTGTTTTTTCCATTCAACTTTGTACTATAGGCCCTAGTCAGAGAAGACAATAAAAGTAAACTCTTATATATAATCACCAGCAGATATGTACATGAATATTCCTAGCAACACTATTTGTAATATCTTCAAACTGGAAACAGCAAATAATGAGAAATATGAGATTTAGATATTCTTTACTGTCCTAGGACCCTTGTATAATTTAATCTGTATGTAACTTTTCTGGTTATGTATAGACCATGGTATCTTTTTCTTGTTTGAGAGGGAGAGATTTTTTTCTTTTATGCATACACCACATTGCTTATAATTTAAATCAACACATTAAGTATTTAAAAATAATTAGCAAATCAATAGCAGTAATAATTACTTATAGAAGAGTTAATATTTTCATATTTTATGTAACATTATATATATATTTACAGTGTATGTTTGTGAAATTATCATGTAACATTTGAAGCCAATCTTATTTTTGAAGAATTATATTTAGTATTTTCTGTTCCAGTAACCAGTTTCACATTATTCTAATTTATCCTTCTGTGAATTTTTTAGTGTAATATAGATATTTTAAATGAAATTAAATATAAACATATGTGAATATCTTTGGACCTTTATAGATGTATGGGTTATAAAATTACTCACATAGAAAAACATAATGATGCCCAAAGGGAACATAAATATTGCAGATCATAAGTAATTACACTCTCAAATGCTCATGGAATTGTTAATCCTATTCATGACTAGCAATTCACTCACTAAAATTTCCAATTCATCGTTTACACTAGTGAACTATTACAGTGTTGCCAACCTGACAACTTAACATTGTCAAAAACTTAGCTGATTTTAGTTGACTTGTATGTAGGAAGGCTTAATGCAATTTATGTGCAATGAAGATATGGTACAAAGCCTAAGAAGATATGAAAAATAACCTGCTCTTGGAATGATTCACCTTATTTTCAGTGGACAGCTGAAACCCAACTGAGACCACAATTTAAATTGGGAAATAATTTGTTGTTAGTTTCTACTCCCAGAGCCAACAGCCTACCTAGAGCCACCCTACTGGGCATCCATCAGTTATATTTCTTGGTCGACAAGCAGAGTGTAGTAGAGTTCATTTTGAATTTAATTTCAAACCCCATGGTCTTAACCATTTTCCCATTCCTTTCTGTGGCCTCTTAGTTCATCCCTGAGAGTTAGAGACTTATGTTTTTATGAGTGGTGATGAATGCTTAGAAAAAAATCTGGGGACATTTAGTAGATTCCTTCAGGCCCAGCACTGACTGAGTTGACAGAAGCCTCTTGTTTTTTAATTGCTCTGGGACTGGGGTTTTGAATTGTTGGCCACAGCAAAAACTTTGGTTCTACCTCTGAAATCTGATTCCAGAAAGGAGGAGAGAGAAGAAAGAAGAAATGTTACACCAAAATGTAAACTCTATGACAGCAGAATTTTTTTCTTTTCTTTTTTTTTTTTTTTTTTTTTTTTTTGAGACAGAGTCTTGCTCTGTCGCCCAGGCTGAAGTACAGTGGCATAAACTCGGCTCACTGCAACCTCCACCTCCCAGGTTCAAGCAATTCTCCTGCCTCAGCCTCCCGAGTAGCTGGAATTACAGATGCCCACCACCACACCTGGCTAATTTTTGTATTTTTAGCAGAGATGGGATTTCACCATGTTGGCCAGGCTGATCTCGAACTCCTGACCTCCTGATCCACCCACCTTGGCCCATGGTGTTTCAAGCCTATAATCCTAGCACTTTGAGAGCAGAATTTTTAAAAATCTCCTTTGTTCACTAATATATCCTGAGGGCCTAAAATAGTGTTAACACAAAGTTGTTCTGTAAATATTTGCAGAAGGAATGACAGAAGAAAGAAAAGGAAGAAAGAGGAGAGAGATACCTGGGTGACCAGGCGTTCCTGTGACAGGCCACCATCTGCCTGGCTCTCCTGTGACTCCGTCTGGTTGCTCGCCTCCAGTGCTTCAATTCTCTGTCTAAACTTCCTGACTTCTAAAGCTGCAGCTTTCTAAGGCCACTTGTCTCGCCCTTGGAGGATGTGGCTTCCTGCTTTTAAAAGGCACTTTTTAAGCACCCAGTTACCTACTGAGGGTGAGACAAGCATCGGGTTTGCCCCACTTAACAAGCTATTTTGAATATATGGAATATATTCAGCCTTAAAAAAAGGAGATTGGAAATTGTGGCACATGCTACAACATGAATGAACCTTAAGGAGGTTATGTGAAATACACCATAGTCAAACTCATTGAAACAGAAAGTAGAATGATGTTTGCTAGGGGCTTGGAGGAGAAAAAAGTGGAAAGTTGTTGTTTAATGAGTAATAGAGGTTCAGTTTTGTGAGATGAATAGTTCTAGAGACTGGTTGCACGACAACGCGAAGGTATTTAATATATTACTGAACGGTACAACAAAAAACATATCAAACTTCTCATTGGGTCTGTCGGAAAAAGTCACATTAAAAACAACAAGCTGAAGTCAAGCCAGAAAAGGTCATAGGTTTTCAGAAAGCTTATCACAAGCAAAACTTTGCTATAAAAGTGAAAATCAGATAATTTCATCTCAAAGATTTTAATTACAAAGGACTAAATTATTGAGCTCTCTGTTTTTTCCTTTCTTGAAATAGGAAATGTTCTAAGAAATAAAACCCTTAAAACATAGCAATGATCCTGGCTGAGTTGTGGCAATTTCACCAGGATTTCTGTGAAGGACTTGAATTAACTTATTATTTCCCATTGCATGTCAAAGTTCAGGTTTATGAGGTTAGTCTAGCTACCATTCTAGCAAACTTTAGAGGAGAACAGCAAACAAAATGGCTAGCTATCGATTGTACATAAATTTACAAGATGAAAGGATTTTGGTATATTTGGGGTAATTTCCAAAAGCTGTGACATTGAAGTCGACTCCTCACTCACACAAGTTGTTTGAGGCTGACAACTGTGTTCTTTGAGTATGCAGAATTGAAAACAATTAGATCCCTCTGATTTCTGTAAGACACTTTTGAAATTTAAGCATGAGTCATGACTTGCCTTGTAGCTAACCTAATGATCCGACTTTAATTAATGGACTGCTGCTCTAACAGAAGCATGCTACCATGGTGTATTTTGTCTATTTCTATTGGCCAAATTAGCATTATTTTGTTAGCTGTCCTCCCTTTTATCCATCCACCCATCCATTCATTTGCTAGTCTATTTATTTATTTATTCACCAAAAATTCAGCAAAACTTTATAGAACATCTATCTGCTGTATACTTAGGAGGGACTAAGCTATGAAAACGAATATGAGTAAAACACCCATGAAGACATTCTACCCTCAAGGATGGATGTCACATTGAATTTAGGAACTTGAAAGACTGGTCTCTAGTTCTATTCTTTTTCTCTCCATTTCCAATCTATTTTGAACTGCCTTCTTTTTCTTTTCATGCCATTGGTCTCAGTTCCCTTACTTTATTTAACGTAGGTCATTTTGGTCTTGCACAACTCAATATCTTTTCATTGGAACTATTTTCATTGGTGTTCCACGCCAACTTATTTAAGTATACTAGCAATTAACTAAACTTCAGTGGTTCTGTACACCTTTTCCTCCTAAAATGTGCCTCATTTTGGAAAAAGATTCTGATTTCCCTTTGGGAGGATTGTCTTTGTTCCACAGAATAAAGTCTATTTAGTGTCCTAGTAAGTACAGTCTGCAAATCAAGGCACTTAGCCCTTCTGTAGCCAAAGAATGAGCACACAACTGAAGCTAGACTAAAGAGTTGATCTTTCTGGAATTTAAGTCGTGAACAGAGTGAAAACAGAACAAAAATTCACACAGGCGGCAGGTCTAAGGGGATATCTATTGGCATCCAGAGCTATGCTGATTCCTGCCTTATTCTGCTTTCTCCTTGAATCTGTGAGCTACACTCCATCACACTAATGATTTTCTTTCCTATTGGATCACATGAGTGGCTGTCTGAAGTTTTCATCCAGAAAACCCTAATTGATTGATGTTTCCCTATTTGTGAAATCTCCAGATCTCCAGAGATTATTTGCAGAGTTGTGTCTCCAACATTTTCATGGAGACCATAAGAAATATCTCATGAGGACTCACCAGTCAGTGCTCTCAACTTTAAGTGGTGCCTCTGGGCATGATGGTCCCACCAAAGTGTAGCCACCACCTGCTGAAGTTGACCTCCGCTGATCACCCAAACCCTTTGTGTACCAAAGCTGGCTCTGACTTCCTGATCTTCACATTCTGAAGCCAGGCCATGTTCTTTGCCAACATGACATAAATCTCTTTACCAGTTGTATTAGTCTGTTTTCACACTGCTGATAAAGACATACCTGACACTGGGTAAATTACAAAGGAAAGAGGTTTAATGGACTCACAATTCCACATGACTGGGGAGGACTCACAGTCATGGAGGAAGATGAAGGAAGGGCAAAGGGACGTCTTACGTGGCCGCTGGCAAAGACAGAATTTGCACAGGGAAACTCCCCTTATGAAACCATCAGATCTTGTGAGACTTATTCACTATCATGACACCAGCACGGGAAAGACTCACCCACATGATTCAATTATCTCCTACCAGGTACCTCCCATGACATGTGGGAATTGTGGGAGCTACAATTCAGGATGAGATTTGGGTGGGGACACAGCCAAACTGTATCACCAGTAGTCCTGTTCTACTGCATGGGCTTAAGACTTGTGCTGCCTTGATTCCCAGTGTCTTAGAGATACTTAAATAGAATCACCCTTTATATTTTTACTTAAATTTTTTGTCTAGAGGACTGAGAAAATATTCATGGGAGCTGGACCTTGAAAAAGACAAGAATTAGGCAAAAATTTATTTCCCTGATTGAACCCTGGGAGTGGTGATTAAAACTGCTCTTTGTGAGCTAAACATGTTTCCTTTGATTCTACTGAGAGGTTTTGAAATGACTGCAGAAGCCAACACCTGCTCACCTAAATAATGCATTTGTGTCTCATTGAAGATTTGCCTCAATGTCTAAAATATTTAGCTGTTTAAAAGGTCAGGTGGGAACCTTGTATGAATAGTATGACTATATTTGGAATTTTCCCACCTGTGATATTGAGTAATGCCCATTCCTGCTATTGTATTTTTTTATTTTTAATTTTTTTATTTCAATAGGTTTTGGGGGTAACAGGTAGTGTTTGGTTACATGAATAAATTCTTTAGTGGCGATTTCTGAAATTTTGGTGGACCCACCACCCAAGCAGTGTTCACTCTACCCAATGTGTAGTCTTTTATCCCTTGCTACCCCCACCCTTTCCCCCCATGTCCCCAAAGTTCAATGTATCATTCTTATGACTTTGTGTATCATAGCTTAGCTCCCACATATGAATGAGAACATATGATGTTTGGTTTTCCATTCCCAAGTTACTTCACTTAGAATAATAATCTCCAATTCCATTAAGATTGCTGCAAATGCCATTATTTCATTCCTTTTTATGGTTGAGTAGTATTCAGTTATATATATGTATATACGTGTGTGTGTGTGTGTATATATATATATACATATAAAACATTTATCGATTCATTGATTGGATAAAGAAATTTACTTTCTTCTATAAATATAAATGTTTATTTATTTATTTATTTATTTATTTAGACAGAGTTTCACTCTTGTCACCTGGGCTGGAGTGCAATGGCGCGATCTTGGCTCACTGCAACCTCTGCCATCTGGATTCAAGCGATTCTCCCGCCTCAGCCTCCCAAAGTAGCTGGGATTACAGGTGCCCGCCACCATGCCCAGGTAATTGTTTTGTATTTTTAGTTGAAATGGGTTTTCTCCATGTTGGCCAAGCTGGTCTTGAACTCCTGACCTCAGGTGGTCCACCTGCCTCGGCCTCCCAAAATGCTGGAATTACAGGTGTAAGCCACTGCACCTGGCCTATAAATGTTTATTTATGGCAGAAGATGATTGACTTTATTCCATAAATACAAACTCCTTAATATAAATGTTATATATGTATAACATTTTCTTTATCCACTCACTGATTGATGAACATTTGGGCTGATACCCATATTTTTGCAATTGCAAATTGTGCTGCCATAAACATGTGTATGCAAATATCATTTTCATATAATGACTTTTTTCCTCTGGGTAGATAGTCAGTATTGGGATTTCTGGATCAAATGGTAGATCTACTTTTAGTTCTTTAAGGAATCTTCACACTGTTTTCCACAGTGGTACTAGGTTTACATTCCCACCAGCAGTGTAAAAGTATTCCTTTTTCACTGCATCCATGCCAATATCTATTATCTTTTGTTCTTTTGATTATGGCCCTTCTTGCAGGAGTGAGGTAGTATTGCATTGTGGTTTTGATTTGTATTTCCCTGATAATTAGTGATGTTGAGCATTTTTCCACACGCTTAGTCTGTTCACATCCTTAGCCCACTTTTTGATGGGACTGTTTGTTTTTTTCTTGCTGATTTGTTTGAGTTCTTTGTAGATTCTAGATATCAGTCCTTTGTCGAATGTACAGATTGTGAAGATTTTTTCTCACTCTGTGGGTTGTCTGTTAACTCTGCGATTATTATTATTATTATTATATGCTGTGCAAAAGCTTTTTAGTTTAATTAAGTCTCATCTATTTATCTGTGTTTTTATTGCATTTGCTTTTGGGTTCTTGATCATAAAGTCTTTGCCTAAGCCAATGTCTAGAAGGGTTTTTCCAATGTTATCTGTTAGAATCTTTATGGTTTCAGGTTTTACATTTAAGTCTTTGATCTATCTTGAGTTGATTTTTTAATAAGGTGAGAGGTGAGGATCTAGTTTCATTCTTCTACACGTGGCTTGCCAATTATCTCAGCACCATTTGTTGAATAGGGTGTCCTTTCTCCACTTGATGTTTTTGTTTGCTATGTCAACAATCAGTTGGCTGTAAGTATTTGGGTTTATTTCCGGTTCTTTATTCTGTTCCATTGGTCTATGTGCCTATTTTTATACCACTACCATGCTGTTTTGGTGACTATGACCTTATAGTATAGTTTGAAGTCAGGTAATGTGATGCCTCCAGATTTGTTCTTTTTGTTTAGTCTTGCTTTGGGTATCCAGGCTCTTTTTTGGTTCCATATGAATTTTAGAATTTTTTTTTCTAGTTCTGTGAAGAATGATGGCGGTATTTTGATGAGAATTGCATTGAATTTGTAGATTGCTTTTGGCAATATGGTTATTTTCACAATATTGATTTTGCCATCCATGAGCTTGGGATGTCCTTCTATTGTACAGGTGTGGCAATTTCTGAGTCCTCTGGAACGTCAGCACTCTCTACTCAAATGGCCTCACGTATCTGTATTATCATCCACTTCTCCTTACTTTCTTTAAAAATATAGTTATCACTTCTGATTACTTTGGTATCCTTTATTCACCACAAGAAAAAAAATCCAATCTATGGCTGCTGTATTAAGCATATACATGATACAATGTCTTTAGATTTTTTAAAATGTAACATCTCTTATTTTTTCTGTCTCACAGTCTGCCTAATGGAGAGTATTTGATAGTTTACTGTGTCATCTTTTCAAATGTTTTGCCTGCTGCAGTAATGTTTGATCCTTATTAATATAGAATTCTCATTATTCATACATATTTTCCCATTGATTTTTTTAACTTCTTTTAGTTTCACTCAATTTCTGCTGTTCTCTAATCAGTATTTATTATAAGCTTAGAAGAAGTATTGTATTACAGACACTTTGTCTATTCCACTAATCACTGAGTGCTTATGTCTCAACCAAAAGTTCAACATTGTGACTTAAACAGTAGAAAAACCAAATGTGTTACCCAATTCTTATCTTTTGATGCCAAGAAATAGAGCTGGACAGATAAAATGATAATCTATAAAATTGTTGATATGCATAACAAAATGCAGCAGATTAAACACTGTGGGCATGAGCTGTTAGTGTAGAGGAGCTATGAGCTGGGGAAACAATGAAGATTAAAGTAGCTCAAAGTTGGCATTGGGGAATCTGTAGAGATGCTATTGGGGCCCACCCAGATCTCCTTCACCAGTCCAGCTATATAGCCCCCAGGTGCTGTGAGTGTCTCTGCTTCCCTCACAGTGGCATGCTTTACCTGAGAATCACCCTCAGCTGAATAGGTGCTGCTTTTTTTTTTTTTTTTTTTTTTTTTTCTCCTTGAGATAGAGTCTCACTCTCTCTCATAGGCTGGAGTGCAGTGGTGTGATCTCAGCTCACTGCAACCTCTGCCTCCTGGGTTCTAGCAATTCTCCTGCCGCAGCCTCCCGAGGTAGCTGGGATTACAGGCATAAACCACCATGCCTGACTAATTTTTGTATTTTTAGTAGAGATGGGGTTTTGCCATGTTGGCCAGGCTGTTCTCGAACTCCTGACCTCAGGTGTTTTTTTATTTGAACTGCCTCAGCCTCCCGAAGTGTTGAGATTACAGGCGTGAGCCACAGCACTCTTCTAACAGGACCTTACTTCTTACTTCGAGAGGACAGAGGTTAATAACTGACTGATCCAGGAGGAGAAAAGGCCAGCTCCTTTGTCTCAAAACGGAACAATTTCTAGGGTATATACTTTCCGCTTCTGAGCCCCTCAGGGCTCAGATAGACTAAGACACATTTCCAGCCAAGGCCACTTTCTTGCTTGCCTTCCTTCCTGTCCTGCATCTTTTCCTGTCCTGCATCCTTTCCTGTCCTGCATCCTTTCCTGTCCTGCATCCTTTCCTGTCCTGCATGCCCTTTCTTCTGCAAATCCTCCTCAAAATGGCAGGCCCAGGCAGACTAATCTACAATTTACAGCAAAGCGTGAGTGTCCAAGGGCCTCCTTAGCTGCACTGACAGATATTCATCTCCTGCAGCCAAGGGGCAAACATAGCTGAAGATCAGGCACAAACTTCATTAGAAAAATGACAGTTTTCTAAGAATTAATTCTGAACCTAGACAATTCCTCCAAGTCAAAGTCAAGGCCCTGATAGGGAAGAAGGGCTATTTGATAGGATGATTTTACTCTGGAGACTCTGGTCCTCCTTGACCTCCCTGAATCCTCCTGGCTTTCAGAAGTGGCTCCAACTCCCTTGATGTAAGGGAGATGACCCCTTTCTTGAATGCTATGCAGAGACCTCAAATGAGGCATTTCACAAGGCAATCAATGATTGTCCTCTTCAGGATCTGCCTTACTTCTCCTCATGGCCACCATAACTAACAGTAAGGTTAAATATCAGCATGACCAACCCTATTGGGAAGTGCTGGGCCTGTAAGAGCTGCTATCAAGGTATATTACCATATACTTATTGTCTCATTAATTTTTCTGTGAGAAACATGCAAAAGGTACTTGTGATTGAAAAAAGTCTAGGTGAACTTCACGGAGATGGGGCATTTCCCAGTATGATTTCCTCAGAATAATGGTCCAGTGAAATAGCCCATCAAAGAAGGCTCAGAAAAATTTGTAGGGAATAAACCTTGGTTTATCCCAGTGTTTCTTAAACCTAGTTTAATTATGAGAAAACTCTTACTTTTCACCTTTTTTTGTTTTCAACCTGTTAGTGTTCTGAATAACCAATATTTAAAGGATTCCACATCAGGAAATTCTGATAAAGAAAAAAACACAAGTCTTTTAAGTAATGAGAATAAAATTTTAGGGCAATTTCTGCCTTTCACTATCATACAATATGGGTTTCACTTTTCTGGCTCCAAATTTCTTTCTATATTTTTATCTATTTATCTTTGTCTGTCTGTTTATCTATCATAATCTATCTTGATATCTATCTAACTTTTTATTTTGAAATAATGTTAGATTTACAGAAGAGTTGGAAGGATAGGAGAGTGTTGCTGTATAGCCTACATTCAACTTCTACCAGTGTTCATATTGCACATAACTGTGGTACATTTATCAAAACTAAGAAGCTAGCATTGATGTAATACTATTAATTATAGACTTTATTAAGATTTCATCTGTTTTCTCACTATTGACCTTTTTCTATTCCAGGATCCAATCCAGAATAACACATTCATTTAGGAATTCCTTTTATTTTTGTGAGGGAGTTCAACATGACTTACTCTAAGTATTATTCCAATATCCCCAACTGCAAATAACTGAAACTTAAATTTGAGATTCCAGGAGTCTCAATAAATGGGAATGAGCAGGCTGCAGTAGGGATAAACAATGAAGTATTCAGTAACTTCCCTACCAGATGCTCGCTGGCCTCACTGGAGACACAGTTCCCAAGTCCATTATCTGTGCCCTCAGATGAAGTCCTCAAGAGACAGGCAATGTGATTGGCTCTTAGTCAACCACATGAGTAACTGCCTTCCCTATAAGTCCTGACCCAATTAGCTGAGGCCAAAGTGGAGGGGGTGATTCCTTATATAGAGAAACTCTCTTCCATGACTGTGAATGAAGCAAATTAACCCATGAGGGAAGTGATATATGGCAGAGAAATTAATGTCTCTGCCATAGATTGAATACAAGTTCCATTCTGTTGTAATGTTCTGTTGATTCTACTGTTTTTCCACACTCCTAAAAAATTTCCCATGAGAATTTAACTAATTTGCACAATAATACTTTTCTATTTTATAGTCTCTGAGTCGGCCATGTGAAATCACTGGATATCCGAGTGGTGAACTGAACTCTTCTTGATAAAAACAAAACAAAACTATACATCATAACTGTCCTAATTATATAATCTAGCTACATTTTTATTAGTACCAGAAAAATAGTAGCTATTGTCTAGCTTTTTCTGTGTTCCAAATTATTTTTCTTTCATAATTCTGGAACCATCCACTAAGATTCCCTAGCAATCCGAACAGAGAAACACAAGTGGGTACTTCTTAAATACTTGTCAGTGATGATAAAACTGCCACATTAAAATACCATTTGTTATGTATTAGGTAAGAAAATTTCTTGTAGATTTGTCAGTATGAATGCTCTAGTTTGAACTGTCATGCAGCAATGTGTTGAAGTCAGGCTTAAAGAATAGTCACATACTGGAGAAATAATTTGAGTATAAGGAATTGTTTCTGTCCATGAGGCAGAGTCACAATTAAAAACAGGATTAGTATATATTGGCCATCTAAATTGCATAAGGAATAAATTCTGTGTTTATACAGTTTGTGAAGGACTTTTAATGAGACATTTAACTTTTCAGCCACATAATTAACATTCCCTATATATTGCTAAATTCAGATGAAAAGGAGAGCAGCCATGCATCTCATAAGGTAATGTTTGAAACTGGCTGCTACTAACAATCCATTCACTCATAAACTAAAAGATGTAGGAAAATTGTATCCTCAGTGTCTTATTTTGGAAAACTGTAATGTGATCTAAAGAGTTTATCTTTACATAAGTGTGGAGGGAAGAAAAAAGGAAAGGAGGGTTTGTTGCTGAAACTTTTATAACCTTAATATTGGGCACGAGAATTATTTTGAGGGATGTAACACTCTTTGTAGAGATAAATGTCTTGAACAGCTTTGGTAAAAGGTGAGAACTCCAAGGCATAGGTAATATTAGGAGTTTAGGCAAACTTAGAATTGGCCAAACTTGTAGGAAATGGCCAAACTGTTTTGTAAAAAATGATTTGGGTTTTTGTTTCATTTTGTTTTTGTTTTTTTGGGTTTTGTTTTCTTTTTTGATACTTAGAGAAAAGAAGAGGGGGGGAAAAGAGCAATGCAAAAGAGAGAAAGAAGGTATGAACCTGGGTACCACTCAGAGAGCAACAGGCAGAAAGCAAATCTGAAAGCTGGGACAATTAAAGAACTTTTAAGAACTGGAGTGACTAACGTTGAAGTTGAAGCTGTGTTGTAATGTTGACCACTCCTCTATCCTCCTCTACCAAATTATTATCACATCTATAATATTTCTAAAGGCCCCGGGAATAGTTTGGAGGGAGGAGCCATAGATAGCATCATTATATAAGTTTCACGTGTGACTCTATGTGTTGCCCAAATACAGAGAGAGCTTCTGGGATGGTTAGGTGATTCATAACTTGAATGAATTTGACCAGTGCAGAAGTCTGAAGCCAAAGATGCATGTGCATTTTACTTGTTATCAACTAGCACCCTAGTGAGATTTAAAGAAATTTAGGGGATCTTTGGAATATTAAAGAAATACATTGCCTGGGGGAAAATTCAAGGCATCTTTACATATACTCTAAAAATCAGGGAGTCATCAACTGATATCTCATTCAGTGAATACTCAGGATGGATAAATGCGAGAAAATAGTGCCTACCTGAAAAAAGAACAATAAATGCAAATGATTTAGTCATTGTGCTGGACATGACTAGTTCATTCTCAGTCACTTAACTATAGTAAGCACATAATAAAGAAAGGTGATATTATTATTCTACCATTGTATCCTTTCTAATAGATTCCACAGCGTTTATATCTCCCACACTATTCTCAACACTAACATTCTTCTGATGTAAAATGAAGAGCATTTTCTTTCCAATGATACTGACTTCTCAAAGGGGACATTAAATTTTAAATAAATGAAAAGCAGTGAAAATATAATTACATATTCTCCTTTGATTCTTAAAAATTTCTTGTTTATGAAATATCTTTCCACTCGTTGCTTGAGCTCCTGCATTTGACTATAATGTATATTCCATGTTTTACTGTCTTCTTCTTATTTGGAAAAACTTCTTGCTTATTGTGTAATGAATTACTTTCTCATCTGCATGCAATATTGTTTCTTAAGAGAAGACAGGAATTAATACTCGTGAATACCTGATAAACATTAGGCATTGTATTGGGTTCTACAAATGGATTATTTTCATTTGAATAAAATTCTCCTGTGAACGTAGCACCGATGTATAAACTGTATAAACTGATTTCATGGGTACATTTGTGGTAGCATATCTTATTTGAAGATGTTTTTTAAAGCTAGCAAATAGGTCAAAATAGAATTTTAAATTACTCTAAAAAAGTCCTTAAACTACTTTTTACTTACATTATATGTTGTTACTTACATTTATATATTTACATATATTATATATTTAAACCTATATTTAAATATGGACTTATCAATGTATAATATATACTATAACATATAGTGCATATGTTAATATATTCTATAATATTTTAATCACTAAAAAGAGAGAAGTATAATTGAATTTGTGTAAGTTACTCATTAACATTGCAAATGTTGAGATATTTTATTTTTAAACATTGAAGATTAATTTTTCTTGTAAAAGTATCCTAGAATAAACAAATCAGAAAGAAAGATACAAGTAGCGAGTCTCATAATCAATTACAAAAATGCAGAAAAAGTGCCTCAGGTTAAGTGTAAGAAACTTGAAAGACAATTACATTTGAAAGTTTGAAATGAATAATGAAAAATTATTCCATATCTTCTTACTTCAAATTTTATCTTCTCAAAAGTCAGCTTTTCTGACCTACAGTAATGAGATTTCTGTCATTTAAGGCTCATTCCAAAAATCCTGCTTCTAATGTGTTAGGTTAACCATTTTAAATTCTCCATTGCTGTCCCAAATGTCAGTGAACTAATTTGGCAGTGAGTGACTTCTTTCACAGATGAATGCCGTTTCCTGACTCCAGCTTAGTTAGAAATGCAGGGCCATTGCATGATTCTTTGTTGGCTCTTCCTCTCTTGTTTATAGTGAAAAATAAGTGTAGGAAAATTAATAACCTCAAAATAGAGGAATTTCTGTTGTTTTAGGAAACAAGATTTTGACTCATATCATCTCTTGGTCTTTGACCTTAAAAATGCAAAAAGTTCTTGCCCTATTATAACTATTCTCTATTAATAAAATTTGGCACATGCCATTTTCTGCTGGGGGAAATATTTTTCAGGATTTGTACTAGGTTTAAAGATCTATTTTAAAGCTAGGTGGTGAGAGTAGTAAGCCATCCCTTCATATCCAGAGTTGCTAACAGGTTCACTGAACACCATGATGCCAAATCACACTTTCAAAATACTTGCATGTGAGTGGCAGACTCAGAACATAGGATGGTAGCTGGAAGTGGATGTGGAGTTTAAGGATTGTTTTTGAGCCTTTGTCTTAGTTTTCCATTTTTTTAAGAAAAGATGGCTGTTGAACAGGAGAGGAAAAAGCAAGTACTTGGTGCAGACTTTCAGCCTGTTCCATCAGCAGTTAGCCTTGAAAGCAACAAATGTTTCAGATTTCCATTCTGAATTAGACAACACGCTACTTCTTTAGAACTTTCTGAGAATACCCATTGCATTTTGATAGCACAGTGGTCTTGTTATTCCTTGTTATAACTTTCAGTTTTTATTGTGAGAAAGAGGCTGCCCTGTGGAGAACCCTGAATTCTTAATCCATTGGCCATCCCCTGGCCCAGAGAATCTCACCTCTGAGATTTTCTCAGTTTCGAACCTGGGTCCTGTTTGAGGTTAGTGTCTGTTTGATAAAAAGGGAATCCACGTGTGATTTCTAAACCCAAGCTTTAGCCTGCTCTTACAAAGCCTTGTTTCAAGTGGTGAGAATTTTTTTAAAAAGTTATTTTCCCAAATTAAGAATGTGTTTCCTTGTCTGAGAAGCGAGATGCATGAGTCAAAGAGGCTAACTTTTTAGATGCCAAATGGGTCTGTATTCAAAAGAATTCCCAAGATAAAAGGCATGATTTCATTTCAGGATTAAATGATTCAGAAATGATGACAAATCTTGTGTGTTATTCCTTCAATTTTCTGGAAGAGTCAAAAAGAATAAGCACCTCGATTTATCATTCACTGTGGGCTTATAGGGTCTTAGGAGCTTTCCTTCCTATGTGGCATTCTTCAAGCCTGACACAAAACTAACCTGTTGTCCTACCTATGCCACCACCTAAGACCAGAGGCTTCAATCTGTATATCTAAGTGTCAAAAGCTGGAACAGGACACAAGCAAACTATAGTGTGTGTCGCTTGTTTGCTGGTGGACTTGGCAAATGACATTAAGAAATGTGATTAAAAAAAAAACTAAAAATAATACATGGATTTTTTTCCCTCTTTCTCAAGAATCCAAGGATAGGAAATGTGAAATAAATTAGGAAAAATGTGACTGTTTTCTCGGGAAAAAATGTGACTATATTAGTCCATTTTCACACTGCTATAAAGAACTACCTAAGACTGAGTAATTTATAAAGAAAAGAGGTTTAATTGACTCACAGTTCCACATTGCTGGGGAGGCCTCAGGAAACTTCCAATTGTGATGGAAGGTGAAGGGGAAGCAAGGCACATCTTACATGGTGGCAGGAGGGAGAGAGAGTGTGAGGGTCAAAGTGCCAGACATTTATCAAATAACCAGCAAGGGAGAAGTCCAACCTCACAACTCAATCACCTCCCACGAGTCCACTACCGCAACATGTAGGGATTACAGTTCACAATAAGATTTGGGTGGGGACACACAGCCAAATCGTACCAGTGACAATCTTTATGAAGAAGTTTACCTTTATCTCCTTGGCCAGGAACATGGTCCCCACTGCACAGGAGAGGCATACCTTATCTGTCCTGCCCCTTGCTCCCTGGGGGAAGAGAAATAGATTCTCTAGCCTCAGCCAAAAGGTGCATTTTCCCCAGAAGGTGCTGCCCATGAAGTTTAAATTTAATGAAAGAGATGTGGCAAGTTCACACCACATACCCTGTGCCAAAAGATGCCATTGTCATTTGCACATGAAAGATGCTCTTCTTGAATTGCTGTTTGTTGAATCCGCATCTGTATAATTCTCAGAGAAAACCTATTTGTTGACCCTCCCTCCTTCTACTATATTTGTAGACTTTGTTCCTTCCCATTTGGAGAATTTATGCCAGTCAAGGAGCAAATTGTCATCCAATGATCTTAGAAAATTAACAACATATTGGATATTATATTCTATATCAAAGCATACGCATTCCCATGCAAAATATGTCTCTTTTCACTTAAAGGCCCTAAATCATGTCAGACCTGGGCTTCAAGAAAAGTTCAATATTCTGTATTTTACCTTTCTCTTTGATTTCTCTGACATTATTTCTGCGATGAGATTCTCTTTCTAGGGGCTGCAATGTTTACCCTCTTAGTTGTGTGAGCCCTCAAACCTCATATTTTTTTCTGAAAACTTGTAGCTAATTAAATCTGTTTATAGTTTAATAACGTGTTCTATTTGGACACTGTGGTTTTACACATGTTAAATTCCTAATCCAGGTAGACTTCTTTTTTTGGCATGTTCTCTGAGGTAGATAATAGCATCTTGAACTTCTATAATTCCACTGACTTGCTCGCTTCTAATTTGAGTGCTGGCATAATCCTTAGCCTACAAGAGATTCTCAATATAAAGCAGTTAACCCATTGATGTGTGATTTGGGAAACAATTTAAAATGCGATGATGCAAATAAAGAAATAAAGGGATGGATAATTGGGGGCAGGTCAGGCTTATGAATTGGTGTAGAGCTCCATTCCCCAAATATCCCCTTAATTAGAGTGTTTTCATTAGAGTCATTTTGGAAATTGTCACAATGCTCACTGTAATGATGTTACAATTCTGTGTCATGAATGCTCCATGTAAAAGCAAAAATGCCTTCATTTAATCATTTAGTAAAAATGTCAAAGAGGGATATGATCACTGAAAACTGGAAGTATTAAGTAAAATAATAAAATCATTCAAGGAACACAAACTCTTGCTTAAGTAAGCTTACCTACCTTCCTTTCTCCCTTCCTGGCAAAATTTCTGTGAATAGTCATCTTTACCTTCTCTCCTCTTAAGTGCATTTATCCTTCAGCTCGGTTAAATACTGATCTTGCCCTTTTGTACCATCTAAAACATTCTTTGGTTACCAGAGGCTGGGAAGGGAAATGGGAGTGAGGTTGGAGGGAGATGAGGATGGTTAATCAATACAAAAAATAATTAGAAAGAATGAATAAGACCTACTTTTTGATACACCAGCAGCGTGACTACAGTCAATAACAATTTAATTGTGCATTTAAAAATGACTAAAAAAGTATAATTGGATTGTTTCTAACACAAAAGATAAGTGCTTGAGGGAATGGATACCCTATTCTTCATGATGTGATTATTATACATTGCATGCCTGTATTGAAACATCTCATGTACCCCATAAATATATACACCTACTATGTACCCAAAAAAAAGAAAGCAAAAACTAAAAAAAAAAAAATTGCTCTAATTTACTAGTGACAGCTCAAAAGTGAAATCCAATCCAAATCCAATAGTGAAAATCCGTCTTCATCCTACTTGACTACTCTTCAATGAATCTCATACTTTGTCAAGCTTGCCCCTCGCTCAGCATCTAGAACTTCATTCACTTGTATCTCTTCATACTTCCAAGATTATTGGTTTTTTGTCTTTTTGGGGAGCCCTTCTTGAGTTTAAGCTAACTAAAGTAGAAACAATATCTTCTCAATCACAATATAACCTACCACTTACAATACATTTTCGAACAAAATAGGTGTGTTTATTTAAATGAATGGATTTTTTAAAATGAATTAATATCAGAAATAAAAGGAAATGGTTTCTCATCTAGCTCATTGTTGAGGTATAGAAATGAGATTGATGGAAATTCAGTGACTAGTCCATGGTCACAGAGTCAATTACCAACAGAAATGGAACAGGAACTGAGGTCTCCTTCATGCAAATTCTACGTTCTCTTCTTATACCACCACAAAATAAATGCAAATATTTTTTCCCTAGTAAGCCTCCACAGAGTTAAAGTCATGCCTATTTTATCTGAAATCCCATAGGAGACTAGAAATTGAAAAAATCCAAAGCTGCCATGTCATCTAAATCATTCTTTATTCATACAAATATGTGTATTAAAAATATACCTCTAAGACGCCTAGTTCATAATGCCACTATGTATTAAGTCTTTTTAATTATTCCTCCAAATATGTTTTTTCTTATTTCCTTGGCTTTTTTTCCAAAATGAAACTACACTTTACTAATCTTACTGCTTTTATTTTAGAAATAAGCCCAAATCACTTGGCTAGTTTGCCAAACAGTGGAAGGGCTACAATGAATCAGAGAGTAATGTTTGTCCCTTAAGCCATTGAGTCACTTCAGAGGATCATCTTAAGAAACATTAGAATCATAGAATCTTCTCATTAAAAGGGACCAGCAAGGTCATCTACCTTGAAATTTCTCTAAAGCTGTAATTCATCAATGACCATTTACTTTGTAATAGATCATAGTTCTGAAGCTCTGCTGCAATTCTTCTCATTTCTCTCAGTGCAAGCTGGTGTTTTCTTCTCCAAAAGGCTCTATATTTCATAGGAGTGATTAGTTGGTTTTTCAGAGCAAAACAGTCTGAATTCAATCCTTTCTTTGCCACTTAATAGCTATGCAATCTTGGGCAAATGTACTAATACCTCTAAATCTTAGTATTTCTCATTTCTAAAACAGAGATGCTTAATCACATAACAAAAGTAGGAGAAGCTACGATCATGCTGTATAGTAGCAAAGCTTCAATAAGTAGTAATCATCATTGTATAGTAAACAATTACTTGAGAATTCTCTCTCCCCATCATGTTCCCTTGCTGGCAATTTCTTGATGCTGGTTTTAATTCTCTAACTTCTTTCAAGTTCATTTCTTCTCTCTAGAGATTTTTCCCTTTCTCCATTGAGCTTGAGCACAGAGGAGCTTTTGTAAGCTTTTATGTTCTCCACTCTAAAGTTTCCCAACTTCCATGTAGAGTTTACATTAAATAGTCATCATCTCAGACACAAAGACAAATTAAGCATTTGCTAGGGGGGTGCATAGGAAGGTATCCATACCAGTACTTCATATGTCCTAGACCTCGAATCAGACAAATTGCCTCATGTTCTCCCTTGAAAATTTCACATGGAAATTTCCATGGCTGCCAGATTTTTAGGTGTCTAATTTTGTGGAGGACCTCAAAGTTCTGATTTTAAATCTATTAGATGGCTTCCCTTTCCTTGGTTCTTCCTGCCAAAAGTCACTGTCAAGCCTGGTCTCCCTTGGAAAACATAGGAGCATATATACATATGTATATGTACATATACATACACATATATACATATACATACATATATACCTGTATATACACACACATACACACACATAACACCAGTCAACTTTTACAGGAGTGTGGCTCTTCTAAGATATTTGCCTAGGGCTTGGGATTTCAATTAAATGATCTCATTGCCATACTTATCAGTCAATGCTTAGGTGTCATGCATCTACTTTGCTATCTCGGTGCTCCAAAGCTTTGTGAATTTCTTAATCATTATCCACCATATCTTCCAGCGAAAAGTTTATTTATATCAAAAGTTGTGTGATTCCAGTCTTATTTCTGGTATGAATTCCACTTATGAATGAATGAGAAAGAAAGCTAGTAGATGGCCCAAAGCAAATTTGCAAAGTCTTCTGTCTCTCTTTCCATTTCCTATGTGTGCCTGTCCTCCCTTTGTCGTTCTCATTCCAGTTTACCTTAATTCCATGAGCATTTTTCCACCTCCTCCCTCCAGACAGAGACTTGTCCTTCTGTAGTTCCACTTGTTTTTATTTCCTGTGGTTACCTGCATCTTTCTTGAGTAAAATTTGGATACAAAAGGGATTTGAAAAAGTCCACGCTCAGTAATACCACTTCTGGGAATTTAAAGAAACAAATCATGAGAAGTAAAAAGTCATTCTGACAAAGAAATTTATAATATTTACAATGATAAACTGAAACAATCTAAATATCATAGTATATATCAACCAGATGGAATGTTATGTGGCTTTTACAAAATTCAAGGCTTTGCAGTAACAAAAAACTGAGTGAAATAATATTATGGAAAATATATAATGTAAAATTATATTACATATAATTAGAACAATTTCATTTCACAGAAAAAATATTAATGCTAGTATAAGCACCTTAATAAGGTTGTACCCAAATAGTTTGCCCTTTTTTCATGTTAATTTCTCTGTTGATTAAATATTGATGCCTAATACTTTCATCTATTATGAGTCATGAATTTTTCTAAGGCCTTTCCATGCATTTAATTTTTACATCTCATTTAATCTTCATAATAATTCCCTAATGAAAGTGACAAAATATGTCCATTTTACAGATGAATTCAAAGAAGATCAGGCACAAAGAACTAACTTGTTCAACTAGCTAATTTAGAATTTAATCCAGGTAGTCTATCACCAGAATCCATTCTTTTAATCATAATACTGTGCTAACTCTGATGTTTACATTGGTTTATTAATGTATTGCTTTTGTCAAATTAGTTTAAAAAATAACACTAATTTATTTAAGCTATAATTTGACAATGTTTTTAAAAGTGTTAATATGTCACGGTAATGATATCAACACACACACACACAAGCAATGCACTGATTTCAACCATGTAAAACCCCACCTGACTCTATTTATATTAATTACTGGTTGAAATAAAAAATCTAGGAAGGAGAACAGGGTGACCCTGATAGAATTATATTAATATTTTCATTTAAAGCCATTTAATATTATTATAACATCATATTATGTGAAATAGAAAAACAAAAAATAAAATAAAACAAAAACTTGCCTATTGTGAGGTCTATTTCCATGAAGATTTATAGGGAAAAGATTTGAAGAAGCCAATTTTTTTCTGAGGACCAGAAAATCAAGATCCAATTTCAATAATGATAGCAATATTCGGTGAATTATAGATTACCAAATTCAATATCATATAAGTTTGATTCTAATGAGGTAAGACAAGGAATATTTTCTCTACAATTTACGTATAAATAAAGCTATTATTGCCCACTCATCTGAGAATTTTTTTTTACTTTTCCTTTTAATAAATTTTTTTGGGGGATTCAGTGGGTACATGTGCAGGGTTGTTACATGGGTATATTATGTGATGCTGAGGTTTGGGATACAGATGGTCCCATCAACCAGGTGGTAAGCGTAGTACCCAATAGGTAGTTTTTCAGCCCATACACCCCTGTCTAGCAGTCCCAGGTGCCTACTGTTCTCATCTTTATGTTTATATGTATTCAATGTTTAGCTCCCACTAATAAATGAGAACATGTGGTATTTGGTTTTCTGTTCTTGTGTTAATTTGCTTAGGATAATGGCCTCCAGCTGCATCCATGTTGCTGCAAAGGACATGATTGTCTTCTTTTTATGGCTGCATAGTATTGTATGGTGTACAATTTCTTTATCCAATTCACTATTGTTGGGCATCTAGGTTGATTCCATATCTTTGCTATTATGAGCAGTGTTGTAATGAATATGTGATTGCATGTGTCTTTTTGATAGAATGAATTATTTTCCTTTGGGTATATACCCAGTAGTGGCACTGCTGGGTTGAATGGTAGTTCTGCTTTAAGTTCTTTGAGAAATCTCCAAACTGCTTATACAGTGGCTGAACTAGTTTGCATTCCCATCAAAAGCATTTCTTTTCTATGCAGCCTTGTCAGCATCTGTTTTTTTTTTTTTTTTTGACTTTTTAGTAATAGCCATTCTGACTGGTGTGAGATAGCATCTCTTTGTGGTTCTCATTTACATTTCTCTGATAATTAGTTATGTTGAGCATTTTTTCATATGTTTATTGGTTGCTTGTATGTCTTCTTTTGAGAAGTATCTGTTCATGTCCTTTGCCTATTTTTAAATTGGATTATTTTTTGCTTGTTGGTTTGTTTAAGTTTCTTGTAGATTCTAGATTCTGGATATTAGATCTTTGTCAAATGTATAGTTTGCAAATATTTCCTCCCATTCTGTAGGCTGTCTGTTCATTCTGTTGGTAATTTTTTTTTTTTTTTTTTTTGCTATGCAGAACTCTTTAGTCTAATTAGGTGCCACTTGTCAATTTTTGTTTTTGTTGCACTTGCTTTTGGGGACTTAGTCATACATTTTTTGCCAAAGCCCATGACAAGAAGGATATTTCCTAGGTTGTCTTCCAGAATTTTTATAGGTTGAGGTCTTACATTTAAATCCTTAAGCCATTTTAAGATTTGTATATGGTGAGGGTAGGGGTCAGGTTCTTTCTGCATATGGCTACCCAGTTATCCCAGCACTATTTATTGAAAGCGAGTCCTTTCTCTATTGCTTATTTTTGTCGATTTTGTTGAAGATCAGATGATTTTGCATGTGCGGGTTTATTTCTTGGTCTTATTCTGTTCCATTGGTCTATGTGCCTGTTTTTGAACCAGTGTCATGCTGTTTTGATTACTGTAGCCTTAGAGTATAGTTTGAAGTCAGGTAATGTGATGCCTCTAGCTTTGTCCTTCTTTCTTAGAATTGCTTTGTCTATTCAGGCATTTTTTTGGATTTCATATTAATTTTAGAATAGATTTTGTTTAATTCTGTAAACATTGGGGTTGGTAATTTAATCTGTAGATTGCTTTGGGCAATATAGCCATTTTATGATACTGATTCTTTAAATCCATGAGTATGGAATTTTTTCCATTTGTTTGTGTCATCTCTGATTTATTTCAGCAATGTTGTGTAGTTATCCTTATGGAGACCTTTAACCTCCTTGGTTAGATGCATTTCTTTTTTTTTTTTTTAAATTTTTATTTCATTTTATTTAATTTTTTTTTAATTGATCATTCTTGGGTGTTTCTCACAGAGGGGGATTTGCCAGGGTCATAGGACAATAGTGGAGGGAAGGTCAGCGAATAAACAAGTGAACAAAGGTCGCTGGTTTTCCTAGGCAGAGGACCCTGCGGCCTTCTGCTGTTTTTGTGTCCCTGGGTACTTGAGATTAGGGAGTGGTGATGACTCTTAACGAGCATGCTGCCTTCAAGCATCTGTTTAACAAAGCACATCTTGCACAGCCCTTAATCCATTCAACCCTGAGTGGACACAGCCCATGTTACAGAGAGCACAGGGTTGGGGGTAAGGTCACAGATCAACAGGATCCCAAGGCAGAAGAATTTTTCTTAGTACAGAACCAAAAGAAAAGTCTCCCATGTCTACTTCTTTCTACACAGACACGGCAACCATCCGATTTCTCAATCTTTTCCCCACCCTTCCCCCCTTTCTATTCCACAAAACCGCCACTGTCATCATGGCCTGTTCTCAATGAGCCGCTGGGCACACCTCCCAGACTGGGTGGTGGCCAGGCAGAGGGGCTCCTCACTTCCCAGCAGGAGCAGCCGGGCAGAGGCGCCCCTCACTTCCCGGACGGGGCGGCTGGCCGGGCGGGGGGCTGACACCCCCACCTCCCTCCCGGATGGGGCGGGTGGCCGGGCAGAGGGGCTCCTCACTTCCCAGTAGGGGCGGCCGGGCAGAGGCACCCCTCACCTCCCGGATGGGGCGGCTGGCCGGGCGGGGGGCTGACCCCCTCACCTCCCTCCCGGACGGGGCAGCTGGCCGGGCAGAGGGGCTCCTCACTTCCCAGTAGGGGCGGCCGGGCAGAGGTGCCCCTCACCTCCCGGATGGGGCAGCTGGCCGGGCGGGGGGCTGACCCCCCCACCTCCCTCCCGGACGGGGCGGCTGGCCGGGCAGGGGGTTGACCCCCCCACCTCCCTCCCCGGGGTGGGCGGCTGGCCGGGCGGGGGGCTGACCCCCCACCTCCCTCCTGGACAGGGTGGCTGCTGGGCGGAGACGCTCCTCACTTCCCAGACGGGGTGGCTGCCGGGCGGAGGGGCTCCTCACTTCTCAGACGGGGTGGCTGCTGGGCTGAGGGGCTCCTCACTTCTCAGATGGGGCGGTTGCCAGGCAGAGGGTCTCCTCACTTCTCAGATGGGGCGGCCAGGCAGAGACGCTCCTCACCTCCCAGACGGGGTCACGGCCGGGCAGAGGCGCTCCTCACATCCCAGACGGGGCAGCGGGTCAGAGGCGCCCCCCCACATCTCAGACGATGGGCCGCCGGGCAGAGATGCTCCTCACTTCCTAGATGGGATGGCGGCCGGGAAGAGGCGCCCCTCACTTCCTAGATGGGATGGCGGCCGGGCAGAGATGCTCCTCAGTTTCCAGACTGGGCAGCCAGGCAGAGGAGCTCCTCACATCCCAGACGATGGGCGGCCAGGCAGAGGCTGCAATCTTGGCACTTTGGGAGGCCAAGGCAGGCGGCTGGGAGGTGGAGGCTGTAGCGAGCTGAGATCACACCACTGCACTCCAGCCTGGGCACCATTGAGCACTGAGTGAGCGAGACTCCGTCTGCAATCCCGGCACCTCGGGAGGCCGAGGCTGGCAGATCACTCGCGGTTAGGAGCTGGAGACCAGCCCGGCCAACACAGCGAAACCCGGTCTCCACCAAAAAAATACGAAAACCAGTCAGGTGTGGTGGTGCGCGCCTGCAATCACAGGCACTCGGCAGGCTGAGGCAGGAGAACCAGGCAGGGAGGCTGCTGTGAGCCGAGATGGCAGCAGTACAGTCCAGCTTCGGCTCGGCATCAGAGGGAGACCGTGCAAAGAGAGGGAGAGGGAGAACGTGGGAGAGGGAGAACGTGAGAGAGGGAGGGAGAGGGAGAGGGAGAGAGGGAGAGGGAGAGGGAGAGTGTTAGATGTATTTCTATGTATGTGTGTGGAGTCGGAGAGATGGGGGTGTGTGGGGGTTGGGTGTGTGGCTATTGTAAATGGGATTGTGTTCTTGATTTGTCTTTAAGCTAGAACATTATTAGTGTACAGAAATGCTACTGGTTTTTGTACGTTGATTTTATATCCTGAAACTTTACTGAAGTCATTTGTCAGTTCCAAGGTCCCTTAGGCAGAGTCTTTAGGGTCTTCTAGGTAATAGAATTATATTGTCAGCAAAGAGAGGTGGTTTAACTTCATCTTTTCCTATTTGGATGTATTTTATTTCATTATCTTGCCTGATTGCTCTGGTTAGGATTTCTCAATAACACTTGAAATTATCTTTTAAGCCTTAGTAGAGTTTTATTTAAAAAAGAATTTTACTTTACTATTTTCTAACCTCTTTAGGTTAAATTGAACATATTTACAAATGAAAGTACTCTAAATTTTTAGTGTTTATAAAGTATTACATCTTCATTTGCTAGTAGAATCTCAAGATTCTCTTCTGAATGAGTGTACTCACCATTGTCTAAATATTTTTTAATGCTTATGTTGCATAATTTCCCGATGAGAATTGATATGGTTTGGCTGTGTCCCCACCCAAATCTCCTCTTGAATTCCCACATGTTGTGGGAGACACCCAGTAGGAGGTGATTGAATCATGGGGGCAGGTTTTCCTATGCTGTTCTCATGATAGTGAATAAGTCTCATGAGATCTGATGTTTTTTAAAAATGGGAGTTTCCCTGCACAAGGTTCTCTCTCTTTGCCTGCAAACATCCACATAAGATGTGACTTGCTCCTCCTTGCCTTCCGCCATGATTGTGAGGCCTTCCCAGCCATGTGGAACTGTAAGTGCAATTGAACCTTTTTTTTTGTAAATTGCCCAGTCTCGGGTATGTCTTTATCAGCAGTGTGAAAATGGACTAATACAAAAATTATATAAGTTATTTAATATAGATAAACTTCTAGTGAACAGCTTCTTTTGACTGTGTACATACTGCTTGATTAACAGGGGGCAATAACAATTCTGGCTCCTTTCCAACACTTGAACTCCTGGACCTACATGAAAGGTGTGGGAATTGGAGAAACAGTTACAGGCCACACTAAGATCTCTGAAATCCAGACACTTCACTATAGCAGAAATGTTTGCTGTGAGTCTGAACAGTAAGGACTTAAAACTGAAAGTTCTACCTGATGAAGTACAGAATGTTTTGTTGTTTATTTCTTTGAGTAATTCAGCTTTTTCTAAACTGAAGAGTGAAGGAATACTTGGTAAAATCATATCAGAGGAGAAGACCACTGTTTTATGTGTTTCTAAAAAAAAAAAAAAGCAATTAGTGTTGTCCTTGAATTAGTTTATCAATCATGCGTATTAAAAAAAAATAAGAGCCTCAATCAGAAGCTAACTTTGCCCTTGCACAGAGCATTACAAAAAAACCAGATTTTAATTTATTAGAGGAAAACATTATTCTTCAATTTATCATGCAAATTCAAAATTTCATTATAACCAAGAAAAAAGAGTTTCTGAATGATCTTAGAGCTGCTGTCAGTGAATTCGATCTATGAAATTGATAATAAAGATTTTTTCTTTCATTTTTAACTTTTTATGAATAAAAAGCTTAAGTCACAACCATGAATACTGAATCAACACATAATACATTTCCCTAGATTTTTTTCCAAGCATTTAGAAAGCTTCAAGGCTTTGATTATTTCATTTGAAACCCGGAAGTACCTATTGAATAATCAAATTTTTAAAATTTGGCATTCCTTTTGCTGTCATCTGGCTTTTATAGTTTCTGTTAAGAAATCACCCATCAGCCTGGTTGTTATTCCCTTGAAAGTAATCTATTCCTTCTCTTTGTCAGATAATTGTTTGTTTGTTTTTCTGCTTCATATTTCTTTTTCTATTTTAAAGATATATAAAGATTTTGTATATAAAAAATCTAGGGAAATGTATTATGTGTTGATTCAGTATTCATGGTTGTGACTTAAGCTTTTTATTCATAAAAAGTTAAAATTGAAAGAAAAATCTTTATATTAACTGTTTATAGTTAAGGAGACCAAGAATCTTAAATCATGTGTCTATTTCTAGCAGCTTAGTACACATTTCACTAACTCTTTCCCTGAAAGAAATAAAGAAAAAACCTAAAATTATTGGATAAAATATTTAAAATTTTTTGAATACATGAATGAGCTGATAAAAGAGTGAGAAATCTCTGATGTGAAGTACTTTAAAACATTCACTTGAAAATCACATTCAGTGGAAAGTTTTGATAAATTCATAGCAATCTACGCACCCAAACTGGGAGCTTCACCTCCTGAATGACTAGATGGAATGTAAACTCCATTTTCTGTTACCATATAGTTCTTCGGTTATTCGTTTGATGGCTTTAACAAAATAACAAGGGAGCCACACACATCAATTTTCTTTTTTGTATTGTAAATCCTCAGGGCAGGTGGGTGGGCAGTTCTCAGAACTGTTTGCAGGTAGCTCTTTTCATTTTGCAACTTGATTGTGCGATTCAACTGTTCTGTTAAACTCATACAGAGAGGGCTACAGGAGTAAGGATAGTATTTGATTAAAATCCTATCTAATATTTATTAATTATGTGATCTTTGCAATTATTTTGAATCCAATTTCCTCTACCGTAAAATTATGATAACTCCTTCGTCGTGGTATTGTTTTAAGGATCAAACAATATATGGTTTGGAAAGCACCATGCCTACTGCATGGTAAAAATATTTAACAGATGTTAATTTGTCACTGTCATATGGAATCTAAGATGATTTTCAAAATAGAGCTCAATGATGTAAAAATTATTCCTTTTCCTTTGTATTAATAGAAAAAATCCTATTTTATGTTTGCTAAAAAATATTAAAATATATTACATTAAAAAGGAACTCTTGAAAGTACAATTCAGACTTCAGGAAGGAGTATTTCTTATAATGTCAAAAAGTTGTATTTTATCTATTCCCCACTCACTCTGAGTAAAGTAATCAGACTCTATTATGAGAGAGAATAAAAAAATCGGGGTGTGCAGGAAAAAGAATAAAATGAGTAAAAGTTTTGAGACCATCCTGTTAATAAACTCCATTGGAATACAAGTAGTAATATGCAAACAGAAAATGAAATATGAGCTACAGTTGCAAATAATAACCATTTACATATTTTGCAGAGTTTTCTATAATATTCTATTATCATAGACTAGCATTAAGATCAAGACCTTGAAAAATACCAGGAAAAAAAACACTAAATAAACTATAGATTGGTTAAAAAAATCATAATTCAGAAAACAGAGGATTAATAGTTAAAGTATAAGTTTTAAGAGATGAAAAACTTAGACTAGAAAGAAGTAACCAAAAGTTGGAGAAATGCCAACTAAATTAGCAAGATATGCTTTCTACCAATCAGACTATTTAAAAATACTTTAAAAATTTGTATTGCTGACAGAAATCAGGTGAAGATTATTATAATACATTGCCGTTACAGGATATGTAGCAGCTTTGGGTGCAGAAATATATAACCTATTAAGTTAAAAATCATTTGTCTTTTAATCTGAAAACCCCACTTCTAGAAATATATCCCATAGGAGTCAAAGTACCAGGATACAACATTGCTCACAGTGATAAAGCACTTCAACAACGGAATGACTGAACAAATTATGGCATAAGCATGCAGTGAAACATCATGCATACATTATACCATGTATTCATTAATAAGAATAAATCATTTCACTTGGATAGCTTTCCACAAAGAGTTGTTGAATATGAAAAGATGCAGATGGGGATGTAAAATCTTATTCTGTTTTAGAAAAGAAAACATGGAGAAAGTATAGACTGCTATATACTAGGCTGTCACATGAGTTACCAGTGGAGGGGAGTGTGAAGAGGGTGGCTCGGGAAAGAAGAGGCAGCAAGCCAAACAAAAATGGAGACAAGAAATAGACTGCTACGCTAATTTCTACAAATGTTTGTAAGCACTTTTATCTAAAGTTAGATGCATGTGTCTGTAATAAAAATTTAAAAATTAATCAGAAACAGCTCTCTAACCCCAAAGTATCTCCAGTCCCCGAATTTGGAAGTCTTATGTGGTTTAGCTAGTGAACAGCAACTCCTCCCTCCATTTTCATTTCCAATTTAAAACATGGAGAAATCGTTGGTGAGATGTAGTGATAGGAGGTAAATCAGTGTGCTCCTCAATTCTAAATTCAAAGGATAGATTTGCCAACTTCTTCATCTATCAGAATCATTTTATTAATTTACACTTCACTTCAAACATACCACGAAGAATCTGACTGACCCTGACAAATCTAGGGGGTTGGAAGGGAGTGCATTTTGTTATTAACGGACTCAAAGAAGAATATTTGTAAGCAAGGGTCCACGTTCCCTTTTTCTCTTAAAATTAGTACTAGTTTTCCATGAAACATGAACAAAACAGAAACAATAATTGAGATTCATGAAAAAATTCTGGGGATAAAAAAACAAAAGAAAGAAGAAAAATCCTAGAGCTAATACTCACCCTAGAATGTCCAATATATGAGAGGCAGTATTTTTTATTTTTTATTTTTTTGAGATGGAGTCTCGCTCTGTCCCCCAGGCTGGAGTGCAGTGGCGCGATCTCAGCTCACTGCAAGCTCCGCCTCCCGGGTTCACGCCATTCTCCTGCCTCAGCCTCTCGGGTAGCGCCCGCCACCACGCCGGGCTAATTTTTTGTATTTTTTTTTAGTAGAGACGGGGTTTCACCGTGTTAGCCAGGATGGTCTCGATCTCCTGACCTCGTGATCTGCCCGCCTCGGCCTCCCAAAGTGTTGGGATTACAGGCGTGAGCCACCGCGCCCGGCGAGAGGCAGTATTTTAAGGCAAAAATGTTATTTATTTTCAGGGAGATAAAACAAAGCATCACAGCTATGAGAATTAATTTTTTAAATGAACCGGTAAAGATTTCTATGGAAAGCAGATGTAAAAGAATCAATTCTTTCAAAGTGAAGGTAAATGATGGAAGGTGGAGCTAATAATAAATAGGGAAAAAAATAACAATGAAGAGAATGAGACAAAAATGTCAGGTGTGGAATAAAAACAAGAAAGAAAACATTCAATAATAGAAATTACTAAGGAACAAAATGGAGAAGGAAAAAGTTTTATAGTAAAAGTCATGAGGCAAACTAAAAAACCAATATCATTGGATATTCAAAGTGCTTTTGATATCCGAGCAAAATTCATAGGAAGTCAGCACTTCATAGTTTGGTGCAATTCTTTAAAGGTTAAAAAAAGTCTTCAAGCTTTTATATAAAGAAAACTTAGTTTCAGGGCATTAAAATCAGGACTCCTTTCAACCTCATCACAAATAGAGTATCAATCAATGGCCTGGTCTCTGAAAGGAAAAAGATCTCAACCAAGACACTCAGGAAATGTGTCATTTGTGTGTGAAAACAATAGGAAGACATTCTTCGAACTACGGACTCCCATTTTCCTACCTAGAAATTCTTTCTGCAAAATACACAACAGGATATAAACCAGAACTCCAAAAGACTGAATTACATGTAAGCTCTCCAATTGGATTATGGATTGGAAAAAAACAAACAAAAACGTTTGATGGCCATTAAAACCATGTTCCCATTACAGAGCAGTCACCAAAGTGTATGATTATTGTTTGATAATAGTAAGTAAGGGTCTAACAAGGGAAGACGTGCTGTAAGTCTAAATAACTGGAGTAAATTTTAGAAAAAAAAGTAGAATAAACATTTTAAATAATAAAATAAAAGTTTATTTAAAGGTTAAAAAATGGGATTTCAGATTCCAAAATTTAGATAATGAGCTAGGAGAAGCCACATGCCTTTGAGGTTACACCCTGCTTTCCTTAGAAGATAATTGAGAGTAACAACAAAAATAAATAAATAATAACAACATTAGAAAAGCTAAAGGGAGTTTGAGATAATCATTATGAAAGCAAAACAATAAAAACAGCATAATTAATGATTCAAAATTACTGAGAGAGATTAAAAGAAGCACAAAATAAATTTAATTATTGACACTAATACGATATTTATTTTTAAAACTATGGAAATAAGGAAAAATGTTTACAATGCTATATTAATACAATATGAAGCAAAAGGAACAAATTGATAAATTGTACATATATGTCTGTGGACATACCAGCACAAAAATAGAAATAAGCATACTATAATGTAACATTATGGGTAATTGCTTTATTTACTCATACGGCTTAAAAAACTTTTAAAAACAAATAAAAACAACTCTCTTAATTTCATTGTTAAATTACATTAAGGCAAGATTAAACATTTTAAAAATATGCCAAATTCAATTTTAAGACGCAGCATATATTGCCACTTTTAACAGATAGTAATTTAACTGCAGAGAAAGACTTTCGTTTCTTTCTTATTATAAAAAAAAGGAAAGAATTATTCACCATTGTCTTATCATTACTTTAGAAGACAAGCTATTTGGTGAATCTGTACAATCTATGTATTAAGTAAAGATATTTTTGCGCTTGGGTAAATAGGTCCCTCAAATCTGGCAGGGCCTCTAACTAAATATACAGCATGTGCAGGTTATTGAAGTAAAAACGGAAGGTCTGTGTGTGACATTTGCAGATACTAAAAATGATGCTTAAATACAAACATGATTTTCCCATTGGAGAACAAGGGCTTGCCACTAAGATAAGAATACTGCTTTCAGAATTTCCTTCTGAACTTTCTAGGCAAGCCTCTCTAGTATGCATTCTCCAAAATCAGATATATTACTGAACTATCATATAGTCCAAGATTGTAAATCTTTGGTTCATACAATGTCAGGGATCATGGAGAAATTTAACATTTAGAAAAAAAAAGTTATCTGTGGATATTGAAGAAGACTTTATAATCATATTACTCTTTCATTTTATTCATGATCCTAATTTCAAAAATTAATCTTGCTTCCCCCTCTACCTTTCCTGTACATCCTCCATATCAACTAGATTGCCCTTGTTTTAATTTTTCACTTTTTTAAAGAGCAGTTTTAGGTTTACAGCAAAATTGGGAGGAAGGTATAGAGATTTCCCGTATATCTTCTGCCCTGACATGTGTACAGCCTCCCCAATTATCAGTATCCCCTACAGAGTGGTACATTGTTACAACTGATGAACGTACACTGACATACCACAGTCACCGAAACTTCATGGTTTACATTACGGCTCCCTCTTGGTTTTATACCATCTATGGGTTTGTACAAATGCATAATGACATGTCTCCACCATTATAGTGTACACACAGAGTATATACACTGCCCTAAAAATCCTGTGTTCTGTCTACTCATCTCTCTCTCCCCTCCAACCCCTGACAACCATTGGTCTTTTTACTGTCTTCATAGTTTTGCCTTTTCCAGAATGTCATATAGCCTTTTGATGTTGACTTCTTTCACTGAGTAATATACATTTATATTTCCTCTATGTCTTTTCATAGCTCTTTTTTTTTTTTTTTTGTCACTGAACATTTCTTTGCCTGGATGTACCACAGTTTATTCATCCATTCACCTACTGAGGAACATCTTGGTTGCTTCCAGATTTGGGCAGTTGTAAATAAGGCTGCTATAAGGATCCGTATGAAGATTTTTGTGTGGGTATAAGTTTTCAACATTTTGGGTAAATATCAAAGAATGTGTTGGCTAGATCCTATGGTAAGAGTATGTTTCGTTTTGTGAGAAAACACCAAACTGTCTTTTAAAGTTGCTGTGCCACTTTGCATTCCTACCAGCAACGAGTGGGAGTTCTTGCTGCTTCACATCTTCCCCAGCATTAGGTGTTGTCAGTGTACTGGATTTCGGCCACACAAACAGGTGTCTCATTATTGTTTCAGTTTTCGTTTTCCTGATGACATAATGTGGAGCATCTCTTCACATGCTTGTTTGTCATTTATACAACTTGTTTCACGAAGTGTCTGTTAAGTTATTTGGCTTATTTTTAAATCTGGTTTCCTTCCTTCCTTCCTCCTTCTCTCCTTTTCTTTGTCTCTCTCTTTCTCTTTCTTTCTTTCTCTTTCCTTCCTTCCTTCCTCCCTCCCTCGCTCCCTCCCTTCCTTTCTTCCTTCCTTCCTTCCTCCTCTTCTTTCTCTTTCCTTCCTTCCTTTCTCCTCCTCCTTCCTTCTTTCTCTTTCCTTCCTTCCTCCCTCGCTCCCTCCTTCCTCCCTTCCTTCCGTCCTCCTCCTCCTTTTCTTTCTCTTTCCTTCCTTCCTTTCTCCTCCTCCTTCCTTCTTTCTCTTTCCTTCCTTCCTTCCTCCCTCCTTCCCTCCTTTCTTTTCTTTCTTTCTTCCTTCCTTCTTCTCCTCCTCCTTTTCTTTCTTTCTTTCCTCCTTCCTTCCTTCCTTCCTTCCTTTCCTTTCCTTTCTTTCCTTCCTTTCTTCCTTCTTGATAGGATCTCACTTGTTACCCAGGATGAAACGCAGTGGCAGTCACTGTGCCTTAAACTCCTGCGCTTAGATGATTCTCCCACCTCAGCCTCCCGAATAGCTGGGGCTACAGGTGCACCACCATGCTCAGCTAATTTTTTGTAGAGACAGGGTTTCATCATGTTGCCCTAGTTGGTCTCAAACTCCCAGGCTCAAGTCATCTGCCCATCTCAGCCTCCCAAAGTGTTAGGATTACAGACATAAGCTACCACACCCAGACTTGTATTCTTACTGTTGAGTTTTAAGAGTTCTTTGTAAACTTGGATAACAGACCTTTACAAGATGTGTCTTTTGTAAATATCCTATCCCAGTCTGTGGGTTGTCTGCTCATTCTCTTGATATTGTCTCTCACAGTGTGGAAGTTTTTAATTTTAATGAAGTCCAGCTTATCATTTTTTATCATAAATCATGCCTTTGGAGTTGTATCTAATAAATTACTACCATATCCAATGTCATCTAAATTTTCTCCTATAGTATCTTCTAAAAGTTTCTAGTTTTGCATTTTACATTTAGGTCTATGATTCATTTTAAGTTGGTTTTCAGAAAAGATGTAAGGTCTATGTCTAAATTCATGACTATTCTTCTTTAGCCTATTGATGTGATTGATTACATTAATTGATTTTTTTATTGTTGAACTGGCCTTGCATATCTGTGATAAATGCCAGTTGGTCATGGTGTATAATTATTTTTATACATGGTTGTATCTGAATTGCTAACATTTTGTTGAGATTTTTTGCATCAATGTTCATGAGAGATATTGGTCTGTAGTTTTCCTTTTTTGCAATGTTTTTTCTAGTTTCAGTATTAGGGTAAGCTGGCCTCATAGAATGAGTTAGGAAGTATGCCCTCTGCTTTTATCTTCTAAAAGAGATCTTACAGGATTCCTCTAATTCCTTCCTTAAATGTTTAGTAGAATTCATCCCAGTGAACCCATGAAGGCCCAAGACTTTATGTTTTGGAAGGTTATTAATTATTTATTCAATTTCTACAATAGACATAGATCTATTCAGATTGTCTATTTCTCCTTTTACAAATATTGGCAGATGGCATCTTTCATAAAATTGTTTCACTACAATCAACCAATAATCAAATCTGTGGGCAAACAGTTGTGCATAAAATTCCTTTATGACCCTTTAATGTCCAGGACATTTTTATTTTGTACCCTCAGTCAAAACTGTAGAACATACATATGATCTTTGTACTTGTTGAAAAATATTTGTTGCCTTTCTTTTCAAAAAATTACCTAAAATAAGTAAGAGTTCTTATTTTTCACTTAAACAAATGGAACACTTTATTATTGTGTGTGCATTTAGTTGGCTGTTATTTCCACTTAAATTTCTCATTTTTTATTTCAGTGGTATTAATCAAAAGCATTGTGCCATGTGGCTGTATATTCTCTTGGATAAGCAAAAGGATGCTGGACTTGTACAATATGTGCCTGTGATCACATATATTCTTAAATAAATGTGAAGGGCATGGCTTTGTAAAGAGGCTTTGAATTTCTTGACTTCAAGTTTCACTTCTAATCATTAAATCAACTGGAATTTTCTTTAAGGTCATTTTAGAGACTATTATAAGCTGTTACTATTTACCGGCTTTTCAGAATTAAAGAACTTGAAGTTTTTCCTTTTATCTTTGAAAGGAGGCAAGCATCTCTATTGTCACAATCAGCCTCCACACAGCATGATGGGGATGGCCATGTTTTTCTCCCTAGGAGTATTGCATTGTCACTTGAGCTGTTCAAGATTTGGGATGTGATATTTTTAATCTGAACTTCCAAGAACCCATAAATATAATTAAATGATTCTGATGAAGCCAGTCCCAAATATCTGGGCCATGACATTTACTTCATCATTTAATTGGGCAGAGAAACAAACATTAATAGAATAAATTGGAAATCTTAATCATACAAACATGCAGATATGGAGAAAATCTTCACATTCCCTTGCACAGCTCATCCTCGTTGTTGCCTCTGTCTTCTTTCCCTCTGTTATTATTCTACCGCTAACCTGAAAATGTCTTCTTACATTCTTTCCATTATTCAAATGCATCCATCATGCAAAATAATAATTTATTCATTCATTTTCTGAGCTCAGTAACCTACAAGGGAATGCTTAATTGTTGGCTATATCTTTTTTCTCTAGTAATTTCATACATGCCTCTGTTTCTAAATCATTGTTATGCTTCTGAAGAATAAGGATCATAAAATGGTGGTACACAACCCTTAAAGATGTAAGAAATTTGAGCAATATTTAGACATGATACAAGGATCATTTTCAATATGGAGAAACTGAGCCCCAGAAGATTTAAATTCATTCAATCATGTATTTGGTAAGTGAGCATTCACATTGTGGCTGGTACTGTGTTGAATGCCGTGTATACAATGCAGACCAAAAAATAACAGAGTTTCTGTTCTCATGGACTTCAGTCTGAAGGAGGGATTCAGCCACTAATCAAATAGACACTTAAGAGGTAAAATTTTAAATTGTGATCAGCATTTTCGGAAAGCATCTATAGTGATACAAGAGAATTTACTAGGGGAAATGGACCATTCCTTAGGTTCTACCATCAGCTAGAACAGAGTATAAATTAGAACCCAGATTTTCTTCTTCACAAATAATCCCTTAGATTGTTGACCGCATAGTTTACATTAGATGAATTCTTCCCAATCAGTTGATTCACTATCGTTCAGGTGATCTGCAGTTGCAGATAAGCATGGTATACAAATTTGAGTACTGAGGCCATTTATCTCTTTAGCCGTGGTTTCATATAGCTGATTTTCTGCTCTCTTAGGAACCAGTTCTGAGAAAAATATATAGAAGTTGTTATTTACACTGAATTTTGCCAGCATGAGGTAGGCCAACCAATCAGACCTATAGCTTCTGTGTTCTCTGACCAGGCTCCCACCAAAACATGTTTAACCATCACCTAGTACTTGAAATTCGAATTCAGCATAACAGCTACATGACTACCTGGTGTATTTTTGTACTTCTCTGGCATTGAGAAGAGCTCTCTTAAGGCCACACATTCCATATTCAGATAGATCTTTTAGAGTTGTAAAGATGTTTGTTTAATATAATGCGTTAAAGTGTAGCTACCTTCCAAGAGTTAGAACTCAGTATTAGCACCATATTCTCATCCAGCCACTGAGATATGTGACAAGTGAAAAGTGGTGTAAGATATATATGCACACATATATTCCTGGTGGAGACAGGCTATGACAACTTTCTGACTTTAATCTTGCAAATGATGGGGTACTTGACAATGCTGAATCACAGAAAAAAATCCAAAGCTTGCTCTGTGTATTAAAACATCCATTTAAAAATATTTAGAAAGAGCCACCAAGCACTTGTGAGCATATGTGCATATGCCTGCAGTTCCCTTTGCTCTGGAAAATATTCAAGTGGAAAGCTACTGCTCTGTTTCATAAGTAACAGCAATTTGTGACAAGCATGGAATATGCTGGGCATCATCAACTGCATTGTTATCAGCTGCAGTACAATTTAATTAGCGAGCCTGAGTTTGATTATCTGCCAGTGCATGCTACCTTAACTGCTCCGTTCCAGTTTGAGGACTAAATTTTGTCTGATCATGTTAACATATTTGAGAGCATACCTCAACATTCTCAAGTGTTTTGTTCGTCATATTATGCTCCTGCATCAACAAAATTGTATTAAAAGCCTTGACGTCAGCTCAAAATATTCTGAAGTGAATCAAAAGCTTATTATTTCTAGACGTAAGAATACCTTGACTTCATGTTAGATAAGATTTCCTCATTTACAGTGCTGCTTAAATCAGATGAATGTAAAAGGATATACTGGTCACTATAATTTCAAGATTTTTTTAGATTTAGGTGTGTTTGTGTGCATGTTTCAGAATGAGTGTAGTTCCAGCTTCAGATAAGGAAAGGAAGTTTAGGGTGACAGGAAGAGAACACAGTAGCCAGAAAGCCAGATGACAAATAATAAGATTGTCCAGGCAAGGTATCAGAATCAAGGCAGTCCAGGAAAGGGCTAACAGGGCATCTCCCAGAGCAAACGCAGATGAAAACAGATGTCACATCAGCAAGCACTGGTCAGAGTCGTTTGTGTCTGGACTTCAGATGCTAGAAACAGCAAACTAGAGGGCTTTGGCCTTTTCAGTTTGGCTCTTGACAAAGACATTTTCCATTTGTAGACGCTGTCAAACACTCATTCTTTTCATCTGTGCACTCTCACATGTAAAATTAATGGCAACAATTAGAAGCGAATGACCGGACCTAACACATAAAATATCGACTTAAAGAAAACATATAGGAGGAGCTGGCTGAAGAAAATATGAGAAGGTTTAACATATGGTATTTAATTTTTTCTAACATTGCACAAATGCAATATTTTCTTTAAAATGTTTCATATAAATGTTGGCAGAATTTATATTGTTAATCGACTTCTGTCTTTTTAGATAACTTAAGTGCTTGTATATTACCCCCGGCCAATTGTAAATGCTTGGAAAGGAAGCCTTATCGTATATGCCTTTGTTTATTTGTGTTTTTTTGAGACGAAGTCTCGCTCTGTCGCCCAGGCTGGAGTGCAGTGGCATAATCTCGGCTCACTGCAAGCTCCGCCCCCCGGGTTCACGCCGTTCTCCTGCCTCAGCCTCCAGAGTAGCTGAGACTACAGATGCCCGCCACCACGCCCGGCTAATTTTTTTTTTTTTTTTTTTTTTAGTAGAGACGGGGTTTCACCATGTTGGCCAGGATGGTCTCAATCTCCTGACCTCGTGATCTGCCTGCCTCGGCGTCCCAAAGTGCTGGGATTACAGGCGTGAGCCACCGCGCCCAGCGTATGTGCCTTTGTTACACAGTGTCTATGTTACCTGGCACTGTGTGAATTATAGGGCATCTGCCCAACCAAGACTCGATAAATTTAATATTTAGTGTGTATACCATAAACTAAAATCCTAATAAAGTGCTAAGTGCAGTATGAAAGCCTTAAGGGAGGAAAAAAAGCAAAATTCACATTATGTTAAATCTCGTCTCACGTAAGTGCACCTGGCTTACAGAGTAGATAACTCAATGGGGTCAAAACTGAACATTTTTATTTTCCTCCAATCACTGCCCTTAACAAGACTCTGTCTAGTATTTCTTTCCCATCACATAATGGCATCTTTGAAGCTGTGATCCCAAATTTTATCTAACGCTGTCTTCTTTTCCTATCAAGAAGGAACCTATGTGAGGAAGAGCCAATGTCTGATCTTCCTCTTCTCCTCTCACATCAGGGTCTTTGAGAAGACTGAGGGGGAAGGTAAAAGTATGTGGACTTCTCTTATTTACACACCTTCTTCTCTTTCTCTTCTGGGTCTAGCTTTTCTTGGGGTATGGCAGAGAGAAGAAAAGGGAAACTAAAGAATCTTCAGGTTTTGCAGACCTGGCCGTGTATTGGCGGTGGGGAGGCAACTCTGGTGCCATGCAGGCTTCATCTAGAGACCCCAGTCTTACTCCGGCACAAACTCTTCTTTTCTGCTGCTAGTGGTGTCATCACCTTAGATGTTTCCCTGATGCTGATGTGGATGGCTTCCTTAGGGTGATCTTTAGAACATTCTTAGTGAGACACAGACACATCTCCCTATAACCCACCTATGCCTTAGGCTCATTCATGGGCCTTTATCTTACTTTGTCTACTTATCTCCTGGGTGGGGACCTTGTCTCCTGCCCTCTCCCCTAAACTCATGTTTCTTCACATAAAAACACAGAAATAGGAACTCTTTTACACTGCTGGTGGGAGTGTAAATTAGTTCAACCATTGTGGAAGACAATGTGGCAATTCCTCAAGAATTGCCCGAAATAATATTTGAACCAAAAATAATATTTGACCCAGCAATACCATTACTGGGTATACATCCAAAGGATTATAAATCATTCTACTATAAAGACACATGCACATGTATGTTTATTGCAGCACTGTTCACAATAGGAAAGACTTGGAGTCAACCCAAATGCCCATCAATGATAGACTAAATTAAGAAAATTGTGGCACATATACACCATGGAATACTATGCAGCCATAAAAAAGAATGAGTTCATGACCTTTGTAGGGACATGGATGATGCTGGAAACCATCATTCTCAGCAAACTAACACAGGTACAGAAAACCAAATACCACATGTCCTCACTCATAAGTGGGAGTTGAACAATGAGAACACATGGACACGAGGGTAGGGGTGGCATCACACACCGAGGCCTGTCAGGGAGTGGGGGGCAAGGGGAGAGATAGCATTAGGAGAAACACCTAATGTAGATGACGGGTTGATGGGTGCAGCAAACCACCATGGCACATGTATACCTATGTAACAAACCTGTACATTCTGCACATATGTCCCAGAACTTAAAGTATAATAATAATAATAATAATAATAATAATAATAAAACAGAACTTTGAAGTTCTCTTCTACAGCTTTGAGAGCTTTGGATAACTGGAATGAAGGCATGGGGTTACCTCCGTCTTCTTCCTGGCACAACAGAGCAACTGCCCCTTTTGCCATGCTCTTATGAATGCTTCAGGCAAGTGTGATTCCCAGGAATCTTCAGGTGAAAAGCAGACACCAGCCTCTCCTTCATCTATACCTGCAAGCTCCAGAGAGCAGATGGTAAGCTTTCTCCTCCCTTCCCTGGGGCAAGCATTTCATTCTCTTCTGAGGGTGACACTCTTGTGCCTGCAGGTACTACTGCCAGCATGACTGTCCCTGGGACTCTCGCTCATGCAAACCCCATAAATAATCATGAAAAGTCCTAAAAAAACACTCATGCTGATTTTTTTTTACTTCGTAGACAGTTCTTAGAAATGAATAGATCCCCTACCTATCATCATATACTTTTACTCTTAATTTGTGTTTAAAAATAATTAAGTTATAATAAAAAAGGCAAAAATAATCTACTTGAGATTCAGCAAAAAAAAAAAAAATCATTATAGCAAAGAATTCTTAGTCTTAGATGTCAGAGTGAATTCCTGCATAAAGCTTTATAATCTTCTCACTAAAAGTCATTAACATTCATTATACATAGAAATAGTGAGGAGAATAGTTAAAACAGCTGTGTACATTAATAGATAATTTTAAAAAGTATTCTGGGTAAAGAACATTCTGCACTGTGGCATTGTAGTTAAAAATATGGAACCCTGAGTGAGAAGAATCTGGGTTCAGGTTATGAACTGTGGCCTTGAGCGCATTATGCAACCTCCCGAGCTTTAGTTTCCTCATCAATAAAATGGGCATAGTGGTTCCTAGCCCAGAATTATTGTAGGAATTGAAACAGATAAGGCATGTAGACATGCAAAAAGCCCTTAATAAGTAGTAAACATCACCTTGTACCCCATAAATATATATAAATTGTTCATTAAAAATTAAATAAAATAAGTAGTAATATCTTTATTATTTTGACAAAATATAATCCTCTATTATCCTATGTACTTGATTTGTGGAAAGACACAATTATCCTCTATACGTGATTTGTGGAAAGACAGTCTAAAGCCAAGAGAGAGAGAAATTCTTCTAATAATTCTTTTAAACAAAGTAATTTCATTTTGAAAAAGAATGCCAGTTCTTCTGCTTCAAACTTAAGCATTCAGTTATCTTAAGACTTCAGGCTTCAAACTTAAGTATTCGGTTATTTTAAGACTATCCAAGGATATATCAGGATAAATGTACAGAATATCAATATTTCACTGAGATGGTGTGTTTCACTAAGTCATTTGCATTGTATAATGTAAGATATCATCTTCTAGGTGGGAAATGAGAAATACATTCCATAGATGATGAGTTTGGAAACATTTTGACCCGAAAGGAATTAATATGGAAGACAAGTTTTAGAAATGCTGAGGCTCAGACTTTGAAGCCCATGTTCTACCCTATCTAGTGTGTGCATGTATGTGATCACATTGCCTCACATAATATAATGCAGAGGTCAAACTGTGTCATTTCTAACGTCCCTTCGGCTCTAGCTTTCCACAATTAAGTGAGTGGAATCCTGCTGAATGCAGTTGTTCTATTTTTAAGTTTCATTTTTGTCTGTACTTTTCCTAAAGCAAAGATCACCTCGTCTAAACTTCAAGAATTATAAGATGCTTTTTTCTCAGTCAGAAAACCCCTACCCAACACTTGAGAATTTTGTGTCCCTATCAGTATTACCTAATTAGTATTTCCTATCTATTCCAATCTAAAAAAAAAAAAATCATAACAAAAAGAATATTCTATACTCTATATCACTTATTTTTATTTCATAATAAGGCAAAGCTGTTATCATATGTGAAACCCTACTCGTCCCTGAAAATCCTGGTCTTTAATGAAAAGTAAAAATAAATAATAACTTCTTGTGTGGTTATGTTGTGATACTCCTTTTTATCAATTGGTATTACCAAGTTAAGGGATTAATACAATAATTGAGCTCTGTTTTGAATTCAGAATGATCCAACTTATTCAGTGTGAGAAAGAATTTAGAAAAAAAGAAGGTAAATTTAGTTTCACACTAAGGAACTCGTATTAATATTAGCCCTATTAATAATGATAAACATAATGGTTAATACTTGTTGGGTTGGGCACTGCTGTGCAAAAGGCAGTGTTCTGGGCATCTTGCATACACTGATTCGGTCTATCCCTAGAGCATCCCCAGGAGGTAGGTATCAATCGTGTTTCCTCATTATTGTAGTGAGGAAACTGATAAACAGGAATTTTAGCCACTTACTCAGGTTTGCCTAGATTGTGAGTAACACAGACAGTACATTGGAGAAAACAACATTTGTGAAAAATATTTTACCTGTGATTCTGAGCTGCAAATATTTTTAAAATTGTACAATGTACTCTAAAAATTGATGATGATAATTTACTATAGTAATTATATTGTAAAATAGAATGCTCTTAAATGATGTAAAACTAAAAATGTAAAACAACATACAAATGCATTTAAAATGTTAAAAGGAAAGTAAATATATTTACAATAAATAACATTTAGAATCTATATAATTAGTATGTTTAATGAGTACTAAATCTTTCTCTTTACAGAGTTACAGGAAATTCTGGTTTTGAGATTCTGTAATTTGTACAAACTCATTTTATTAAGGAGAGAAAATGGTGTTTAGAAATAGTCACTGAGAAATTGTTCTCTATTTCTACTAAGGAACCACCGTCTTCCTCTAGGCTATAAACTGGATCTTTTCCCTAACCCCCTACTTTTTTAAATAAAGCAGGAAAGTAATGATCTGGGCCACTTTTAAAGCACATTAGTATAATATTTGAATTTAAGGTGTATTAAACATTCTGACATTAAGTGTCATCATTCTCATAGTCCCTAGGCCTGGGAACGTAGCCTGGCATGGAGGCACCATGAGGGAAGCAGGTAGCTGCATGATGTTCCCTAGGAGAAAAGAGGTTCAGGAAGCTGAGGCAGACACAAGAAAGCTGGGAAAGCATAGCAAGGGGGAGGGAGAGAGAAGAGGTCTGGGTTGAAATCACGGAATGAGCAGGTTAGAAGAAAATGAACCTGCTAAGGAGGTCCAGGAGGAGGAGCCAGAAGCAAGGGAAATGAGAGGAAAATGCAGACACCACTAGAGAGCAGTTTGGTTGACCTGCCAAATGATTCAGAAGACTCGGAAGTGGAAAAATCTTCTTTTCCCATCTGCAGCCTCTCCAGAGAGAGATGATGATGATCCAGGAGCTGAGCTCAACGAAGACAGAAGTACATGCTCCTCTCTCCTCAAAGGGAAACATCAATGAAATTCACCTTGCTGAATGCTCAGACATTAATTTTCAAGGGAGGGTTCCAGCTCAGGATGGGGCTTAGAGTGTGGCCTATGAGGCACTCTCCTGGGGCACAAAATTTTAAAGGGTGCTAGAAATTCCAGTAATCAAGATAAATAATATTTTAATGCAATATTTTTAAAAACTGAAATTAATACAAAAAATCTGGGATGCAAAAAATATCAGAAAGTTTAATAAATCCAGGCTGTTTTACCATGTGGCATTGTTGTGCAACAGCAATTGTCTCAGCCCATGTCCAGGGCATCTGAATGTTGACAATGGTGTGAAAACGGATTGGGCAGCACGGATTCATATATAGTCATATTTTTAAAAAATATAGAGCTGTTATTGACCTCTCCACTTGGCCCAAACTATAAGAAGGTATTTTGATATATGTATATGAGGTTCTTATTTTTCTTTATACTTTAGGCTCTAATGTGGGACTGCTTCTGAAAGCATATATTTGATGAGGCAAAATTAAAAAGGGAAGGCAAGCAGGCTAAATACTTGAAGATGTTAATTTTAAAAATAAGGAGCTGGGCACAGGGACCGTTCCCTAAATTGCATTAGAGAATTGTATTGATGGGTTGAACATAGGGGTAAGGGGGAATTTAGAACTAGATGAAACCAATTTGACTTGATCTCTCCATTTTACAAGATAATTTTGTTTGCAGTAAATACTAACAAAGTAGCTAGAGATTTTAGAGAAACCAAGAAGTGGTCTTTAAAGAGGCCACGGAAGAAAAGTTATTGAGTAAAAGTCATTCCCTAGAAAATAACACATTAATTAACATATCCAGGCATAGACACTTGACAGTTTGACAAAGGTGGGCTCGAAAAGAGGAGAAGACAAATGAATTAAATGACAAATTCTACACGGTTCCTGCAGTGATGCCTTTGCTTAGGCAGTAATACAGATTAGAATTTTAAAATGAAGAAAACGAACTGGACCAGCCTCCTAAAATTATCAATAATAAATTTATGCTTCATTCAGACTCAATATGACTGAGGTTAGACAGTTCTCCGTTATAAAAGAAAATGTATCTATTAACTTGTTATCTTCAAGAACTGGGATTTTGCATTTTCAATGGTTTTGAGTCAAAAGTTTTTGTAGATTCCTTTTAAACATTTACTGCTTATTTACAAGTATGTTTATCATTTACTTAACCTCAGTTGAAGCATATTCTGCTTACATGTTATTAGATGTCTTGTTATAAATAAATGGATAGTATTTTAAGGTGAAAATTTTCATATATTAATGTTCACTGCTTAAAACTAAAAGGTGAAAGTTAAAATTATTTTATTAAAACATTTATTTCTATGTTTGGATAATTTCATTTTGTTTAAAATGGCCTTCATTAGCAGAGAAGGGATCTTGCACTGACATTTTAAATGGTGTGATCTTTGCTTGTGGCCTTGGTTTCTGAGTGAAAAAAGGAAAGCCAAGTGGTATATAAATAAAATTTAGATAAAATAATCAAAAATTTAAAACTAAAGTATTTGAGTCATTATTCTCAAATTTTTTGGGTTAAACCCAAACATAAATGGACATTCACTGTACAAAACAAAAATGTAATATTTTTTGGAATTTAAAATATATATGTAATTAAAATTCATGACTACTATAAACAAACCAAGATTGCAGGTATAGCCTTCAGAGTAAGCATTAATAAAATATGTGACTAACAAATTAATAAGAAATTAGTGGACAAATAGAACTTTTGATTAATTAAAGAAAAAAGAATGTAGAGAAAGAGGACCATAAACTCAGGGAGTCAAGTGGAAATAACTGGTAAGACATAAACACAACTATATCAGATATTACATTAAATATAAGTTAAACTAAATAAACCAAATAAGAAATAAAATACATTGAATAAGAAAGAAAGCCCAGCAATACGCAGCATAGAAGAAACACGTTTTACATACAAGAACATATAAAATTAAAAGTAAGAGAACAGAAAATGTTTACTATGAAAAACATTCACAAAAAAAGATCATCTAGCTATGCTAAGATCAGAAAAGTATGCTTTAAGGAAACGAGCTTTATAAAAGTTAAAGAAGGGCATTTCAGAATGATAAAGGGGTCATTGAAACAATAGAGTGACATACTCCTGGGTCTGCATGTACTCAGTGACAAGGTTTCAAAATATATGACAGAAATGGAAGGAAATAAACGTGAAACAGACTTCCAAAAGCTGATAGAATAAAGGGACAAAAAAAATTTAGTAAGGTTTGAAAAGATTTGAATATCATCATTAATTTGACCTAGTTAACATATATAGAATAGTGCACTGAACAACAAGGAAATGAATGACTACGTGCAATGGATACCAATATTAACTATATGCTGGCCACAAATTAAGTCTTACCAAAGAATTTACTAATTCAGAATATATTCTCTGATTACATCAGAATTAAGACAAAATAATGAGAAGAAAGCTACCAAAATCTCCGCCTGCTTAGAAATTAAGCAATAAATGTCTATTCAATACATAGACCAAAAAAGAAATCAAAACAGACATTAGAAAATATATTTAACTAAATGATAATAAAGGTATAGCATATAAAAATCTCATGAGATACAGCAAAAGAGGTGCTTAAATAAAATTCTATGATCTTATGTTGATCCAAGGGTACCAACTTTCTGTTATAAAAATAAGATCTGGGGATCTAATGTACAGCATGGTGACAATAGTTAATAATATTGTATTGTATACTTGGAATTAGCTAAGAGAGTTTATCTTGAGTTCTCATCAAAAAAACAAAAATTAAAAAGGGAAACTACGTGAGTTGAGGGAAGAATATGCTAATTAACTTGATTGTGGTAATCACTTTACAATATATACCTGTATTGAATCTTCATGTTGTACACTTTAAATATACACTTTATTTATTTATTTATTTATTTATTTATTGTGACAGAATCTTGCTGTTTCACCCAGGCCTGGTCGGGAGTTCGAGACCAACCTGGACAACATAGCTAAATATATACTTCAAATATGTGAATTTTATTTTTCAGTTATTCCTTAACAAGCTGAAATTTTTTATAATTTTAAATGTACATATTAAAAGGGATGAGAAAGATTCATCAGTATTTGCTGCTTCACATTGCATAATTATGTTATGGAGGTGGCTTCTTTCCTTAAACCTCATGTACCCACCTCTGCTGGCTTACAACTTTTTTCTGTGGCTTCCTCACCTCTCTCAGCCTCCATAGAAGTTCTTGCTCTGGATTAGGCTTCAGCTTAAGGGAATGTTGTGGTGGGTTTGACCTTCTAACCAGACCACTAAAACTTTTTCCATATCAGCAATAAGGCTGTTTTGCTTTCTTATCATTCATATGTTCACTGGAGAAGTACTTTGAATTTCCTTCAAGAAAGTTTCCTTTGCATTCAGAAGTTGGCCAACTGTTTTTTTGCAAGAGGTTTAGTTTTTGGCCTATCTTGGCTTTCAACATGCCTTCCTCACTAACCATGTCTAGCTTTTGATTTAAAGTGAAAGACATGTGACTCTTCCTTTCACTTAGAGGGCACCGTACTCATTTGCCTAAATTCAATACTGTTGTGTCTCAGGGAACAGGGAAGCCCAAGGAGAGGGAGAGAGACAGGGGAATGGCTGGTTGGTGGAGCAGTCAGAACGCACATAACATTGATTAAGTTCACCATCTTACATGGGCACAGTTCATGGTGCTCCAAAACAATTACCATAGTAACATCAAGGATCACTGACCACAGATCACCATAACAGACGTAATGATAATTTTAAAAGTTTGAAATATTGAAGAAATTGCAAAAAATGTGACACAAAGACACAAAGTGAGCATATGCTGTTGGAAAAATGGCACCAATAGACTTGCTCGAAGCAGGATTGTTGCAAACCTTTAATTTGTGAAAAATGCAGTATCTCTGAAGCACAATAAAGTGAAGCATGATAAAATAAGGTTTTTCTATATTTTATATATATATATATATACATACAAAAAACTACCAAAAGAGGAGATGGCAAACTATGGCCCAAGAGCAAATCTTGTTCACAGCCTGTTTCTTGAAGCTAGATATGGTTTTTATATTTTTAAATCTTTATGAATAAGAAAAGAAGGAGAAATAGGAGAAGATTTGCTATACAACATAGTGCCTGTAAATAACACTGGTATTGTGCACCTGAATATTTAAGACTGTAGACTTATGTTAAGTCTCCAAACAATGATGTAATCTTTCGTTGAATTTAAAATATATATAATTAAAATTCATAACTACAATAAACAAATCAAGAATGCAGGTATAGCCTTCAGAGTAAGCACTAATAGAATGTATGACATACACACACATGTATACACACAGACACACACATAAAGGGGCATAGGGAAACTTTTGGAGGTGATGCACGTGTTTATTACCTTGATTTTGATGATGGTATCACAGTTGTGTGCCTACGTCCAAATGCTTCAAGTTGTACACATTTAGCATGTGCATTTTTTATACAGTTATACCCCAATAAAGCTGATAAAGGTACATTAGGGAGTTTATTAATAAAATATTGAGTTATTTGCATTTTTAATATTTGTGGTGTTCATCAACTTTTATAATTAGTAACTGAGGAAGATATTTTTACTCATTCTAAATAAATATTTACTTTTGTTCCTAATTTTGGGTTTCTTGTTTTGCATTTTTAAAAAAGTTCCTCCCAATTGTCAAAGTTTCTGGGCCCACAAAATCTGGACCTGCTCCTAATTTTTTGCCACATATCTGAGTCTGGGTATTTTCTTCGTGGCTTTTAGGGGGCTTTGGGGTTCTACTGCCATGCCTGTGATTCCTAGTATTTGGAAGGTAACTAGAGGTTGCAGACCAGAAGGAACAGAAAGCCACCTGACCTAAGCTCTAGCGGTGGTAGAAAAAGGTGGTGTGTAGGCCTGCTATGGTGACATAGGGCTAGTTACTTTACCTGTCCCTTCGCTCTACACAACTGATACTATGCATAGTTCCTTCTACCTCAATCCAGGCCCTGTTACCTCTGTATTGTATCAGCAAAAAAAATAATAATAATAAAAAGGGCTCAAATATGCCAAGATTTTGTTTTATTTCATTATTATTTTTTTGAGACAGGATCTCACTCTGTTGCCCAGGCTGGGGTGCAGTAGTGCATTCACGAGTCACTGCTGCCTGGACCTCCAGGGCTCAAGCAAACCTTCTGCCTCAGCCTCCCAAGTAGCTGGAACTACAGGCCACAGTGCCTAATTTTTACAATCATTTTTGTGGAGAGAGGGTCTCACATGTTGCTCAGGCTGATCTCAAACTCCTGGGCTCAAGCGATCCTCCTGCCTCGGCGTCTCAGGCATGAATCACTGCACTTGGCCTCCATGATGTTAAAATGAGATATTTGTGATATACAGCATGCTGAACAATCTCTAACATGATAATTAGAATAACCTTCAAATATGTAAATTCTATCCATACCTTAGAGCACATTTTAAAATTCCCTGTCTTCTATTATATCAACTGCTCCCAAATATTCAAAATTATTAATTCAATTGATTGATTCTGAGAAGACGGTAGGGTGATGGCTTAGTTTTTCAATCTCTCTAAATCTCCACACAAAAATAGAGGGAACAGTAAAGAACCAAAAATCTGGGCATCTGTTAGGATTTAGTATATATTTTTTACTATTTACCTATGATATGCTCTATTTCATGTGAATATAGTTTGTTTTACTACTATAATTCCTTATAACCAAGACTAATATGATAGATTTTCTGTATTCTCCAGTAGATCTAAGTGAGTTTCCACTTCATATTGAATCATCACTAAGTAAATCTATTTATATTCCTGAGGAAATTTATATTTGAGAACAACTGGGAAAGCATGCCCTGAAGTAGGTGGTAATGATAAAAGTTAATTTTGATGGAGTGGCGTTTTCAAATGAGTCAAATGTGGCCAGTACCTCCTCATCTATAAAAAATACAAAAGTAAATTCAGCCCTAATTTGGTGAATCAATCACTTTTTCATTTCATTGACTCTTGAACCAAGGGATTATGTTCACTCTTGAATATAAAACCTCATTCATTAAAAGACAGCCTTTGACCAAACCAATTCCATTTATACAAATGCAATTAATTTAAAGGAGCTGAGTGCTCCTTTGCACAATGCTTTGCACCAGTAGTATGCTCATCAAATCCAATGTGGTTGTTTACAGTTATTATAGAAACATTATCTCCAATGAGCCAAAACTACTTCTAGGAAATGTAGTAGTTATATTTATCTCCAAAATATTTTCTTTCTCAAAATTATTTTATCTGTAAATGATAAAACAGCAAGATTTATCACTTTTTACTTCTACAAGTTACAAATACTGAAATGTTGCACATAAACCTTGTTCAGTTATGAACACATTTATGAACCATAAGTTATGGTGTCTTCAAACCATTTGCATTTTTGGAGCAATAATTTTTAAATGTTATTTCCTCATACAATTCATGACAGATGATGTTCAAATATGGATGCACTCTTTCTCATGCATACAATTATATTTTGATGAAACCTAATATTTACAGGGACATAAACTACTGCAGTAATTCATGCATACTGCTTTTATTAATGACAGGTGGTTCCCAGATGGGACCATCAACTGCCGGTACAAGGCACAGTGTCCTGGCCATAATCCAACCCTATCTCCCCAACTCAGGAAAATTTACCAAAACACAATAATATTAGTATGACAATAACCATGTTCTACTCTGCAAAAATGTTATGAGTTAAAATTTTACTTTAAATATTTGTGGAAATAGTCACTTGCAGTACTTTGGATTAGTATGTCATGAACCAGAGATTAAGAATTACAGTTTGAGGTTATAATCAGATCTCTCTATTCAATTTCCTGCCATAAACTTTTCATTTAAAAACAAGTCAGGATTCAATCTATGTTTGCTATATAAAGGCATTAAGTATATGAGGAAAATAAGTGTATATATATTAATATTGCAATTATATGTCTTTGGAGCTCAGAGAGATTAAATTATCAAGCCTGTGCTCAGCCAGGATTAGAAACAATTCTTTTTAATTCCAATTACTTTAAATTTTACTAAAACCTACTGACTAAATCCAAAAGTAAAAAAAGTACTGAATTTTGCAAGAAATGAAATTTTATAAACATTTTTAGAAAACATTATGTCACACGTACTAAAAAGTTGCAAAAATTATACAAAGAACTTTAGGAGGCCAAGGTGGGCGGTTCACTTGAGCCCAGGAGTTCAAGATCAGCCTGGGCAACATGGTGAAACCCCATCTCTACTAAAAATACAACAATTAGCCGGGCACGGTGGCTCGTGCCTGTAATCCCAGCTACTCAGGAGGCTGAAGCAGGAGAATTGCTTGAGCATGGGAGGCAGAGGTTGCAGTGAGCCGAGATCACGCCACCGCCCTCCAGCCTGGGTGACACAGCGAGACTCCATCTCAAAAAAAAAAAAAAAAATTATACAAAGAATCTCTGTCAACACTTTGCTAAAGGCCTCAAATGTTAACATTTCACATTTTCTTTACTCTCTCTCTCCACAGATAGAGATACAAGTTATATATAAAAAATAACTATATTGTATTTATATACATATATGTATATATATAAATTTGTTATATTAACACATACATATGTTATATATATAACAAATTTATACATACACATACATATGTGTGTGTATATACATATACATATGTGTGTGTATATACATATACATATATATATATATTCTGAGTCATTTAGGAGTAAATTATAGAGATATATCCCTTTATTCCTAAATTATTCAGTTTGTATTTCCTGGAAAACAAATTCTCTTATATAAACACCTGACAGTGATTAAAACTAGGAAATTAACTTTGATATAATGTTATTATCTCATGTACAGACTTTATTCAAATTTCACCAACTTCCCATTAATATTCTTTAAAGAAAGGGCAAAAAATAGTTTCTTCTGCAAAATCTAATATAAGGTTCTTTTTTTATTTAGTTATTCTGCACCTTTGGTCTCTTTTGACCTGGAACTGTCTTTTATGACCTTCACATTTTGAAGAGCACAGATCACTTATTACAAAGAATATTGTTCATTTTGTTTTTATCTGATGTTTCCTCAGAGTTAGATTTCAGTTATGGGTTTTGTGCAGTGTAGCACAAAAGTGATGTTGTGTACTTAGCGCCTGATATGAGAATGTACATTATAGTACACAATTGTTCCATCTTGATCCCTTGGTTAAGATGCTGTCTGCCAGGTTCCTCCATTGTAGAGTCACCATCTTCACTTTGTCACTAATAAGTATTTTATGAAGGAGATGCTTTGAGGTTATATAAATATTATCTTTCTCATCAATTTGCATCCATTAGTTTTTAGCTTTCATGGATGTTTCTTGCCAGAAACAATTATTATGGTGTTTGCCAAATGTTGATCTTGTATCTCATTTTTCTTTTAAAATGTATTAGCTGTCATTGTCCTATAAATAATGCCTTCATTTATCCATTTATCATTTTTTATTTCAGTGGGTTATAATTCTTTACTGACATTTTTATCCTCAGAGTTATCCTATATTTGGCCAGTGGGATGCCTTTCAAACAGACTCCTATGTCCTTTTCACATTGTCCCATCATTCTTTGAGCACGTTCTTACTTTCTGACACAGAAAGCTTCTCCAGGTTCATCTTGTATTTTTTCATTCCATGCCCGAGAATTAGCCAGTTCTCCAGGGAGCCCTGGATCTTTTTAGAGACGAAAGGTATTTATAAACGAAGAGCTAAGGGCTATACGAACCCTGTAGCAATCTACTTTGTAAAAACATTTGTCTTTGTAAAAACATTTATTTATACATACACACCAATATCTGTCTATACATTAATCTAATATATATCATTTATCTTTATAACTATGAGCTCATCCCCATCCCTCCAATTCTAACAAAATACCATATGCCATTCTAGTGTCTTTCAGACTTGGAATTTGATTTTGGGTTATTTTAACGAGTTAGCCTGCCACTGTTTCATGGATGCTAATAGAAGATACAAGACTTCTGAGTCAGAGACAAAGGACATTTTACTCACAGCACAGCAAGCAACATGATTTGCGTGGGATCCTCTTGCTCTCAAGTCCCATGGGGATGATGTGCGGGCCGCAGATGGGAACTGGATACACAGTGGATTTGCAGCATGGCTGAAGAACTTATTGGTTTGTAGCAAAATAAGCAAACCTGTTTTTTGTCTTGTAGGGAGTCATGACTTCATCTCTCAAAACTGCTTGCACATCCAACGCTGAGAAACGGCCTGGATGACAATTGGCGAGGGTGTTGCATTCCTGGCACACCCAGCAATGATGCACAGGGATGCCCAGAGCCCTTCGTGGATTGCTGCTCCAAACGCTTACCCTTCTCATTTTGTGATACTCTTTTCTGATAATACCAAACCTGACTTCTACTACGCTTAATTCATTTATGTATCTGCTCAATCCTACAGTATGCACTAAGAAGTTTCAGAATTTCTAAACTATACCTCTGAAACACTAACCTACCAACTACTAACTTGTTTGCCATTTTTTTTTAGCCAGAAAGTATATAGTCAAAATACCAAATTCAAGAAGTAATTGGGTTAGTTCCTTATTTCTCAGTTGAGTGTATTATGTTATTCATTTCTTTCTGTTTGTATTCTATGGTACCCCTCCCTTTTTATTTATTTTATTTACTTTTGAAGATTAAAAAAAACATGTTCTTTCCCTGAAAATTTCAAAAAAAAAGAAAAAGAAAAAGAAAAACATAGCATGTTCTAACAGACATAGGGGCCGATTTGAGGGTGAATGGTGGGAGAAGGGAGAGGATCAGGAAAAATACTTATCAAGTATGATGTTGATTACCTGGGTGATGAAATAATCCATACACCAAACTTCTGTGACACATAATTTGCTTATATGACAAACCTGCGCATGTACTCCTGAACCTAAAATAAAAGTTAGAATTAATTAATTAATTAATTAAATAGCATATTCTAAAAATCAAATCCATACCAAACATATACTAGGAAAAATGTCACTCCGTTGTTACCCTATCCCTATCCCTTCTCCCCATAATTTCTATCTCATTTCAAACCACCCTGGTGAAAGACCAGTTTCTCATTTTATTTCTTCTTCTCAAGTTCACCAGCTTTTCATTGTCGATGTTCTGAATCACATAATTTTTGGATAAGAAATTACTTTCTAGACAACCAATCATATTTTTACAAAATATTATACTCTCTTTAGCTATTCATAACCAAGTGAAAATGAAAGAAATCAACTTCAAACAATTTTGTCCCTCTTGAAAATAGGAAATCAAATCAAATTAGAACTGTTTTCTAATGCCCGCTATGTTGGAAAGCTCTTGATAAGGATATACAAATCTTCCTAGTTTATTAGGAATAAATTTGGGAATTAAGCATCTATTCTGCCTTTCTTGTACAAAGTGCATTTGTGACTAATCAATCAGTTGATAAAAGAACCTTCTTTCTGAAATAATTCTAAACAAATTCAGAAAGAATTTAAAATACGTGTAATATTTTTCCTAATAAAATCATAGATCTAGGTAACATTCATCAGTTTTAAAATCCTTAGGTGGGGGAGGAGCCAAGATGGCCGAATAGGAACAGCTCCGGTCTACAGCTCCCAGCCTGAGCGACGCAGAAGACGGGTGATTTCTGCATTTCCATCTGAGGTACCGGGTTCATCTCACTAGGGAGTGCCAGACAGTGGGCGCAGGTCAGTGGGTGCGCGCACCGTGCGCGAGCCGAAGCAGGGCGAAGCATTGCCTCACTCCGGAAGCGCAAGGGGTCTGGGAGTTCCCTTTCCTAATCAAAGAAAGGGGTGACGGACGGCACCTGGAGAATCGGGTCACTCCCACCCGAATACTGCGCTTTTCCGACGGGCTTAAAAAACGGCGCACCACGAGAGTATATCCCGCACCTGGCTCGGAGGGTCCTACCCCACGGAGTCTCGCTGATTGCTAGCACAGCAGTCTGAGATCAAACTGCAAGGCGGCAGCGAGGCTGGGGGAGGGGCGCCCGCCATTGCCCAGGCTTGCTTAGGTAAACAAAGCAGCCAGGAAGCTCGAACTGGGTGGAGCCCATCACAGCTCAAGGAGGCCTGCCTGCCTCTGTAGGCTCCACCTCTGGGGGCAGGGCACAGACAAACAAAAAGACAGCAGTAACCTCTGCAGGCTTAAATGTCCCTGTCTGACAGCTTTGAAGAGAGCAGTGGTTCTCCCAGTACGCAGCTGGAGATCTGAGAACGGGCAGACTGCCTCCTCAAGTGGGTCCCTGACCCCTGACCCCCGAGCAGCCTAACTGGGAGGCACCCTCCAGCAGAGGCACACTGACACCTCACACTGCAGGGTACTCCAACAGACCTGCAGCTGAGGGTCCTGTCTGTTAGAAGGAAAACTAACAAACAGAAAGGACATCCACACCAAAAACCCATCTGTACATCACCATCATCAAAGACCAAAAGTAGATGAAACCACAAAGATGGGGAAAAAACAGAACAGAAAAACTGGAAACTCTAAAAATCAGAGGGCCTCTCCTCCTCCAAAGGAACGCAGCTCCTCACCAGCAATGGAACAAAGCTGGACGGAGAATGACTTTGACGAGCTGAGAGAAGAAGGCTTCAGACGATTACTCTGAGCTACGGGAGGACATTCAAACCAAAGGCAAAGAAGTTGAAAACTTTGAAAAAAATTTAGAAGAATGTTTAACTAGAATAACCAATACAGAGAAGTGCTTAAAGGAGCTGATGGAGCTGAAAACCAAGGCTCGAGAACTACGTGAAGAATGCAGAAGCCTCAGGAGCTGATGTGATCAACTGGAAGAAAGGGTATCAGCAATGGAAGATGAAATGAATGAAATGAAGCGAGAAGGAAAGTTTAGAGAAAAAAGAATAAAAAGAAACGAGCAAAGCCTCCAAGAAATACGGGACTATGTGAAAAGACCAAATCTACGTCTGATTGGTGTACCTGAAAGTGATGGGGAGAATGGAACCAAGTTGGAAAACACTCTGCAGGATATTATCCAGGAGAATTTCCCCAATCTAGCAAGGCAGACCAACGTTCAGATTCAGGAAATACAGAGAACGCCACAAAGATACTCCTTGAGAAGAGCAACTCCAAGACACATAATTGTCAGATTCACCAAAGTTGAAATGAAGGAAAAAATGTTAAGGGCAGCCAGAGAGAAAGGTCGGGTTACCCTCAAAGGGAAGCCCGTCAGACTAACAGCGGATCTCTCGGCAGAAACCCTACAAGCCAGAAGAGAGTGGGGGCCGATATTCAACATTCTTAAAGAAAAGAATTTTCAACCCAGAATTTCATATCCAGCCAAACTAAGCTTCATAAGTGAAGGAGAAATAAAATACTTTACAGACAAGCAAATGCTGAGAGATTTTTTCACCACCAGGCCTGCCCTAAAAGAGCTCCTGAAGGAAGCGCTAAACATGGAAAAGAACAACCGGTACCAGCCGCTGCAAAATCATGCCAAAATGTAACGACCATAGAGACTAGGAAGAAACTGCATCAACTAACGAGCAAAATAACCAGCTAACATCATAATGACAGGATCAAATTCACACATAACACTATTAACTTTAAATATAAATGGACTAAATGCTCCAATTAAAAGACACAGACTGGCAAATTGGATAAACAGTCAAGACCCATCAGTGTGCTGTATTCAGGAAACCCATCTCACATGCAGAGACACACATAGGCTCAAAATAAAAGGATGGAGGAAGATCTACCAAGCAAATGGAAAACAAAAAAAGGCAGGGGTTGCAATCCTAGTCTCTGATAAAACAGACTTTAAACCAACAAAGATCAAAAGAGACAAAGAAGGCCATTACATAATGGTAAAGGGGTCAATTCAACAAGAAGAGCTAACTATCCTAAATATATATGCACCCAATACAGGAGCACCCAGATTCATAAAGCAAGTCCTGAGTGACCTACAAAGAGACTTAGACTCCCACACATTAATAATGGGAGACTTTAACACCCCACTGTCAACATTAGACAGATCAACGAGACAGAAAGTCAACAAGGATACCCAGGAATTGAACTCAGCTCTGCACCAAGCGGACCTAATAGACATCTACAGAACTCTCCACCCCGAATCAACAGAACATACATTTTTTTCAGCACCACACCACACCTATTCCAAAATTGACCACATACTTGGAAGTAAAGCTCTCCTCAGCAAATGTAAAAGAACAGAAATTATAACAAACTATCTCTCAGACCACAGTGCAATCAAACTAGAACTCAGGATTAAAAATCTCACTCACAACCGCTCAACTACATGGAAACTGAACAACCTGCTCCTGAATGACTACTGGGTACATAACGAAATGAAGGCAGAACTAAAGATGTTCTTTGAAACCAACGAGAACAAAGACACAACATGCCAGAATCTCTGGGACACATTCAAAGCAGTGTGTAGAGGGAAATTTATAGCACTAAATGCCCACAAGAGAAAGTAGGAAAGATCCAAAATTGACACCCTAACATCACAATTAAAAGAACTAGAAAAGCAAGAGCAAACACATTCAAAAGCTAGCAGAAGGCAAGAAATAACTAAAATCAGAGCAGAACTGAAGGAAATAGAGACACAAAAAACCCTTCAAAAAATTAATGAATCCAGGAGCTGGTTTTTTGAAAGGATCAACAAAATTGATAGACCACTAGCAAGACTAATAAAGAAAAAAAGAGAGAAGAATCAAGTAGACGCAATAAAAAATGACAAAGGGGATATCACCACCGATCCCACAGAAATACAAACTACCATCAGAGAATACTACTAACACCTCTTCGCAAATAAACTAGAAAATCTAGAAGAAATGGATAAATTCCTTGAAACATACACTCTCCCAAGACTAAACCAGGAAGAAGTTGAATCTCTGAATAGACCAATAACAGGATCTGAAATTGTGGCAATAATCAATAGCTTACCAACCAAAAAGAGTCCAGGACCAGATGGATTCACAGCCGAATTCTACCAGAGGTACAAGGAGGAACTGCTACCATTCCTTCTGAAACTATTCCAATCAATAGAAAAAGAGGGAATCCTCCCTAACTCATTTTATGAGGCCAGCATCATTCTGATACCAAAGCCAGGCAGAGAAACAACCAAAAAAGAGAATTTTAGACCAATATCCTTGATGAACATTGATGCAAAAATCCTCAATAAAATACTGGCAAACCGAATCCAGCAGCACATCAAAAAGCTTATTCACCATGATCAAGTGGGCTTCATCCCTGGGATGCAAGGCTGGTTCAATATATGCAAATCAATAAATGTAATCCAGCATATAAACAGAGCCGAAGACAAAAACCACATGATTATCTCAATAGATGCAGAAAAGGCCTTTGACAAAATTCAACAACCCTTCATGCTAAAAAAATCTCAATAAATTAGGTATTGATGGGACATATTTCAAAATAATAAGAGCTATCTATAACAAACCCACAGCCAATATCATACTGAATGGGCAAAACCTGGAAGCATTCCCTTTGAAAACTGGCACAAGACGGGGATGCCCTCTCTCACCACTCCTATTCAACATAGTGTTGGAAGTTCTGGCCAGGGCAATTAGGCAGAAGAAGGAAATAAAGGGTATTCAATTAGGAAAAGAGGAAGTCAAACTGTCCCTGTTTGCAGATGACATGATTGTATATCTAGAAAACCCCATTGTCTCAGCCCAAAATCTCCTTAAGCTGATAAGCAACTTCAGCAAAGTCTCAGGATACAAAATCAATGTGCAAAAATCACAAGCATTCCTATACACCAACAACAGACAAACAGAGAGCCAAATCATGATGAACTCCCATTCACAATTGCTTCAAAGAGAATAAAATACCTAGGAATCCAACTTACAAGGGAAATGAAGGACCTCTTCAAGGAGAACTACAAACCGCTGCTCAAAGAAATAAAAGAGGATACAAACAAATGGAAGAACATTCCATGCTCATGGGTAGGAAGAATCAATATCGTGAAAATGGCCATACTGCCCAAGGTAATTTACAGATTCAATGCCATCCCCATCAAGCTACCAATGCCTTTCTTCACAGAATTGGAAAAAACTACTTTAAAGTTCATATGGAACCAAAAAAGAGCCCGCATCGCCAAGTCAATCCTAAGCCAAAAGAACAAAGCTGGAGGCATCACACTACCTGACTTCAAACTATACTACAAGGCTACAGTAACCAAAACAGCATGGTACTGGTACCAAAACAGAGATGTAGATCAATGGAACAGAACAGAGCCCTCAGAAATAAAGCTGCATATCTACAACTATCTGATCTTTGACAAACCTGAGAAAAACAAGCAATGGGGAAAGGATTCCCTATTTAATAAATGGTGCTGGGAAAACTGGCTAGCCATATGTAGAAAGCTGAAACTGGATCCCTTCCTTACACCTTATACAAAAATCAATTCAAGATGGATTAAAGACTTAAACGTTAGACCTAAAACCATAAAAACCCTAGAAGAAAACCTAGGCATTACCATTCAGGACATAGGCATGGGCAAGGACTTCACGTCTAAAACACCAAAAGCAATGGCAACAAAAGACAAAATTGACAAATGGGATCTCATTAAACTAAAGAGCGTCTGCACAGCAAAAGAAACTACCATCAGAGTGAACAGGCAACCTACAGGATGGGAGAAAATTTTTGCAACCTACTCATCTGACAAAGGGCTAATATCCAGAATCTACAATGAACTCAAACAAATTTACAAGAAAAAAACAAACAACCCCATCAAAAAGTGGGCGAAGGACATGAACAGACACTTCTCAAAAGAAGACATTTATGCAGCCAAAAAACACATGAAAAAATGCTCACCATCACTGGCCATCAGAGAAATGCAAATCAAAACCACAGTGAGATACCATCTCACACCAGTTAGAATGGCAATCATTAAAAAGTCAGGAAACAACAGGTGCTGGAGAGGATATGGAGAAATAGGAACACTTTTACACTGTTGGTGGGACTGTAAACTAGTTCAACCATTGTGGAAGTCAGTGTGGCGATTCCTCAGGGATCTAGAACTAGAAATACCATTTGACCCAGCCATCCCATTACTGGGTATATACCCAAAGGACTATAAATCATGCTGCTATAAAGACACATGCACACGTATGTTTATTGAGGCATTATTCACAATAGCAAAGACTTGGAACCAACCCAAATGTTCAACAATGATAGACTGGATTAAGAAAATGTGGCACATATACACCATGGAATACTATGCAGCCATAAAAAATGATGAGTTCATGTCCTTTGTAGGGACATGGATGAAATTGGAAATCATCATTCTCAGTAAACTATCGCAAGAACAAAAAACCAAACACCGCATATTCTCACTCATAGGTGGGAATTGAACAATGAGATCACATGGACACAGGAAGGGGAACATCACACTCTGGGGACTGTTGTGGGGTGGGGGGAGGGTGGAGGGATAGCATTGGGAGATACACCTAATGCTAGATGACGAGTTGGTGGGTACAGTGCACCAGCATGGCACATGTATACGTATGTAACTAACCTGCACAATGTGCACATGTACCCTAAAACTTAAAGTATAATAATAAAAAATAAATAAATAAATAAATAAATAATGCAGAAAAAAAATAATTTGAAGACTTTGAGCAAAAGGTGAAATTGAGAGATTCCTCTGAAATAGCTCGTGCCAAGCCAACAATAACTGACCATAAATCTTGGATAGGGATGTGATGGGAGTGAGGAGTAGAGAGACCACAGTGTCCATCTAAGGCAGAATTGTCATAGCTCAGAATGAAACCTTTATTCAAGGTGCCTAGCTTTAACTTCTAGCTTCCACTACCTTCTAGCCATAGAGTCTGGGGAAACCTGCCTGTCTTCCGTACACAGTTTTGTCATCTGTAAAATGGAGATAGCAATAGCACTTACCTCATAAGGCTGATGGGAAGGTTTACTCAAGTCATGTGTATAACACACTTAGCACAGTGCCTGGCACATAGCAGACACATGGAGATGTATTATTTATTAAAAGAGTGCTATAATTTAAAAAAAAATCCTTAGGTGAAGGCCAATAGGAAACCTTACAATGGATGGATCAGGTTGATCACACATGAATTCACAGATCAATCTTAATATCAAGTAAAAGGGATTGAAACAAGACATCATGTACCATCTGATACAGAGCAATAGAAAGCACTCACAATCACCTATGAAATGTTCTTGTCAAAAGGAATTTAGTTAAGCATCTAGATCTGACTTTCAGTTCATAGGACATTCATAGAGTAAATGAGCATGTTTAAAACAATACCATGATGCTGCTATTCAGATTGTGGGAAATTCCAACAAACAAACAGCAAGAAAAAATGAAGGAGAAAAACTATAATATATCAACAGAGGTTAAGAGGCATATTACACAAAGGCAATGTGTAGACTTTGTATCTTCATTTGAATAAGCCAACTGAAACAATGCATTCACAATAGAACCAGCAAAATTGGAACACTATTTAGATACAATTTTATGCTCTGGAATTGTTGTTTTTAGGTGTGATAATGACATTCTCCTCATATTTTTTTAAAGTCCCTGCCCTTTAATGATACACTGTTAGGTATTTACAGATGAAATGATATCATATCTAGGAATTCAATTAAACTATGCCAATGGGGGTGATTAGGCAGAAATATGAATTAAACTACATTTTTATGTTTAAAGTTTTTCACAATAAAAACATGTTTTTAAAAACCATTTTTTAGGCTTTTTTCCTTAGGGACATTAAAAATTTTAAATAGAAATTTGGACATTTGTAAAACTAAGTTTTAAAGATTACAGCTATTAAATAAAATAGTTGCTTTGCTAAACTTTATCAAGCTAAAAAGGCTCGAATATTTATGAAGACCAGCTTCGTTTTACTTGAGTCACCTCCTTATTTTTATGACTTCATGTATCATTTGTTTTTGGATCCTGCAGTCTGAGTATAGCAAGAGAGTGCCGGAAACATGGAGAGCCAGAACTAACTGATATGGGCTGATTTTGAAAATACTATTACTTGTTTGAAGTTGAGATTACCTCAGACCAATTTTCTCAAGCAGCTAGTGTCTATGTTTTCTATAGCTAAATTTATTTCATATTGCAAGTATTTTAACCTGGGCATGGTGGCTCACGCCTCTAATCCCAGCACTTTGGGAGGCCGAGGCAGGCAGATTGCTTGAGCTCAGGAGTTTGAGACCAGCCTGAGCAACATGGTGAAACCATATCTCCACAAAAAACACAAAAATTAGCTGGGCATGGTGGCCTGTGTACCTGTAGTTCAGCTACTTGGGAGGCTGTGGTGGGAGATCACTTGAGCCTGGGAGGCAGAGGTTGCAGTGGGCTGAGATCATGCCACTGCACTCCAGCCTGAGTGACAGAGACAGACCCTGGCTTAAAAAAGCCACAACAAAAACCAAAGTATTCTAAAATTCAAGGTGTAAAATGTTGATTCATATTAAATTTTAAATAACATTTTATTAAAAGGTCAAATAGTAGTAATCTGGCAAATTATGTGTGTGTGTGTTTGTATGTGTGTGTGAATATATATATAGAGAGAGACACAGCTTACTCTATTACTGTTTTATTTTATCTTCAATTGACGAATGATTGTGAGAGGTGACAGAGTGCCGGCAGTCCTCAGAGCCCTCGCTTGCTCTCGGCACCTCCCCTGCCTGGGCTCCCACTTTGGCGGCATTTGAGGAGCCCTTCAGCCCCCCCCCCCCCCCCCACTGCACTGTGGGAGCCACTTTCTGGGCTGGCCAAGGCTGGAGCCCACTCCCTCAGCTTGCAGGGAGGTGTGGAGGGAGAGGCGCGACCTGGAACTGGGGCTGCGTGCGGCGCTTGCGGGCCAGCTGGAGTTCCAGGTGGGCGTGGGCTTAGTGGGCCCTGCACTCGGAGCAGCCGGCCAGCCCTGCTGGCCCCGGGCAATGAGGGACTTAGCACCCGGGCCAGCGGCTGTGGAGGGTGTACTGGGTCCCCCAGCAGTGCCAGCCCACCGGCGCTGCGCTCGATTTCTCACCGAGCCTTAGCTGCCTTCCCGCAGGGCAGGGCTGGGGACCTGCAGCCGGCCATGCCTGAGCCTCCCACCCACTCCATGGGCTCCTGTGTGGCCCAAGCCTCCCAGACGAGCACCACCCCCTGCTCCACGGCGCCCAGTCCCATCGACCACCCAAGGGCTGAGGAATGCGAGCGCAGGGCACGGGACTGGCAGGCAGCTCCACCTGCAGCCCCGGTGCGGGATCCACTAGGTGAAGCCAGCTGGGCTCCTGAGTCTGGTGAGGACGTGGAGAGTCTTTATATCTAGCTCAGGGATTGTAAATACACCAATCAGCACCCTGTGTTTAGCTCAAGGTTTGTGAGTGCACCAATCGACACTCTGTGTCTAGCTGCTCTGGTGGGGCCTTGGAGAACCTGTGTGTGGAAACTCTGTATCTAACTAATCTGATGGGGACTTGGAGAACTTTTATGTCTAGCTCAAGGATTGTAAATACACCAATCGGCACTCTGTATCTAGCTTAAGGTTTGTAAACACACCAATCAGCACCCTGTGTTTAGCTCAAGGTTTATGAATGCACCAATCGACACTCTGTATCTAGCTGCTCTGGTGGGGCCTTGGAGAACCTGTGTGTGGAAACTCTGTATCTAACTAATCTGATAGGGACGTGGAGAACAATTGTATCTAGCTCAGGGATTGTAAACGCACCAGTCAGCGCCTTGACAAAAGAGGCCTCTCGGCTCTACCAATCAGCAGGATGTGGGTGGGGCCAGATAAGAGAATAAACGCAGGCTGCCCGAGCCAGCATTGGCAACCCGCTGGGGTCCCCTTCCACACTGTAGAAGCTTTGTTCTTTCGCTCTTTGCAATAAATCTTGCTACTGCTCACTCTTTGGGTCCACGCTGCTTTTATGAGCTGTAACACTCACCGTGAAGGTCTGCAGCTTCACTCCTGAGCCAGCGGGACCACGAACCCACCAGAAGGAAGAAACTCCGAACACATCTGAACATCAGAAGGGACAGACTCCAAATGCGCCACCTTAAGAGCTGTAACACTCACCACGAGGGTCCGTGGCTTCATTCTTGAAGTCAGTGAGACCAAGAACCCACCAATTCTGGACATAATTGTATGTATTTATGGGGTACAGTGTGATGTTTTGATACACGTATACAGTTTGTAATGATTAAATCAGGGTGGTTAGCATATTTGTCTACTGTATTAGTCTGTTTTCACACTGCTATAAAGATACTACCTGAGACTGGGTAATTTATAAAGGAAAGAGATTTAATTGTCTCACAGTTCCACATGGCTAAGGAGGCCTCAGGAAACTTACAATCATGGCGGAAGGCGAAGGGAAAGCAAGCACCTTCCTCACAGGCAGCAGGAGAGAGAAAAAGCAAGCGAACGAGGAAGTGTCACACGTTTGTTTGTTTTTTTTTTGAGATGGATTACACTCTTGTTGCCCAGGCTGGAGTGCAACGGTGCCATCTCGGCTCACTGCAACCTCTGCCTCCTGGGTTCAAGCAATTCTCCTGCCTCAGCCTCCCAAGTAACTAGATTACAGGCACCCTCTACCACACCCGGCTAATTTTTTGAATTTTTAGTAGAGACAGGATTTCACCATGTTGCCCAGGCTGGTCTTGAACTCCTGATCTCAGGTGATCCAGCCGCCTCAGCCTCCCAAAATGCTGGGATTACAGGCATGAACCACCACGCCCAGCCAGTGCCACACTTTTAAAACCATTAGATCTCGTGAGAACTCCCTCACTATCATGAGAACAGCATGGCAGAATCTGCCCCTGTGATCCAATCGCCTCCCTCCCTCGACAGGTGGGGATTACAGGTTCCTTCCTTGACTCGCGGGGATTACAATTCGAGATGAGATTTGGGTGAGGACAAGGAAATATATTAATATATATTAATATAAAGAATATAAAATTATTCAAAGAATAATTTGAAATAAAAGAACTTGGTTATAAAAATGAACAGATCTATAAAAGAGACACTGTAATAGATAAAAGTTCTTCATCTCATCTACATTTTACACTTACTCAGTACCATCTCCTCATACCCCTTCCATATGGTACCTCTCCTAATGTAACCATAGTACTAAAATATAGAGGACTCTAGAATTGTAAATCCTCACGGTAGCAATTCACACCCCTTGGCTTGACAAGGCTATTCTTTTTAGCCCTCCCCAGGGGGTATTCTCTAAACATAAAGACTAATTCCTGTAAGGAATGCCTCTTCCCACAGGTCTCTGCTTTGTACTCTAATACTGGGGGACTTCAATCTACTTAAGGGAGAATGTCAACTCCTAATTGAGTGGAAGATATTTCTAGAAGTCTCATAGAAAATGAGTTCTTAGTAAACAGATACCATTGCCAAACATGCATCTCCAGAGATCTCTGAAGTAGAGATTTTGATAGAGGCCTTAAAAATTCGTTCTTTGGGGAGGTAAGTGATATTTTTGATACCCAATAGATTCTTTTTATAGTTTGGTTTCAACTATGAAAAGTTATTTCAGGGTCACAGCAGACTTAATTGAAGATAATAAGGGATGTTTATAATTAGATGAAAGGCCCCTGACTTCATTGGGTGCAACCTTTGTTAAACAGCAGTTTCCTGTGTACAAATAGCTTGGAAATTGGAAATTATTCAGGAAATTGTTCAGAAATGACAGAATGGCTTAACATTTTAATGTCAAGGAGTTTAAACAGTTGTACTGGAGACATACAAAACTCTGAGGTCAATTCTGAATTGCACAATTGAGTTATATACCTCAGCATCTAGAATCTATTCTACTACAGGAGGTTGAAAGTTTAATCATAAAGATTAGGAAGAAAGATTAAAGAATAATTTGAAATAAAAGAACTTGGTTATAAAAATGAGCAGATCTATAAAAGAGACACTGTAGTAGATAAAAGTTCTTCAAATCCTATATTTCAGAGGCAAAAATGGCCTATAACTGTTGAGTGAAGACAGGATTATCAAAAATTCTGGAAAGATTTGAGTCAACATTACTGAATTAGGCATGGTAAATCTCAAGTGAGCTCTGGACCATGGGCAGCTTTAAATGGCAGACACAAACATGACTTTAATTGCTCAATTATAAAGCAAATATTTTTTCTAATTTTAGACAGGTAACATCTATTTGTTTTAATATAAGTATACTTATTCCAAGGGAAATAACTCATATGTGAATTCTGACATACATTTTCAAACATAAAGAATATAAAAGACAAGCAGAGAAAACCAGAAATCCTAGTTCAAGAACTAAGATGCTCCTGTGCTGTAGACTATAAAATTAATGTTTCAGAAAGCTCATTCATACCCTCTTTCCATAAAAAAATTAAGCTACTTTTCAGCTCCTATATAAAATAGTGGATGTTCAGTTTTAGAATTACACCTGGTATTAGGAGATAAATGGAAAGAAATATAAATCTGGCTTTGGCTCAGGGTTTATTCCCAACGTCTTTTACATCTTCATCTTGTGTCTTTTTTATCTTCAGCTTTTGGGAGGAGAGTAAAAAATTCTCAGAAAAAAATAAAAAGGCTTGTTAATTTCTCCAAAACATATTGGACTATAGTAGCTTTAACAGCATGGATAATCTTGCAAATATTCCTAACATCATTCTTTGCATGACCTAATCAAAGAACTGCTGACATTTTGAGACAAACAATACTGAGACTAGCTTCCAAATTTACTTGTTCTCATATTTTCAGAATTCCAATGGATATGTTTTTGTGTCTGGGGGTATTACTGAAATGCTTTCATTATCTGTAACCCAACTGTCTTTTAGGTGGGGTGGGTTCTGCCAAATGAAAATCATTGATGAATCTGATTATGCAAATTTTAGCTGTAGAAATGAGAGAGATGTAAATAGCTACCAAAGGAGAATTGACAAGTCTGAGCAGAAGAAGCACAGATATCAAAAGGCAGAGGAGGAGGAAGACTTGGTGAGATAGTAAAAGTCCACACACTCAAATGAGAATCTCTTTCTAAACCTTCAACAAGGATTATTAATCTCACAAAAGTATATATTGACTTTTTACAGGAAAAACAAAAGGTAGCGACTAACTTGTCTGAGTCTGATCTGACATGAACAAAACAAACCAAGATATGAGGGATCTTCAAAAAGTTCATGGAAAAATGAAATTAAACAAAAAATAAGAAATATCAACTTTATTTTTCAATCTAAGCTCCATCACGTTCAAGACACTTTTGTAAGCAATGACACCGACATTTCGTCCATCCCTAAAGAACTGAGGATCCTGGGAATTTAACCACATCAATGCAGCCTTTTTTACACTATTAACTGAAGAAAAATGGATGCCCTTTACAGATTTTTTAAATTAGGGGGAAAAAAAGTTGCAGCCAAATCAGGACTATAAGGTGGATGCCTATTTAACATCAAAACTCTCAAACTTGCCCTTGTTTGATGAGAGCACTGAGCAGGAGCATTGTTGTTGTAGAGGACTCTCTCATGAAGTTTCCCAGGCATTTTTCTGCTAAAGCTTTGACTTTCTCAAAACACTCTCATAATGAGCAAGACATTATTGTTCTTTGGCCCTCCAGAATATTCAGAAGCAAAATGCCTTGAGTATCCCAAAACACCGTTGCCACGACCTTTGCTCTTGACCAGTCCACTTTTGCTTTGATTGGGCCCTTTCCACCTCTCAGTAGCCATTGCTTTGATTGTGTTTTGTATTTAGGATCATACTGGTAAGGCCATGTTTCATCTCCTGTTAACAATTCGAAGAAATGCTTCAGAATCTTGATCTGCTTGTTTCAAAATTCCAGTGAAAGCTCTGCTCTTGTCTGCAGCTGATCTGGGCACAATGGTTTTGATACTCACTGACTGAAAACTTTGCTCACTTTTAATTTTTCAGCCAGAATTGTGTAAGCTGAACCAATTGAGATGTCTAGGGTGTTGGCTATTGTTTCTATTGTTAACAATTGGTCCTCTTCAATTAGGGCACAAATGTTTTTTCCTTGCAAATTATTGTGGGTGGTCTGCTGCTGCACGCTTCATCTTCAACATCACTATTCCCTTCTTAAAACAAGCAGTCTATTTGTAAATTGCTGGTTTCTTTGGGGCTTTGTCCCCATAAACTTTTCAAAAAGCATCAGTGATTTCACTGTTCTTCCACCCAAGCTTTACCATCAATAGATGTTTGTTCTTAATTTTAGCAGAACTCATGTTGCTCTGATAGAGACTCTTTGTAAACTAATGTCTTATCCTTCTTACTATCTCAAACTATATCCTGTTCAGATACGTTATAACAGGTTAGTATGAGTTTATTTTGGTGCAAAAAAGTTTTGAAGTCCATGCACGGTTTTTTTCTTAATAAGCATTTTCCGTGAATCTTTGAAGACTCACATATATGAGTTAAGGAGCCTGGCACAGAAGAGTGGGAGAACACCAAGATATTAGCAGATATGATAGAAGGGCATTGAACTTCCAAGGGAAATCTGAAGATATCTAAGTTTCAGAGAGTAAAGAGGGCTCCAAATGACTTTTGAGTTACAAAACATTTGGAGATATGTATGCAACTTTATGCTTCAAAAAAATTAAAATCACTTCTAGTTTATTTGTAGGACATATGGAAGAAAAGCAGAGCTGAAAATTTATAACTAATTTTTTCACCTTGTTCTGATAACTTCTAGAATCACTGTGAGGAAGTACAGTTCTCACTATTTTTCTTCCTTAGAACTATAGACTTAAAGGAATATTTTACCTGTAATGACAATATATGCCTAACAAGTGCGATCTTTTCTCCAAAAATAAAGTTGGTGTAGATCACATAGAACCTGAAAATATAAAGAAAGTAAACAGATATCTATGGAAATGTCAACTCTTACTTTATTTTAGTTTAGTTTAGTTTGGTTTTGATTTTGCTTCAAAGAATTGCCTAAAGGAACACGTTTACATGTAACACCGAAGTCAGTTTAAGAGGGCAGAGTAAACTAAATGTTTAGCAAACAAAAGAACTTCTGAGGGTAGAAAAATAAAAAGAATAATATTATAAGAATGCCTTTCTTCTATATATAGGAAATATTTTTCTTGTCCAGTTTTTAAAAAGCAGAGGGAAGACTACATCAGGAGAGCAGATCAGCTTTAAGAGTACTTAGCCCTTCCTGCAGAAATCTTCACCCTCTCAGCTCTTATGGCTGTGAAGACCAACCCTTCCATTCTTGCCTCAGGAACCTAAGGGTTTTGGGGTTTAGCAGATTTTTTTATGTCAGTCTCGAAAGGGAGAAATCAGACTTTCAAAGTTATCACATATTATTTTAAATATCCAATTACAACAAACAATGTATGAGGCATGTGCTGGGTGAGGAGTCAGAGCCGCAGCAACGTGAAGTGATCAGCTTACAGGTAGTAAGAAGAATTTACCGACAATAGTATAGGTTGGAAATCCTTTTATTAGATAGGATTGAAGTCTATGGTATTTATGGACCTTAAAGCAGGAGCTTAAGGATAATTTGAACCATATTGGCCATGTAGGTCATGATAAATGATTACATTTATAGACATTTTGGTGCCTTAATATTAGCAAGCGTTGCAGAATGAGTTTCAATATGAATGCATTCCAGAGATGTATAGACATTCTAGTTATTTACAAATTTTAGGAAAGAAGCCTAGTAGCAGATGCTGGCTTTGGATAATAGGGAAGTCTAATTACTTCTAAATTCCTCAGATAAGGAATTTTGCCTCTGGACGGTCTGCTTGATGGCCAAGTGATCTTGGCTCTCCTCTGTATGTAAAGAAACTAGAAACTATGGTTCATACGTAGGAAAAAAACGTGGCCATTAGAAACTGTCTCTAAGGAAGTCCAGACAATGATTTCCTAGGTGAAGTCTTTGAATCAGCTATTGCAAATATGTTCAAAGAAGTAAAGTAAACCATGTCTTAATAACTAAAGGAAAGCATGAGAGTGATATCTCACCAAATAGAGAACACCAGTACAGAGTCAGAAACTATAAAAAAGAACTAAATAAAAATTTTGAAGTTAAAAAGTAAAATAATTCAAATGAAAATTTCACCAGGTAGTCTCAACAGCCTATTTGAACTGGCAGAATAAACCATTGGTAAATTCAAATATAGGCAGTTCAAATTATCTAGCCTTAGAAACAGAAATAAAAACTAAAGAAAAGGAAATGAATATAGCCTCAGAGACCTGTGGGACATCATCAAGTGTATCAATATACAAATAATGGAAGTCCTAGAGGGAGAGGAAAGAAAGAACAAATAACATATTTGAAGAAATAATGGCCAAAAGCTTCCCAAGATTTATGAAAAGATTCATTTATATGTGTAAGAAGCTTCGTAAATTCCACATAGGATAAACTCACAGAGATCTATACATCATAATCTAAATGAGACCGTGAAAGCTGTGAGAGAGAAGCAATCTATCAGGTACAAGGGATCCATAAGATCAGCAGCTGATTTCCCAGCAGAAAACATGGAGGCCAGAAGGCAGTGAGATTACATATTCAAAGCGCAGGAAGGGAGAAAGGTAGGCTGTCATTATCTTATATTTCTCTGAGTTCCAGAACTGCCATCATCTTGGTGAGGATTCTTTGCCTCATCCTTGATTCTTCAGTTCAGAAATCATTTTTATCTTTTTCCCCCACCCCCATCCATTTGCCTTAACTCTGATAGGGTAAAACTGGAAAAAATAAGGCAATGACTTCAAACAATTGGAATTAATGAGAGGCTCAAGTAATATGCACACATGCCAGAATAGTAGAACTAACTAAAAACAGAGAAAGTAAAAAGATTAGTGATGATGTTGCTGAAATATGAAAAGAGACAAGGTTCTGAGTCAGATGAATTTTTACATTTTGATTCTTCATTTCTGTTTTTCTCCCAAGGAGAAGTCCTATTACTCTCTCTTGAATTTTAAGAGATTAATAAAGATTCTAATGGATCCTGAAGTTCAGAATCAGCAGAAAGTTTCGAAGGGGATTTTCCAGGTGGGAAGAAAGTATGCAGAACAGAAAGAGATGGAACAGTCAAAAGACAAGTGTTGGTGAAGATGTGGAGAAACTGGAACCCTTGCACACTGCTGGTGGGAATGCAAAATAATGCAGTTGCTATAAAAAACACAGTATGGATATTCCTCAAAAAATTAAAAATAGAATGATTATATAATCCAGCAATCCCATTTCTGCATATTTATCTAAAAGATTGAAATTTAGATCTTTAAGAGATGTTAGCACTCATGTTTTATTGCAGGTCTATTCACAATAGCCAAGATGTGGAAACAACCTATTATGCCCATCAACAGATGACTGGATAAAAAAATTGTGGGATAATATACACAATGGAATACTACTCAACCTTTAAAAAACAGGAAATTCTTCAATACACACAACACGGATGAATCCTGAGAACATGATGCTAAGTTAAATAAGCCAGTCACAGAAAGACAAATGCTGCTTGATTCCACTTGTATGAGGTATCTAAAATAGTGAAATTCATAGTATCAGAGTGCAATGATGGTTACTGGGAGCTGGGGATGGGGGAGAGGAAACGGTGAGTTAAAATTTCAGTCAAGCCAAATAAATAAACTCTAGAGATCTGCTGAACAACATTGTACCTGTATTCAACAATTATGTATTATGCACTTAAAATTTTAAGAAGGTGTAGTTTCTTACCACACTAAAAAAAAAAAGAGAGAGAGAGATGAGACAACGAAGAGGAACTTTGCCTGCCTTAGTATTAAGCTAAAAGTCAATTCTACTCCAAAGACTCTTTAATCTATGTCACTAGGATGCATATCTCTGTACTAAATCCTTTTAGGGGAATTAAAGCAAATAGTGGCTCTTTCAGATGGCTGTTATCAAATATCTTTTATTATAAAGATAGAAATTTGAGTACCTAATTTGGGAACTTAAAATTTTCATAAAACTTTTCAATAATTTTTTACTAAATACATAGTTATGATTCTGTCCTCACCAAAAATAAGAATGCTCCTCAGGGCACTCAACGCAAGTATAAAAGATATCTATAAGTAAATAACTACCAAAAGATTACATTATAATTTTTTTTGAGATGGATTCCCATTCTGCTGCCCAGGCTGGAATGCAATGGTGCGACCTTGGCTCACTACAACCTTCACCTCCCGACTCAAGAGAGCCTCCTGCCTCAGCCTCCAAGTTGCTGGGACTATAGATGCATGCCACCACACCTGGGCTAATTTTTGTATTTTTTGATAGAAAAGGGGTCTCACTATGTTGTCCAGGCTGGTCTTAAGCTCTTGACTTCAAGCAGTCCTCCTGCCTCAGCCTCCCTAAATGCTGGGATTACACAAATGAGCCACTGCGCCCTACTACAGTATAATTTTAATAAAGGATTAAACCTCATATAAACTTTATCATTTAGAGGATATTTACCTAAAATCAGTGCTTAAATATACTAAGAAAATGTAGCCTGAATACCATGATGGGGCAAAGAGAGTGAGTGAGTGATTGATTTTTCTTGAATTAGGACAATTCAAGTTTTTAAAAAATGTCACTCAACATCTGAGGCATTCAAAAAGATGCATAAATAACAATAAAATATATACCCATGATTCCCTCAACTTATAAAGCCTTTTATTTATTTTTTTTAATTTTTTTTATTATTATTATACTTTAAGTTTTAGGGTACATGTGCACATTGTGCAGGTTAGTTACATACGTATACATGTGCCATGCTGGTGCACTGTACCCACCAACTCGTCATCTAGCATTAGGTGTATCTCCCAATGCTATCCCTCCACCCTCCCCCCACCCCACAACAGTCCCCAGAGTGTGATGTTCCCCTTCCTGTGTCCATGTGTTCTCATTGTTCAATTCCCACCTATGAGTGAGAATATGTGGTGTTTGGTTTTTTGTTCTTGCGATAGTTTACTGAGAATGATGATTTCCAGTTTCATCCATGTCCCTACAAACGACATGAACTCATCATTTTTATGGCTGCATAGTATTCCATGGTGTATATGTGCCACATTTTCTTAATCCAGTCTATCACTGTTGGACATTTGGGTTGGTTCCAAGTCTTTGCTATTGTGAATAGTGCCGTAATAAACATACGTGTGCATGTGTCTTTATAGCAGCATGATTTATAGTCCTTTGGGTATATACCCAGTAATGGGATAGCTGGGTCAAATGGTATTTCTAGTTCTAGATCCCTGAGGAATCACCACACTGACTTCCACAATGGTTGAACTAGTTTACAGTCCCACCAACAGTGTAAAAAAAAAAATAAAGCCTTTTATTAACACTCCTGCTGTGAAGCCTGCTATGCACCTATTCCTGCTATGAATCATTCTGTCACCAAAGGCAACCACTGTCCTGAATTCATTGTTTTTCATTCCTATATCTTTAATATTTAAGTTGTTTTCATGTTTTTAAATGGTATATAAATATTTTATGCCATACATATTTTGGCAACTATTATTTTACTCTATGTTGGAGATATCCATGCATATAGGATAATGTAGCTCTAGTTCACATGTTCCCTGCTACATAGTTCAGTTGAATGTACGTGTTCATTTATTCAGTCACCAATTATTCATTGAGTATCTATAATGCATTGTTTAGGTGCTAGGGATATATCACCCAGCTTTTCTAAATTTTACATTCTCGTTACAGTCTATGTACCGGTGTCCCCACAAAATCCTAATCCCCAAGATGATGGTGTTTGACAGTAAGACTTTTGAGAGTTTCCTACTTAGGGTATTTCATGTATCAGCAGGTTGGTGATGAGGAGTCATTTTATAGGTGTAGAGGGTCTTACTTAATACTCTGAAATCAAAAGAATTAGCGGGTAGTTTATTTATTTGTTCACTTCTTTATTCACAGCTGTAATCCCAAGCCATCTCTAAGTATGTTCATTCTGGAGTCCAGACATTCTGAAAACCAAATGGAAGAAAAGGAGCCAAGGTGACTAAGAAGGATCAGCAAGAAAGGAATGAGGAAAAGCAGGAGTGCCCAGAACCTCAAAAGCTGAGAGAGAGTGAACTTCAAAGAACAGAAGTGCATCTGGGTAGATATCCTAAAGACTTGAAATCAGTATGTGGAAGAGGCATCTGCATTGCTATGTTCATTGCAGCATTATTCACAATAACCCAGATGTTGAATCAACCTAAGTGTCTATCCATAGATGAATGAATGAAGGAAATATGATCTGTATACATAATGAAATACTATTCAGCCATAAAAAAGAGTGAAATCCTGTCAGTTGCATCATGGAACTGAAGGACATAATGGAATACTATTTAGCCTGAAAACAGAATTCATGCTCCAAGCCCCACAATACGCAATATACCTTTGTAACAAGCCTGTACATGTACCCCTGATTCTAAAATAAAACCTGAATAAGAAGAAGAAAATCCTGTCATTTTTTGACAACATGACTGAATGGCTGAACCTGGAGGACATTTTGATAAGTGAAATAAGCGAATCACAGAAAGACAAAAGCCATGTTTTCACTTATACGTGGAATTTGAAACAAACTCATAATAGCAGCAAGTAGAATGGTGGTTGCAGAGGCTGGGAGTGGAAGGCATGGGGAGGTGATCCAAGGCTAGAAAGTTGTGGTTAGACAGGAGGAATAGATGATGGGTATTTAAGGGGATGGATATGTTAATTAGCTTGATTCAATCATCCCATGCTATATACATATATCTTAACATCACTGTGTGGCATATAATTATACACGGTTAAAATGTGTCAAAAAATAAAATATAATAAGTCTGAAGCAAATCAAAAAAATTAAAAAGATGATATGGTCTATTTTATAGCTGTGCCATACTATCTTTAGCTAGTTCTCTATTGCCCCAATTTTACTATTTTAAATCAATCTGTGTATGAACAACAACAAAAGACAAAAGTGGAGATTGGGGTCAATGGTGCTCAGAATCAAATAAAATGATGACAGTGTTCACTGAATTGAGCAACGTGGAAGTCATTCTTGACCTTAGAAAAAGCTTATACAGACATTTTTGGGCAGAAGGCAATTGGCAATGGATTAAGGTGAGTATGGAATATATTACAGAGGGCACTTTTACTGTGGGCTACTGTTCCCAGTGATTTAACTAACAGAAGACGTTTATAATGGTAGGCAGATGTCACGCCAAGTGTCAGGTTCTAGCCCAAGCTGAGGTCTGAGGGAAGTGGGTGGGTGAGTGGTGGGTAGCTGGAAAAACACTTGAGAAATCCTAGGCAACCATGGCATGGCTTTATTCTCTTTCTGGGTGCAAGCCGTATGTACAGCATCAGCAGGGTAGTTATACCTTCTACAGACAACAGTGGCTCCAAGCCAAGCATGAGCTCACGTGAGTGTTCACCTAATGCGCCTCACATGGCATGGTTACATAATGTGCAGGGTTGCGCACCTGCGCTCCAAACCCTCTGAGTCATGCTGCATGGGAAGGCCACCTCGGCCTGCTCTTGACTAAAGCACAGCCATTTCCCTTACAGCAGAGTGCTTCCTGCTACCCAAACACAGACCCAGACCAGGTTTGGTGACCTTCTCATGTTTGCATACAGGAAAAAAAAAAAAAGCCATTTGTTTCTTGGTTTTATATATTTAAAAGGTTTTCAACACAAAACTTGCTTTTACTTGAATTTCGAATTTCTTCATTGTAAATATTTTAGGCAGTGAAGAGTTATTTTCTATACCTTTTTGTTATAAAGGATTTTGTAATTGAAGAACAAATTTTTCAACATGTAGCCTGATTAAAACATGGTAATTTTCCCCTTTGTCTCATTCTCAAATATTAATTGATTTTAAAATGTTCCTAAAGAAAGAGCAGACTATTGTTTTAAGTGTATACTATGTCATTGAGAATCAAGCAACAGGAGCACAACACAATGTGAGAATACATAACATTTTATAAGATGAATTCCAAAGCAGCATAAAATAAAATTATCAGCGAGTAATGAAATAGAGAGAAATATGGATCTGTAGTTGGTGTTCAGAGACTCGGAAATCTAATCATCACAATTGAAGTGAAAGAAATGCATCTTAATGAGTCCTTCAACGTCCCCTCAAGATTTCAGTATATAAATATTTAAAAGCAGGTGACTTAAGCAACTCTACAACAGTTTCGTTCCAGTCCAAAGTATTGAAAGAATCTAACTTGTTGTTTTTCTGCCTAAAGTATTGAGAGATACTAGCACAAGTCTATGATACAATCTAATTTCCTGTACATTTGTAATAGTTCATTAGACTGTGGAGGAACTAAAATTTCCTCTAGAATATAAACATGTAGGGCCTGTAATCTCAGCACTTTGGGAGGCCAAGGCAGGCAGATCACTTCAGGTCAGGAGTTCAAGACAAGCCTGGCCAACATGGTGAAACTTTGTCTCTACAAAAAATACAAAAATTAGCCGGGTGTGGTGGCACCTGACTATGATCCCAGCTACTTGGGAGGCTGAGGCAGGAGAATTACTTGAGCCTGGGAGTCGGAAGTTGCAGTGAGCCGAGATTGTGCCACTGCACCCCAACCTGGGTGACAGAGCAAAACTCTGTCTCAAAAAAAAAAAAAAAAATATATATATATATATATATATATACACACACACACACACACTTAAAGAACATAAATGGTCTTCTTAATATTTCTAGCATGTGCAAATTTTAGAAAGTCACGTAGTAAACATATTATCATGAAACTTTATAGCTTTATTTTCTATGTAGAACACCTCTCTTAAAGATTGTGATTTTTAAAAAAATTTCTATAGTCAGAACATCTTATTTTATTCATAATACATGACTAAGTTATTAGTCAAATATGTTTTGAAAATCATCCTAATTTCTTTTACTGTAGCTGTTAGATATCTTGGTGGAAACACATGGTTATGTTTTAACAGGCAGCTCCCACTGACATATTAACAATGAGGTTTAGTGAGCAGTGTGATGTAGGAAGAAGGTGCTGCTTTGATTCTGATTAGGAAAGTCAGGTGGGAGGATGAGAAACACTAGCTGATAAAACAAAGAACTTGAGCAGGATCAGGAACTTCGCCAAGGAATTAGCCTTTGCAAAGAGAGATGTCTACTTCTCTGAGAAGAAGAAAGGGAAGATGGGTTCACATCCACTCCTTTTGAGAAGGAAGGGAGACAGTTGAGGCAATTTACAGTAAATAATCTCAAACTTCATAAAATTTCAATAGGTCACTGGCAAAGAACAGAGGGATAGTGGTGGAGTAGAGGGGTGTGAACGAAAGGAACGTTTAGAAAAGCTACTGTAGGTGGTGCAACAGATATGCTACTGTAAAAAAAAAATCTAGCAATAGTAAAGGTACAGCTGAGCTTGCAAAGAATGGCTTCAATCATTCACTCTGCTGTTGTGACTTGAACCATCAGCACTTATAAATACATCTAAAGCATAAACAGAGACTCTAATGCTAGGTTAGGGACTAATTTGATGCTTACAATGGAATGGACAAAGACATGAGCTTTCAGTGGTGTTCAACACGTGTGAACAGCCACTGCAGGGACTTGGTGCACGTGTGTTTCATGGGTGAAGAACGAATGAATAAATGAAAGTACATTTCCTTCCCTCTCAGTGTTCATTTTCCAGGTGTCTACTATAGCCTATCATTTGACTTTTTGTTGAGAATAGCTATGTAGAAAGATGTGCCAACATTTTGCAAAATTTGTGACTGTCTGAGGAGAAATAGTCACTATTTCTTAATGAGAGAATTCTGGAAAGAGGTATGGTGACTGTAATTTTTGAAAATTACTAAAAGATTTATTGTGTTTAGAACTTCTCTCTTTCTGGACTCAATTTTCTTATCTAAGTACAAGAGGTAAGAATATTGATCATTGGTACTATTGCCCAGCACTAAACCATTTTACATACAAGATTTCATTTAATTTTTATAATAGTCCTAAGACATAGGCACTATATTCACCTCCATTGTTTAGATGAGAAAACTGAGGAATAAAGTAGCTCAATTTCACATCAAGAAAATGAAGGAGCTGGGTTTTAAACCTAGAATGCAAAGAGATGGGCCTGTAGGCCTACGAACTGTGCTAAATATATTTATAGTTATATACTTTAATAAATTTGGAATTGTGAATTTTAAGATTATTGGAGGACAAAACTATAGATGGTCATCAGGAAGAACTTATAAGAAAGTTTTCACTATCTGCCAAATTCAGAAAAGAGTAACTTTTCAAAGGGAAAAAAGAAAAAAAAACTTAAAATTTTTTGTGTGTGTTTTGAGATAGTCTCATTCTGTTGCCCAGGCTAGAGTACAGTGGCATGATCTCAGCTCACTGCAACCTCTCCCTCCTGGGCCTAAGTGATTCTCCGGCCTCAGCCTCCCCTGTAACTGGGACTACCGGTGCGCACAACCATGCCTGGCTAATTTTTGTAATTTTTAGTAGATACAGGATTCGCCACATTGGCCAGGCTGGTCTCCAACTCCTGACCTCAAATGATCCACCCACCTCAGCTTTCCAAAGTGCTGGGATTACAGGCATGAGCCACTGCGCACTGTGCCCTGCCCTAAATAAATAAAATTTGAGGCAACTGAAGTCATAATTTTTTACAAGGAATCTTCCCTTGTACTTCAGATTTGGAATGCACAAATCCCAGGCATATGAAAGAGTGTGGCAAGGTATACTCAAATAAACGGTATAGACTCAAAAAAGGTTTTACACATAATTTTCCCCTAGGCCATAATTTGAGTATTACGATAATATTAAAAAATTACCTTTTTAATTGGAATATAAAACTAGTATACTTTTTAAACTAAAACCTGGGACTTAATGTTCACTTTTCCATGATCTTAGGCTATGTAGCTATCCTTCTTAGTATTTACTTTCTTCTACCTTTAAACTTGTACTAGGAAAGTTTTTGAAAACCATTGTTCAAGGGCAGTAAGAAGATGTGGCACAATTTATCTAGCAATTAAAGATAACATGATGTTATCTTTACGAAGAAAACCCTAAGGCACTCAAATAATTCTAAAATATATGGAGGTTGTGTTTTCTTGATCTCTGCTCCTGAGTGGTTAGAATGATCCATGAATTGGAAGGACTTCAGTTTGCATTGCAGGGACAGGAGTGCCGAATCCAGATCTTTGTAATAATTAATTTGCATCGCTGCTCAGTACTGAGAATACAAGTGCAGAAAGAGAAGCTGAGACATAATTGCTGACAAATACGCTGTGTGTATTGAAAACCAGAAAATTTGCAGCTGCCTCACAGACGCCCTCATTGTGCAGATTTACAATGAACCACAAAAGAGACATGAGGTAAATGTAGGGTGTGTGCTGCAAGCCATTTTGATGAAATATCTGGGGGACAATTTAATATGAAATATCAGTTGGTAAAAGAGATCAGCTGCCCATTAAGAAGGATGACTCAAGCTAAAAATTCTAGCTCCTATTTTATAATGAAAGATTGCCGATATATAAACCTTCATTTGGGATATAAAATAGTGCTGGGTTTGAATGTGTAATGGCTATGCATGCAATCTTCCAAAAATCTGAAGGAACAGTTTTTTTTCTGAATCTGGTCAAAAGTCAAAACTTCTTTGGAAATCCAGCATGCAGGAACTCAGAAACTATCTTAGATGACTTTCCTTTATTCCTAAATCTTTCTGTGTGCATGCATGGGATCTCAATGTACTCTCAGCTATAGAATTCTGAATTATTTTTATGTAGACAACCAACCAATCCTTCTGTTCCAGCCTCCCATGAATCTCCCTATTCAAGATAATAGATGTATCTAGCTGCTGAGCTTTCTGAGGTTTTGCAGTGCAAATCATCTTACTTCTAACACTCACTTCCAGCTTAGCTTTGAGCTTCCTTCAGCCTGCGAAGTTGATTACCACGTGTTCCTATTCTTTCCAGTTTCCAGAATTTTGTTGCTGTCATCTTCTGTTCTGTTCTCTTTGTTCTTGTGGGTTAAAGCCCTTATAAATATGTCCCTTCAATCCACCAATGTTAGCTACACATTCTGCTAGCTCTTACCAGAAAACATTTGAACAAATAAATCTGTTTTAAATGTTGAAACTCTGAGCATCTTGACAACAACAAAGGGAGGAATTTGAGGACTAAGGATCTTCCTGGAGTTCTTTACTGTATCTATGTGGAAATAAAAGCATGTTTTTAAATGAACTTTAGATTCCTGTTGAATGCAAGGTTTATAAATGACCTCTACTTTCATGTTAAGACTTTTCAACTCCCGGCCAGGCACAGTGACTCACACCTGTAATCCCAGCGCTTCGGGAGGCCGAGGCAGGCACATCGCTTGAGATCAGGAGTTCAAGACCAGCATGGCCAACATGGTGAAACCCCATCTCTACTAAACGCACAAAAATTAGCCAAGCATGGTGGCACACGCCTTTAATCCCAGCTACTGGGGAGGCTAGGCAGGAGGATCCCTTGAACCTGGGAGGCAGAGGTTGCAGTGAGTCGAGATCGCACCACTGCACTCCAGCCTGGGTGACAGAGTGAGACTCCATCTCAAAAAAAAAAGAAAAAAAAATTCAACTCCTTTGAAAATGTGTTTATCTCTGAATCCTACCTCTGTGAAACTTTCCTACTGACTTCTTTCTAGTTCATACACTTGCTGCTGGATATTAGAGTGCTTATCGTTTTAAGCAACAGGCCCTTAAAAGGAAACACGTCTTTCCCCAGCTCCTTTCTATATCTTTGTTTAGTAGCATTTGTTTTATCAGTCTTAAGTCGAACTATTAATCCTTATTGGCCATCACCTTGCTCAGTCCTTAGTGCCCATCCCCTTGCCAGGATGCTAACTTTCCACTGGGACTCGGCTCGATTCTAAAGGGAATATTACCAACCTTCACCCATCCTAACAGAACTAGAACTCACAGTCCTTGAAAATATCAATGATAGAAGTGAAGAATCCCTAAAGCTATTGCCATTTTAAACTGAGTGTGTTCCAAATGGCCCTGGTAGCTGAGAAGTAGAGATTCTTTGATTCAGTTTGCTAAAATAGCTCACTTCTCTCTCATCTCTCTGTTGCTCTTGCTGTCCAGGCTGCCCGCAATGCTCTATCACACAGGTGTCATTTTCCATTCCAGCCTTCTGTTTGTGCAGAAGCATAAGTTCTCTTCCCTCCCTTCTTCCCTTCTCCATTCCTCCCTTCTCCCTTCCTTTCTTCCTCCCTTCCTCTCTGTTTTTGCTATCATATTAAGATCATATTGTACACACAATTTGTACCTTACTTTTCTGTCAAAGCATTTTCCAACACCATTGGCTCTTCCGTGAGGATATTGTTTTAGTGGCTGATACTTCACCATTTAAACTTTCCTCAATTCATAAATTTCACTCATTCCTTTCCCTCCTGCTTTAAATCCATGTACATCTTCTCCATGGTGCTTCTTCCTGACTCTCTCTGAGAGTGATGCTGCTTCTCTCTTTCTTTTCAAGTAAAAACATGCACTCTTGATTCCACAGCCTCTATTGTTTCTCCTTAATGCTCTTTTTGTTTCTGCTTTTTGATCTTTCAATTTCTGAAATCTGACTCTTTGCCTAATCATCTCAGGTCTTCCCATCAACAAGTAACCAACCCCAAAACCTTGTTTGACTTTGCTATGCTCTCAAAGCATGTTCTAAGTGTTTTTCTTAACACATACACTAATTTGTCTCATTGTCTGGTCACCCCAACCACTCTTTAACTTCTTTAGTTAAATTTCTGTTGTCTCCATTCAACTTAAACTGCACTCAAGGCTACGAGAAACCTCCTAGCAGGCCCAGGAGCCTAAACTTACCTAGTGGCCTTTAATCAGTTTTTCTTTTCCTCAACATTCTTCAAAATACCATGGCATTTGCCCTTTCATCTCCCAGTCTCTGTAACCCCTCCCTCACTGTCTTTATTTATGTCTTCTCTACCAGCTCCCATTTTAACTTCTATTCCATTCTGTTTATGCTTAGTTTGTTAATGGTGTGCTTGTTTGTTTGTGGCAACCAAGTAAAGTAGCATAAAAATTTTGGAATTTGAATTGTAGTCTTCCCAAATGGGTTTACTAATACCTTCTATCTGTCACCAGTAATGGCTAGTATGAGAAGCAAGTATCTGTATGTGTTCATTGTGCATATCTAGAATTAAATATTTTTAAATTTCATTAAACTGAATTATGCAATGTTCTAATGTCTGTGTGTGTGTGTGTGTGTGTGTGTGTGTGTACACAGAGAGAAAGCGAGTGCCTTAAGGCTAGCGAACATAGCTAAAAAAAATTGCTGAGAATCAGAAGGATTATTTCACACAAAATTTTAAATGTATGGGGAAAGAAAGGATTTAATAAGAATCACCAAAAGAAAAAACTTCTGGTAAATAGATTCCAAGCTAAATTTGTTTTCGCTAATATGCAGATAAAATAACTAGTGGGCCTCTTCTTAATTTATAGATGTGTGAAAATTAACCTAAAGAAAAAGTAAGAGGGAAAATTGATTTAAGGTATAATAAGTGGCTTGGAGTCAAGCAAAATTGATAAGATAAACCAGATCTCTTTTAAGCTTGCTTCTGCAGGCAAAATAAGCTTTAATTCAAAACCTCATTGAATCTGTATTAGTGAGTATGTAGAGTATATAGCAACTAGATCATAGGAAAGGTCAGTCTCACTATTCCCTGAGGCAGAGTTGGTTGTTCTTACATTACACAGTTGCCTTTGAAGCAAAGGTTAACATCACTGTTATATTAAAGTCTCTCTGCATCCTACAAAGGGACCCTTCAGCCGTGTCTGTCATGAGAACAATGTGGTTTTCTCTTTCTCTCTCCTCAGTTAGGTTATGCATGTTTTATTATATCTCCTTAGTTTATCAAGTCCAGGGATATAGATCTTTAAAAATAGATCACGTCTCCATGATAAGACTCCCTGTGAAGGTCTCTGGAAATAAAAACATCATGATGTTTATGTCCTACAGTACCAGCCCATCCTGCGATACTTATAAATGTAACATCTGCCTGCACATGAAATCATGTGGTTATAAACTGAAGTATGTAGCTGAGAGGCTTTTGTGCAGATGCCCCTGACTTGTAAGTGAAAGTATGAGTACTTACGTTGAAGATTGTCTTAGAAAAGAGGTTCTTAAAAAGGCTGTCACAAGTTTAGAATCTGGCCCTCAAGGAAGGTCAGTCCTCCTTGCTCTCAGGGTGTCTGGTCTCTGCTTCCTTTGGCCTTTTAACAAACTTGTTTGAAAAACAGATTTACAAACATCTGATAGTTCTTTGCCATTCTGATTTCTTAAAAAGTGGCCAGGTGCAGTGGCTCACGCCTGTAATCCCAGCACTTTGGGATACTGATGTGAGCAGATCAGCTGAGGTCAGGAGTTCGAGAAAAGCCTGGCCAACATGGTAAAACCTGACTCTACTGAAAATATGAAAATTACCCTGGCATCTTGGCATGTGCCTACAATCTCCACTAGTTGGGAGGCTGAGGCAGGAGAATCGCCTTGAACCTGGGAGGCAGAGGTTGGAGTGAATCGAGATCGCACCACTGCATTCTAGCCTGGGTGACAGAGTGAGACTCTGTCTCAAAAAAAAAAAAAGAGTGCCTGAAAAGATCCACCTATATCTTTAGATGTTCAAGACTATAATCTACCTCAGGAAGAATATATAGTACAACCTACACAGAAATTAACTTTATTGAAAGAACATTTAAAAAACCAATCATGCTTCAGGAGTTGAAATATCATTACATTTATCTTAAATATTTATTTACTTCAAAACAAGTTTAAAGGCAACCACCAGAATCTGCTCAGTTCTGGTCTTTTACATGTTTACTATCCAACACCTGAGGCACATGAAGGCTCAACCCTCCTCCTACTCCTGTTCCCAAGGCCAAGATGGATCCTAAAGAGGGTGAGGGTGAGGGAGAGGAGTGAGGATGGGGGTGGGCAGACTTCGGGAGCTGCATGTCAGAATGGGTGACATCCCAGCACAGTAACTGCTAGTTCCCACCTGACCTCGGGTTCCACAGACAATCCCACAGTTTGGTATCCCTATACTTAAGCGTGTGTCTCGGACTTCTGTCTAGTATACTAAAGGGGACCTCTCACATTCATTAATTCATTTATTGACTCATTCAGTCAACACTGACAGTGCTTAATATGTGTCAGATACTAGGCTGTTTGTTATAATAGAAAGATGAACAGGTGTCTACTCACAGCAATGGAAGGGAAAAAAAAATGACCCAAACATCTTGGATGAGCTTACCTTTCTTGACAATCTCCTGCCGTCAGACCCACTGTGGCTTGGCTAGATGATTCCTTTCCCAAATCTTTCACTCTTTCTCTTACAAAACAGACCCTTCCTGCATCTTAAGTAGTCTTTAGTTTATTTTTCTTCAAGACAGAGTCTTGCTCTGTCACCCAGGCTGGAGTGCAGTGGCATGGATCTCGGGTCACTGCAATCTCCGCCTCCCAGGTTCAAGTGATTCTTCAGCCTCAGCCTCCCATGTATCTGGGATGACAGGAGCACGCCACCACACCTGGCTAATTTTTTGTATTTTTAGTAGAGATAGGGTTTTGCCATGTTGGCCAGGCTGGTCTTGAACTTCTGGCCTCAAGCAATCCGCCCACCTCGGTCTCCCAAAGTGCTGGAATTACAGGCATGAGTCACCACACCTGACCAATAATGTGATTATTTTATATGATGTTTCTAATAATGCTTTTTCACTTAATATAAGAAGAATGTTTTCTCTCATCATTAAATAGTCTTTTAAATCTAGTTTTAATAGAATCATAAAGTCCCCCTGTGACAGGTATCCCATTATTAACTAGTTCCATTTTCTAATTAATTTTTCTTAAATTTTTTATTACAAATTACTCTGTGGTGGACATCCTATAAATATATGTCTGCATAAATGTAGCACTGTCAAACTATTCGTTGCCTGTCCAATATCCACTATCCCCTTCTTCCTTAATGAAAGAACCCTGAGCAGCACCCTGAACATTGAAAATATCACAGCCCCGATCCCACTGTCTGCAGCAACTTGGCGTGGTCATTTGCCCCAGTGCTGGCTAATGATATATAAGCAGAAGTGTACTAGCTATTAGGTTGGTGCAAAAGTAATTGTGGTTTTCACCATTACTTTTAAAAACCGCAATTACTTTTGCACCAACCTAATAGAACTTCCGGATTAAAATAATCTAAATCAGGGTGTCCCATGCCTTTTGTTCTGCAACGTCCTTCTTCCTGTCTAGAACATGGACCTGATTCCCAGAGGTGCATTGGCCAGCGTGCAAGCCTGAGGAAGGAAGCCACACCATGAGGACAGTGAGGCCTGATCCTTGATGATGTCTGTCCTTGAACTAGCTATCCACAGAGTGCTCCCATACATCCCCTTATATGAGCAATGTAAACCTGTTTTAATGTAATTCTTCTCAAATCCTCCACATGGCTATGTTTCACTATTTTCTTTGAGTGGTGGCTAAACAGAATATAATTTTTATAGAGTTTATTATTTTAAAATATGTTCAATTAAAACTCAATTATAAGACAAAGAATCCAAATAAAATATTTGAACCTAACGATTTGAGTACACATTTCACTAAGGAGAAGAAAAAAGACAAAGAGGAGAAGGAAAAGAAATGTAAATGGCTAATAAACACATAAAATATTCAACATTATTAATTGTTAGGAAAATGCAAAATAAAATCACAGTAACATGCCAAGAAATTACTAATAAATTTTCATTTATTACAATGGTTATAATTAAAAGAGACAGACAATATCATGCGCTGGCAAAGATTGGAGAACTGGAATTCTATTGCACAGCCATTAGGAATTAAAATGGCATAGCCACTTTGGAAAACAGTTTAACAGTTTCTCACAAAATTAAACATAAATTACCATCCGACCCAGCAATTCTACTTCTAGGAATCTATCCAAGAGAAATAAAACCATACATTCACGGGAAAACATGAACACTAACTTTCATAGCAGCATTATTTATAATAGCCAAAATGTGAAATTATCCAAATGGTTCCTGAATAAATGACCAGTGCATGAATCATAGACAGACAGTGAAGTCTATATAGCAATAAAAATAAAAGATGCACTACTACTGCGACAACATGGATGAAACTCAAAAACAGTGAGCTAAGTTGAAGAAGCATCCAGATGCAACAGTCTGCATAGTGTATAATTCCCTTTACATGAAATATGTGGAAAAGCAAATTTACAGAGCCGGAAAACAGATTCACGGTTGCTGAAGACTGGTGGTAGAGGCTAGGAATAACTGCAGAACAGCACTAGTGGACATTTGGAGTGATGGAAATGTCTAAAAATGGGTGTGGTGATGGTTGTACAACTATAAATTTACTAAAATCATCGAACTATACACTTACAAAGGGTGAATTTTGTTTTATGTAAACTAGACCTCAATAAATCTGTTTTTAAAAATATATCCAAATATTTTCACTACAAGTGTACTATTGTGGTTAAAATTTTTGTTGTTGCCAAAACATTAAAGCCTAATGGTAGAGATAAATTATGCTTGAGACAGTTTGAAAGTTTTCCTTAAGCATGAGATACTCTTTGTGCAGAAGAAAAATCTCATGCTGCAAATGTGAATGACTAGGAATAGAATGAAGAAAAGAACTCCTGAGATATATATGGACCAAAATGTAAAAAAACAAACAAACAAAAAGACTGCAATTTAGGTCACTTCACTTTGGAAAGCCGAAATGATATTTTGAAACCTTCCCAAATGAACAGATGGCCTAAACCCTTGGTCCAAAAATGGAACCATTTATTTAATTCTTACTATGCATCAGGCACTGTGTTAAACAAACAGTTTTCAACATTTGTTCCTTACTAACTCACAACTCCATGAGGTATTAAACATCTCCACTTTACAAATGAGAAAACAGAGACTCAAGGAGGCTTAGCCTCCTCCCCAATAGCAGGAGATGGCAAAGCAGAGCCTCTGATCATACCCCAGCATAATTCCAATGCTGAAGCCTACACTGTTAACCTCTACAATGGACCACTTTCAAATCACCATGCCTCATCTCAGAGCTCCAGTGCCTAGAAAAACAAAAGGCACTTAGTAGGTAATCAGCAAACATTTGTCAAATGCATTTTAGTTGAGATATACATGGAAGTAATATACTGTGCTCTTAATAATCTTGTAGAAATAAGCTGATTATTATCAATTTTTTTTGTTTTCTTCTATTCTCAATTAGTAACACAAATGGGAGCATTTTATAATGTGGATCCTCCTCAGGGCATTCTTGTTTGCTTGCTGTTGTTTTTACCCAAACCAATGTTCCAGATTTTAGATCCTGACTAACTCCTCCTCCTTTAGGAGGTTAGCTTTTTTGATTTAGGAATACATCATTGGGTCATCTTTCCCAAACTTCAGCTCTATACTTCTAGAATTCTATTATACATGTTCCTCTGTGTGTCCTGACAAATCAAATCTTTTCCACCAGTCTCCTCTTCCTCGTTTTCTTATATCTATTAATGGCAACAAAAATCTACCCTGTCAAATATCTATCCTATCGCAATTTGATAACCGTGTTTAGTAAATGTCCAATTCCTATCATTTCTACCACCACAAGTTCTCCACATCTTCTGAATCCAATTCCTATATATAACTCTCTTGTCATATGACATCTTATCTCACTGGACTTCTGTTACCAAGGAATCGATCCCTGGATGTCAACTTTCATTTTCACCCCATAGACAATTACCCCAGAGGAAAGTTCTTAATATCTTGTCAACTCCAACTCTGTTACTTCTCCTGAACGTGGCTGGTTATAACTCAAATTGAAACCAGATGTAAACGGCGCCAAAACAAGTGCAACCGCAAGTCAAAATGTCAAGTGTCAATGTCAAGGAACTCACATAGCATGTGCTGTGTGTCTGACTTATTTATTGTTGTTGTTTGATTTTTTTTCTTAGTTTGGGGAGAGAAGAGGGAGCTTTGGTGAAAGCTGTTTGATTGTAAGCTACCTCTCAATGACAATGACAGAAAAATATGATGAAGCAGGAATATCAATGTTCAAAAATGAGCTGGAAATACCTGCTTAGGGTGGGCTGTAGCTGATATTGACTAGCATGTTAGAGAATTGAACTTATTTCAGTATAAATTATGTAATAAAAAGATAAATCAGTAGTTATACAAAATGTTTCATGGTAATTCTTATTTTCACACACAAAAGTATATTTTTCTTTGAAATGCCATCATTTTCCTCTGGAGAAACTGGAATCAAACAAATACACTATTTAGAAAAATTAAATCTCAGAATACATTTTTAAGACATAACAATAACACAAAAAATTCTGATTTCCAAAATATTTATCTATCACAAAACATAGTTTGCTAACTTATTTGTCTATGTACAGCTCACAGCAATGCTCTTCTCCTTTATCACAGAGTTCACAAATAAACTGTGGGTAGCCTAGAATATTCAGAGCTTCAATTGCCAAAGCTGCTGAATACCCAGAATTTCATTTTATTGGACTTTTATGCAAAATTCATATGGAGTTACAGAAAATTCTGCCTCTGAGCATTTTCAATGTAATATTTGTTTCTTCATTGAAGACTGTTTTTCACTTTCTAGGTTTATATATGAATTCATTTTCAGAGTGCCTTTATCTTGGTTTCTACTACATAGTCTCATCTCAGTGGAGCTCTGTGTTGCATTACCAATGATGGGCTATCATTCTCCAGGTGTATGTATTGTCAGTAATTTTACTATTGGGCTTTCTTTGTCTCTCTAGTAACTTCCATATAATACCAATTAATTGTTCTGCTGTAACTATTATTATTGTCAATTTAGCCTTTACTAGAACTTTGGTTTATTGTTAAGAATTTATTTCGCCTGATAAGAATTTGTTAATATACTAACAAACTTAAAGTGATTTATTGAGCACCTACCTGTGCCAGATATTTGGCTAGACCCAGGAGAATTCAAAAACAAGTCAGAACAAGCCAGAGGCCTCACATAACCTGACTTCAAAAGATATTACAAGGCTATAGTAAGTAAAACCGCATGGTATTAGCATAAAAATAGACACATACACCAATGAACAGAATAGAAAATCCAGAATTAAAGACACACATTTACAGCCAAGTGATTCTCAACAAAGCCAACAAGAACTTACATTGGGGGAAAACACCCTCTTTGATAAACGATGCTGGGAAAATTGGATAGCCACATGAAGAATGAAACTGGACCCATGTCCTTTATCATGCACAAAAATTAACTCAAAATACATTACAGACTTAAATGTAAGACCCAAAACTACAAAAAATACTCAAAACAAACAAACAAAGAAAAACCTAGGTAAAACTCTCCTGGACCTTGGTCTAGGCAAAGAATTTGTGACTAAGACATCAAAAGTACAGGCAATAAAAACAAAAATAGCCAATGGAACTTAATTAAACTAAAAAGCTTCTGCACAACCAAAGAAATAATCAAGAGTGAAGAGACACCCTGTTGAATAGGAGAAAATATCTGGAGACTATTCATCCAACAGGAAATAATATCCAGAATATACAAGGAACTCAAACAACTCAATAACAACAACTAAATAATCCCACTAAAAAGCGAACAAAGACATGAATAGACATTGCTTAAAAGAAGACATACAAATGGGCCACAGGTATGTGAAAAAATACTCAACATTACTAATCATAAGAGAAATGCAAATCAAAACCACAATGCGATAATCATTTTATCGAGTCAAAATGGCTATTTAAAAAAAGACAAAATAATAGATGCTGGTGAGGATGTGGAGAAAAGGAAACCCTTATACACTGTTGGTAGGAATGTAAACCAGTACATCCCCTGTGGAAAGCAGTATGGAGATTTCTCAAAATCTAAAAATAGAATTACCATTTGACCCAGCAATGCCACTACTTGGTTTCTACCCAAGCAAAAAGAAATAAACTCATGAAAGGGATACCTGCACTTGCATGTTTATTGCAGTATTATTCACAATAGCAGAGATATGAAATCAACCTAAGCATCCATCAGTGGATGAATGGATAAAGAAAATGTGGTATATATACACAATAGAATATTATATGACCATAAAAAAGAATGAAATCATGTCATTTGCAGCAACATGGATGGAACTGGAGGCCATTATCTTAAGTGAAATAATCCATGCACAAAAAGACAAATATCACATGTTCTCACTTATATGTGGGAGCTAATAAATTTGATTTACATGGAGGTAGAGAGTGGAAAGATAACAGAGACTGGTAAAAATGGGGAGGAGGATGAAGAGAAGTGGCTTAAAAGTGCAAACATACAGTTAAATAGAAGGATTAAATACAGTGTTTGATTGCAGAGTAGGGTGACTATAGTTAACAAAAATGTATTGTACTTTGACTTGATCACTCTGTCTTATATACATGTAACAGCATTTCACAAGTACCCCATAAATCTGAACAAATAAAAAAGACACAGACATTTGCTCCAGTGAGGATAAAATATGATAAGATGAAAGGTCTTTCCTTAAATAACAGTGTGAGCTAACCAGAGATTATCAACTTGATCATCTTTTTTCCCTCTGATATAGACCAACAAATGATTAGTTGTTTGTTGTTATATGGAAGCATATTATAATCAAACAGATACCATTGTCTGAATTTGCTGGTTTGGCTAGTCTAGTAATATACAATAAAAAAAAAGAACTACAAGTAGAAATTAGGATTCTAGAATTTCAAAAATGCCTTTTACATGTATTATTTTATTTATGCATCACACACCCTAAACATTAAAGAAAATAGACCTTTCCTACCTGCCTTACACTATAGTAAGACACCAGGTGCTCACAGACACCAAGATTATTGTTTGAAGAAGTGTGTAAATATAAGCCTCCAGGACAGCTTATTCCTAGTTGGTTTTTATTTCAAGACATTATATGGGAGTTGGCAGTTATACATTATAGATATTTAATAAATATAAGTTCGATAAATAATATTATTAAGAATTTTTATTAATACTTATTATCAAAATTATTATTCTTAATAATAAATTTCTGATACTTAGTGCTACAATTTCATTCAAATCCAATATGCTTGCATGAGGTCTGCCTATTTGAAAGGTTTTTCATCCACAATAATAATAATTAAAGAAACCCTCAAATCAAGTGCAATGAAGGGTTTCTTTCCATGGAGAAAATTCTTTAAACTGCACTCTAAATTCCACAATAAAGAAATGTCTCATTTCAAAAATCAATATTTGATTCTTCTCACAACAACAAAAGTACATTAATATTATGGAAAGTGCTCTTCAGAACTATCAGATAGCAGAATCCTGGCATGTCATTGTTATTCTCCTTTGTCATCTTTAATGAGAAGACCTTTTATATCACGATGTTATGTTTTAGAACATTGAAAACATATCAGACAATAGATAAAATATCATCTGGCTCTACAGTGAATCTTTTAGAATTTTTATTTTTAACGTGCTAAGATTCTGCATCTGTTAATTCCCAGTTGATTACTCAGAATTGTTTCTCCTGCCAAATATCAACTACCAAGTCTTTATTTTTATTTCTAAGTCCTGACAGTTCCTCTCCTAATAAATTAAGAATATGAAAACCTACAGAAGGAATTACAATTGCCCTACCTTACAGGATTGTGTCAAAGTTAATGAAATAATCAACTATTAAGTTCATTAATAGTTCATGACTTTCATAAGACAGGTATGACAGTAAATGCAAAGTTTTACTCATCACACCAAAGTGTCATCATTTATGCTTTGTCAAAAATTAAAAATATGGCATAAAAACTTTCCTGAAATCAGCTGATTGCTCCTAAAAGAATGACTGTTGCTTTCATTTCTTGTACTGAAGTATATCCATTTACTATGACCTTTAATAATGGAGACTTTTTATTGGGTCACATAATATACTAGTATGTGTCATAATAGGCCCATTCTTGGCGCAGTGACTAGATGGAGCACATTTAGCTTGGCTATTGGACAGCCTTCATCAGCGACTCATGATGCTCATCTCTACAGCCCAGAGGACATTTAAAGAACTAAATAAAGATATAGAAGGCAGCCCCTTCTCTCATCAGTAAGCCTTACCATCTAAGGGACACTCTGGACATCGGAAGATTCCAAGTCGTCTCTTATGGTATAGAAATATTTGTAGAGAATTTTCTAAAGATGGATGATTTGTTTCTGTCTTTCTCTCAAAACACCCCGGGGCCAGTACTTCATCACTATGTCCAGGCCTTGTATTGCCTAAAATAAGCATCCACTTACAAAATGGTGGTTTCTTCCTTTATTTGGAAAGGAAAATTCTCTGAAACAACTTACCAAAGGCTTCATCTTCAATGGGGCCATCTATTAGTGAGATAGTTGGGAAAAGCCAATTAATGCAAGGATGGTGCATAACTGCAAATAAGCACAACACAATATTATAAATACCTTGAATTACTCATTTCAATTGGCCACTTGAGGGCGCCAAAGCAGAAGCAATAAGAGTCCTTAGTCCTCTTAGCACTTCAGAGAACTGCTTGCTTTCTCTACATTTCTGTTTACAGAGATGGTCTTGCTTCAAACACCACTGCATGGTAAACAGTATCTTTAAAACTGGCAGATATGATAAGATGAATATTTTCTCATTCCTGCTTTTGGTTACTTCTAAACTGTGCAACAAAGCTAAGAGTTTGTGTTATCGCATGGAAACACATTCCTTTATTCTCAGCATGAACTTCGCATGAAACCAAGACTTCCATCCAAACACACTGAACATAATTTAATTCATTTTCTTTCAAACTTCTTACTTCACCTTCAATTTTTTTATGACTATTTCTTTCCCACTAGCATTTTTCTACTACTCTGACTCCATTGTACAATCAAGGATTTAAATTCCATTTGTTACATTAGTCTCAAAGCCATTTAAGTAATGACATAGCAGTCTGCTTGCTAGAATGCTATGGTGGATACTTTAGTCTTCCTTCTTTTCAAGAGCCATGGTGCTTTGAAGCTTTAAGCTCTTATGTCTTTATGCTCTTTATGTCTTTATGATCTTTAAGTTCTTATGTCTCCATATTTTGATTATTTATTTACATATCTTTTCCTATTAAACTATGAGTTCTTTGAGTGCAAGAAATGGGCCTTAAATGTACCTTTCTGTCTTCTGTGTCAGCTCTCAATAATAGCTAGCTAAGTGAGAAAAGAAGAACATGATTCCTGATCTCAAGTAGAATTTAGTCTGATAGGGAACGTGAGTCAGGCACCTTGAAAAGTTAAATAATATTAAAGAAGTTGATACAATGTCAAAATATGAGTTGTCTACAGTGGTGTTATCCAACAGAAACATAACTGAAAGTTTTCTAGTAGCTACATTAAAAAGGTAAAAGGTAACAAGTAAAAATAATTTTAATAGGATATTTATTTAATCAAGTATACCCAAAAATTATCATTTCAACATTTGACTGATAGAAAATATTTATTATGATATACTTTACATTTTTTGTCTTTGAAATTCAGTATGTATATCTAGATAGATAGAAAGTTGATAGATGGATGGATAGATAGATAGATAGATAGATAGGTTTTTTTGTTTGTTTGTTTGTTTTTGAGATGGAGTCTCCCTCTGTCACCCAGACTGGAGTGCAGAGGCATGATCTCGACTCACTGCAACCTCCGTCTTCTGGATTCAAACAATTCTCCTGCCTCAGCATCCCAAGTAACTGGGATTACAGATGCCCACCACCACGCCCAGCTAATTTTTGTATTTTCGGTAGAGATGGGGTTTCACCATGTTGGCCAGGCTGGACTCAAACTCCTGAGCTCAAGTGATCCACCCTCCGTGGCCTCCCAAAGTGCTAGGATTACAGGCATGAGCCACTGCACCCACCCTGAAATACAGTGTATATTTTACACTTAAAGGACAACTCAATTCAGACACAATATTTTCATCAGAAATACTTGATCTGTGCTGAGATTACTTACAATTTACAATTGAAAAGTAGATTCACATACTCAGGTTGTTCCAAATACATTTTAAAACTTTTCCAATAATTTGAGTACCAAAACATTATTTTTGTTTAATATTCATATGCACATTGACAAAACTGGTTTGTTTTTTAAAAAGAATTGTTTAGACTTTGAAGCAAAATCAGATACCTTTAAAACTATAGCTCCCCAAGTTAAGTAAACTCACTAACTCTTAAGTTAACCAGTTATTAACATTGAATTCAGACTATTGTGTACATTAAAAATCAACTCCTAATCAATCAATATCAACAAAGCATTCTTCATGTTTTTTATGTAGTTTGTGCAGCCAATTTATATATAACTGTCAATTACAATTAAAATCTTCTGAATATTGATTTATAAATATTTGTAAAATCTTTAGTATTGTTTAGAAGTATAAAAAGGTTTAATTTCAACAGAAGTTCTCATGCATGTCTACCTAATCACAAATATGCTTTTTCTTTCTATTGGAGCTTCAAATTTATATTATTCACATGTAGTGTGGTATCAGTGACAGAATATAAACCACATTGTCATTTCTTTTGTCTTTAATTATTAAATATATGGTAAACATTTATTAGTTTCAAGAAAATCTTGAATTGGAATTAGCAGCACAGGAAATTTTGTAAAAAGTCTTCCATGACTTAATGCATGAGCTTTGGTCAAAGAACTTAAGATCATTAGAGTCCTAATCTCGTGTTTCGTTCAGCAGTCCTCTAAACTTGCAGTGATTCCTAGCATACACCCATATGTACTGAACAAGCATACCCATTAAATAGTTCGAGGAGTCTGTCTGAAAAAACTGCATACATACTGTATGTATCATAGCACAGAATGAAAGAAGAAAGAAAAATTCTTGTTTTAAAATTCCAGTACACTAGAGCAGTTTCATCACAATAGAAATTATTTTTTTCATAATTAGCTTAAATTCTTCTTTGGAGATATGAAAGAATCAAAAATATCTATCCCGTGCAGTTGTGAAACTACACGTCTTCATATCTTTGGAAGTAAATCCTTTGAGACAAAAGGCACCCACATTGCTAATTGAACAGTATCTCTTCTATTGCAAGACTCAACTAAAGTGAAAAGAAAGTGCTTTCAATTTTTCCAATTTGGATTCATTAGATCATTGATACGGTTAGAAGGGTCTTGTATTATGAAGCAACTGTTTGGTTAATTAACTGTAGATATTTCACTTTTTATAAAATACCTTTTGAAGGCTTTTCTTCAAGATTTGAGAACAGAAGTTCCATATCTGACACAGTGACTCCTTTTACATTCCTTCATCTAAAAATGGCTTTCTTTTTTATACAAATATATAAGCCATTTAATAGCTGGCCCTAGTTACAAGGTCAGATTTACTTAAACATTATAATATTTTCATTGTGATGATTGGACTGTTCATCCTTATTTTTGGCAACTAATTTTTTAAATTCTTTTTTAACTTGTAACTGTTGAGAGGAAAGTTATTATTAAATTCACTGTGTATTTCCTGAAAATACATCTAAATATTATCCACTTTATTAACATAAAATCTTTTTTCACAACAGCTTTGAAAGCTTTTTAGGTTTTGCTCGGCCACAACAAATTGCAATTGCCATTCATCATTGGCACATATCCTCTTCCAATTTCTGTCTCTCACGCTTTCTCTCTCTTCCAGTCTTCTGGGCATAGTGCTAGCTTCCGCAACTCTTGATTTTAAATCAGCAGCATGCCTTCATTTTAAATCTAAAAATATATGTCCATACTTACTTTTTAACAAGAAAAATAATTTAATTATACTACAATTAAAATATAATAGATATCCCCAACATAGTACCATAATTATACCTACCTTACAATTAGTTACTGTGACTTTGGCTGTCTGTCTCAACAACTCGAATACATTATACTGTTTTATCAGTGCTTAGAAAACATATTTGGAACCGAGTCAGTTCAGTGATATTGACTGGATGGATGATGCGTTTATCTAGAAATGAAGTCCATACCCCCATCCACCCTCACCTCACATACATTGCGATATAATAATGTTTTATGTGGTACAACAAAAAAAGAAAATATTGTCCTACCAAAAAACAGAGTTGTGTTTAATAAAAAATGTTATTTGCATTGCTTCAGATTCTAAATTTGGATATAAATTAATTAAAACTAAATAAAATAACAAACTCGATGTCTCAGTCATAGGAACCACATTTCTAGTGCTCAATAGCCTCAGGTGGTGAGCAGCCTCCCAACTGAACAGTGCAGGTGTAGGCTGTGCATTCCCCAAGATTACGGGTTAAACATAACATTTTTGTTGTCCACTATACCCAGCACATAAACAACTATGGATTGAATTTGGTATCCTGTTGCCATACATGATTAAAGTGAGAACAAATATGTGTTTGCAAATGCTTCAAGTTCATAAAGAAGACTTCGCAAAAGAATTGAGACTTTAACTGGTATTAAATATTTAAAGGCAGAAAGGAACAGAGAAAGTGCACTTTAAGCAGCTAAGTAACAAACCAAAACAGAGCACAGATGGGAGAAGAATGAGGAAGGTACAAATCTGGAACGTTAGATTGAGGTCAGGAGCAGAAAGCCAGAAGTGGACATTAGCCAACTGGTAGTGCGAGATTTCTAAGAATTGTAAACAGTAAAGTTATTATGAAAGACACATTTTAGGACTTATCACATTAGAGTGATATTCTTCTAATTTTTTTTTTTAGGAGGATTCATCTGGCGACTCAGCAGATTAGTGAAGAAAAAGTTAGAAGAATATTACCCTAAATCAGGGTCAGGTGATAAGGATCTGCATTATGACAGCTGGAACTGAAGTGAATGAAATAAATGTGAGCACCACAAAGGAAGTCTCATCGGGGCTTGGCTGAATATAAAGAGAGGGAGGAATTAAAATGTGTTCTGTTTTTCATGTGGTAAGAAGGGATTGGTTTACAATTGTCCCAATGGTCCTTGTATCCCTGCTAAGGAAATATCATAATTATTTATCTTTATTTCCCTTCCTACCAAATTAAGAAATCAAATTTGAAGAAAAACCATGGCTAATCACATATGTGAAGGAGTCTCTCTCTGTCGCTCAGGCTGGAGTGCAGTGGCACAATCTTGGCTTGCTGCAACCTCCGCCTTCTGGGTTCAAGCGATTCTCCTGCCTCAGCCTCCCGAGTAGCTGGAATTACAGGCGCGCACTAACGCGTCTGGCTAATTTTTGTATTTTTAGTAGAGACGGGGTTGCGTTATGTTGACCAGGCTGGTCTTGAACTCCTGACCTCAGGTGATCCACCCACCTCGGCCTGCCAAAGTGCTGGGATTTAAGGTGTGAACCACCGTGGCTGGCCTGTGGAGGAGACTTCTGTACAATAGTGCACAGGGAGCTGGAGCGTTGAAGTTTTATGAGCCGACAAGTTATCTGAGGAATAAGGAAGGGGTCAAGAAAAATGACTCAGGAAGTAGTCTTCAAAAATGCACACAGTTCAGGAACTAAAAGAGAAAGGGAAATAAGAAAAGTAAGAGACCCAGAAAAATGTTGTGCTATAGCGGTTCAACCAGGAAAAAAACAGTGTTGTAAAAAGGAAAAAATTGAGCTGGGCGCGATGGCTCATGCCTGTAATCCCAGCACTTTGTGAGGCCTAGGCGGGCGGATTACCTGAGGTCAGGCGTTTGAGACCAGCCTGACCAACATGGTGAAACCCTGTCTCTATTAAAAATACAAAAATTAGCCGAGCATGGTGGCAGGCAACCTTAATCCCAGCTACTCTGGGAGGCTGAGGCACGATAATTGCCTGAACCTGGGAGGCAGAGGTTGCAGTGAGCTGAGATCGTGCCATTGCACTCCATCCTGGGAGAAAAGAATGAACGAAAGAAAAGAAAAGAGAAAAAATTGGCTGGGCGCAGTGGCTCATGCCTGTAATTCCAGTACTTTGGGAGGCCAAGGTGGAAGGATTGTTTGAGGCTGAGAGTTCACGACCAGCCTGGGCAATGTAGTGAGACCTTGCCACTGCAAAAACTTTCAAAAATTAGCCGGGTGTGGTGGCTCCTGCGAGTGTGGTCCCAGCTACTTGGGAGGCTGAGGTGGGAGGATCGCTTGAGCCCAGGAGATCAAGGCTGAAGTCAGCCATGATCACGCCACTGCACTCAAGCCTGGGTGACAGAGCGGGACCCTGTCTCAAAAAGGCAAAAACTGTCAATAGTTTAAAAAAGCATTGGTATACCAGTAAGGGGCTTACAACTTTGTTTTTTTAGACTACAGTTTTTCAGTTTGTGGTCTTTTAGCAATATTTGCTGATATTTTTCTGTCCTGGCTAATTTTTTTTCGAATGTAATTCTAAGTACTTATCAATTTGTAAATATACATTGTTCTCTTTCTTAATGAATAAAAGGTAATCTCTCCAACTCCAATCTTAAACTTTTAAGTTATATGAAAAATTTATACATTTTATGTGCTTCATGAAAAAAATATGAATTTTTACCATCTACTAGAATTAAAATACCTTAGAAGTAGAAAGTACTTATTTTATTCTCCACACATCCTTAAATGGCCCATGCAATTACAAAGTAGTTAGTAAGTATATGAACTAAACAAAAATGATTCATATATGAGTACCAATATATAAATATATGCATCCTGAAACAGGTTACCATTGACTTCTGAAGAAGAATGTGTAATTCTATCAACCATTCAGGTCTACATCATTTTTTTATTCTTAGCTGTACCACAGGAGACTAAACCAATAAATACAGCAATTTTTAAAATCAATTCACCTGGTATTCAAGGTTTTAATTGTACTTTCTTCTCTTCTATAGCTATTGCTACAAATGTTTAAAGAGTCAAATGAAAAGATTACATTGAATTAAACAGTAAATTCATTTTAAAATACAGAAAAAATACAATACTATTGAAATGTCATATAAATTATTTTACATCTGGTGAAATAAAATATTATAGAATATTATACATGGAGACACACAAAGCCAGATACATATGTTAAAAAAAAATTATGTATGGACTAACAGATAGGAAATCATGCTAAAATGACCCCACCCTGTATCTTTAAGTATGTTGAAACTAGGTAGGGTTTTTTCATCTTTTCCTATTTCACCAAAATGTCTATATTGAGGGTAACCTTCTGTAAACAAATTTGAATGTATACATTTAAAAACAAAGCTCTAAATAACCTTTCTAGGTTCGCCTTGCTCCTGAATCTTCTGCAGTCTGTTTAAAGCAACTGGCCTGCACATGCTGATGCTCTCACAGATTTAAGAGTTTAAGAAGAAATCCACAAATTCAAGCATATATATCTAATAAGTTAATTGAGTTTTTAATGGCATTTATTTGTATTTTGATAACTAGTTAGCAAATGAAAAGTGCACTGGAAAGAATGCATTAAATTACTTAGGTGAAGGAATGACATACATAAAAATTGTCAAAGGGATGACGCAGGAAAATAAACCAGGTTCATTAAACCAACACCTAACACATGGAGTGAAAAACCCCTTGTTCTGATGGCAATGAACGTTGTATTTCTATCTTAATACTTTGCATTACGACTGTCCAATGCATTGTATAGTTTTCAAGGACCCAATCATACTCTTAAAGTACTTCCTTAATAAGAGGTAAGTTATATAATAGTAGAACACAGCTGTGTTTGCTACAAAAATTCAATAAAACAATTTAATAATCTTCATAAAGTATTTATCTACTTGAGTGAATTAACTAAGTACTCGATAGAAATTGCTTTAGTTCTCCGCAGCCATTTACTCATGTGGTATATCCTCTGTGCACATTTCTCAAGTGCTCCTCTGAGGTGTGGACAGCATTCCACACACATTGGACAAAGACTGCTGAACCAGCCGAAATCTACAGATGAAGACTCCATAAAAGTAACAAGCAAGGAAAAATAAACTACATGACATGCCTTGATTCCATGTCTCTTTTCGTCATGTTATATATTTTTCTTGTGAAATAAGGTTTGGAAGAATCTGAGGGCCAAAACTGAAACCAAAAAGTACATGGCAAAAAATAATATATAAATAACTCTTAAAATATGAGGGAAAACATAAAAACATAAAAACCAGATGAAGAAAATAGGCAAAGGGCACAAATAACTCCCCTGCCTCCTCACTCCCCAGCTCTCTCTCTCTCTCTCGCACTCTCTCTCTCTCTCACAAAGACATATAAATAAATGATACTCGATCTTATGAAAAGGTGTTCAATCTCACTTAAACACATGAAAAGATGTTCAACACAAGAGAAACAAAAATAAGCAGACATCATGTATGGCATCTATCACATTCTCAAATATCATTACACACTGTCAACAAGACTATGGGAAACGGGTTCTATGGTACATTACTGGTTCTGTCATACATAATTGCATACACACATGCAAAATGGTGAAATCTACATGGAGCAGAATTTAGCAATAACTCACAAAACAACATATCCATTTACCTTTTGCTGCAGCAATCTCATTTTTCTAGAAATTAATGCTAAACGTATATCTCCAACAATACAAAAACATACGAATTAGAGTTTTTACTGTGGCACTATGTCTAAACTGCAAAATACTAGAAACAACCTCATTGCTCATAAATAGGAGAAGAGTTGAATAAACTACATTACATCCACACAATGAAATACTCTACCACTGGAAAGAATAGGTAGGTCTGTAATTTTTGATATGGCATGATTTTTAACATACTTATTAAATGATAAAAGCAAAAAAAAGTATACAACTTTTATTTTAAAAAGAGAAGAGGAGAGATATATATGTATTTGCTTCTTTGTACAGAAAAAAACCTGGGAAGGTAGGAAGGAAGGGTAAATCTAAAATTAATGTCATGGATTACCACAAAACGGTAGGGGAAATGAGAAAATAAATCAAGAGGAGAATAAGATTTATCTGAGCATATCTTTTTATATAAACTTTACTTTTGAACATGTTACTACTTTCACAGTCCCAAAAATAAAATAACATTCACAAGAATTGGAGAAAAAAACTAAAATAGGACACCAGTCAGAAAAAAATGAGCCTATATAGCTTTATCAAATTAATAAAGTGATCATATAGAAAAATATTAAATCAAGTAACTTGATTATACCCTAAGAAGTGGGATATATTCTAAAAACAAAAAGGGCATATAGTCTAAAGACAAAAAGGACTGCCAAGAAATCATGAACTTTACTTGGTTAGTTTGCTGTTGATGTGATATCAGCGGAGCGATTCTGAAAATATTTTTTGTATTATAGATAAGAGTCAATGGTATGTACGTTGATATTGTCGAACAAGATATGGAAATGGAGAGGAAGAATTCTATATATTGAATGAAAATTCTAGATATCAGTCTGAACTACTCACTCTCAATAGATGGATAATTGGCAGGTAGATTTATATGATAGATTTATAAATAGATTTATATATAGTCTAGAAGCAGTGACACCTGCAGTAGCAATAAGCACATCGGTCAGAAGAAGAAAAGTACAATGAGAGAACAGAACATTTTGTTTTGCCACAAAGTAAGAAAGTGCCCCAAAACAAGATCCAAGGGTTACCATTAGCAAAATGTGGGTGAACTTCAGTAAAAAATAATGATCAAAACAATATATTATAAGGCATAAAATTTTAAAATAAATAGAGTTCTGGGCCGGGCACAGTGGCCCACGCCTGTAATTCCAGCACTTTGGGAGGCCGAAGCTGGTGGATCACTTGAGGTCAGCAGTTCAAGACCAACCTGACCAACATGACAAAACCCTGTCTCTACTAAAAATACAAAATTAGCTGGGTGTGTTGGTGCATGCCTATAATCCCAGCTACTTGAGAGGCTGAGATAGGAGAATCGCTTGAACCCGGGAGGCGGAGGTTGCAGTGAGCAGAGATCGTGCCATTGCACTCCAGCCTGGGCAACAAGGGCAAAACTTCGTCTCAAATAAATAAATAAACAAATAAAAAGTTCTGAATGATTGATATTCAAAAAAGGCAGGGAAAGGAAGGAAAGCACACTCTTCTTGACAAAAGAATGACAGCTAATACGTCCAGAAGAAATTCTGGAATTAGAAAATTACTGTTTTGGAATTCCCAGTGGAATCACTGATTCAGGCAACAATCATCAATGTATGCTAAAACCATTGGGTCAAATTTTCTTGTAAAACAGGATATTCATATCATTTAAAGGTGTTACCCCAAAAACGATGAACTAATTACACAGTGTAGAAAGTTGTTTTTATGGAAGAATACCAAGTGATCAAATGTAACAGTAATAGGACAAGCTGATATTATTTGCTTCCTAATGTAATCCACTGGTAAGAACACCATTTCACCTATGACTATTCTTCCCAAAAAATGTTTCAAAGAGAATCTGGTAATGAGGAAACAATCAAAGAAATCCTAATCATAGACATATGTAATTGTGGGACAATGCACAAAACCACTGCACAAAATCAGTGTCACAAAGGGCGTATGTGGAAGAGCCATTCTAGAACAAAGAGTCTAAAGAGACATAACAACAAAACCCAGTATTTGATTGGCTTCTAAATCCAAAATTTAAAAAATAAACTAAAAAGGATATTTTGTGGGAAATTGGAATAGGAGCTTTCACAAAATTATTGAATTGATACACCTGTGATTGCAAAATAATCAATATACTGTCTTAATTATGAGGGAGAGAAAATAAAAGTAATTTAATATAAAATAACATATAAGTCAATATTTTGTTATGAACGTACAAATATATTTGAGTTTGAATACATGATAAGACAGTCAGATGTTTGTCGCTGAATACAGACTCATCATGGGTGAGACAGCTGTACATGGAGTCTACTATCAGTGTGCTGTGTTAACACAAGCGCCATGAATGACACGCATGTTACTGCCTTTAGTTTTCGCAATAGTGAACAATGACTGGGAAAATTCCAAACGAAACACAACACAAACTTCTTTCATTTTACATTGTAGTTGCATTGCTAATAAAAATCAGTAAAACATAAAATCTTGCAAAATATACTCTGCAATTATATATTTAAAATACCTCCGTTCTAGGCTCTGAAAATTATAAAGTTTTCTAAGTACATGAATGTCTGGTGGTGTATTTTTAAAAATTGTACAAAATCAAGACTATTATTTGCTGGGCAAGACAGTCCTCATTGCAGGATGTTGGGCATACCTGGGCCCTTCCCACTATATACTAAAGGTGCCCTAAGGTAGGTGGGAGCCAACTCTGAGGTGGAGATCAATATGCAGGACTTTATTGAAAAGTGTTCTTGGTTTCAACACAGTGGAAGGGAAGGAAGTAAGATTGGGCAGAGAGGGAAATTAGTCTCCAAGAAGTCCTCAGATTATCCCATGGGACATTCTGAAGTGAGGAGCCTTCCAGCATGGACAGAGTATTGGGCCAGGATACCCCCAGATCAGTTATTGGATGTGGGCTGCTCTGGGAATAGGGTGGGTTCTTGGACAAGGTGGCTGTTGTCAGCAGAGAGAATCCTGAAGAGAGCTGACAGCTGAGAGCTATCAGACGGCAGCACAGCCAGCAGCTGGAGTGACAATCCTCCACGCCTGAAGGGGGAGCTGGGTACAGATAACAAAGTCCACTATACATTCCTAAGAAGTATGACAATAAAAGTAAAAGCCAATGTTTTAATCTATATAAAATGTAACTCTCTGTATTTTCCACCGAAAGTGTAGGACACTCTTAAGATTTTTTTAAATTTTTGTAAAGATGATTTTTTAGTTTCCTTCCCCATCACCCCTTGTACACACACAAACACACATGCACAATACACACACACCTCTTAGATTTGGAATTGGAACGACATTAAATTCATAAATTAATTGACAAGAAAATTGTCTCCTCATTCGGGAAAATGGCAGAGGTTTTCACTTAATTGTAACTAAATAAAATAGATATTAATAGTTTAAAAAACCCTGATAACTGCTAATAAAGGAGAAGTCCCTTAATTTACTGTAAATTATCTGCAAAAGAATTCAGTTTTTGCAGATTCACCTACTGGCTGAAATTTGTCACCCAAAATCAGTTCTGCACTTTTGCAGACATTGACAGGCACCTGTAGAGCACTGCAAAATTTGACTCACCAATCCTCACGTTCTCAGCTGAAGGTGAACAGACCTTGCTTTGCCTTTTTGTTTCAGTGCTCATACTGTAAAAAAGTGTCCTTTCCACCGGGCGCGGTGGCTCACGCCTGTAATCCCAGCACTTAGGGAGGCCGAGGCGGGCGGATCACGAGGTCAGGAGATCGAAACCATCCTGGCTAACACGGTGAAACCCCGTCTGTACTGTAAATACAAAAAATTAGCCGGGCGTGGTGGCGGGCGCCTATAGTCCCAGCTTCTCGGGAGGCTGAGGCAGGAAAATGGCGCGAACCCGGGAGGCGGAGCTTGCAGTGAGCCGAGATCGCGCCACTACACTCCAGCCTGGGCGACAGAGCGAGACTCCGTCTCAGAAAAAAAAAAAAAAGTGTCCTTTCCTTGGTTTGTTTAGTGCCACGTTGTTGTATTTTTATTGGCGATTATACTGTTTAAAACATCCCCCAAGCATAGTGCTGAAGTGCTATCTACTGTTACAAAGCCAGAAAGCTGTGATATGCCTTATGTAGAAAAATATGTGCCACATAAACTTTATTCAGGCATCAGTTACAGTGTCGAATGCCATGAGTTCGATGCTAATGAATCAACAATATATATTAAACAAGATTACGTGGATATATTGATTTAAAAAGTTGTGATCAGAGGTGCACAGCAACTTAACCCTGTATTTCTCCTTGGAGCAATGATTCAGCATTCACTAATCCAATGTCTGTCACTACCTTATAGGATATAACTTACAGCATCTTATGGAATAGAACTACTATGAATAATGATAATGAAATGTATAAGGGTTAGAAAGGAAAGAATGAAACAGTCCTTATTTGCAAATGATATTAGTATTAACATAGAAAATCCAAAAGAATCCATAAGGATTATAATTAATAAGTACACTTAATAAGTAAATTAATAAGTAATATTTCTATTTACAAATGTTTTATATAAAAATCAATTATGGGGGAGGGATAAAAGACTATAAATTGGGTTCAGTGTATACTGCTCAGGTGATAGGTACACCAAAATCTCACAAATCACCACTAAAGAACTTACTCATGTAACCAAACACCACCTGTTCCCCCCAAAACCTATGGAAATAAAAAAATAAAAATAAATACAAATTAAAAAATAATTTTAAAAGTCAATTTCATTTCTATGTAACACAAAATAGAAACGTAAAATTTAAAAACACATCACTTATAATAGCGTCAAACAATTACCAATAGTTGGAATAAATCTAACAAAAGTCATGTAAGATCACTACAAAGATAGCTATAAGACGTTGATAGACAAATTTAAAACCTCAAAATCAAAGAGTGTACTATGTACGTGATTTGGAAAACTCAATCACGTTACCATATTGATTCTCTGCAAATTTATCTATAGATTCAGTAAATTGTCAATTAAAATCCTAGCAAGATTTTTTATAGAAAATGTCAAGATGATCTTAAAATATATATGAAAATGCAAAAGTCCAGGAAAAAACCAAAATTGTCTTATGGAAAAAGAATAAAGTTAGAAGAGTTGTGTTATGATAAATCAATAGTTGACTGGTAATATTAACTGGCAATACTAAAATAGTATAAGATTGGTGCAAAGCTACAAAAATAGACTGTGAAACAAAACAGAGAGTCTAAAAACAGACCTGCACATATGTGAACACTTGATTTTTGTGAAAAGTGGCACTGCAAAGCAATAGGGAAATGGTATTTTTTTTCAATAGATAGTGCTATTTAAATGTACATTAAAATAGAAAAAAATAGAAACTTGATTCCTAACATTGTACTTTTTATAAAAATCAATTCCACATTTGCTATAGAGCTAAATATAAAAGGGTACATAATAAAGCTTCTGGAAGATATTATAGAAGAATATCTCTGTGACTTTGTGGTTAGCAAAAACTCCATAATGAAAACACAATAATGCAAAAGTCATAAAATGAAGTAGAGAAATTCAGCTTCATTAAAATTTAATAATTCTGTTTACCAAATGATAAAATTAAGGAAGTGAAAAATTGATCCATAGGTTGGGTATATATATCTGTAATTCATATATTAGCAAAAGGTTGATTTGTAGCTGTAATATATAAGAACTCTTGTAAATCAATAAGAAACAAAATTTAACAGTAAAAGAGAACAGTCAAATGGTCAAAAAACAAAAACAAAATAAAGCAAACAATGAAAATGTGCTTATTTCTCATTTGTCAGCAGGAAAATGCAAATAAAATCACAGTAAATGCCATTACATCTTTACTAGAGTGGCTAAAATTAAAACATCTGATGATAATTGCAGAATAGATGAAATTCTCACAGACTGCTGGTGGGAGTGCAAATTGTTACAATCACCTGTAAGAAGTGTTTATCAGCATCTACCAAATCTGAATATATGCAGGAATACCTACCCTATGACCCAGCAAATCCACAGCACACTCCTAAATAACCAGTAGAAATGTATACACATATTCAAAAATGTATATAAAAGAACAAATGTCCATAAGCAGTAGAATGGTTAAATTATGGTATACATGGTAATTGAAAACTATACAGCATGAAAATGAAAAAAAAAAAAAAGCCCTGGTATTTGAAAAAAAAAAAGCATTATAATCTTACAAACATATTATTCAAAATAACAAGATACAAAAACAACACAAGCTGCATGATTCCATTTATTAAAGCCAAACACAAGCAGAAGTAATCTATGATGTTAGAGGTCAATGTTAGAGGTCAGGAGAGTGGTCACCTCTGAGGAGAAAGAAGGGCATGCAATTGGCATAAGGCCGAGGAGCTTCTGAAATGCTGCCTGTATTCATTCCTGATCTAAGTGTTGGTTACTTGAGTTTATTTTCTTTGTAATATGCCATCAAACTATTATAATTTGTACATGTTTCTGATTGTGTTTTGTTTCCATTTTAAAAATTTAAACTAATAATTATTGTTCCATACAAACCATCCTCATCAGTGCCCAGGTCCACACACTTTCTCTTTTTCTGCGTACATCCAATTCCAAACATGATACATGTAGTCCCATGCAAATATTCTATGCTCAACTGAAAATAAATAATACACTATTGTCTTTTCAAGGAGACACCAACAGTCATGTCCAGTTTCTGGGTTCTGTGGTGAGTTTAAGAGCTCTGGGGGCGTGAATTCTTCTTGGTTAGTTCCAGTTGTGGTTCCTCATGGCCCAACAAGTAGTCAATGGTCCCAATTAATGAGAAATCTTATCATCCCAACACACTCAAAGTACCACCTTCAAAGATAACAATATCCTCATCATAATAAGAGCTTCCCTTGAAAAATAGAGAAGAGGAAGAGCCGCAGAGTGCTGATTGGTCTGTGATACTCATCCCCGTGGGAAGGAAGGGTAATGATTCCTTGCTCTACGGTAAAATGAGGCCCCCAGAGGCAATCTGGTTGGTTACAGTTGTTCTTGCTCTGAAGACTTTCTTGACACACCTGAAGGGACCCTGGGGGTGGGGGAGCAGGGAGTCAGGGGCAGAGGGATGGAGGATGATTCTCTTCTGGGGCTGCATGGCTTTAGGACCTTTCTTCCTTTTGGCATACTTGGAAGAGCTGATGATTGCTTTTGATTATAAGCAGTCAAGACTCTCTTTTTAGATTTTGGCATTTCCTAGCAATAAGTCCCTTAAAAATTCAATTTGATGATGAACTTTAATTCATTCCACAAATATTTACTGAGAGTGTATGATTGTCTAGGCTTTATTCTAGATACTTGGGATATATCAGGGAACAAAACAAATGTAAATCCTAAACCCCAGGAGATTGTGTTCTGGAGGGAGCAGGCTGAGATTCAACAAACAACACAATAATAAGTAAATTATATGCTGTAGAAGGTAATTAGTGCTGGTAATAAAGAAGAAGTAAAGCATGACCTACCATAGAAAGGAAGGTTGGAATTGGAGGACAGCAAGATGGTGGAAGGGGAAATGGTAAAAGTTTAGTATTAATATTGTCAGTAGAGGCCACTTTGCAAAGGTGAAATTTAAGCAAAGACTTGAGTTAGAGAGGGAGTCAGCCAAGCAGTTATCTGAGGCAAGAGAATCCAAAGGAGTGGAAAACATAACAAACATACCCTAAGGGGAAGCATGATTGACCTGTCTAAGGATTGTAAAGGGTCATGGTGGCTGGAGGAAATGAGGGCTGGTTGAATAAGAAGTATGAGGAAGTAGCAAATGCAAAAGAACTGAAACCATAACAAACAGTCTCTTGGGCCACAGCTCAAACAAATTAGAACTCAAGATTAAGAAACGCACTCAAAACCACACAACCACATGGACATTGAACAATCTACCTCTGAATGACTCCTGGGTAAATAATGAGATTAAGGCAGAAATCCAGTTCTTTGAAACCAATGAGAACAAAGAGACAATATACCAGAATCTCTGGGATACAGCTAAAGCAGTGTTAAGAGGGAAATTGATAGCACTAAATGCCCACATCAAAAAGCTAGAAAGATCTCAAAGTGATACCCTAACATCACAACTAAAAGAACTAGAGAGCCATGAGCAAACAAACCCCAAAGATAGCAGAGGCCAAGAAATAATCAAAAGCAGAGATGAACTGAAGGAGATAAGGACATGAAAACCCCTTCAAAAAATCAGCGAATCCAGGAGCTGGTTTTTTTGAAAAAATAAAATAAAATAGACCATTAGCTAGACTAATAAAGAAGAAAAGAGAGAAAAATCAAGTAGACACAACAAAAAATAATAAAGGGAATATCACCACTGACCCCACAAAAATACAAACAACCATCAGAGAACACTATAAACATCTCTATGTAAATAAACTAAAAAATCAAGAAGAAATGGATAAATTCCTGGACACATAACACCCTCCCAGGACTGAACCAGGAAGAAGTTGAATCTCTGAATAGGCCAATAATAAAGTCTGAAATTGAAGCAGTAATGTATAACCTTCCAACCAAAAAAAAAAAAAAAAAGCCCAGGATCAGATGGATTTACAGCTGAATTCTGTACAAAGGTACAAAGAGGAGCTGGTACCATTTCTTTTGAAACTATTCCAAACAATTGAAAAGGAGGGACTCATTCCTAACTCACTTTATGAGGCCAGCATCATCCTGATATCAAAACCTGGCGGAGATACAGCAAAAAAAGAAAAGTTCAGGCCAATATACCTGATGAACATTGATGCAAAAATCATCAATAAAATACTGGCAAACTGAATCCAACAACAGCGTATCAAAAAGTTTATCCACCACAATTAAGTCGGCTTTATCCCCAGGATGCAAGGCTGGCTCAACATATGCAAATCAATTAATGTAATTCATCACATAAACAGAACTAAAGACAAAAACCACATGATTATTGCAATAGATACAGAAAAGGCCTTCAATAAAATTAAACATCCTTTCATGTTAAAAACTGTCAATAAACTAGGTATTGACGGAACATGCCTCAAAATAATAAGAGCCATTTATGGCAAACCCACAGCCAGTATACTGAATGGGCAAAAGCTGGAAGCATTCTCCTTGAAAACTGGCACAAGACAAAGATGAACTCTCTCACCACTCCTATTTAACATAGTAATAGAAGTTCTGGTCAGGGCAATCAAACAGGAGAAAGAAATGAAGCATATTCACATAGGAAGAGAGGAAGTCAAACTGTCTCTGTTTGTCAATGACACAATCCTACATCTAGAAAACCTCATCATCTCAGCCCAAAAGCTTCTTAAGGTGATAAGCAACTTCAGCAGTCTCAGGATACAAAATTAATGTGCCAAAATCACAAGCATTCCTATACACCAACAATAGAGAAGCAAAGAGCCAAATCATAAATTAACTCCCATTCACAATTGCTACAAAGAGAATAAAATACCTAGGAATACAGCTAACGAGGGAAGTGAAGGACGTCTTCAAGGAGAGCTACAAACCTCTGCTCAAGGCAATCAGAGAGGACACAAATGAATGGGAAAATATTCCATGCCCATGGACAGGAAGAATCAATATTGTGAAAATAGCCATACTGCCAAGGTAATTTATAGATTCAATGCTATTCCCATTAAACTACCACTGATATTCTCCACAGAATTAGAAAAAAAAACTTTAAATTTCACATGGAACCAAAAAAGAGACCTTATAGCCAAGATAATCCTAAGCAAAAAGAACAAAGCTGGAGGCATCACACTACATGACTTCAAATTATATGACAAGGCTACAGTAACCAGTAACCAAAGCAGCATGTTACTGGTACAAAAACAGATACATGGCCCAATGGCACAGAATAGAAATCTCAGAAATAAGATGGCACAGCCACACCATCTGATCTTCAACAAACCTGACAAAAACAAGCAATGACGAAAGGATTCCCTTTTCAGTGCTGGAAGAACTGGACAGCCATACGCAGAAAATTGAAACTGGATCCCTTCCTTACACCTTATACAAAAATTAACTCAAGATGGATTAAAGACTTAATTATCCATTTGGATAACTAAAGACTCTAGTTATCCATTTGTCTAATCTTTTTTCAAGGTAAAACCTAAAATTGTAAAAACCCTAGAAGACAATCTAGGCAATACCATTCAGGACATAGGCACAGGCAAAGATTTCATGATGAAAATGTCAAAAGCAATGGCAACCAAAGCAAAAATTGACAAATGGGATATAATTAAACTAAAGAGCTTCTGCACAGCAAAAGAAACTATCATCAGAGTGAACAGAAAACCTACAGAATGGGAGAAAATTTTTGCAATCTACCCATCTGACAAAGGTCTAATATCCAGAATCTACAAGGAACTTAAACACATTTACAAGAAAAAAAAAAAGACATTACAAAGTGAGCAAAGGACATGAACAGACACTTCCCAAAAGAAGACATTTACGTGGACAACAAATGTGACAAAAAGCTCAACATCTCTGATTATCAGAGAAATGCAAATCAAAACCACAATGAGATACCATCTAACACCAGTCAGAATGGCAATTATAAAAAAGTCAAGAAACAACAGATGCTGGTGAGGCTGTGGAGAAATAGGAACTCTTTTATATGGTGATTTCTGCATTTCCAACTGAGGTACCTGGTTCATCTCATTGGGACTGGTTGGACAGTGAGTGCAGCCCATGGAGGGCAAGCCAAAGCAGGGCGGGGCATTGCCTCACCCGGGAAGTGCAAGGGGTCAGGGGATTTCTCTTTCCTAGCCAAGGGAAGCCGTGACAGAGTGTACCTGGAAAATCAGGACACTCCCACCCAAATACTGTGCTTTTCCAACAGTCATAGCAAATGGCACACCAGGAGATTATATCCCGTGCATGGCTCAGCGGGTCTGACGCCCATGCAGCCTTGCTCACTGCTAGCCCAGCAGTCTGAGATTGACCTGCAAGGCAGCAGGCTCCACCATGGCTGAGGCTTGAGTAAGTAAACAAAGCGGCCGGGGAAGCTCAAACTGGGTGGAGCCCACTGCAGTTCTGCAAGGCCTACTGCCCACCTCTGGGGCGGGGCAGAGCTGAATAAAAGGCAGCAGAAACTTCTGCAGACTTAAATGTCCCTGTCTGACAGCTCTGAAGAGAGCAGTGGTTCTCCCAGCATGGCGTTTGAACTCAGAGAATGGACAGACTGCCTCCTTAAGTGGGTCTGTGACCCCTGTGTAGCCTAACTGGGAGACACCTCCCAGTAGTGGCCAACTGCCACTTCACACAGGTGGCTGCCCCTCTGGGACAAAGCTTCCAGAGGAAGGATCAGGCAGCAATATTTGCTGTTCTGCAATATTTGCTGTTCTGCAGCCTCTGCTGGTGATACCCAGGCAAACAGGGTCTACAGTGGACCTCCAGCAAATTCCAACGGACCTGCAGCTGAGGTACCTGACTCTTAGAAGGAAAACTAACAAACAGAAAGGAATAGCATCAACATCAACAAAAAGGACATCCACACCAAAAGCCCACAGGTCACCAGCATCAAAGACCAAAGGTAGATAAAACCACAAAGATGGGGAGAAACCAGAGGAGAAAGCTGAAAATTCTAAAAACCAGAGCACCTCTTCTCCTTCAAAGGATCACAGCTCCTCGCCAGCAACAGAACAAAGCTGGACAGAGAATGACTTTGATGAGCTGACAGAAGTAGGCTTCAGAAGGTCGGTAATAACAAACTTTTCCAAGCTAAAGAAGGATATTAGAATCCATCACAAGGAAGCTAAAAACCTTGAAAAAAGATTAGACAAATGGATAACTAGAGTAAACAGTGTAGAGAAGACCTTAAATGACCTAATGGAGCTGAAAACCATGGCATGAGAACTATGGGATGCATGCACAAGCTTCAATAACCGATTCAATAAAGTGGAAGAAAGTGTATCAGTAATTGAAGATCAAATTAATGAAATAAAGCAAGAGGAGAGGTTTAGAGAAAAAAGAGTAAAAGAAACGAACAGAGCCTCCAAGAAATATGGGACTATGTGAAAAGACCAAATATATGTTCTATTAGTGTACTGGAAAGTGACAGGGAGAATGGAACCAAGTTGGAAAATACTCGTCAGGATATTATCCAGGAGAACTTCCCCAACCTAGCAAGGCAGGCCAACATTCAAATTCAGGAAATACAGAGAACAACACAAAGATACTCCTCAAGAAGAACAACCCCAAGACACATAATTGTCAGATTCACCAAGGTTGAAATGAAGGAAAAAATGCTAAGGGCAGCCAGAGAGAAAGGTCGGGTTACCCACAAAGGGAAGCCCATCAGACTAACAGCAGATCTCTCAGCAGAAACTCTACAAGCCAGAAGAGAGTGGGGGCCAATATTCAACATTCTTAAAGAAAAGAATTTTCAACCCATAATTTCATATCCAGCCAAACTAAGCTTCAAAAGTGAAGGAGAAATAAAATCCTTTACAGACAAGCAAATGCTGAGAGATTTTGTCACCACCAGGCCTGCCTTAAAAGAGCTCCTGAAGGAAGCACTAAACATGGAAAGGAACAACCGGTACCAGCCATTGCAAAAACATGCCAAATTGTAAAGACCATCGATGCTAGGAAGAAATCACATCAACTAACAGGCAAAATAACTAGCTAACATCATAATGACATGATCAAATTCACACATAACAATATTACCTTTAAGTGTAAATGGGCTAAATGTCCCAATTAAAAGACACAAACTGGCAAATTGGATAAACAGTCAAGACCCATCAGTGTGCTGTATCCAGGAGACCCATCTCATGTGCAGAGACACACATAGGCTCAAAATAAAGGGATGGAGGAAGATCTACCAAGCAAATGGAAAGCAAAAAAAAGCAGGGGTTGCAATCCTAATCTCTGATAAAACAGAATTTAAACCAATAAAGATCAAAAGAGACAAGGCCATTACATAATGGTAAAGGGATCAATTCAACAAGAAGACTAACTATCCTAAATATATATATGCACCCAATACAGGAGCACCCAGATTCATAAAGCAAATCCTTAGAGACCTACAAAGAGACTTAGACTCCCACACAATAATAATGGGAGACTTTAACACCCACTGTCAATATTAGACAGATCAATGAGACAGAAGGTTAACAAGGATATCCAGGACTTGAACTCAAGTCTGCACCAACCGGACCTAATAGACATCTACAGAACTCTCCACCCCAAATCAACAGAATATACATTCTTCTCAGCACCACATTGCACTTATTCCAAAATTGACCACATAATTGGAAGTAAAGCACTCCTCAGCAAATGTAAAAGAACAGAAATCACAACAAACTGTCTCTCAGACCACAGTGCAATCAAATTAGAACTCATGATTAAGAAACTCACTCAAAACCGCACGACTACATGGGAACTGAACAACCTGGTCCTGAGTGACTACTGGGTAAATAACAAAATGAAGGCAGAAATAAAAATGTTCTTTGAAACCAATGAGAACAAAGACACAACGTACCAGAATCTCTCGGGCACATTTAAAGCAGTGTGTAGAGGGAAATTTATAGCACTAAATGCCTACAAGAGAAAGCAGGAAAGATCTAAAATCGACACCCTAACATCACAATTAAAAGAACTAGAGAAGCAACAGCAAACACATTCAAAAGCTAGCAGAAGGCAAGAAATAACTAAGATCAGAGCAGAACTGAAGGAGATAGAGACACAAAAAAACCCTTCAAAAAATCAATGAATCCAGGAGCTGGTTTTTTGAAAAGATCAACAAAATTGATAGACCACTAGCAAGACTAATAAAGAAGAAAAGAGAGAAGAATCAAATAGATGCAATAAAAAATGATAAAGGGGATATCACCACCGATCCCACAGAAATATAAACTACCATCAGAGAATACTATAAACACTTCCACGCAAATAAACTAGAAAATCTAGAACAAATGGATAAATTCCTGGACACAAACACCCTCCCAAGACTAAACCAGGAAGAAGTTGAATCTCTGAATAGACCAATAACAGACTCTAAAATTGAGGCAATAATTAATAGCCTTCCATCAAAAAAAAGTCCAGGACCAAATCGATTCACAGCCACATGCACACGTATGTTTATTGCGGCACTATTCACAATAGCAAAGACTTGGAACCAACCCAAATGTCCATCAGTGATAGACTGGATTAAGAAAATGTGGCATATATACACCATGGAATACTATGCAGCCATAAAAAAGGATGAGTTCATGTCCTTTGTAGGGACATGGATGAAGCTGGAAACCGTCATTCTGAGCAAACTATCACAAGGACAGAAAACCAAACACCGCATGTTCTCACTCATAGGTGGGAATTGAACAAGAACACTTGGACACAGGAAGGGGAACATCACACACAGGGGCCTGTCATGGGGTGGGGGGCAAGGGGAGGGATAGCATTAGGAGAAATATCTAATGTAAATGACGAGTTAACGGGTGCAGCAAACCAACATGGCACATGTATACCTATGTAAAAAACCTGCACGTTGGGCACATGTAACCTAGAACTTAAAGTATAACAGAGAAAAAAAAAGTTCATACCACCTGGGAGGCTGAGGTTGTAGTGAGCTGAGGTCTAGCCACTGCACTCCAGCCTAGAGACAGAGCGAGACTCCATCTCAAAAAAAAAAAATTCATGCCTTCTCTCCTAGCAATTCTGCCATAACTGCTCTTAATCACAGTATTATGTGTAATGGAGAAAAATGGCAACAGCGTACATGTCTGATGGTGATGGCTGAAATAAACTGTTACATCATAAAAATTAAAAAATAATAATCATGTAAAGATTTTAATACATTATCTGTCACACAGGAAAGACTCAAAGGTTTATTCTAAGTATTACTGTTATTAGTTTATTAATAAGAATTGCTCTTGGGCAGATGAGAATAATTGCAAAAAGACCCTAAATATTTTAAGTATAGACTGTCATTATAATTCATAATTCCTAATAAGTCATGCCATTAAATGCCACAAGTAATTTTAATACCATTCATTTATAGTTTTAAATGTAAAAGTGAGAAAGCCAAAGAAATACTGAGCTATTCAGAAGACAAATTGTTGTGTAACATATCACATTAATATAAAGTGTGACTTAAAATATACCTACCCATGTTTTAATTATAAGAAATTTAATAAATCAGTCGAAAACTATTTTAAGTGCTATTGACAAAGACTCTTCCTTGACCTAACTCTAAGTCAGTCTTCTCTGAAGTCTTCTAAACTAAGCTCTGACTTTTGGGCTTTTGGGTTCATCTGGTTTAGTCCAGTTCTAGCAAGAATCCTGCTGGATCAGGTTAGCAAAAATCCACCACCCTTGATATCTGATCGAATTCCCCACTTCTCCCACCCTCAGTATCTTATCACTCTGGCCTGCCTTCAGCAATCATCCTGGCAAGTGGGCTTAGCGAGCATTATTCTCACCCCTGATGTTTTCCTCTTAGTAATTTTCTATCCGCTTGACGACCTCACCCCCCAACCCAACTCCTTGGCTAGAAATCTCCACTTGTCTTTATTGTATTTGGAGTTGAGACTGATCTCTGTCTTACCACAAAACCCGTTTGTAGTAGGGAAGTCTTCTCTACCGTCTTTATCAAGTGTCATGAATGATATTTTTCTTTAACATAGACGTGCCAGAAAATGTGCTTCATTTTACAAAAGGTCTGTGTTAAGGAACCAACTTCTGTTAAATGATGAGGATGCTATTTGCACTTTCTGCTAACAATGAAATATTGTGCAATTAGCATAGAGGACTATTTGAGTGGATTGAGGGATGAACTGCATAATGAGAAGCTAATTACAGGGAGAGATCCTCTCTGCAGATATTTGTAGAATATTTTCGTTTTGACAAAAATGCAGAACATTTATCTGGCATTTACATAAATCAGTTGATGTCTGGGATGAAATTGTACAGGAAAAGATTGTTATCCTAAACCAAGAGGAAGTATTCTCTGTGCCCGTTATTTCATAATTAAATTTCATGTTCTCTTGTAATCAACCAAAATATAAATATTGATTTTGCCACCTGTGTTTTTAAGTACAGCTGAGAAAGACTTATCTGAAATCGTTTTTCACCCGAAAGTATGTGTAATCTGTGGACTGTTAAGGAACTATTTTCTAACTCTTGAAGTTTGTGATAAACAATTTTTTGCCCATGAGACAATAAGTTAGAATCACTAAATGAGTAAAACACTTAGTTTACATTATCTTCCCTGTATTTAATGACTCAATCTCTGTTTCTGTGTGTTTAAAAATTTCTCAAAAAATACGACAACAACAACACGTTCCCGCCTCTCTTGGTTCCACCCTATCCAACCCCCTCAAGAAGCTCAATAGCCACTAGAACCTTCTGAAGTTGACCCAGGAAAGCTAGGCTATAATAAACAAACCATGAATATCGATGAGGCACATACTTTGAAATTTATGTTACTTTTAATAAGTCTAGGTTTTAATTAAATGAATTTAGAAACTGATTGTGGTGTATAGGTTTATAATTGATTATTGTATATTACAAAGCAAAAATCAGGTTCCATAGTCTAACACCAGTTTGACAATGGGCAGAAGATATGACATCCAGACTGCTCCCAGAATATCTCTTTTGAATGTTCATGATAAATACATTTGAAATGTATTATAAATAACTGTAACATAAATTTATTTTTATACAATACCTTGCAATTTCCAAATTACCTCTGCATATGTTATTGCCTTCCTCACTACACTGTGAGCATCTTAAGAACAGAGATTTCTGTTCATCTATATTATAGCCTTAAGTTTCTCGGGTTCCGTGGGTACCCTCTTGCAAGTTCCTGAGGTGCTACTTGGTAGCCCCAAACATTCCTCCTCATTAGTCCAGATCCCAATTTTACACGCTCTTCTATTGACTTCTAAATTTAATAATCCCAGTCTTTTTTCTTTTTCCCAAGCCCTAGGGGAAAACCGGCTTCCTGCAGTTACCACCTTTGCCCTATGATTTGAAGGTGTCCTCTCCAAAATTCAGGTGTTGAAACTTAATGGCCAATGTGATGATAGTAAGAGGTGGAACCTTTAAGAGGTGATTAGATTTTGAGGGCTCCTCCATCATAAGTGGTATTAAGACCCTTATAGAAGGGGCTTCATGCATTGTTCCGGCTCATTTGCCCTTCTGCCTTCCTCCATGTGAGGACACCATGTTCCTCTTCTCCTGAGGATGCATAGCAAGGCTCCATCTTGGAAGCAGAGAGCAGCCCTCACCAGAAACCCCAACCTGACAATGCCTTGATCTTAGATTTCCTAGCCATCAGAAGTGTGAGGAATAAATTTCTGTTTTTCATAAACTATCCAGTCTCATGTATTTTGTTATAGCAGCACTAAAACACTCTTTGAATCACTACTTTTACCTATTTAAATATTCAGTTCCCTAAAAAGTGATTGGTAATTCTTCATATTAAAGTCTGTTAAACTAACTGGTTATGATTTTTCTTTCTTGATTGGACCCTGACTAACAGAAGAGAGAGAATTGCAATACTGTCAGAAAGACTGGAATGATAGTATTGGCTGAGTTTATTATTTTGAAAGCTTAACACTGCACTTTACATCCAGGTCTTTGTACATAAATCCTTTTTTTAATGGACTTTTCCACTGGAAACTTGCTATTGAGTTGCATCAACTCGAACATCCCACTTCTTCAATTGGTGAACACTTTAGGGCTTCTAATAATTATTATACATTTTCTGATACTGGCTAATTTTTTTGAAAACAGATGCCTGCGGCTTCAGTTTTACCACCTCGTTTTGTGAGTGACACTGTAAAGCTTTTTTGTTCTTATGGCCAAGAGGAGAAAGAGAAATAAATGAAGAAACTAACACAAACTTATTTCCTTTAGTCCCTTTCCTTAATGAAAAGGAAAAGAAATACACAACACCAAGAGTCCAAGCCTGGTTATCAGCTGCATTGTAGAAGAAATGGTCAGGTGAATAGGTCTTTTGCTTGTTAGGGAGTTTTATTGAGCACTTCGGAAAAAAACTCAGTTCTCTGTGTATTGAAATGGAAAAATAGTGTCCAACGTCAAGGTCTCTCTTGAAAGAAAGTGTTTCAAATATTCTGAAAAAATGTTTCTGAGGGGTCAATTTCTAAAGCTAGCTGATTTAGTTTCTTTTGACCTAAAAACAGGCAAATACTATGGGGAGTAAGGTATTGCACACACTGTTTTTAAAAACATAGTTTTGTTGTGGCCTAACTCATGTCGGCCAAATAATTCCTATTTATAAACAGTCCACCAAGTCCCATCTATAAACAATCTACCAAAGTTGTGACTAGATAGAAAGACTAAGCATTATCATTTTTATGGTCCTCCTTGCAATATTCCCTCTTTTCACCATTACAACCAATTATTCTTCTTTTTAGAAAAATTTTCTGTAATTAACATTTTCAAGAAAAGTCTTAATATGCTTTCAAATCACTACTTTCTAAGAAAAGAATAAACCTCTGAAAATCACATGACTTTCTTATACCTCCAGTTCCAAATGCAGCATCTGCACTATATCTCTCTTACTCAATAAGCATTTTTAGTCACCTACTATGTGCCAGGCCTGTGTCACTGTGCCAAGGGCTGAAAACAGAGAAAACCCAGACCTAGACCTGCCTCAAGAAGCTCACAGCCTCTTAAGTTGGATAAATGGCTATGCAAGACAATGAAATATGATGACTACCTAAAGAGATGAACAAATAGCTATGAAAGTCCAGGAGAGGGAAAGATACATCTCAAGTGGGGAAGATCAGAATTGGAAGAGGTGACATTTGGATTAACTTAATGCTAGTGTATTTCATCACACAGACACATGGGTGGCATGTTAACTGTCACAGGATGGATGAGGCTTACCTGAGTTAAGGCTTAAAATAAGATCTACCCACAAGATAGGAACTGAACTTAGGGAAATTAACCTAGTTCTAGGTTCTCTTCCTTAGAGTGTGGCCCAGCAGTAATTGTATCAGAAAGACTTGCCTACTTCTTAAAAATGTAGATTCCTATGACCAATTCCCAGGGTTTCTGATTTATTGACTGGAGTGAGTGAATGCAAAAATCTATTTAACTCATGCTGCAGTTGATCACTATCCTGTCTAAATTTGCAAGGATTTGTCAAGCAACAAGTGGGAGTGCAGAAAGCTCAAGTTAGGGACATCCGATATAATAAAATTAGATATTCTGACAGACAGGTGGAGACAGAGCAAGGACAGTGCCAGGGAACCCAGGAGCAGGCAAGATTGCACATCCAAAGAGACCTGCAGCAAGGAGTCCTGTCCCCTCCATATCGCCCTGGGTATTGGGATTTCAAGTTTAGGACTTTCTTCCAGGTGAGAATATAGGGAGAAAGCCAATTGGAGATAACAAAGTAAATCACACAGTTTTGTGGTGTGTGTGTGTGTGTGTGTGTGTGTGTGTGTGTTTGAGACAGAGTCTCACTCTGTCACCCAGGCTGGAGTGCAGTGGCACAGTCTCAGCTCACTGCAACCTCCGCCTCCTGGGTTCAAGTGACTCTCCCGATTCTCCTGCCTCAACCTCCCGAATAGCTGGGATTACAGGTGTGCACTGCCATGCCTGGCTAATTTTTGTATTTTTAGTAGAGATAGGGTTTTGCCATGTTGGCCAGGCTGGTCTCAAATTCCTGGCCTCAAGAGATCTGCCCACCTTGGCCTTTCAAAGTGCTGGGATTACAGGCATGTGCCACTGTGCCTGGCCAATAGCACAGTTTTAAAGTTTTCTACGCAGTGTGTCAAAAAAAGGATGTGGGCACTAATCGAACTTACCCATGATTTGGTTCCTAGGAATGGGGGCAAGATAAAAATGCCAGAATCTAGTTATGAGAAGCAAGACCAGAAGCATATCTTTTTCTGGTTTTAATTCTGGTTCTTTAATATTAGGTTGGTGCAAAAGTAATTGTGGGTTTTGCTATAGAAAGTAAAGGTAAAAACCGTAATTACTTTTGCACCAACCTAAATAGAATCACCTAAGAAGCTTTATAAAAACATGTACTCCTAAGATTCACACTGGACTTAGAAAATCAGAATGGTTAAGACAGAAATGTGAATTTTTATAAGCTCTTCTAGTAATTCTGGAAATTATTCAAGTTTAAAAAGCAATAAACAAGGACTCCTTTTCTCTGCCCACAACAACCACAGCCCCCACCAATCACAGGTCACAAACGGAGCCTGCAATAGGAATCCTGTGGCAGATACTGGGAAGAAAAGAAGCCCGTGGATCAAGCAGTTAACATAAAAATCTCACGGCAAGAAGAAATGCCAGCTTGCAAGTTCTGTGAGTCTTGCAGCAAACAAGATATTTCCAGCACAGAATGCCAGCAAAGTTTCTTGTTGCTGTTGTTTTGTTTTATTATAGTATTTAAAATAGTTCTTCAGCATATCAATACTTAAAATAGTAAAAATCCCATTGTCCCTGTCTTAGTGTGTTCCAGTTGCTGCAACAAGATATCATAAACTGAGTGGCTTATAAAGAATAGAAATGTATTTTTAACAGTTCTGGAAGCTGGGAAGTCCAAGATCAAAGTGCCAGTAGATTTGGTGTCTCCGGACACCCAATCCACATTGGGAGGACCTAATCAGCTTACAAAGGCCCATCTCCTAATACCATCAGGTTGGAGGTTAGGATTTGAGCATTTGAGCATTAGAATTTCAAGGGGACACATTCAGACCAAAGCAGGCCCATTCTCTTACTCCAGCTCAACAGAAGAATCTCATTTACAGACATCACTGAGCCTTCTCCCTGTCTGAATTTTTTTTTTTTTTTTTACCTAGTGACTATTGACAAAGAGCAGTGTTGAATATGATACTAACTTCAACCAAACAACATTGGCAGCATGTAGAGTATTTGCTCATTCCATGGTCTCATGTCACATCATGCTATTTTTAAATCAAATTCTGCTTTTAATCTTTAGTTTTAATTTACCTTTATCTGAAACATAAATGTCATTAATCACGTAGAAGGAAAGTAGGAGCTAGCAGGATAGTAATCTAGCTAAGCTGCAAGCAAGTGAAGCTTTTTTGTAAGGAAAGAGCTGTAGAATCACAAGACAATCTGTATCACAAACCAGCAAATATATGCTAAATAGTGTCTAATTTCACGGGGTGCCTCCCAATTGAAATTGAGCCAGGCCACCTGATTCCTTATTCCACTGGTAAAGACCATCTCATGTGAACCAGCTGCCATGGATGTGGTTCAGAAAGCTGTCCCTGAAAAGAACTCTGGGCCATCTGTGCTTACAGTTCTATTAATAGAATGTTCTCCAAATCATAGACCTTCATCTGCAACCTCACATCAAGACTTTCTCAAACATGAGACCCGGAGAACATCACTCATCAGCATTCTTTGTGATCTATTGGGAAGCACCATGATTTGAAGGCAAGGGTCAAAGGTGGGGTGGGAGCCGGATGAGACTGTGAACTCTCTGAAGCCAGGGGCATTCCTTTTCCCCCTTACCTTGCCAGGGTCAGGCCCTGTGATGACACAATTGTGTGTTGAGTTGTACTGAAGCATTTTGTAAGTGCCAAGCCAGTGGAAGCAGCTTTACAAGGTTATTAAATAATGGGAAAAGTCGTGTTCATTATTAAAGGAAGATGAGGAAAGGGAGGTTCATCAGTTAAGTAACTTCCCCACGTTGACACATCCTGAGTAGTAGGGCCAAGATTCAGATACGGGTTCTCTGACTCCACACCTGAATTTGATGGCCTGCACCGTCTCATACGTTTTTGTTTTCCATTCATTTTGGTTGTACTTGGGAACTTCGACTTTGATTGTGATTTATTTTTCTTGAGCCAACCCTGATGGAGTTTTTTATGACTCTAGAGAAAGGTGAAATGACTAATACAAGGAAGCTGAAATAGCATTAACATTTCTTAAAATTAGTTGTTAAGAAATATAGAGGCTTAAACCATATAGAAATAATAGCAGATGACATGAGACACCAGATGGAGTTCACCTAGGCACACAATGCCTGTTTGATAAACTTAAGAGAAATTGTAGAACACGCTAAAAGAAAAAAATGGAAAAAATAGTCATAATGTTTAGATCTTTTAAAAAAATATATTTTGCTAAGGCCATCATTTTCTCTTTAAGACCATAGAAAATTAGTGGCTACCAGAAACATTGCAAAGATAACTAAAGATATTGATGTGAAACATGGAAGCAGCATCCTCTTACTTAATGTGCTGCTAACGAAATAAATATAAGTAAACCAAGGCTGACTACATATCCCTTATGTTATTTTCCCACCATGGTTCTAATCTTAAGAACATCAAATATATGAGACATGATGAGTGACAATGACAAAGATACTTTGCAATACAGTCTAAACCAAAGCATATGGCATGTGACATATATAGATATGTATAGATCCATTTATTGATATGTGTGTATATATATCTATGTATCTGTATCTCATATGACATATAATAACATACTGCCAAGAACAAGAGTAGAAGTTATTAAAATATGTAAAAAAAAAAACTAATACGAAAGTTAGGATACAAGTCAAGAGAACAAATAATCTAAGAAAAATGGGAATACAGTTTCTTCAGTTGTTTATTCATATGCCAGACAGTGCTAAGTGTTAGAGGTTAAGGATGTGTAACATCTAGTTCACTTCTATATATGCTTACAGTTTGGTAAAGAAGATAAAAATCTGTTAAGCAATGCCTTACACTAGTGGGAAAATTAGAAAAGATTTCCAGATTGGGTGCAGTGGTTCACACCTGTAATCCCAGAACTTTGGGAGGCCGAGGCAGGCAGATCACTTGAGGCAAAGAGTTCAAGACCAGCCTGGCTAACGTGGTGAAACCCCATCTCTACTAAAAATACAAAAATTAACCGGGTGTAATGGCGCATGCCTATAGTCCCAGCTAGAGTTCAAGAATCACTTGAATCCAGGAGGCAGAGATTGCAGTGATCCAAGATTGCACCACTGCACTCTAGCCTGGGCGACAGAGGGAGACTCTGTCTCAAACAAACAAACAAACAACAACAGAAAGACTTCCAAGAGATTGTAAACAAACATGTAAAGTAGAAAATTAGACCAATGAGAATTCTTGAAGTATATTTTGAAGAGTTAAAAAAGCCCAAAAAACAAAAAGGAGAAAATAAATGATTTAAATGTCTCTTTTTAAATGTAAGACAAAGGCAATAAAGCTGTTCCTGTAACCAAATTTCTGTTTAGTAGCTCTGTATTGTTACCACAACATGCCAATGAGAACTCTGGTTCCACGGAGGAAAACCTTTTCTGTGACCCTCTAGAATAGCAAACTCAGTGCCAATGGGGGAATTACAGAGTTCTTTTATGGTTTCCTGTGTTTTGTCTGTTTGTCAATATTAATGCTAAGGACATTAATTGAGATACATGCTTCTAATTCCCCTTACTTGTATAGAAGTACTGTAGATTAGAGAAAGGATTTCCAAAACTGGGGGAAAAAAGAGTCCCTAAAAAGCAGCACCATAAAGAATTGTAAAAGAGGAGAATCATGTCCTCAAATGTTAAAAGAAGACTTATGGATTAGCCAAGGAAATTCTCACCTTTAAAGAAAAATGAGACATTATGTCAATGATTATGGGGAGGCGGGAGAAAGACAGAAATGCCTCAGAATTGTCTGGATGGTTTTATAAAACCACACCACACACTACACACGTGCATAAACACACACACACCATACATATGTACCTGTATGATCTGATGTGCTTATGACAGTGGCATGATCTCATGACTCAGAACCAGGGCCATGATGAACCACTATCATTTGGGGAATATGTCTTATCCCTCAGGTGTGCTGGAGATCACAGAGTTATTTAAAAATCAGAGGGCAAGTAGCAGAAGAACTAAGGCAAAAGGAGATGCCTTGTAAAATACATTAACAATAACAGTTAAAGCAACAGAATCAACTCCCACCAATGGAAGAGTAGGGTAAGAGTAGGATACCCTGGTACTTGCCTCACTGAAAATCATCTAGAGCCAATTTAAAAGGAAAGCACAAACAACCCTCCAAAACAAATCCAACATAATCATTTTGTGAAGGGTAAAAACAGCCCCCAAATTACAGAAATGATGCATTTTTTAATTCAACAGAAGACAAGATCAGGAAAAAAATGAGAACAGCGGGCTATAAGTGAAATTTTTGATATTATGCACTTATGAGACACTGAAATATGCAATCCATTTTATTTATTGCTGTGGAAAGTAGTGTGTATATTACTTTATAGTAGAGTTCTACAGGTAGAAATTTTATAATTGAAGTAGATATTAATTATTACACATAAATGTTACTATTTTTTATTTGAGTTTGGTTATTTTTAGTTAGAAACTGCCTATAATTTAACCCTGATAACACGGTTAAATTTTTACTTACAAATACAGTAAACTAAAAGGGCTTTTTCATTCTAGCATGCCCATATTGTGGGCTTATGTTTTCACCCTCTGCAATATTCCAAACTTGTCTTTAAAGGAAAATGAGACATTATATCAATGATTATGGGGAGGTAGGGGAAAGACAGAAATGCCTTAGAATTATCTGGGTGATTTTACAAAACCACACCACACGGATGCACACGCATGAGCAAGTGTGCACACATGCATGCGCGTACACACACACACAGACGTAGAGGTCCTATTTCTTCAAAGTAAAAACAAGTTGAGTGTTCATACTCTGTATCAGAAAAAAATACCAAAAGTTTAATGAAGAGTTTACTCCCCTTTTAATTTACTGAAATCATCTATCTATACATATTTTTAATTGTCAACATTATTTTGGATTTTATCTTTCCAACTACTGTTTTCTTGTTGCTCCTTGAAGAAATTATTGTGGGAAATATGAAGCTTCATGTTTACAGAATTGCAGACCCTTTGATAACACAAGAGGATGACAGAACTGCCTCAGGTTATCTTCTGAGCTGGCAGACTTCTCAAATTTGCACAGACACAACCTTTAGTGACCTTTGGAGCTCTGAAACTACATGAATCATCATTAAAGGCAAATTGAACCAAAGCCACTGGGAAGTTCATTTTTCAGAGGACTAACTTCGTTTTGTTTCATACATAAGCAATGAAGGTATGTATAGATCCATGTCATTTCTCAGGTCAAGTTAAACTGTCCTGTGATTTAAAAGTTATAGTAAGTATATGATTTTATTTGAAACTCTATATGGCTAATAAAGACAAAGAGAACAGCTAATTCGAAATTGCCTGCACAAGAAAATTAAAATTTCCAAAATCTATTATAATTTTGTCACTCTAAATGAAGATTCATGTGACATGTTGGACTCCCATACAGAAGACTACTTCAGGATTGTCTTTCTATAATTACGACTTTCACTTCATTAATAATTATAATGCCTTTTCCTATATGCATCTGTCCATCAGCAAGTGAAGACAGGAATTGCCTGACCTTACACGAAAAATAAACTCTCAATTCAAATCATAATGAAGTTGGTAAAACAGTTTGGCTTTAGGGAGATGAAGATGATGTATTGTGGGGAAAAAAGTCTCTTATTACTAAAGTATATTTTATCCCCATATAAAGTAGCAAAATAATATTATTTATTCATAAACAAAAAGGAGTGATCTAAAGGTTTTCCCAAGTTATTTTAGGTTGGTGCAGAAGTAATTGCAGTTTTGCCGTTATTTTGATGGCAAATAATATTAACACATCAACATATATAGGATATCAGATCTGAATTTGAAAGGTCAGTTTATAAATTGTATATCGTTCTCTCCCGATATAAAGTGGATTCCAGCACTCTGCACGCCTGAGCCTCTGCTCCTGTGACTATCCTGCCGCCTCTATCCTCACTGCTGCCACCTTGAGGGAGATCGTGCACCTGCAGGCTGGTGAGTTTGGCAACTAGTTCTACGGGGTGATCAGTGATGAGCATGCCATCGAGCCTACTGGCACTTAGCATGGGGATAGCAACCTGCAGCTGGAGTGCATCAGTGTGTACTGCAATGAGACCACCGGTGGCAAGTATGTGCCCCACGCTGAGCTCATGGATCTGGAGCCCAGCACCGGGGACTCTGGTGTGCTCAGGCTCCTTCGTGCAGATCTTACGGCTGGACAACTTCATCTTCCATCAGAGTGGTGCCGGAAACAACTGGGCCAATGGGCACCACGCAGAAGGTGCGGAACTGGTGGATTCGGTACTGGACATTGTGAGGAGGGAGGCTGAGAGCTGTGACTGCCTGCAGGATTTCCAGCTGACCCACTCCCTAGGAGCAGGGACTGGGCCTAAGAGGGGTACCCCTCTCATCAGCAAGATCCCAGAGAAGTATCCAGACAGGATCTGGAACAAGTTCAGTGTGCCCTTACGCAAGGTGTCAGACATGGGGGTGGAGCCCTAAAACATCACCTTCTCAGTCCACCAACTGGTAGAAAACACAGATATGACCTATTTCATTGATAATGAAACTCTCCATAACGTCTGCTTCAGAACCCTAAAGCTGACCACACCCACCTATGGTGACTTGAACCACTTGGTGTCTGCCGCCATAAGTGGGGTCACTACCTGACTAGGCTTCCCCAACCAGCTCAATGCTGACCTGCAGAAGCTGGCTATGTACAAGGTCCCATTCCCTACCTGCACTTCTTTATGCCTGTCTTCACCCTGCTGACCATCCACAGCAGCCAGCATTACCAGGCCCTCATAGTGCCTGAGCTCACCCAGCAGATGGTTGATGCCAAGAACATGATGGTTCCCTGAGACCCCTGCCATGGCCACTACCTAAAGGTGGCCACAGTGTTCACGGACTACATGTCCATGAAGGAGTTGGATGAGCAAATGCTTAATGTCCGAAACAAGAACAGCAGCTACTTTGTTGAGTGAATCCCCAACTATGTGAAAACAGCTGTCTGTGACATCCCACTCTTGGGGCTATAAATGTCTGCCACCTTCATCAGCAACAGTGTGGCCATCCAGGAGCTGTTCAAGCACATCTCTGAGTGGTCATGTTTCGGTGCAAAGCCTTTCTGCACTGGCACATGGGCAAGAGCATGGACTAGATGGAGTTCACCAAGGCTGACAGCAACATGAACAACCTGGTGTCCCGGTACCAGTAATACCAGGACACCTCAGCCAAGGAGGAGAGAAAGGTTGAGAAGGAGGCCAAGAAGAAGGTGGCCTAGAGCCTCCAGACATGGACACTGGGTAAAGTGGGGAAGCAGTGGGAATTCTATTTACTCACAATCTTTTCTCTGATAACCAGGTCTCACTGTGTGTACACTTGGAGCTCTTCCCGACTTCATAGCACACACTGTACAGACACCATCATTAAAAGCATTTTCATAGTGAAAAGAAAGTGCATCCCCCAAGAACCATCTCAAATTCATCTCTATTGGCCAGGCGCAGTGGCTCACACCTGTGATCCCAGCACTTTGGGAGTCCAAGGCAGGCGGATCACCTGAGGTCAGGAGTTTGAGACCAGCTTGGCCAACGTGGTGAAACCCCATCTCTACTAAAAATACAAAAAAAATAGCCAGGCATGGTGGTGCATGCCTGTAATCCCAGCTACTTGGGAGGCTGAGGCAGGAGAATCTCTTGAACCCAGGAGGCGGAGGTTGCAGTGAGCCGAAATCATGCCACTACACTCCAGCCTGGGCAACAAGAGCAGATCTCCATCTCAAAAAAAAAAAAAAAAAAAAAAAAAAAAAGTTAATCATTTGTCTCTGTGAGGCTTTGCAAATTTCAAAGCATCCTCGGCATTCTCAGGGGGCTTTCTCTCCTGAGCCTCTGGGATGCATCTCAATCAATTTTATTGCATTTAGTTTGTAGAATGGGTAAATTTGGACAACATGTCAATATCCTAAACACTGAAAATCCTAAATCCTTGAGGGTGGAAGTTCTTATCACTTCAAACGTACTAGTGCAGGACCTGGATATAGTAGGTGCATGATATTAAAAAAAAAAAAATCAACGTAGAGATCTTTCACCTCCCTAGTTAGCTGTATTCCTACATAAATTATTTTGTGTGTGTGTGGCTATTGTAAATAGGATTGCATTCTTGATTTGGCACTCATCTTGAATGTTGTTGGTGTATGGAAATGCTACTGTTTTCTGTACACAGGTTTTTTGTGCCCTGAAACTTTGCTGAAGTGGTTTATTAGATGTAAGAGCTTATGTGCAGAGACTCATTAGGGGTTTTCTAAGTATAAAATCATGCTGTCTGCAGAGATAGTTTGACTTCCTCTCTTTCTATTTGGATGCTTTTTATTTCTTTCTCTTGCCAAATTGCTCTGCCTAGGCCCTCCAATACTACATTGAATAGGAGTGGTGAGAGTAGGCATCCTTGTCTTATTCCAGTTTCAAAAGGAATGCTTCCAGCTTTTGCCTGTTCAGTATGATGTTGGCTGTGGGTTTGTTATAGATGGCTCTTATTATTTTGAAGTATGTTCCTTAAATGCCTGGTTTGTTGAAGGTTTTTAACATGAAGGGATGTTAAATTTTATCAAAAGCCTTTTCTGCATCTATTGAGATGATCATGTGGTTTTTGTTTTTAGTTGTTTACATTATAAATCACATTTATTGATTTGCATATGTTGAACCAATCTTGCATCCCAGGGATAATGCCTACTTGATTGTGGTTAATTAGGTTTTTTGATATGCTGCTGGATTATTAACTTTTCTATCAGTGTTTGAATAAAGTAAAAGTCATATGCCTCATGGAAATGCCATTGAGAAGCTTCTTAGAAGTTTGGATTCCTGAATTACATCTTCCATAGACTTCCCAGGATCCACATGACAACAAAATGTACACTCCACTGGTACCATTTAAATTAATAGAACATTGTGCTGGAATTAAGTTGAAAAGCACATTCTTAACATCCCTATTTCAATGATGTAAAAAAAAAGAAGAAAGAAAGAAATGAAAAGAAAATAAAAAAGAAAAGAAAGGCTTCCTAGAACATCATGGACTACGGAATAAAATTCAAAGAACTCTTTCATTCAACACAATGTAAATTATATTATGGTTCCTTTCCCAAAGCTGACCCTTGCTTATGACACGTTCTATATTCATAATGTTCGTATTCATGAGACTGTCACCTGATAACTTTTGCATAAGTTGTTTGCACCAAGTACCACGACAAAAGCATTTTCATTGTCTTTTTGTTAAAAAACTGATACACAGGAAATAAATCAAGCAAATCATTACATTATCATCATCGGTCCAAATTGTTCATATGTAGATGGAATAAAGTCTTTTATTATTCCAAATATTTTATAAATGTTTAATTGGAATAGTAAAAAATAGAATATTTCCAACTTATTAATTCATTCTCATTCTTTCCTTCTGACCAGGCTTAGGAAACAGAAAAGCAATTTTCTTACCCTACTTCAAAGAGTCCCATGAGACTCATTTCCCCAACAAAAAACTCCCAAATCATCATTAAACCTATAGGTAACAGAAACAAAGATGAAGTTAGTGAGACAAATAATAGTCAAGCCTATGATGTAACAAAAAGTTCTTTATTCTCAGAAACCTCTTTAGTAAATGAATTGTTCTGTTTGTGAGATATCAGTCTAGACTATAATTCTATTTAGAAAGAGGCTTGGGATTTTACCTCAATGAATGGACTAGTTAGATATCACAATGGAAATTATTATAACCAGGGCCTCTGGAGACAACAAATATAACTTTGTAAGGATTTCCTACTTGGTAATGGAGATAAGAATGTCAGAGTTGTTCAAGGAAAGTTACAATCCACAATCTCTGTTCTCTTTCTAGCAAATATATATTATATAATATATCTTAGTATATATTATAAGAAATATACTTACTATATGTATTTGTATATATAGTAAGAAGTAATGGTAAATAAAAGGAAGACAGAGCTAATGAAGAAAAGATTCTTTCACCTTATTCGTGCAGGGCCGAAACTGTTAAATATGTGTTGCTTATTAAGAAACTAATGTCTGAAATGGATGCACTTGTCTAATTTTAGCATTTTCCATGTATTATTTTAACATATCTCGGAAAAAGGGACTATAAATCCTAATTCAACTGTGTTACTATAGTAAACATCATATTTACAAGTCACTCTGTGGGAATTCTGCAAAGCCGCGTCTCCATTAACACTCCCTTTGTTTCCTCCATTGCCAAATGGAAGAACAGAATAGATACCAACACAATCTTGGGTTAAAAAGAATATCTCTCTAGGAAACAAAGCTGAAGGGGGGTTGGTAGGGGAATGAAGTTACTCAAGGGGCATCCGATTAAATGAAAGAAGCCAGGGCAGACAGAAGCACAGAGGGTAATAGCTATTTTGATCCAGTGAGTATTGACCACAAAGAAAAAAAAAAAAGAGGATCTACATTGTCACAATTACTCCTATGTGACAAAGTCTAAACGTTTCTAGGTCACCACGTACCGAGTTTTACCAAAGTGACTTTCAGATGTCACATAACTATATAATTTCTCTTTTGGCTGAAGTTAATCACATAAACTAGGAGGTCTTTGAAGACCAGATTGACCCTGATCTGGATGTATTCATTCTTTAGAGCTTGTTCAATGAGGAAACTATTGCAGTCTTAGGCAGTCTTAAAAATAACAGAAAGAACATTTTCACAAGAACCTATACATTAGGTGGGGAAGAAATAACCACTTTCAAATAGCTTTTCTTTCCTCCACTTGATTACACTCATTATGTTTTGACGTTAGACTTTCAAGCTGGTCAACATTTATGGAGACAAGAAAAAAAGGGGTTACAACGACTGGCCACAAACACCACACTTTGATTGGAAAGGAAGAATAATGTCCAAGAATGTGGTGAAATTAGCATACCTAGAGTACTGGGAATATCCAGCTTCAACCTGGAGGATCACAAGAAAGATTTTCCTGAGCGACAAGATGTCAAGGGAAGCACCTCATCTGACTACAGAAAACAACGACATCTGGAGAAGTTATTTCCTTCATAATCAGGAAAAAGAAATGAATCAATCACTTTTAAAACAGGTTCTTCCTTTTCTACTGTCATCTATGCGTCATTAATGATTCACTCAAACTACTGAGTTTAAGTTGAGTAACATTTAGATGAACTTATATGGACTATGGCATATTCAGTCACAATTATTCACTTATTTTTCTTAGCTTGTGTTAATCTTCCCAAATCTCACTTAGGTATGATCAGATATGTTTAATCATTTATGAATAAATTGTGTAGTTTTTAATTTTAAAATATTTTGTCAGTTATACATGCACGTATTCAGTCAAACAGTTCTACAAAATCATATATATTTAATGAGTCAAATCGTTGTACATGACTTACTAAGAAAAACATAGCTTCCTTCCACACCTCTTGCCTCCATTCCATCCTCCAGGCAACTATTTTAACTCTTCTAGTTCTTTATCTCTATATAACCTACTTAAACTGCCACACTCTGAATTTTCAGTTTTAGGCATAATCTATGGATTTGGCAGTATGGAAACAGAGACTTACTTCTTTTTCTCTACCCCTACCAAACCCATAAGCACACTCATTTCTCCATTTCCCCAGTATTGTTACATTATCTTGGTGGTTTTATATTCAGTACTAAGCCACACAGTACACAATGGTGATTTGCATAATTGTTTTCTCCCTGCAGTCTTGCATTACTTGCTTCCTTTGTTTATTACGTTTCTAATTCGTCTCCCTCATGCTCCTTATTTGTATAACTCCTTTTTCATTAAGTTGAAACCTGTTACATAGATTCTATTAATTTTATCCCCTGGAGACAACTTCCCAAAGTCTCCTGACCTGGTCCAATATGGACTGCCTGGCTGCTGGGTGCTGCATGGGTCATCAACCTGAGAGCTTTCTGACCACAATCTTGGGTCTCCCACATGTCTCCCTGCATGTCTCTTGTGTATTTTATGTCTCTTTTGTCCTCTTTAGATGTCCTCCCATTTTAGTGGAATGCATTTTCCAGTAGATTCCTGGTAAAGAACCATGGACTTTGTTTCATCATCTTGAAATGTTACTAACGAGAAATTCAATTACATTTTGTTTCTTGATCCTTTTAAGCTACGTTTTTCAGTTTTGGAAGTGGTTAGAATCTTCTTGTTCCAAATATTCTGAAATTTCTCAATAATATACTATGTGGATTTTGTTTCCATTTGTTTCTCACAGCACCTCTTGTGAACATCTTCGGTATGGAAACATAGGTCATTCAGGAGCAGGAAATTATGTTTTGACAATTTTCTCCCTTTTGTTTTCTTCATTCTTTCTTTTCAGTTTCCTAGTATATGGATGTTGGTCCTACCATACAAATCCTCTAGTTTTCTTATCCTCTTGCTCCTAGTTTTTATATCTGCCTTTTAACCTATTTTGTAGGATATTTTACCCTTTGAATGTTTTACTCACTTTTAAATTTCTGCATTATATATTTAATTCCCATGGGCTCTTTCTTATTCTATGCTTTTTGTATAGTACTGTGTTCTTGTTTCAGGGATACTATTACATTTCTTTCTGTTTCTTCACTCTCTTTCTCTATATTTTTTCAAATTGTTTTCATTTTTGTTGGTTTTTGGTTAGTGATTTTATTATAACTTGTTTGTTTCACATAGAAGTTTTCTTAAGATGACCATTGAGTCTGAACTGTCAAGTCATAGATAAAAGTAGAACAAAAAGAGCTGATGGAGTTTTGCATGAGAATGGAGCTTTCCACCTATGGGCTTCCCTTAGGAGCTCTGTACTGTGGGGAAGGCAGATCTTGAGAGGAATCATCAGTCTTTGCAAGACAACTACTTCAAGGAAACCATCACAATGTCTACAAGCTAAGGGACACTAACTTCCAGGAGAGAACAGTGTTCTTTTAGAGGCCTAGGAGTCTTGGCAGAATTTATGATTCAATTTTCCCAGCTTCCTAAAAATCTGCTCAAATGTTATCATTCTAATTTTCAATGATCCCACTCCTTCACAACCAATACCCTAACTTTAACCTAAGATACTCTGTGAGATTAAAGATAGAATTCATTTTATTATTCAGCCAAATGAAGTATTAGACTTTGGATTTGGTTTCCAGAAACCTTGATCCTGTAATTATAGGAAATAAGGTTTCTTTTAGGGCAGTTACAGAAGCTCTGACCTTTTGCTTATACCTTGATCCTGAACTTAAATTTTCTTTCTCCAAGTTGGTTCCTCTTAGAAATCACCTACAAAACATTATAGTTCTTATGTCCACTAAAAAGTCCTATGGAAGCACCTACATAGTCAACCAAAATCTTGTCTTCTGTAGACATTTGATTACAGGTGACTCTGGGTTATAATTTAAGTAAGGCTTTTTCCACCACATACCGTGAAATACCATGTTTGCCTTGATATTGTCAACAAAGTCATTTTAACCAATCAGATCACAGAACCAATTCCAGATTCCCATTGTTAAGTTTCTGCTCCTCTGCAACCTCTAGAAATATCATTTAGGGATTAATCAAAAAACAAAACTATTATGAGCATTATGAAATAAAGGATTTATTATAGGAATAAAATCTTATACAATTTTTTTAAAAGCTAGGAAATAAAAGTCTTAAGGGAGCATTGGAGAATTAGGGAGAGGTCACTAACCAGCCTTCCTGAAACATTGGTAGGCATAGATAAGTCAGAGTCTACAAGGAAATATGTCAAAATAAGCACATCCTGTTGCCACAGCAAGACTGCATAGATTAGAGCTGGTAAGAAAGTCCATGGAAGGTGACTGACTCTGTGTTGGGTGGCGATCTAGGATACTCTTTCTACCCAGAGCTAGTAGAAGAAAAACTGGACTTGGAGACAGAAAGAACCAGGACAAGATGGAATTTGTGGGTACCTCTGCATCTGTCTCTCACCACAACTAACATGTTGACCCTCAGAAAGCAATGGTTGTTGCGTCACTTCTGCCTTAAAAATCCCGTAAAACATTTTCATTTGGCCAACTCTAGCCTGGAACTGTACAGAGAGGAGGATTCTGGGTGTTGTAGTTTCAGCTTATCCAAACTGACACCATGCAGAATCCATTACAGGTTATGTGTTAAATAACTGACTTGGCAGAAACTTATTATTAAATGAAGAACTATGTTTTCCACACAAAATCCTTAAATGTATGATACTACTAATCCCATCTCTTGTTTATATGGTCCCTCTACACTTTGATCTTTCTCTTGTTCTGTATTCTCAAATTTCTCAATTTTTTAATGCTGGAATGAGAAAAAATAAAATCTTATAGTTTTAAAACTTCACCAATAAGTCATCTAAAGATCAGATAATGTGAAACCTAAAATTAGTAGTTAAAATAAAATTAATATATTTTTTAGTTTTTCCACTTTGCAGATTTAAGCGAAAATTGATATTGGGGAACTCTTCTTTTAGTTCTTAATTCACTTGAAGTAGAAGAAATATCATTTCAGCTTTTTTGTTGTGTTTATTTGGTAATGAGTTTTCTGTACTTTACTACTTTGATAACTCTTCCAAGGTTTTTTTTTTGGACTGAGTCGCTCTATCGCCCAGGCTGGAGTGCAGTGGCGATCTTGGCTCACTGCAACCTCCGCCTCCCAGGTTCAAGTGATTCTTGTGCCTCAGCCTCCCGAGTAAGTGGGATTACAGGTATCTGCCACTATGCCCAGCTAATTTTTTTTTGTATTTTTAGTAGAGAAGGGATTTCACCATGTTGGCCAGGCTGGTCTTGAACTCCTGACCTCAAATGACCCACCCACCTCAGCCTCCCAAAGTGCTGGGACTATAGGCTTGAGCCACTGCGCCCGGCCTCTTCCAAGGTCTTAGACAGTGTTTTGTTCATCTTTTTTCTTTAACCATTTATAATAATTTGTGCACAGTAGTTAATAAAAAAAAGAATTACAGTGAAATAGTAAAATAAAAATCCTGATATACAGTAATGTCAAATGAAAACAATATTAGTTGAATATTAATATTCAACTAATAATGATTTATGTAATGAACATGCATGTAAAAAGCACATAGAAGGTTATTATTATAGTAATTAATCATCAGAATGCATATAATTGAATGTAAGTTTGGAGAAGACAGAAACCGAAGAGACGCAAATTACCCTAGAAAATACCTACTCTGAACTAGGGCCATTCATATCTTCCCACAAAAAGCTATTCTATCTCCTACCTGAAAAAAGATAAATGTCTTTAGAGACATGCAATAAAATCAAGGTCATTTCTAAAATGTGGGGCTAGCTTAAAAGTAAATTTTGTGAAGCGATCCTGGAAGAAGAATATAAACAGTTTACAGGAAAGGTGAACTCAATTAATTCGATCTTCTTTCAAGTGGAATTCTTCAGATCATAGAGAGAAAGCAGATGGATAGATGACTATCAAGAAATGACACCAAAGATTACAAGGGCTTTTGCTTCATGCTTATTTACGATATTTATTTTAAAGATTTATAAACATTCATATTTATATGAACTTACATGTGGATCTTATGGGTTTATAGAACAGATAAAGACAATGTTAGAGTTAATATTACAAATACATTTAGGCTGTGAGTAATTTTCTCGAATTTTAATGAAATCCTATATAATAGCTTACTTCAAGTTGCCAAACAAAATTTAAATTTCTTCCTACTAATGTTGCAATAACATTATTCTGAAAATCTTTTTACTTGATTTAAATTGTTTCTTTTCCATTGACTTCATTATTTTTATATGTTTTACCCATGATAATACTAAAAGGGACAAATTGGCCTACTAGTTTTCTCACTACTTTCCCTTTCAACAATTTCTCTACAGAAAAGGTTTCTTTAGTTATTTAGTTAATTGCATTCTGTTATAAAGTCATCAAGATAATTTTATAAGTTTGAATCAAATGCTAATATTTTCTATTCTGGACAAACAAATGTTGCACATGTAGGGTGGGAAATGGGATCTGCATTTATAATCCCTAAATGGCTTAATATCAAACTTTCTGATTATTATTATTAGTTAATTTGTACTAATTAGCTTTTTTTTAAGGAAAATAAAATATAGAACTATCAGACATAAGAACCGTAATGGAATTCATTCAGCATCAGTTACTGAACTCCCTAAGTTACCATTTTGAAATATCAGTTAAAAGCCATGATAGATGACATTTTTTGATAACTGACTCTTTAATCCATTTTTGACAAAATTAAAATTAAATTAGTTTTTAAGTTGTAAGTGACCATTAAACTATTAATTTGGCTCAAGAGAGATTTAGCTTGGTTTACTATTATGTAGTGTTTTTGTTGCAGTTATTAGCCTTGAGAACAAGGACTTCATTGAACTTGTTTGCTGTTATATGCTAAGTGCCTATAGTTATACCTGTTCCAGATTCATCACTCAATGAGTAGTTGTGGAAGGATGAAAGAAAGGAAGAAAAGAATTTCCCTTTTACTCAGATTTTTCTCAGAATATAGTGAGCTCTCACCAACATGAAAGACTTGCACATTTGTAGAGTGCTATTATGTTTATTAATGTATTTTCACATGTACTGTTAAAATACAATTTCATAGTAACTTTGATTATAGAATAGGCAGTTTTATTTCCATTTATTTATTTTTAATAAATGTTATTTTAGATTTATTTTTAATAAACTGTTATTGTTGATTCACAAGTGATATGGGCAAATTTGTTATATAGGTAAAATGCATGTCACAGAGGTTTAGTGTACAGATCATTTTGCCACCCAGGAAATAAGCATAAGACCCAATAGTCTTTTGACGCTTGCCCTCCTTCATCCCTGTACCGTCAAGTAAGCCCTGGAGTCTGTTGTTCCCTTCTTTGTGTCCATATGTACTCAAGGTTTAGCTCCCACTTATAAGTGAAAACATGTGATATTTGATATACCATTCCTGTGTTGGTTCACTGAGGATAATGGCCTCCAGCTCCATCCATGTTGCTACAAAGTACATGATCTCATTCTTTTTTATTGCTGCTTAGTATTCCATGGTGTATATGTGCCACATCTTCTTTATCCAGTCTACTGATGGGCATTTAGGTTGATTCCATGTCTTTGCTATTGTGAATAGTGCTACAATGAACATACAAGTGCATCTATCTTTATGGTAGAATGATTAACATTCCTCTGGGTGCATACCCAGTAATGGGGTTCGTGGTTTGCATGGCGATTCTGCTTTGAGTTATTTGAGAAATCTCCAAACTGCTTTCCACAATGCTGAAACTTATTTACATTTTCACCAGCAGAATAGAAGCACTCTCTTTTCTCTGCAACATCACTGGCATCTGTTTTTTTGACTTAATAATAGCCATACGGATTGATGTGAGATAGTATCTCATTGTGTTTTTGCTTTGCATTTCCCTAATGATTAGTGATGCTGAGCATTTTTTCATGTGTTTGTTAGCCATGTGTATGTCTTTTTTTGAAGTGTCTGTTCATGTCCTTTGCCCACTTTTTAATGGGGTTGTTTGGTTTTTGCTTGTTAATTTGTTAAATTTCCTTATATATGCTGGATATTAGACCTTTGTCAGATGCATAGTCTACAAATATTTTCTCCCATTCTGTAAGTTGTCTGTTTACTCTGTTGATAGTTTCTTTTGCTGTGCAGAAGCTCCTTAGTTTAATTAGGTCCCATTTGTCAATTTTCATTTTGTTACAACTGCTTTTAGCATCTGTGATGGTTAATATTGGGTGTCAACTTGATTGGACTGAAGGATGCAAAGTATTATTCCTGGGTGTGTTTGTCAGGGTGTTGCCAAAGGAGATTAACATTTGAGTGAGTGGACTGGGAGAGGCAGATGCACCCTCAATCTGGGTGGGCACCATCTAATCAGCTGCCAGCTGCAGCCAGAATAAAGGCAGGCAGAAGAACATGAAAAGACTGGACTGGCTTAGTCTTCTGGCCTCCATCTTTCTCCCATGCTGGATTCTTCCTGCCATCAAACATCAGACTCCAGGTTCTTCAGCTTTGGGACTCTTGGACCTTCAACCACAGACTGCAGGCTGCACTGTCAGCTTCCCTGCTTTTGAGGTTTTGGGACTCAGACTGGCTTCCTTGCTCCTCAGTTTGCAGACAGCCTATTGTGGGACCTCACCTTGTGATCGTGTGAGTCAACATTTCTTAATAAACTCCATTTTATATATACATCTATCCTATTAGTTCTGTCCCTTTAGAAAACCCTGACTCATATAGCATCTTTGTCATAAAATTGTTCCCAGGGGCTATGTCCAGAATGATATTTTTTAAGTTTTCTTCGTGAGTTTTTACAGTTTTAGGGTTTACACTTAAGTCTTTAATCCATCTTGAGTTGATTTTTGAACATGGTAGAAGGGGTCCAGTTTCAGTGTTCTGCCAATGGCTACCCAGTTATTCCAGCACCATTTATTGAATAGAAAGTCCTTTCCCTACTGCTTGTTTTTTTTGTCAATTTTGTTGAAGATCAGATGGTTGTAAGTGTGTGTCTTTATTTCTGGACTCTCCATTCTGTTCCGTTGGTCTATGTGCCTGTTTTTGTACCAGTACCAAGCTGTTCTGGTTACTGTAACCTGGCAGTACAATTTGAAGTTGAATAATGTGATACATCCAGCTTTTCTCTTTTTCTTAGGATTGTATTGGTTATTTGGGCTGTTTTTTGTTCCATGTAAATTTTAGAATAATTTTTTTCTAATTCTTTGAAAATATTATTGGTAGTTTGATAAGAATAGCATTGAATCTGTAAATTGCTTTGGGCAGTATGGCCATTTTAACAATATTGATTCTTCCTATTCATGAGCATGGAATGCTTTTCCATTCCTTTTATAGTCTCTGATTTTTATTTTCAGCTGTTGTAGAGATCTTTCACTGCCCTGGTTAGCTGTATCCCAAGGTATTTTATTATTCTTGTGGCTGTTGTGAACGGGATTGTGTTCTTGATTTGGCACTCAGCTTGAATGTTGTTGGTGTATAGAAATGCTACTAATTTTTGTGCATTGATTTTGTATGAACTTTGCTGAAGTTGTTTATCAGATTTAGGTGTCTTCGGGCAGAGACTGGGGTTTTCTAGGTATAAAATCATATTGTCTGCAAACAGAGATAGTTTCACTTCCTGTCTTCCTATTTGGATACATTTCATCTCTTTCTCTTGCCCGACTGCTCTGGCTACAACTTCCAGTACTATGTTAAAGAGGAGTGGTGAGAGTGGCCATCCTGGTCTTGTTCCAGTTTCAGGGGGAATGCTTCCAGCTTTGGCCATTCGGTATAATGTTGGCTGTGGGTTTGTCATAGCTTTTATTACTTTGAGGTATGTTCCTTTGATCTCTAGTTTGTTGAGGGTTTTTAACATGAAGGGATGTTGAATTTATCTACAGCCTTTTCCTTATCTATTGAGATGATCATGTGTTTTTTGTTTATAGCTCTGTTTATATGATGAATCACATTTATTGATTTGTGAATGTAGAGAAGAGCCAAACTTACATCTCAGGAATAAAACCTACTTGATCATGATGGAGTCACTTTTTGACGTGCTGCTAGATACAGTTTGCTAGTGTTTTGCTGAGGGCTTTTGCATCTATATTCATCAAAGAGATCAGCCTGAAGTTTTCTTTTTTGGTTGTGTCTCTGCCAGATTTTGGTTTTGGAATAAAGCCGGCCTCAACTATGAATCAGAGGAGTCCCTCCTTCTCAATTTTTTGGAATAATGTCAGTAGGATTGCTACCAGCTCTTCCTCATACATCCAGTAGAATTCAGCTGCGAATCTGTCTGGTCCAGGGCTTTTTCTTGTTGATAAGCTTTTTATTACTAATTCAATTTTGGAGCTCATTATTGGTCTGTTTAGGGTTTCAGTTTCTTTCTGGTTCAATCTTGGGCAGTTGTATGTTTCCAAGAATGTATCCATCTCTTCTAGGTTTTCTAGCTTGCATGCATAGAGGTGTTTACAATACTCTCTGAGGGCTTCTGGTATTTCTGTGGGGTAGATGGTAATGTGCCCTTTGTCATTTCTGATTGTGTTTATTTGGAGCTTCTCCTTTGTTATTAGTTCAGCTAGCAGTCTATCTATCTTAGTAATTCTTTCAAAGAACCAAACCTGGATTTGTTGATCTTTTGTATGATTTTCCACCTCTCAGTTTCCTTCAGTTCAGCTCTGATTTTGGTTATTTCTTATCCTCTTCTACCTGCAAAGATTTGCTTTTGTTTTTTAGTTCCTCTAGATGTGATATTAGGTTGTTGATTTGAAATCTTTCTAACTTTTTGATATGGTGTTTAGTGCTGTAAACTTTCCTCTTAACAATGCTTTAAGCTGGAAAAAGTGATTTATGCCTGTAATCCCAGCACTTTGGGAGGTTGAGGTGGGCAGATTGCTCGAGTCTGTAAGTTTGAGACCAGCCTGGGCAACATAGCAAGACCCTGTCTCAAATAAATAAATAAATAAATAAATAAATAGGCCTTTGCTGTTTCCCAGAGATCCTAGTATGCTGTATCTTCTGTTTTCATTAGTTTCAATGAATTTCTTGAATAATACCTTTATTTCATTGTCTATCCAAAAGTCATCCAGGAGAACATTGTTTAGTTTCCATGTAATTGTTTGGTTTTGAGAGATCTTCTTAGTATTGATTTTTATTTTTAATGCACTGTGGTTTGAGAGTATGGTTGGTATGATTTCAGTTTTTTTAATTTTTTGAGAATTGTTTTATGGCCGATTGTGTGGTTGATTTTAGAGTATGTGCTGTGTGCAGATGAGAAGAATATTCTCATACTATATTCTGTTGTTGAAAGGAGTGTTCTTTAGATGTCTGTTAGGTTCATTTGGTCAAGTGTTGAGTTCAGGTCCTGAATATTGTTTTAGTTTTCTGCTTTGATGATCTGTCTAATACTATCAGTGGGGTGTTGAAGTCTCCCACTATTATTGTGTGGTTATCTAAGTCTGTTTGTAGATCTCTAGGAATGCAATTTATGAATCTGGGTGATCCAGTGTTGGATGCATATATATTTAGGATAGTTAAGTCTTGCTGAATTGTACCCTTTTTCATTATGTAATGCCTTTTATTATTATTATTATTGTTGTTGGTTTAAAGTCTGTTTTGTCTGAAATCAGAGTAGCAACTCCTTTTGTATTTTCAGTCTGCTTAGTATATTTTTATCTATCCCTTTTCTTTGATCCTATGGGTGGCATTGCATGTGACATGGGTCTCTTGAAAACAGCATACAGTCAGGTCTTTCTTCTGTATTCAACATGCCTCTACGCCCTTTCAGTGGGGCATTTAGCCCATTTATGTTCAAGGATAATATTGATATGGGCAGATTTGATCCTGTCATCATGTTGTTAACTGGTTTTTATGCAAGCTTGATCTTGTAGTTGTTTTATACTGTCAATGGTCTGTATGCTTAAGTGTGTTTTTTGTGGTGGCTGGCAATGATCTTTCCTTTCCATGTTTAGCACTTCTTTAAGGACCTCTTGTAAGATAGGTCTGGCGGTAATGTATTCCCTTAGCATTTACTTGTCTGAAAAGGTTCTTATTTTTCTTTTGCTTATGAAGCTTAGTTTGGCTGGATATAAAATTCTTGGTTGGAATTTGTTTCCTTTAAGGATCCTAAATATTGGTGCTCAATCTTTTCTGGCTGGTAGCGTTTCTGCTGAAGGGTCTGCTGTTAGCCCAATGGTGTTCTCTTTGTAGGTGACCTGCCCCTTTTCTCTAGCTGCCTTTAATATTTTTTTATTCACATTGACCTTGGAGAACCTGATGACTATGTGGGGATGATCGTCTTGTGTAGTATCTCACAGGAATTCTCTGAATTTTCTGAGTTTAACTGTTGACCTCTCTAGGGACTTTGGGGAAATTTTCATGGACAATATCCTTAAACTTGTTTTCCAAGTTGCTTGCTCTTTCCTTCTCTTTCAGGGACACCAATGAGTCATAGGTTTGGTCTCTTTATATAATCCCATATTTCTCAGGTTTTGTTCATTCTTTATTTGAGAGAGAGTCTAGCTGTGTCACCCAGGCTGGACTGCAGTGGCACAATCTCGGCTCACTGCTGCAATCTTCGCTCCTGAGTTCAAGTGATTCTCCTGCGTCAGTCTCCTGAGTAGCTGGGATTACAGGCTCTCACCACCACACCTGGCTAATTTTTGTACTTTTAGTAGAAACAGGGTTTCACTATGTTGGCCAGGCCAGTATTGAACTCCTGGCCTCAAGTGATCCACCCTCCTCAGCCTCCCAAAGTGCTGGAATTACAGGTATGAGCCACCATGCCTGTCAGGTTTTGTTCTTTTTCTTGTATGGTTGTATTGAATTCCTTAGATTCCTTGCATTAGGTTTTGATTTTCTACTGAGTCTCAACGATCTTCGTTCTTATCCAGAGTCTTTTTTCAGACTGGTTAAGAACAGCTGCTGGTGAACTAGTATGGTCATTTGGAGGTAAGAAGACACTCTGGCTTTTTGAGTTGCCAGAGTTCTTGCACAGGTTGTTTCTCATTTGTGTGGGCTGATGTTACTTTAATCTTTGAAGCTGCTCTCCTTGGATAAATTTATTTGCTTTTACATTCCTTGATCCCATTGACAGTTTGACTGTGGTATAAGGTAGGTTCAATCACCTAGCTTTGTTTCTGTAAGATTTCAGGTGGCCAATACTCAACTTAGAGCTTCTGGACTCATGCTCTAGCCCTAGGGGGCTGGAGCCAGGCACACAGCTTGGTTCTCTGACCCCTTGAGGTTAGGAACCCACTGCATTGGAGAAGCCAAAGTGTTCCAGGTCCATTGGCAACAAGACTCCAGTGAAGCAGTGCCAACCAAAGCACTTCATTAGTGCCATGGCAGCAGGGTAGACACTTGCACACACAGGCCAGCAGCAACAGCAGCATGGCAGGATGTATGTGCATTGGTGAGGGCAGGGCACAGGTGAAGGTGGGGCAGTGGTGTCCATGTGTGCTTGTGCTCTCAGCAGCAACATGGTGGGGTGAGCGCACATGCCTGCCTTTGGGGGCAGTGCAGTGTGGTCCATCCATACACACTCCAGCAAAGTGGTGGGGGAGCTATGAGCAAGTTCATGCCAGCAAAGCGATGGGAGAAGGCTGCAGGGCCAGGAGGATGTGGGTAGGGGTAAGCATAAATAACTTTAAAGAACCTCAAAGGCATCAAGATTTACATAGTTCTTTCTAAAAGAATGCATAAAAATGCACTTCATTTTTGCATCTCAGCTAAAATATGTAATTAAAACTCTGTGGTCTAATACTACCACATAGCTACATGGAAAATGACAAAATTCAGACACGTGACTCCAAATGCTATCTTATTTATTATAAGATAAAGTGCCAGCTTTAAATAAGACTGTCTTCAAGATCATGGTGGAAATCATAAAGAATAAGTAGAAACCTGTTGACTATTTTACTCTCTTCAGCAGTTTCTCTTCACAACTGAATGTTTCATGTTGCTAACAGAGAGCAGGCACTGGAATGGAGATAAATCTATGTATACATGTTTTTCTCAGCACAAAATTAGGGGGAATGACCTAGAAAATCATGGAATTAGCAATTTTCTAGTGTTAATATAATTATGATTATAATTATTATACATTCTATTTTTAAAAACTTAGAAACAAAACTATTCCAGAGAAAATTGACCATAATCACATCAAGCACTGACAGTCACACTTTCTGCATTTCTTGCTATTCTTCTATGCATAATTTATATCGTTTTGTAAATGTCTTTACTGTGTTTGCACAAGTAACCTGGTTCTAGGGGGATAAAAAGTATGTATCCAGACATTGACATTCTTTGTTACTGTGACTAAAGTAGCATGACTTTGGGGAGTGGAAGGTAGGAGAAATTCAATTGCTTCTGAGGCAGCTGCTGTTGCACATGTACCTTATCAATGTGGTCATTTATATACATAATTTCTGATTTTGCTTCATCTTGTTTTTACAGGAAAGAAGGGGTTAATAATCCACATGTTAAGGTAATTTTTAATGGTAAACACTATGTCTTCTTTTCCCCCTTTTATTCTGTCATTTTTCTAGTGGCTCTGCTATGGTGTAAATAGGCATAGATGGTAAGTAAATTCTTGCTATTAATAGTTAGATTATGAATGTGTATACATGACTCACATTATTATAAGTTAGAATGGATGAACTGTACTTTCATCAGCTTGAATTCTAATGTGCTTTCTGAGCAGTAGTGACAGGAAGGATGGAGTTGAAATGGGCACGGTGGATTTGGACACAGCCCCAGGCACAGCTGTGGAATGTGCTGTGTGTGAATGTTCCATGGGGAGTATCACCTCAGAGAGGAGCTGAAATACCTGTTGTACTACATCTTCTCCTTTTTGTCTTTCTAGGGGGAAATACAAATTAAAAATAAGAGGCTTAACTTTACCTTTTTAAAATAATGGAAGGGACTCCTTGCTACCCCACCCCCATCCTTTTATTTCAGCTTTTGTTTTAGAAAACTTTGTGAAAATTGTAATTTCTGTTTCTGACCCTTTGAGATTTATGAAATTCTTTCTAAAATGATTTCTTTAAAATATGCCTTTTGCCAGTTTTACCACAAAGGAGTATTTCTCTCAGGGAACATTTCTACATTGCTGGTGGGAATGTAACTAGCACAACCACTGTGGAAAACAATGTGGAGATTCCTTAAAGAACTAAAAGTAGAACTACCACTTGATCCAGCAGTCCCATTACTGGGTATCTACCCAGAGGAAAAGAAGTCATTATACGAGAAAGATACTTGCACACACGTTTGTAGCAGCACAATTCGCATTTGCAAAAATATGGAACCAACTCAAATGCCCATCAATCAACAAGTGGATAAAGAAACTGTGGTACATATATATATGATGGACTACTACTCAGCCATAAAAACGAATGAATTAATGGCATTCACAATGACCTGGATGGGATTGGAGACTATTATTATTAATTATTATTATTATTTGAGACAGAGTCTTGCTCTATCGCCCACGCTGGAATGCAGGGGCATGATCTTCATTCACTGCAACCTCCACCTTCTGGGTTCAAGCAATTCTCCTGCCTCAGCCTCCCGAGTACCTGGGATTACAGGTGTCTGCCACCATGCCTGGCTAATTTTCGTATTTTTAGTAGAGACAGGGTTTCACCATGTTGGCCAGGCTGGTCTCAAACTCCCGACATCAGGTAATCTGCCCACCTCAGCCTCCCAAAGTGCTGGGATTACAGGCATGAGCCACTGTGCCCGGCCTGGAGACTATTATTCTGAGTGAAGTAACTCAGGAATGGAAAACTCAACATTGTATGCTCTCACTTATAAGTGAGAGCTAAGCTATGAGGATGCAAAGGCATAAGAATGACACAATGGACTTTGGGGTGTCAGGGGGAAAGGGTGGGAAAGGGGTGAGGGATAAAAGACTACAAATAGGGTTCAGTACGTACTGTTTGATGGGTGGACCAAAATCTCACAAATCACCACTAAAGAACTTACTCATGTAACCAAATACCACCTGTTCCCCAAAAACCTATGGAAATAATTTTTTTTTAAAAAAGGAATATTTTTCTCGAGATCTAGATCTTTTTGTAATGTAATCATCAACGAAGATAGAGTATTTATCTCCCTGTTTCTGTGGGAGGCTAGAAGCCTTGATTCAGCTTGCAAAACTACCTTCTGTCATAAAAATATGACAATTGTGTTTTTTACATAAAAGTAATTATCAAACATGGATGGTTACCCCAATTACTGAGTGAAATTATCAGGAACATGAACTGGAGCAGTCAACTCCTCTCACTTGATGGCTAGTTATCGTTTATCTTGAGACAATGTATGTAACAGATTGGATTTGTAAATATCTGTCTGCAATGTAAAAGGGTAAAATTTCTGTTTTTGCAATCCTCTTTAGCAGATTGCTTGTGATGTGACTCACATTCTGATTTAATGCTCATTCAATAATGAAACCTTTTTCTTCTTCTTTTTTTTTTGGAGAGGATCTTTTGGGTTAGGAGGTGTTATGGACTGAATTTTGCCCCCCTAAAATTAATATGTAGAAGTTCTAACCCTCAACACCTCAAAATGTGACTGTATTTGGAGACAGATAGGGTCTTTAAAGTGGTAATTTAGTTAAAATTAGGTCCTAAGGGTGGGGCCCTAATTCAATATAACTGAGGACCTTATAAGAAAAGGAGATTAAGACACAGATACACACAGAGGGAGGACAACATGAAGACACGTGGAGAACATTGACATCTACAAGGCAACCTTAAGAGGCCTCAGAAGAAACAAGCCTGCTAACCCCTTGATCTCAAATTTCTGGCCTCCAGAAGTGTGGGAAAATTAATTTATGTTATTTAACCCACCCAGTCTATGATCCTTTGTTATGGCAGCCCTAGCAAACTAATACAGCCCATTTTGTTTTTCATTTTTGGGGGGAAATTTCATTTCCCCATAACCTCGCATTCTTAGTTTCCTCCTTCATTAATTCTTGCCCTCCACAAATATTTACTGAACATGTATTATATACGTCATGTTATTGGCTAGGTTCTAGCAAGGCAAAGTTGAATAAAACATTACCTTTTCCCGATAGAATTTAAGACTACAGTAAAAGACAAACAAAGAAATGAAAAAACATTAAGTGTAACAGATAAGGCTGAGAGCTTCATTTATGTTGTTCCACAATACATTCAGTGCCTAACTCAGGGCACAATCCATAATAAGCACTAAATAAATACTTGTTAAGTGAATGAGGGTATGCAAAGAGAAGGAGCATACAAACTAGACTTGTGGATTAGGAAGGGCATCTGTATTAGTTTGTTCTCATGCTGCTAATAAAGACATACCAAAGACCAGGTAATTTATAAAGGAAAGAGGTTTAATTGACTCACAGTTCAGCAGGGCTGGGGAGATCTCAGTAAACTTACAATTATGGTGGAAAGAAAAGTAAACATGTCCTTCTTCACATGGCGGCAGGGAGAAGAACGAGTGCCCAGTGAAGGGAGTAGCCCCTTATAAAACCATCAGATCTCGTGAGATCAAACTCACTATCATGAGAACAGGATAGGGGAAACTGCACCCATGATTCAATTATCTCCACCGGCCCCTCCCATGACACATGGGGATTTATTAACTTCTAAGAGAAAAAATATTTAAGTTGCATTTTAAAGAGGAAATAGGAGTAAACTATTTGTAGGTAGGAAAAAAATTCCAGGATAACGAAACAGCATGTTTTCCTACAATATGGTGTAAATCAGCAGAATACAATTAAGGGACTTTCCACTGTAATTGGAGCAAAGAATGTTAATGTAGAAGTGAAAAATATGAGATTTCAGAATTAGGCTGACCCTTTACCATCTGGGTCCAATCTTATTGCTTGTCTTTTGTCCCCAAAACTAAGAAAAACTACTAAAGAATTTATATACAGCAAGTGACATTATGGGGCCAATTTAGAAACAGAAAATCGGTGATTGCAGATGAATGAGATGAGAAGGAGTGAAGGCATGTAATACAACAAAGGCAGACAGAAAGAAAACAAGCACAAGAACAGGTGAGAAAACAATCACGAAAGGAAAGGTTGTTTTAGCAGGAATCCTACAGGATATTAATCACATAAGTAAGTTAGTAAATCAGGAAACAGGAAGCTATATGCGATTGTTACTACTCTTACTTTCACACTTTCCATTGTAGACATTTCATCAGACAAGTAATGAAAGGATTTCTAAAAAGGATTTATGAACTCCTAAAACTAAAACAGTCTATTTGTTCTATTTTTTCCATGAAAATAGTGCCCTTTTCAGTTTGTTTTCATGAGATTTTATTTTGTTGGTGGTGGTTTTGTTGATGCTGTTGTTTTATTTTCATGAGACTGTAAACAGTCCCCGTTAGATACCATACTCTGACAATCTATAAAACAAATGAAATAATCAACATATGCTTGGCTTTATGAAAAAGAAAATACTATTCCACATTAACTGTAAAGACAGCAAAAAAGGAATCACAGTGGGAAAAACTGAGTGTAGTTGCTTTAGAACAGAAATTATTAACTGTTATAATACATAAACATGTAAAAATGAAAGGCAGCTCCCACCTCAGTCAACCAAATCTCTAATGGTAGAGCAACCATCATAGATCCCACTAGCACAAGTGAGTATTGAGTTGAAGGCTGCAAATTTGCAACACCCACTAAAACCATTTACATGTAAATGACCCTTTCCCTTGCACATAGTCGATTTTAGACTGCTCGGCATCAAACTTTTTAGCATGCAGTTTGTGCAGCGTAATGAGGTGAGTGGAGAAGGAGAAAGAATTAGTATAAACTGCTGCACTTTCCTGGGACTTGTATTGCTTTTGCCTTTTTCTGGAACAGTGGTTTCCTGGCCTTTTCTCTTACTCAATGTACCTTCTCCATGAAAAGCTAATAGCAAATAACAAAGTAACCTAAGATGGAGAAAAGGAGATATGAACTTTAGAAACTCACTATTTGCAGCTCAGAAATTGTGTTAGGTATTTTCTTGGGCTCTCTAATTTAATTTAAATTGCAATAGCAAATTTAGGCAAACTCTACCTCAATCTCTCTTCATTTTTTTTCCAAGACACATTCACTTCAACCAGACACATTACATTCACTTTGAAAAATTAATGCAAATGTCTCAAAGGCATCCTGGATTGTTTTATTTATTTTGTTAACAATTCACGTGTTTTATTGCTTATTTTATTTATATATTTTTTAAGATGGGGTCTTGCTATGTTGCCCAGGCTGCACATGAACTCTTGGGCCTGAGCAAACATCGTGCCTTGGCCTCCCAAGTAGCTGGGAATACAGGCATGCACCAACCACTCCCTGTGCTGGTTTATTTTAATCCCATTTTTGTATTTGGCATTTCTTCCTCTAAAAAGTTTAAACTTTTTAAAACTCTATGTTCATTTCCTTACATATTCATAAGCCTTAAATTATTCTGGTTATGATTTTACCCATCTGAGGATAAAGTCTGTTCTCTCTCTAAGACATACTAAAAGGCTGAGAATATTTCATTATGCCTCTCTCATCGCCTTGTCCCTCATAGCCGCTCCCCTTCAACCCCTCTATCCTATCACCTTACCCAAATTGTTTTTCTTCACTCCTTTTGATAAACTCCAAATTGTGCAAACAATAGCTTCAAATCTAAGAAAAATTGTTTCTACTTCAAAAGAATTATCTTTGACCAACTACTCCCAAAACTAGCAGAACTTCAGCTGATCCCTCCACCTACACCCTGTAAAACGTTTTGTCATCCTTCGCCAGATCGGAATGCTCCATTGGAGCTTTCTCATGCCCAGGATTCTTGAATAAAGTATTATGCTAGCAGTAAACTAGTTTCAAAAACATTTTTCTGCTTTTTGCACAAGAGAATGAGTGCTACCTGTTAGTTTTTTAATGTTGTATCATTGAATGCCTGATGATAGAAATTAGAACCAGTAAGTTAACACTGAATTTTGCAAAATACCATCAGTCAAGGGCCTAGCAGGAAACAGCTGGCACACATAAAAGGTTGTAACTGAAGAAAATCTTAATGGGATGAGTATTTACAGAGCTGTAGGCAGAGTTGTGCTGAACCAGTAACAACAGGAAGCCACTACTAACCCAAGGCCCAGAGCCATGAAAAAGAGGCAGACAAAGTCTTGACCCAGCCACTTCCAGAACCATGAGGAAAAAAAGAAGATGGGAAATTTGTAAATACCACGGTCCCACTCTCCTCCCACCCTCTGATCTCCTGTTGGTTTTTAGGGTGGGCTGAAGACAACAGGAAACCAGAAAGCATGGGAGCCCAAAAGATGCTTCTTTTAGAGATGAGCCTGTGAGAGCAGAGCAGGGCAGAGAAGAGCAACGGGTTGACCTGTGATATGGTTTTGCTGTGTCTCCACCCAAATCTCATCTTGAATTTCCATGTGTTGCAGGAGGGACTTGAAGGGAGGTAATTGAATCACTGAGGCAGGACTTTCCTGTGCTGTTCTCATGACAGTGAATAAGTCTCACCAGACCTGATGGTTTTAAAAGGGGGAGTTTCCCTGTATAAGCTCTCTTCTCTTGCCTGCCATAATGTAAGACGTGCCTTTCACCTTCCACCATGATTGTGAGGCCTCCCCAGCCACGTGAGTGGCTGTATGTCCATTAAAACTCTTTCTTTTGTAAATTGCTCAGGCTTGGGTATGTCCTTATCAGCAGCATGAAAACGGACTAATACAATCTGACATGGAAAATGCAGGCCGGGCGTGGTGGCTTATGCCTGTAATCCCAGCACTTTGGGAGGCCAAGGCGGGTGGATCATGAGGTCAGGAGATCGAGACCATCCTGGCTAACACAGTGAAACCCTGTCTCTACTAAAAATACAAAAAATTAGCCGGGCGTGGTGGTGGGTGCCTGTAGTCCCAGCTACTCGGGAGGCTGAGGCAGGAGAATGGCCTGAACCCCGGGGTGGGGAGCCTGCAGTGAGCCGAGATTGCACCACTGCACTCCAGCCTGGGCGACAGAGCGAGACTTCGTCTCAAAAAAAAAAAAAAAAATGCAACACAACTATTGTTCATTCAAAAAGATTTGAATGTAGGAAGTTAGCAGGAAGACGCTCTTGAGAACAACACTCAAGGGAGGGAAGCATGATGGAGTGAGGCAAAAATTGAGCTGCAATGCAGTCAGAGCAACAACTTCAGCTGATCCTTCAAGGGCTCTGAAGCTGGGGTAGGCCTTCAGAAATGTTCTGAATGGGGAAGAGTGACCTTGGTGTTTGTTCCCAGCTTGGTCAATCACTGGAAGCTGTCTGCTGCAGGGGAGAGAGAATAGCCTCCACCAAGGCAGTTCCCTTCAGCCAAGGTCTATTCTGAGGTAGAAATTTGGCTGTGAGCTCTCTGGCAGCCAAAGCTGCCAGACCTGGGGAAAGGACATCTGGTCGGAAGGCCAACCCATGTGGCGCATGACAGTTTCCACTCTAATATGTCCTTAAAACAATCCAGAAAAACAGTCACATGGGGCACTGGGGAATTTAATTTTCTATCTTAATAGAAATATATTTATTTCCTAATTTTTATTTTATGAAATATCTTGAGAAAAATCTATCTTTGTATCAGTTAAACCACTTCAAGATGGACGTGATTTTTGTGAAGTTGAGCTTTTGAGGACTAGCCAATAACTTTAAAATGAAACTCTAATCCGAAAACAGGCGCCCAACCTCATGAGGACTCTCTCCTCAGGAGGGCAAAACCATGCCCTCTCATCGCCCACCTCCATTGTTATCTCCATTTCCTATATTTTTAATCCTTTGGGACACTACAACTTCTATAACATGAGTCAAATAGAGTGTAATAGGCAGTAATATCTTGCTTCCTGAAATGTGCACGCAAAAAAGTTATATAGGTGAAAGCAGACGTAAGCACATAGGGAACGATAAGGACCAGTGCATTACCCAAAAGAACACAAGGACTGTAGCTGATTCTCTGGAGCACCTGATTCTCTAGCAGCAGCAACTCTTCCTGGATCCAATCCAATGACTCAATTCTTTCTTTTTTTTTTTTTAATTACACTTTAAGTTTTAGGGTACATGTGCACAATGTGCAGGTTTGTTACATATGTATACGTGTGCCATGTTGGTGTGCTGCACCCATTAACTCGTCATTTAACATTAGGTATATCTCCTAATGCTATCCCTCCCCCCTCCCCCCACTCCACAACAGGCCCTGGTGTGTGATGTTCCCCTTCCTGTGTCCATGTGTTCTCATTGTTCAATTCCCACATATGAGTGAGAACATGCGGTGTTTGGTTTTTTGTCCTTGCAATAGTTTGCTGAGAATGATGGTTTCCAGCTTCATCCATGTCCCTACAAAGGACATGAACTCATCATTTTTTATGGCTGCATAGTATCCCATGGCGTATATGTGCCACATTTTCTTAATCCAGTCTATCGTTGTTGGACATTTGGCTTGGTTCCAAGTCTTTGCTATTGTGAATAGTGCCACAATAAACATATGTGTGCATGTGTCTTTATAGCGGCATGATTCATAATCCTTTGGGTATATACTCAGTAATGAGATTGCTGGGTCAAATGGTATTTCTAGTTCTAGATCCCTGAGGAATCACCAAACTGACTTCCACAATGGTTGAACTAGTTTACAGTCCCGCCTGGGATCTAATTAAACCAACGACTCAATTCTAACAGCATTTAAGATCTCATGTTAGTCACATTAGATGCAAATCTACTAAAAAGTATAATTACTTCTTCGATTTATGAAATCAACCCATATTCTTCTCCAGATCTGGGTTAAAAGTTGGGTCATCACCTAAGGCAGTTATAAGAAAAACCAAGGACATTCCTCAAATATTATCTAAAAGCAGGGAAATGTCCCAGACAGATCTTACTGTTTGTAGACAGAAAGGCATCACTTCATTAAATTTCCTAAAACACAAAGCTTAAAAATATCTCTAAGTACAGTTTTCAGTAGGAACCAGGGCAAGGTCTTAGAAACAACTTCCTTGACAAGTTCAAGAACGATGCCATGAGGCAGAAGCAGAAAATCATAAGGAAAAGAGAGAGTGTGAGATCAAGTCAAAAATGGAGAGTGAGTTGACCAAAGTAAGTAGAGAATTTTAGAAAATGAAAAGTGCAAGAGAAGAATTAAAGCTGTATTGTTTATAATCGACCCTGCAAAAGTGAAATCAGTGATCAGGAAAACAAACGCATATGCCCTTCAACAAGAAAAAGGAAAAGGGGCAAAACTAATGTCAAAGACAACAAGATGCTGGGCATGGTGGCTCACACCTGTAATCCCAGCACATTGGGAGGCCAAGGCAGGAGGATCACCAGAGGTCAAGAGTTTGAGACCAGCCAGGCCAACATGGTGAAACCCCATCTCTACTAAAAATACAAAAAAAGGTAAGCCAGGCATGGTGGTGGGCACCTGTAATGCCAGCTACTTGGGAGGCTGAAGCAGGAGAATCGCTTGAACCCGGGAGGCAGAGGTTGCAGTGAGCCGAGATCACGCCTCTGCACTCCAGCTTGGGTGACAGAGAGAGACTCTGTCTCAAAAAAAAAAAGACAATGACAAATAAATGATAGTAGAAATATTGAACTGAGGAAAAGACAAAAATTCTAGAAGTAGCCACAATCACAGAAATAATAAAAGCACACTTAACTGAGTTAAAAGCAATATAACTTGAGTCTGCAAGTGAAACCTATGGCATGTGAAAAGCTCTTCTCAGAGGTAGCCTTATATTTTAATTATTTTGTTTATAAGCAACAGAAGCAGTAAGTTAGTTGGAGAAAATATAAGAAAATGTCAAACATCCAGATGACACAGTGAACTGGAGAATATTTATATACACATAATAGTTTAGTGTGCAGGCTCTAAGACAGACTTCCTGAATTGGAAATGAGTTGTCAATTTTTAGCACGGTAACGTTTAGAAAGTTTGTTGCTGGAGACTTCTGGTTTTCATTCTGACATGTAAAGAGCTTGGAAGGTGTCACTCTCATCCAACAAGAAAACTTGAAACAACAACTAAAATAGCTGAAAACACTGAGAAACAACAACTCTTCCTAGATCCATCAGAAAACTGAGGTCACAGGACAAGCTACTGCCCTGAGAACCAGAGAGAGAGGTGCATAGAGGGAATCACAGGTCTCCCAGAGCAGAAGCCTGCTGCTAGAGCCAGCCGGGTAGAAACACGTAGCTGTACTTGACGAACTGCTACAGTCTCAGTGTGAACTAGCCTGGGTTAAAAACTCTGGGGATCCCAGTCTTAAGAGGACCCCCATTGTATCATAAGATTTAAAAACATATAATGGCTTCTAACACAATAAAAATCATGAATTTAAAATAAAGAAAAGAGATCTAATATGTCTGCCCACCTTCTAGCATTATGCCTTTCAATAGGAATCAAGTTACAATAGATTTCTAGTTTTTAGAGCAGGCAGGTGTTCTGTAGATAATAAATTCTAAGTATGTAAATGGATTTTCCAAAATAAGCTTTACAGGGAAAGCATAGTTCTATTATTTTTTATGGAAATACCAACTACCATAGAAGCAACAATTCGAGAATTATTTTAAAAGCCGTTCAAAAGCAATAAATGTTTAGAATTTCAGAATAAGAGACTTCTAACTCAGACTAAGAACTCAAGAGCTAATAACTGAAAATTAAAAATTCAGACAGTGGAATACCTCCTCTTCTAACCACAATGTAGTAATAAAGGTTAGATTTATCCTTTAACATTAAACACATGGAATGCTGGACAAAGTATATAGTACAACTGTTTTCAAACATTAATCAACAGGCAACACAGGACTTGGATCCCTGAGATATGAGATGCAATGGAGGTTGTCTTCTGACCACACAGAATTTTTGCTTAAAGGCAGATTATTGACTACAAAAGAGGGAGGGGGAACCTTCACAAATTACAGTGGTTTTGCTCAGTTGAAGAGACAGAAATCAGAGTTCAGGTAGTCTAATGCAGCAGAATGTGAAGAGCAGAATTCTGAAAAAGAGAGAACTATGCAAAAAAAGAGCTACAGAAATAAAAATTTGATATGCTTTTTCTGAACACTAAGATGTACATTCGTCGGTGGCTCACGCCTGTAGTCTCAGCACTTTGGGAGGCCGGGGCTGGCAGATCGCCTGAGGTCAGGAGTTCTAAACCAGCCTGGCCAACATGGTGAAACCCCGTCTCTACTAAAAATACAAAAATTAGCCTGGCATGGTGGCACGCACCTGTAATCCCAGCTACTCGGGAGGCTGAAGCAGGAGAATCACTTGAACCTAGGAGGCAGAGATTGTAGTGAGCCGAGAACACGCCATTATGCTCCAGCCTGGGCAACAAGAGCAAGACTTCGTCTCAAAAAAAAAAAAAAAAATTCTTGAGGTGGTTATTTATTTAGCTCATTACTCCTTGGTTTTACCTGTTAAATTACTATAATTTGAATATTTTGAATTTGAATGCTTTTATAAATCAAAAACGTGATTTGCATTTACTAACATGAAAAATTATTGATACAGTTTCGTTCTGTGTCCCTACCCAAATCTCATCTCCCATAATCCCCATTGCAATCCGCATAATCCCTGCCAGTAGAGGGAGGGAGCAGGTGGGAGGTAATTAGATCATGGGAGTGGTTTCCACCATGCAGTTCTCATGATAGTGAGTTCTCAGAGATATGATGGTTTTTTAAGGGGTTCTTCCCCTTTTGCTCTTAGCTCTGTCTTTCCTGATGCCATGTGATAAGGTTTGAACTTGCTTCCCCTTTGCCTTCCACCATGATTGCAAGTTTTCTGAGGCCTCCCCAGTCAGGTAGCACTGTGAGACAATCAAACCTCTTTTCTTTATAAATTACCCAGTCTTGGGTATTTCTTTATAGCAGTGTGAGAACAGACCAATACAATGATATCATGATTATTACCAGATTCACAATTTTCAAAATACTATGAAAAGATAAATTGTTCATCCTAGTATTAAAAAGTAAAGATAGAACACAGAAATTTAATTTTTAAAGTATAGTAGTCATTCAGTATTAGAAGCTGAAGATGACTAAAAGTAAGCTAATAGGAATATACAAATTAAAACCATTACAAAGAAAAGTAACAATCTAGACTTAATTATGTATAAAAATTAACTTGATAAATGTTCATTGTCATAATGAAACCATTAAGCCCTTACTAAATGTTATCTCCAAAATTTTTATGGAAAAATTCTTTCTTAAAGTTTTGTAAAATTTGTTTAAGCCATTTTGACTAATTAATTATTAAATAATGTGACACAACTGAATATTGTTTCAATATAAAATATAAAAACATACATTCAAGTTTCTCCTAAAACAGCAGAGGATGAGTTACTACTACTGCTTGACGACACTAAACAGGATTAAGTTACAGATCACAATTTCTTATTCAAATGGCTCTATCATTGCAGAAGAAAGTAAAGACATGAAGGGGGATTAAAATCAGAACATAGTCAACCATCTTTGTTTTTATTTCCATGGTCACAAATAGATCCATGTGGGTCTCTGACACTTCAAATACTTAATTTGGTTACTTAAACTTAAGTGATTCCTAAGATGCACCAGGAAGTATTTCAACCAACTTGTGCATGCTGACATCTAGATTAGTTATTAAAGAGCTCTTTAGAATGTATCTTCCCCTATGTCATTTCAAATTCAAAACTGTAGATTAATAATTAGATTAGCCTTCCTGCTTCTCAAATCATAAGAACAAATCTTAGAGCTTTATTAAAAACTAAGAAGTAGCATAAAACAAAGATCAATATGATCTGAAATGAGGCTGTAAGTTTCTAAGCAAAAGCAACAAATATTCAATATTTAAAATATTTTTCCCTATATAAGTGGCTATAACTCAATTTAGACCATGCATAATTTAAATAATAATTTATTCCATTTTAATTAATATTTAATATCATTTAATGCATTACATTTTCCAAAATTTTCTGTCAGTGTATTCAAAGCTCCTTCTCCATAACCAGTATGTGTCATGGAAAGTGAGTATGCTTTGAAATTAGACTTCATAGGTTTGAACTCCTCCTCTTTATAAGCTTGGTGATGTTAAGCAAGTCATTTAACCTTTTTCAGCTTAGGCCTGTATAGAAATGGCAATAACAATGGAACCTATTTCATTAACAGGTCGGCCAGGTGTGGTGGCTCACACCTGTAATCCCAGCACTTTGGGAGGCTGAGGCGGGCAGATCTTCTGAGGTCAGGAATTTGAGACCAGCCTGGTCAACGTGGTGAAACCCTGTCTCTACTAAAAATACAAAAAATAGCCGGGCATGGTGGCGCATGCCTGTAATCCCAGCTACTTGGGAGGCTGAGGCAGGAGAATCGCTTGAGCTCAGGGGGCGGAGGTTGCAGTGAGCTGAGATTGTGCCATTGCACTCCAGCCTGGGCAACAAGAACAAAACTCTGTCTCAAAAAAAAAGAAAAAAAAAATGTAATGTCTGTTGAGTTCCTAGGACACATGACTATACATTTAGCTATTATTCTACTTCAAGTTTTTAGAAGAGGCCAAGTCAATAAAATGACTTGGCCCCCAATTGCCAAAGGAGCCGAGAAACCAAGAAGAAGGGGGCAGATAAATCCATTTTGTCAGCACAGGTGGATTTATTAAGGGATTTATTAAGGGAACTTACTGTCAACAGAAGCATGGTCTTGGATGCCCGCAAGACAGGAGATCTCTGCACTGTTATTCCCTAATCCACGGCTTACATGCCATAGAAAATGGATATATGTGATCTAACAAGACAATTAAAGGCACTCTCCATGACAGGCAAGAATGCTACGTGCATCACAGCCTATAAAGTATGTGGTAACATCAAGATTGCTTTGGCCTAAATGTAGGAGTACATGTTCTTACATTAGGGACAATAAATAAAACAGAAGCCTGGAGACACTCCCGGAACTGGGGTTAATCATAAGTCAACTGGTGGATTGGTATCCAAGATGGAGTCACTTTTTTCTCCACAATTGCACATATTGGTTTTCTGAATTATCGTTAAATTTGAAACTGTGCAATTATGCACAAAAGTCATACTTGTTTTTACTTTAGTACAATCCATTTTGAAACTTTAGGAATATTGTAGGAAAATACAAAAATACCCGATAAAATTTAATGATCATGCTTTATAAAAGTAGTTTGAAATTTCTTTAAATTTTGGGAATTCAATTAAACAATAATGATTACACCTAGAAATGAGCATGTGCACCTAGCAGTGCCTTACATGAGATTGGTTTTTCTCTTTTTTCTTTTTTTTTTAACAAGGTTTCACCCTGTTGCTCAGGCTGGAGTGCAGCGGCATGATCACAGCTCGCTGCAGCCTCGGCTTTCCGAGCTCAAGCAATCCTCCCACCTCAGCCTTCCGAGTAGCTGGGACTACAGACGTGCACCACCATGCCTGGCTAAATATTTTTCTATATTTTGTAGAGATGGGGTCTCACTATGTTGCCTAGCTGGACTTGAACTCCTGAGCTCAAGTGATCCTCCCACCTTGGTCTCCCAAAATGCTTGGATTACAGGCGTGGGCCATGTGTCTGGCCTGAGATTGTTCTTCTAATTCAAACTTTTAAAGTAAACTTAATGAATTATAAAATACCCGTTTGGTATCATCATTGCATGATGGGAAAAATGGTTGACCTGGCATTTGAGTACATATGAATCGAAGAATAAATGGCTCTATCAGGATTGAGGAACCACATGGTGGTTTTACTCAGTCTTATCTTCATTAGAAGATACATGAAAGAGAAAATAGGAATTTGCCTGCAAAAAACCTGGGATTATTTAAACTGAGTAGCAGTTTCGGTGTCAAAATTAAGTGTCAAGACTACACAATGGGGAAAGGATAGTCTTTACAACAATGGTGCTGGGAAAACTGGATATGTACATGTAAAAGAATGAAACTAGATCCATATCTTGCATCGTACACAAAAATCAACTCAAAATGGATTAAAGACTTAAATGTAAGACAAGAACTATAAAACTCCTAGAAGAAAACATAAGGGAAAGCTTCATAACATTGGTTTCGGTGATGATTTCTTAGATATGCCAACAAAAGCACAGGGAACAATAGCAAAAATAGACAAATGGACTATATCATACTAAAAAGTGTCTGTAGAGCAAAGGAGACCATCAACATAGTGAAAACACAAGCTACCAAATGAGACAACATATTTTCAAGCATATAAGGAATTAATATTCAAAATATGTGAAGAACTTCTATAACTCAATAGTAAAATAAATAACCCAATTAAAAATGAACAAAGAATTTTAATAGATATTTCTTCAGATAAGACATACAAATGTCCAGAAAATATGTTAAAAGATTCTCAACATCATTAATCACCTGAGAAATGCAAATCAAAACCACAGTGAGAAATCACTTTATACCTATTAGGGTGGTCATTATTAATAAAAGAAAGGCAGAAAGAAAAGAAAAGAAGTGTTGGCAAGGATGTAGAGAAATTGGAACCCTTGTGCACTGTTGGTGGGAATGTAAAATGGTATAGCCACTGTGGAAAACGGTATGGAGGTTCCTCAAAAAATTAAAAATAGAACTACCAGGCTGGATGTGGTGGCTCACACCTGTAATCCCAGAACTCTGGGAGGCCTAGGTAGGTGGATCGTTTGAGGTCAGGAGTTTGAGACCAGCCTGGCCAACATGGTGAAATCTTGTCTCTACTAAAATTACAAAAATTAGTCGGGTGTGATGGCATGTACCTGTTGTCCCAGCTATTCGGGAGTTTGAGGCAGGAGAATTGCTTGAACCCGGGAGGCGGAGGTTGCAGTGAGCCAAGATCACACCACTGCATTCCAGCCTGGGTGACAGAGCAAGACACGGTCTCAAAAAAAAAAAAAAAAAAAAAAAAAAAAAGGAGCATCATATGCACCAGGAATCCCACTTCTGGGTATTTATTCAGAAGACTTGAAATTAGGCTCCAGAAGAGACATTTGCATTCCCATGTTCAGTGCAGCATTTTTCACAATAACCAACGTGTGCAAACAATCTAAATGTCTCAATGTGATGAATGAATACATAAATGTGATATATATACACAATAAAATATTTTTCAGCCTTTAAGAAAAAGGAAATCCTGTCATATGTTACGACATAAATGAATCTGGAGGTCTTTAAAAATATGTGAAATAAGCCATTCACAGAAAGACAAATACTGCATGATTTCATTTACATGAGGTATCCAAAACAGTCAAATTCACAGAAGCAGAAAGTAGAAGAGTGGTTGCCAGAGGCTGTGAAGGAAGAGATGGAGAGTTGCTGTTCAACAGGTATAGTTTCAGTCATGCAAGATGAAAAAGTTCTAGAGATTTGCTGTGTAACAATGTACCTATAGTTAAAAAATACTATACTGTACACTCAAAAATTTAAGAAGTTTCATGTTACGTACTTTTATCACACTAAAAAAAAAAATAGGCCCAACAAGCAGATTTTTAGCCTGCTTGCTTTGCATAATCTGTGAAACTTCACCCAACCTCTGCTGGATGTTGATGAGTTAGATTCAAAACTGCTTTGCCCTTCGGAACTCCCTGGTCCGGAAACTTCCCACTATGCTGCTGAGAAACATCACCTAGACACATAGGAACATAAAATGTCTGTCTGATCTTCCTCTCTCCCGGGAGTCCTCTTGCCCTCCTCCCTTTCTGGATGGTGGCCTCCATGTAACCTTTGGACAGACTGCTGCTGTGAGCAATTTCCTCTCTCAGGTGACCTTGTCCAAGTACCACCCGATAAAGCTTACAGCATGTCACTGCCTCCTGTGGGCATATATTTTTCCTTGATTAACCCCAAACACCTAACACTCATGATCAGTCTAAAGCTATCCAAAGCTTACTTGCAAGGAGCCCAATTTCTGCTTTTAATGGTCTGCCTTTTAGGCTGATGGAGAATTTGAGGAGCCGATAGCTGAAGAAGGAACAGGTGATGCTGTCTGTAAATTGACTGCTGGATGTTACCAAGAAGACAATAAAAACAATACGTGCCATACCTGGAGGCGAAACTCCAGTGGACAGCAGTAGTCTGTTACGTAATACGGACTATGCTTTTTATTTGTGTAGAACTTCTAGTTTAAACTCTCATATCAAATCAGATAATGAAAAAACCCTTTGTCTGACAACACCTCTATATTTCCTGCAGGAACATCTTCATGAAAGTGCAATATACAACTGTATTACCAGCCATTGTCACGTATTGATATAAGAAAGAGACATTATTTTAAAATGTTCTATATAATTGTACTCTACATGAAGTTGCACTAGTTTTGCTAATTGCCCTCACACAAAGACAAACATGATACATTTAGTGTTATGAAAATAAGATGATTTTCTTGGGAAAGTTTCATGATCCAGCTTATTAGATGAGAGCTCAATTATAGTAGGGCTTTTTTTTTTTTTGGTCCGGGTTTTCTTTTTATATCTGCCTCCACCCAATGCAGGACTCTTATTTCTTTATCAGAATTGCAATGATTTTGTGGTCTAATTGCATTTGTTTTTTTCTTATTGCATTAGAGCACTTTGTTCATATCAGCACTGTAGTACTGACTACATGTATTATAGTTAATTGCCAGCCTCCACTAGACAGTGAGCTTTTTGGGTGCAGAGAACACATCTTATTCATTTCGGTATCCCCATCACATAGCGCTGTGTGCTTCTGTTGGGATAGAAAAACACCAATTCATTTTCATTGATTTCCGTCATTGAACTTTTATAAGCCACCTCAAATTCTTTGGGTAATAGGCAAAGTAAAACATAAGTAGCGATTTTAAGTCAGATATCAGAAAGTGTGTCAGTCTTTGTTGACATAAGAATAGAATGCATATTTACTGCCTTCTAGTAAAACATAATTTCCTATGCTATTTTTATAAACAAGAATTTGGTAAAGAATACTAAATGATGTCAGTACAGATTCATTCTCTCAACAAAATATGGTGAGCATCTCTTCTACATAAATCTCTATTGTAAGCACTGGGAGGAAATGGGGAATTTGACAGAAGCTTAAAGAATAGTGAGAAAGATATGATTTATCATATCAGGATTCTATCAATTGGCCCCAAGTTTCCGGCACTTCTTAGGAATATGATAACTTAAAGGTAGTAAATATGGTATGTCCTTAATCCGTCCTTTACAGAATCTCTTTAAACATCAAGAGGGGGCTTTGAAATAAGTGTCATTTAGGCAAACATGAGATGGTGTAGCAGCACAAATCTATTTCCTGTAACACTCCTTTAAAAGAAACTTATCTTGACAGTAAGAGACCCATGGAACTAAAGCCAAAGTTATCATGAAGTGATTGTGTAGAAAGACTTTATTCAGTCGCCAGGTTTGACGGGGTCCAGAATGTTGCAGGAAGGTAAGAGGGAATACAGAATTCCAGGATTCTAGTTCACAGGTTCTTGATAACCTCAGGAGAGTCACTTTTTCTTGGCACTGTGTATAAAACTTTAGGTAGAGTGTAAGAGATGTAATAAGTACTAATATTTTCTAACTTCCTTCTTCTTTCTCTATCTTACTAAATATTAAATGATTATTTCATATCTCTTCTTCCCAAAATGAGAAGAATGGATCCTATAACATTAAGCTAGCAAAGAAATTTACACTGAAAGTAAGATAAATATAGTGATTTAAATTTAATGGCTAGTATTAGTCAAAAGGGTGGATTTAATGGCAAAATAATGTTCTTTCTTATTTTAAAGAAATGGAGAACAGAAGGAATGGGGAATGCTGTCTTTGAGTTGTATTTAGAAGTGACAAAAGCTAACAGTCTCACAAAACTGAAAAGACCGGTTTTGGTGGTCTTTTCAGGCACAAACTTTCTGGAATAAACTAAAACTCACGATGTTTTTAGGCTATTAAATATGGCTGGAAATCTAAGAGTTTCTCTGTTCACGTTTAGATTATGCCCTTTTCTATGAAAGAAAAGACCTTAAAAAATGTTGATTATGATTGTCAAATCCTAAGTGTGATGCAAACTGGAAAAATATACCTATCCTAGTTCCCTACCTCATTTACAACCAGCCAGTAGCTTCGCACTGGGCTTGGAATGAAATCCCAACTCCTAACTGTAGTCTACAAAGCTTGCAGAAGCTCAACCTCAGCCATCTCATCTCCTACCCTTCCTCCTCCTTGCTGATTCTCTGGGTCCTCTGGCCTTCTTGTCTTCCACGAGTATCCTGAGTCCAAGCCCAGCTTAGGACCTTTGCCCTTGCTACTTACCCTGCCTGTGATGCTCTTCCCCTAGATTTCAAAAGGCTATTTCCTTCCATCACTCAAGTTTCAGTACCCGTTTGGCCCTCTCAAAAGAGACTTCCCTAACTCCCTTGTTTGAAAATATAGACTCTAACTTGGCCACTTTCTTTCCTTTTGCCTTGTTTTGTTTTCCTCACAGTGATTCTTGATATCTGAAATTCTTACCTTATGAGTTTATTTATTATTGTCCTATCACCTACCATAAGGTAAGAACAAACAGACTGGAGATCTTGGCTATCTTGTACATTGTTGCTGCTCCATAAGTACTTGTTGAAGAGATGAATGAATGAATGCATGCATGCATGAACCTAATTCCATCTTTAAAATATCTCCAAAGGGGGATCACATTTTAACAGTCTAGTTTAACTTGTGAGGAAGTGTTTTTCCTGATATCTATTCAAAAATATTTATCTTTTGGCTAGTGCTGACTTTTTCTTGTTCTTCTCATGATAGATTTCATATACTTGAATTTTTTTCTCTAGACCAAGTAATTTCTCTTCCTTTAGTCTTCTCGTCTTCTCTCTTGGATTTTAGGCATCAATATGTTAACAGTGTAGATGACTGTTTCTTCCAAATCTATTCACATTTTCTTTTTTTTTCTTTTTTTTTTTGAGATGGAGTCCCACTTTGTCACCAGGCTGGAGTCCAGTGGCAGGATCTCAGCTCACTGCAACCTCTGCCTCCCGGGTTCAAGCGATTCCCTTGCCTTAACCTCCCTAGTAGCTGGGACTACAGCTGCGTGCCACCACGCCCAGCTAATTTTTGTATTTTTAGTAGAGATGGAGTTTCACCATGTTGGCCAGGATGGTCTTGATCTCCTGACCTCGTGATCCGCCCTCCTCGGCCTCCCAAAGTGCTGGGATTACAGGCATAAGCCACCTCACCCAGGCATTTTCTTTCTTTCTTTCTTTCTTTTCTTTCTTTTTTCTTTCTTTCTTTTTTTTAATATTTTTTTTTATTATTATACTTTAAGTTTTAGGGTACATGTGCACATTGTGCAGGTTAGTTACATACATGTCCAACAATGATAGACTGGATTAAGAAAATGTGGCACATATACACCATGGAATACTATGCAGCCATAAAAAATGATGAGTTCATGTCCTTTGTAGGGACATGGATGAAATTGGAAACCATCATTCTCAGTAAACTATCGCAAGAACAAAAAACCAAACACCGCATATTCTCACTCATAGGTGGGAATTGAACAATGAGATCACATGGACACAGGAAGGGGAACATCACACTCTGGGGACTGTTGTGGGGTGGGGGGAGAGGGGAGGGATAGCATTGGGAGATATACCTAATGCTAGATGACGAGTTAGTGGGTGCAGCACACCAGCATGGCACATGTATACGTATGTAATCTTTCTTTCTTTCTTTCTTTCTTTTGTCTCTCTCTCTCTTTCTCTTTTTTTTTTTTTTTTTTTTTTTTTTGACAGAGTCTCGCTTTGTTGCCAGACTGGAGTGCAGTGGCAGGATCTCGGCTCACTGCAACTGCCGCCTCCCAGTTTCAAGTGATTCCCCTGCTTCAACTCCCAAGTGACTACAGGTGCGCGCCACCATGCCCAGCTAATTTTCATATTTTTAGTAGAGATGGGGTTTCACCATGTTGGCCAGGATGGTCTGGATCTCCTGACCTCATGATCCACCCGCTTCTGCCTCCCAAAGTGCTGGGATTACAGGCGTGAGCCACCATGCCCAGCCAAAGTCTATTCACATTTTCTACCTTGCTCTAAATTTTAGAAACATGGAAAAGTAGCCATTATATGAATAATGTTCTGACCAGTGTTGAAGGCATATGCATCATCATTTAATTCACGAAGGGGTAGACTGAGAACTAATTTGTTTACTTTATCTTTTCCTAATGAAAATTAAAATTTCATTACTGTGGTACTCGTGCATGTAGACATATTTTAAAGTTATATTATTTATAGTCATAATTTCCTATTTTCATCATTTTTGAAAAGTAATAAAAATGTTTTACTGTTTCCAGACTTTTAAAATGTATCTGAATAACCTTTAAAAATGTGAGTAACCATAAACAAATGTTTTCTTCAAATCCTAATTGACAATTAGTCCCTTTTTGTCCTTCCTTTTTTGTCATGAGTTTCAATAATATTACATTCAATTTGCTGAGTGGTCTCTGACATCTGGGCTGTACAAATCCAATCAATGACATTTGACATTATGGAGCTGCTCATGGCATGCCAGACACCATGTCACCTTTGAAGCAGTCTCTTAAAGTATCCGAAAGCGATCAGGTCCCGTTTCATGAATATAGTTAGAATGCTATTTGCTTTGCAAGTAAAAAGAACATCATCATGTAGGAATAAGCCCTCTGATATTAGCTATATTCTTTCTGATATTAAATAGATGTACAGAAAAGATTAAAGAATTTTCTAATTTTCTGAGGATGATAGCTCAGTCATCCCACTATTTTGCTAAAAGTGAAAACTCTGTCCTCTCTCTCTTTTTTTTTTTTTTTTTTTGAGATGGAATCTTGCTGTGTCGTCCAGGCTGGAGTGCAGTGGCAAAATCTTGGCTCACTGCAACCTCTGCCTCCTGGGTTCAAGTGATTCTTCTGCCTCAGCCTCCCGAGTAGCTGGGACTACAGGCACACGCCACTATGCCTAGCTAATTTTTTATATTTGGCCAGACTTGTCTTGAACTCCTGACCTTGTGATCTGCCCACCTTGGCCTCCCAAAGTGCTGGGATTACAGGTGTGAGCCACCATGCCCAGCCCAAATCTGCCCTTCTTTTATCCTTACCAAAATTTTTATTGTGTAATAACTCTTTACCAACCCAAATCTGAAGTTTTATGGATATAAAATGTATAAGGCAGCTAGTCCCTTTGCTAAGAGGAAAAAAATCTTTCCAGTGTGCAAAAAATGAGAGTCACTAAGGTATTTTAATATCTGAATATTTTTTAATTACATTTTGCTGCTTTCTTTGCCTTTTTCTTCTTTCATTCTTATGAAAGCTGTGTGTACACAGGATTTATGAGTAGATTCCACTGAAAAGAGAGAATGACCTCCAAGTCCCTCCTTCCCTTGACTCCATGTATGTGGACTATCATCACCTGATTCACTTTCCTGCACTCTGATATCAATGTCAGTCTGTCTCACACATTCTCTGTGGCTACCTAAACCATTTTCTTGGTGGTGTCCAGATTCTCATAATTTGGCCTTGTACCACCCAACTTAATTTTCCAATAAACTGCCAAATATATTATCCACTAATGTGCTATGTCCTCCTGCCTAGAGAATCTTCTCTTTCCTCATCCATTGTAATGGCCATCCTTCAAAGCCCAAATCAAATTACATCCCTTCCCATGAAATCTTCCCAAATTTTCATCTTTCTCTCTCCTGATAACCCAATACTCTCTATCCGAATCAAGTCTCCATTGACTTTCCTCTTCTGGGAATCTCTGTATTCCAAGCACCTCTCAAATCTATTAGCATTATATCAATCTATTGACTGATTGATTTGTTACAGGTAAATTTTTATGTCCTAAGTATTGAAAAGAAGTGACAAAAGTGGTATGGACATAAAGGAAGCAGTATTATGGACAAGACGTGACAAAATAGAGAAGCCCAAAGTAGCAACTTTTGGAGAGTAAAAATTTTAAGTATTTACAAGGCTAATACACTCTATTACCTATTCAGAAACATTTATTGATTGGTATCAATCAGTTCCACAAGTCATCTATAAGCCTGCAAACAAATGGTGCCTAATTTGCACAGCTGGTTGTCATACATGATACGCTGGAGATCTGTTCTCACTAAACTAACAAGGACTTTGTTTTTTCCACTTTGTATGCCCTGAACACAGCACAGTGCTTGGCACATAGTAGTTGTCCAGTAAGTATTTGTTGACTGAAATAATCAACTAATAAATTTTTAAAACTTTGAATTGTGAGCATTGATACTGAATCAGGCTAGCTACTTAAGCTGAATTTAATTTTGTTACTAAAATTTAGTTAACATTGTCAAACCTGAGCAACCGTGAAATTACAGAAATAAGCGTTTTAAGTTCCACTAAATAAAACGTTTTAAATGTTTACATTTTTTAAAGTGCCTGAAGCTAAGCCAAAACAAAGAAGAATTCCAACCAGGAGAAAAAAGTTAAAGCTGTTTTTTAACATCCAGTCAATAACTTGAGTCTCTGGTGCTTTTACTCCAGAGTAGCCATGCCAACCCATAAGCCGAAAAGGTAGATCCAAAATTAACAGTTGTGTTCAAAGACAAAAGCCCAGTGAAATTATAAGTGATGTGATCCAAGGACTGAGCAAAGATAATTGCATTTACTCAATGTTAGTTTGCATTATAATTGCTATTGTAGCCATCATCATCATTAACACCATCATCATTCATAGTACCTATCTATGTGGTGTGGGATAGACTACTGACAATGAGCCAAGGAATTAGGGAGGATGATGGTTAGGTCAGGTTCAGGGTCCAGACACTCAGGCATTAATAAAAGCCAGGTAACCCATCAACAATACTCATGGTACCAAAGACAGAGAAAGAGCCCCAGCAAGACATAACTGAGCCAGAGAGTTACTGACACTGAGATCCTTATACATACCGAGATTCTTATACACACTAAGATCACTCTCATAACAAACATTTGGCAAAATTGCCCTGGTGGGATGAGGAAAATTCAGATACGGAGTTAGGGGTTAAATGAGCTCAGTGACTGAAGGTTTACAGACTGTGAGGGATGAAAAAGTTGGACAGGCCATTGCAATTAATGGAGCTTACCCAGCGGAGTTCAGACTTCAAAAAGTTATCAACATCCTTTTTTTTTTTTTTTTTTGAGACAGAGTCTCACTCTGTCGCCCGGGCTGGAGTGCAGTGGCGCGATCTCGGCTCACTGCAAGCTCCGCCTCCCGAGTTTGTGCCATTCTCCTGCCTCAGCCTCCCGAGTAGCTGGGACTACAGGCGCCTGCCACCATGCCCGGCTAAATTTTTTTTGTATTTTTAGTAGGGACGGGGTTTCACCGTGTTAGCCAGGATGGTCTCGATCTCCTGACCTCGTGACCCGCCCGCCTCGGCCTCTCAAAGTGCTGGGATTACAGGCGTGAGCCACCGTGCCCAACCAAAGTTATCAACATCTTGATTCAGAATGTATAGACTACCAATTCCATGAGTGAAGACATACGTATTTTATTAACTGTTTCCTGTGTCGGCCACAATGCTAGGTACAAAGATAAATATTTGTTAAAGGAATAAATTAACTAGCAACTGTTGCCATGCACGGTGGCTCACGCCTGTAATGCTAGCACTATGGGAGGCTGAGGCGGGCGGATCACGAGGTCAGGAGTTTGAGACCAGCCTGGCCAACATGGTCAAACCCCATCTCCACTAAAAATACAAAAAATAGGCAGCATGGTGGCATGCACCTGTAATCCCAGCTACTCGGGAGGCTGAGGCAGGAGAATCGCTTGAACGTGGGAAGCGGAGGTTGCAGTGAGCTGAGATCGTGCCACTGCACTCCAGCCTGAGCAACAAGAGCAAGACTCCTTCTAAAAAAAAATAATAAAATAAAATAAAAATAAATAAATTAGCAACTGTTAATAATTGCTGATTAATTCAACTATAATTCTTTTTGTGCTCACCATACAATAGGTGCCAGAAAATCTTTACATTTAACATACAGTTACTGATTACTCACAACTTGTCGTTTTTCTGAAGTCTATGCTAGCTTTCCAAGCCAAAAGAAAAAAAAAAGCTGTATCTAATTTTTCATAACCCTAGAGATATAAGCCATCAGCATCTTCTTCTCCGGAAAAAGAAAATTGTTTTCATCTATTCTTCTACCTTCTTTTAACTCTCATTTTCACAAGAAAAAAATATATATATAATCCACTCTACATAAAGCAGCCAGCGCAATCTACCAAAACAGCAAATCTGACCATGTCCTTTCCCTGTGTACAGCCTTCTGTGAAAGGTTGCCATTGGCATTTAAGGGACTTCATACCTGGCTTACCAGAGCTGCCAGGAACTGGAGAGCAGGCATCCAGCCTGACCTCCCTCCACGCAGACTTCCTTTCACCAGCCATGCCCCCTCCTATCTCTGGGCCTTGAAACATATTCTGCCTGCCTGAAATGCTTTTTCTCACTCTCTCTCAAAGCTCTATAGAGGTATAATTTATACACAAAGAACCATATATATTTAACATGTACTACTTGATGAGTTTAGACATATCTGAACACCTGTAATATCATCATCACAATCACCACAATCAAGACAATATGATTTAAAGAGAAACCAGAGTACTCCATCAAGACAATAGACATATCCAACACCTCCTGAAGTTTCCTCATGTTCCCTTTTTTGTTTGCTAGTGGTAAGAACACCAGTATTCTCTAATGCTTATCAATAAAAGAACGTCTCTGAAGCCCTACATCTTTCAAAAACATTTTAAGAAGAAATTTTTGAACAGCAACATATAGTAGCATCTAATAATCAGAAATGCATACTTTAAAGATAAACATATACTCAAAATTCGGAAACAGCAAAAGAATATATTTTGGCAGGTGAGTAGATGTTCCTGTCTGTCTTGCATAATGCCTCTGGATAACATTTGGTCAATCTATCCCTTTATTATTTTCCAATTATGTTTTTTATTATTATATAATGTTAATGAGCATATTAGAATAATAAATGAAATTACTTAATGTATTTTGGCATTACATTTTAATTGTAAGAGAAAAATAAGGCTATTAAGGGTGTTCTAGACCTTTAAAATCATTTTTTTCTCTTTCAGTTCTGGTAACTAAGGACTGAATTACTCAAAGCTATATCTCAAAATAATATACACAGATCTCACTCATGCTCGTGCTATTCAATCTGCCTGAATAAATCTGTCACTTTTAATAATGTGCTCAGTATTTTAACATTAACAATTATTTCCAGAGAGTAATGCTTTGCTGTATAAAAGCTATAAAACCAATAGTGTCACACAGCAAAAGATTATACTATACTATACGCACGGTTCAAATAAATTTAAAGAACAATTGGTAAAGCACTTAAGATAAACTTGGTATAAAATGAAAACTACAGAAAAAAATGAGAAATAGGTGTCATTTCCCCTAAATTGACACACAGTGCTCATGTACAAATAAGCAAAAAGAATTACCAATATGAAAGTCAATCATATGATGGCAGCTCAAATTTAAAATATCATTTTATCCCTCTGATATGTCATTTCTCTTATAATCGTGTTTAAAAGGTATCATAAAAAATGAAGTTTTGAAATATGTTGAAGAATGTGATTTTTAAAAAACAATAATTCTGTCCACACCCTGTATTTGATGAAAGGTAGATTATCCTAAAATATAACTGCCATCTGGGAATAGATACATTATCATTTTCTTCCTATGACTCACTTATACATCATCCGTAGCCTCCATTTTTTTTCCTTCATCTGAGATGGTTGTTATAGCTCCAGGAGTGGAGAGCTAAAAAGCCAATAGTGTCCATAAAGGTCAGTCTTAGTCATAAAGGAGTAGAGATCTGTGGGTTATGATTTCAGAGGCCTCAAGGAAGGTTCCTGTTCCCAAAATATCTTCTTAAGGATCCCAAAGTTTATTCCACAAGATGTATTATTTTACCACAGTTAGGAATAAGACTGAAATTATGAGTCCTCCAAAGGCATGGCATTTTGACTTAAATTTATAGCAATGTTTAGTATCAAAGCTATTCTAAATAGAAAGAGTAGGTAGAAAGGCAGAGAGAGGAAGCAAAGTGCAAAGATGCTAGGTCCCCATGGTGGGAGGAGTTGACAGGAGGTTGCCGCACGTTCAAGCCCAAGGGCACACAGTCTTGCCAGTCAGATAAACCTGGGCTTAAGTTACTTCACCTTTGAGAGTCCCCAGGTAAACATTTGTAACATGAGAGGCAAAAAAAGCACCTGGCTGAAAGAGTTTAGGAGTTTTTTGTCGGGGGTGGAGGAGGGAGTTAGATGAGTAAAATGAGTTTATACCATGTAAAGTGCTTAGCTTAATGCCTAACACAGAGAAGGCACTCAGTGATGTTAGTTGCCATAATTATCCCTGTTTCTGAAAGTAGAACAGAAAAATTCTCATCGCAGATAAATCAGGTATACCTGGCTGCATGCCTGGAAAACTCATAAAGGAAACTTTATTAGACTAGAGGCTATTTAAAATTGCATCCTGCCATGAGATATTCTGGTCCTATGATGGTTTGTTCAACTAGTTATGCACTTAATGATACCAGTAGTTCAGAAAGCCATGCTTCAACTATGCTGGAGAGAAAGAGAACATCGTTTTGCTTTGACTCCTCATGCAAACCTGCACAAGGTTTTATTCTCAGGGGAAACTTAAGTCAATAAAAGTTATATGTTTGACACTTGGTATAGAATATTCCAAATTTGGATACAGTGATGCTTCCATCAGTAATTCCACAGGAATGAAGTTTTTTTATTAAATAAACCATAAATTGTGGTTAGGATATAGGGGAATAAACCCTCAAACAACATATGAACATAGAATATGCAATAATCATCTACTCTTAGAAATGCCCATGTGTAACTAATGTTACTCTACAAAAAATAAGAGCAAAATTAGAGAGGCATGGTGGCGTGTGCCTGTAGTCCCAGCTACTTGGGAGGTTGAGGTGGAAGGATTGCTTGAGCCTAGGACATTGAGGCTGCAGTGAGCCATGATCGTGCCACTGCACTCCAGGCTGGGCAACTATCTATCTAAGTTCCTATCTAAAAGAGTAAGATCCTATCGAAAAGAGAAAAGAAAAGTCAAAACGTTTTTAAAAAGTTTGTAAAGTAAAAAGCTTACAGTAAGTTAAGGTTAATTTATTATTAAAAAATAAAAAATCTTTTAAAATAAATGTAGTGTAGCCTTACTGTACAGACTTTATAAAGTCTACAGCAATTAGTAATGTCCTATGCCTTCACCTTTACTCACCACTCACTCATTGACTCACCCAGAGCAATTTCCAGTCCAGCAAGCCCTGTGCATGGTAAGTAGCTTAAACAGGTATACCATTTTTTATCTTTTATACCATGTTTTTACTGTACCTTTTGTATGTTTAGACACACAAATAATTACCATTGTGTTACAGTTGCCTACAGTATTCAGTGAAGTAACAAGATGTACAAGTTTGAAGCCTAGGAGCAATAGGCTGTACCATACAGCTAGGTGCGCAGTAGGCTATAGGTTTGTGTAAGTATACTCTATGATGTTTGTGCAATGATGAAATTGCCTAAGGACACATTACTCAGAAACTATCCCTGTTGTTATAGTAGCAATAATGCAAGAGGAAATAGATATATCCCTAACCATAGCAAGAAATTTTAGTATACCTCTATGAAAATTGATAGATAAAACAGTCAAAAAATAGTAAGAATTTAGAAAGCTTAAATAATACAATTAACAAGCACAAATAGCAGTCTATATTCAACAAGTAGAGAATACACACTTGTTGAAAGTAAACATGGAACACTTATAGAATTGGACTACACACTAGTCTCCAAAACAAATATCAAAAAATCAATATCATGTATACCACCTTCTCACTGTATGTTCTATAGTAAAATAAAATTCAAAATCAAAATCCAAAAGACACATCTGAAATTCTATTTATTTAGAAATTTAAAAGTATTTATTTATAAGTAATGTTTGAGTCTAAAAAGTTAGTAATGGGAATAATAAAACATTTATAATGAAATGCCAGTGGAAAAAAATACATATTAAAACTTTTGGCCTAGAGTTGATGTAATATTGGGAAAGAAATTCATAGCCCTAATTGCATATGCTTAAAAAGAAAGATTGAAAATTGATCATTTAGTTATTTAACTCAAGAGAAAGAACTAGAACAGTGGCAGGAGTACAAAGACATAAAAAGAAGGAAATTGCAAGAACAAGAACAGAAACTCATAATGTAGAAATCAATAAAATAAGGAGATGCACAAAAAAGCCGAAAGCTGATATTTTTTAAAGACTAATAAAAATATTTTTAAGAGGCTGGATAAAGACAAAAGGAATTATCAAATAAAATATATTAGGACTGAAAAAGGTAAAGTAACTGTAGAGAAAAATTAAAAGAATTAAAAGAGCATACTATGACTCTATGACAATACATTGTAAAACAAACAAAAATAAAAATTCATAAACCTGGTTCAAACAAAATAAACTAAAGATACACATATCTTTTGTGTTTGCTTTTGCTTTTATTACTTTTTTCTTTTCTTTTTTTTCTTCTTTTTTTGGGATACATATATCTTTATATGTATATGTGTGTATAGATACATATGTGTGTGTGTATATATATCTGTGCGTAATTGAAATGATTTTTGAGCTCACATCTATTCACCAAAGAAGCTGACCCTTTGTAAAGCATTACTCCCATGGCTATCACAGAATTGAAACCTCCTTAAGGATGGGACTATTTTGTCCTGAGATTTTCTTCCTCCAGAGTATCTAGCACATAATCTGATTTACTTTTAAAAAACACCACTCTTCTACTGGGTGATTTGATGAGACTAGAGCAACATTTTCAGTTAACGAGTTCTTGACATGGTCTTGCTGTGGGTAAAAATGTTCATATTACTCTATCGATTTGAGCATCATGCTTTGCTTATTAGTCTTCAGAGATCAAATTTCCATGAAATTTATTTAACTGACAAAAAAACAAGGTATTTATTTCCTTATATCTGTTGTTCTCTTTTCTTACAGATATTAAATCATAAGACTTGGACCTTAACTGTGAACTCCACAGTACACTAAAACTAGTTTCAAATGAAACAAAACAGGAGTATACTAAAATAAACAAGTGTATAAAAAATATTTTTCCCATTGATAATGATCTAAACTATTGATATCAAGGGAATTCTCCAATTTGACTACATTTCCAAAGATCACTACAGCACTGCCAATGCATAGAAGTGCAGTTTCTATGGACTCATCATTGAAAAACAAGAGGGAGAGAAAAAAGCAGTTAGCACAACTGTCTTCAAAAACAAATACAAAACTATTTTCAGCAGAATAGAGCACCTGCTTTATTGAAGTAAATACAAAATAGAAAGGTAAAGCACAGTATTTTCCAGGTGAACTCACTGCAGCCACCGATGATGTCAGTTCGTTTCCTTCCCTTTTCCTTTGGCAGAAGGGAAAGAATCCTCAAATGTTCAATGAGCCAACCAATGCTGCCAGTTTATTCAATAACATTTGAAGTAAGGACAAAACATTAGAAATATAAAATCTATGGCCTTGTGCAAATTCATAGCAATTTAATGGGAAAAACAATACTATCATTTTGGTTTTGAACCAAACCAAAAGTTATTTCAGAGATGATCTAACCAAAATATTCTATATATTACAGATGAGTCAGTTTCAAGTCACAGAGGCACAAGTGACGGCTAAAATGCAGTAACCAGGTCATATTTTAAAAAGAAAAAGTTCAGTTTTTCAGATGAAAAATCATGTGTAGATGAAGGAAAATTTGTAAATCATTGGAGGAAATCACTTTATTACTATTGTTATTGCTAGTTTATTAATAATTTTTAGTTGTACTGGACTATACAGATATGAGTGAACACTAAAAAAAACTCTACCAAGATATGCCGGTACTAATACTCTGGTATAATTTTTAAAAGTAGGCCAGGAGCTGTGGCTTATGCCTGTAATCCTAGCACTTTGGGAGGGTAAGGCAGGAGAATCACTTGAGCCCAGGAGTTCAACACCAGCCTCGGCAACATAGGGAGACTTTGTCTCTACAAAAAAAAATAAAATTTGAAAAAAAAATTTTAACTATTTACAAAGACAAATATCTATTTTTATTATAAAAAATTATATTTTGGTGACTATAAACTTGTGAAAAGACATGAAAAGGCATAACACATTTTATAAAAATGATTTGTATTTAATGATATTACATGTAAACCACTAAAATGATAGCTATAGATGTCTACATATACAAAATATGCATATATGCATGCATGTATAATATATGTATACATGTATTATATATAGTATAGTATATTAAGCAGAAATGTTTTTCAATATATTTCCATGTAACTAAACCTTGTATATATCACTGCAGATTTCTTTGTCTTTTCGTAGACAGAAATGTTTTATAACTTGACATGAGACATCTGTCACAGAGAATGACAGTCTCATACATTTTAGCCTGGCTCCCCACCTCCGCCTTGGATTTAAGGAAAACATTTTGATGATTCACACACAGTGTGAGGATAATATGACAATAAAATGACTTCAGGCTATGTAAGCCCATAAATAAAGGGAAATCAAACCTTTCATACAAGTAAATCCATGCAAGAAATCAATTTGTAAAATTGAAAAAACTACTTCTAAATGGGCATGATGGGTGTAAGTCTCTAAAAAGAATAAACACATCCATTTGCAGTTTCATTTTTTAACACATTCTCTCAGAGTTTCATTCACCCCCTCCCCAAAAAATATTTTGGAGTTTTATGGTGCCCAGCATAAATTTCCTTCTAATTTCTTGCTTTTGAAACATTCTCAATGTGATGTGATTTATTAGTTGATAGGAATCAATCATTTGTTTTCCACAGTTAACCATATTGGCTAGAGCAGAGTTTCCCCAACCTTAATATGCATATAAATTACCTGGGGACCTTATTAAAATGCTAATTCTGATGCAATAGCCATGGGATGGGACTCCATTTCTGGTAAGTTTCCAGGTGACACTGAAGCTGCTGGTCAGCAGCCTGCTCATCATATGCTGAAGGACTAGAAAATTTCGGCTATAGTTATTTGTTTTTCTTTCCCTCTCATACACAGGTATTCAACAAACATATGCTGAGCATGAACTGTGAATCAGCCATTGAGCTCTCAGAAAATGTGAATTTAAATGTAAGCAGCTTTATGAAGTTTTTTTTCCTTTATATTTTGCTTATTCCATTCGGTTATGGAAAATAGACTTAAAAATGCCTAAGGGAAAATATGATTTACGAATATTTGTTAGACTTGATTGGAAGTAACTAATCTGTTAAGTTATTTTTTTTCAAACTACCATTGAAATCTTGGTGAAACAGTCTTCATAAAGCCTTACTAAAAAAAATACCTTACAGTCTCCCTCCTAACAGAAAAACTCAGCCAGGCAGTTCATTTGTGAGAGTCAACCAAAAGTTCATTTTCTTCAACCCTGTCAAAAGAAAGTTGGTTTGCAATTAGATAGATTTGGGTGAAAGTACAACATATTTCACTTACTTGTATGATCCTGGGCAACTTTTATCAACTTCCTGAGTTTCCATTTTTCTTACCTGTATACATGAGTTTAAAAAGTTCTCTTCCATTCATTTAAAACATATTTATTGAGCACCTACCATGTGTTAGGCACTGTTCTAGCACTTGGGATGAACCAGTGAGCAAATGAACATAGACTTCTTCCTCATATATCTCTTGGATAGAAATGATGCACATTAGCCCTTGCCACACGCCTAACACTCTATTTAGTAGCTTTCAACTCTTTGATGCTTTCCAAGTAACTCCCAGGTAAGTAAAATTGTCATTTTCTTAAAATTTGAGATAATTTATCCTTAGTGCTTTATTATATGCCAGACATATTCCAAGTACTTTGGATATGTGTCTAAACTCATGTAATCCTCGCAGCAGCCCAAAAGGAAGATTGGTATGCTCATTTTACAAGAACACTTACTCAGAAAGGAAATTAAGGAATTCTCCAAGATCACAGAGCTAGTAAATAGCAGAGCTGGGATCCAAACTCAGTATGGCCTCAGACACCCCACTCTTAACCACAACACCTTGGAGTAATGAAATTAGAACCACCGTAAACAAGTCCAGAAAGTTACACTTCGTGTACTGAATAGCTCTAAACTGTGTATTAGCTAGGCTTATTGTGCCCTCTGGTGGAAATCCAAGGAAGTAAATGAAAAGGAATATTAAGTGCAATAGAAAAAGAAAACGGCGAGTTTACTGACATCCTGAGCTTTTGAAAAGTTTTCAAGCTCATGAACATGGCAGGAAAATCTTCCAGGAACAAGACATAAGAATACCAGCAAGAGTCTAAGGAATCAGCAGGCTGTAGATGCCTCACACGCTGACTCCACACAGCAGAGCCTTCAGAGTGACAACTGTGCAAAGGAAACTGAAGATAAAATCTCAAGGGATAATATCAGAGTTAGCAATCTTAGTAGAAATAATTTTAAGTAAAAATATATTTATCAGCGTGCCAAAAAGCATTATCACGAATCTACTGTACACCACCTTCTCAGGAATGAATTGCTAACGGGAAATGTGACGTTCCTTTCTTTGTACTGCTAGAATTGTCAAGATTCGTGGGTTTCTGAGACGATGCCCTCCTAAGGCCTTAGGAACCGCTTCCGCACTCCTTACCCACCCCTTAGTTCCAGGTAAAGCCTATGTGGAATAATATATTATTTCTTTGTTCATCAGAGTTTGCAGTCAAGCAATTAAAGTCAATGGGCATTAAATGCAAGTTGACTGGTCCAACTCAACGACTGCACAGCATTTTATATGAAGTTACTAGTGCTGTTCCTGTATACGGGCATCTGAGGAAGGGCGGGAACTGTTACTGTCCTCTTCCCTCTTCCCTTTGGTCTCGAAAGTGACAAGCTCCTTGTTGCCAGGACTCAGAATGACTCTGTCACTATTCTCTGTATTCCCTGTAGTAGTGAGAAACTGTTACCCTCAACTACCCTCTTTGGCTAGGGATTCTCCTTTCTTTATTGAGGTCTCTCAGGAAGATGGTGTTGACACTGGACATTGCTTGTGCATCCATCTTCTGAGACTGTGTGACTTTTATGTAAATGTTAGTTTATCTAGAAAGAAAGAATATGATCTTATATGCCTGGTCCTAGAAAATTAATTTTTCAGTAGAGAAATCCACTAGCATTATACCATATCTACTTGCTTACCCTCCTCCAATTCACCATCTACTTATTTATTTATTTTTTAAAATGTTCATTTATTTATTCATTTATTTTGAGACGGAGCCTTGCTCTGTCACCAGACTGGAGTGCAGTGGTGCGATCTCAGCTCACTGCAACCTCCGCCTCCCGGGTTGAAGCGATTCTCCTGCCTCAGCCTCCCAAGTAGCTGGGACTACAGGCACATGCCACCACGCCCAGCTAATTTTTTTGTAGAGACAGGGTTTCACCATGTTGTCCAGGATGATCGTGATCTCTGACCTCGTGATCCGCGCGCCTCAGCCTCCCAAAGTGCTGGGATTACAGGCGTCAGCCACCGCGCCGGGCCCACCGCCTACTTATTTAAAATGCTTCTAATTTATGGGAGAATCATTTGAGCCCAGGAGTTTCAGGCTGCAGTGAGCTATGGTCATGCCACTACACTCCAGGCTAGGCAACAGAACAAGACCTTGTCTCAAAGAAAAAGAAAAAACAAAAAAGTTTAGTTAAAAAGATTAGCACTAGTCCTTAAAAATAAATAACTACTTAGGTGTGTTTAGAACTTGGGTCACTAATGCATGTCTTTCTCTGGGGTGTCACAATCTCTAATGTCACCCCTGAGTTTTCCCTTCTGCTATCCTATTCTTAGGGCTTTAAAAAAGCTTTCTATGGAATTTTCCTAACTCTTAGAGCGAAATAGATATTGGTTTTCATAGTATGAGGAGAAAATAAATTATGACATTTACTTTTTTTCACAGTAGCAAAGGAATTTCTGAAGGCATCCGCCTTCCCACTCTGAATTCACACAGTAATTTGCTAGTGTACCCCTCAATTGCCCTTACCACTTCTCCAGAAACCACATAAGCTTCTTGACCATTTCACCCCTGAAACAATCCCAGGACATAATACAATAGGTTGCACATTTTAAAGAGGAGAAAAAACAACAAAAAAAAAAGGGCAATGATTTTCATCATTCAAGATTCCCTTCAGTAATTTATTTGTTCTGATCATCTTGTTAGGAGTAATTTTCCTTCCGTTCCATTTTATATTTTGCTTATTTTGCATTTATTTCATTTTATCTTCTATTTTAATTAGTATATATTTTTGGTTTTTCTCCCTGCCTCCCAGACTTTCTCAGGTGGACTTCCTACCTGGCCATACAACCCAGAAACTTATTTACGTGATGATTTTCCTAATTTCCTCAAGGAAGGTACATAACTTGTACCATTCTAGATGCCTAGGAAAAATGTTAACTCATTACATATATAGACGCACTAGGTTATGAAAGCTCAGTTCTCTCCTGGACACCTGGTTGAGAAAGACTCTGCATTAGACGTCATCCAGCATAGTTCATTATGCATAGAAGGCACTCAATAAGCGTTTTTGTAAACAAACAGATAAATGAATGGCTCTAAACTTTTAAGTGTGAGCTTTGAATTCATTTTAAGATCCATTCAGTCCACACTTTAACAGAATTATTTTCTAGTCGTAAGTTTACTTTCTCTGCTTATCTACTGAGGACAAAAAAGCTTTTCAATTCTCAGAAGTAAATAAAATATGAGATAGAAAATTTAGCATCAGATTATTCCAGTCTTATCAAAATTCTAGAATTATATATTAAGGGACTTCATTATTTTGACTATCATACACGTACGGATACTTGTAAGCATTAACACTTTGGCCTTAATAAAAGATCTACAACAGCTACACTCATTTATTTTGTGTCAGAAATTGCATTAGTATTTTATCTGTATTTTCTAATTTAATCATTTTGTTAATAATATCAGACAGGCAATATTGCCTTCTCTTTATAAGTATGAAAACTGTAGCTCTTAGATGTTAAAAATTTGCCCAAGGTTAAATAGTATGTGGAAAGGTTAGAATTGCAAACCAGAGATATCTAATGGTAAAATATCATTCTTTACATTTTGGGACACTATTATCCCACAGGTACTTTATGTAAATTAAAGTTCGGATATATCTAATATATGACTATGTACCCTCTTCTACTCATGGATAGAGTTATCTTTTGCATATTGTCAACATAAAAAGAATTATATTGGCCAGGCACGGTGGCTCACGCCTGTAATCCCAGCACTTTGGGAGGTGAGGTGGGCAGATCACGAGGTCGAGAGATCGAGATCATCCTGGCCAACATGGTGAAACTCCATCTCTACTAAAAATACAAAAATTAGCTGGGCATGGTGGCGCGCGCCTGTAGTCTCAGCTACTCAGGAGGCTGAGGCAGGAGAAGTGCTTGAACCCAGGAGGTGGAGGTTGCAGTGAGCCAAGATCGCACCACTGCATGCCAGCTCGGGTGACAGAGCAAGACTGTTGCAAAAAAAGAAAAAATTATATTAACAAAATGTAGTGGATATTTAACTATCAGTGCTTAAAAGAAAGGAGTGAATAGTTTCTTCCATTTGCACTTTCATTCTAATGACCAGGCACTTCTTTTTATTACTTTGTCTATTCTCTAATCCTCACATGAATATAAAGTCCAAGCCTTTGGAAACCAAATGATAAAGTGTAGCTGGACTCTTTGACTATTATCTTCATTCCTATCTGTCTCCAATAGGTAAATGGATTTGGGACCAAAATATAAGCCTTAGAAACCAAAACAAATGAGGCATTAGCAAAGTAAAATTTTGCAAACCTAGACTTACAGATTCTTGAGAGACTTCAAAGCTCAGGATGAAGGGAAAAGTTTACTTCTGAGGAAAGTGAGTAGAGAAGGCATTTGAAAAGGTCACAGCAGGTTCTAATGCAGAGGCAAAGCCAAGTTTAATGGCACTCCATTCACACTCAGAGAAGATGTCTACCTGAATCTATCTAGTCATCCTTTCATTCATTGATTCATTCCAGAAATATTTACTGACCACTTTCTAGGTGACCTTTGTTGATAACAGTAGTTTCCTGTCAGTTTAAGGGCAGAAGCCAAATGAGGAGTCAGTCACTGCAAAACCACGAGGGGTAGGAGTTTGGAAGGATAGTATTACAGTCAATTCAAATGAAATCTGTTCCTTCTTTTATTTAGGAAATGCCCTCCAATCTCCATATCTAGAACTTGACTTGTCTTTTAAAATTATGAGAGATCTGGGTATTAGGTTACTATTAGGTTACTATACCATGACATATTTAGGTTTTGGTGCCAGGAAAGACTCCTCTGGTACTTATTTATTGTGTGGTCTTAGACCAACACAGTCCAATAGAAACATAAAGAAGTGGGTCATATATAATTCAAAATTTTCCTGTAGTCCCAGCACTTTGGGAGGCAGAGTTGGGCGGATCACCTGAGGTCAGGCGTTTGAGACCAGCCAGGTCAACATGGTGAATGAAACCCCAGGAGAATTGCTTGAACCCAGGAGGTGGAGGCTGCAATGAGCCGAGATCACGCCATCGCACTCCAGCCTGGGCGGCAGAGGGAAACTCCGTCTCAAAAAAAAAATTCTAATTGCCACACACAAAAAAAAGTAAAAATAAACAAGTACAATTAATGCTCATAGTCTTTTTTTTTACTCCACTATATCCAACATATCGTTATTTCAACATGTAGTCGATTTAAAATTACTGAGATTTTGCTTTTCTTCATTCCCTGTGTGCAGTATGTAGTGTTTATTTTACACTTACAGCACATCTCAATTTGGCTTTGAAAGAGCCACATTTCAAGTGTGTGGTAGCCACATGTTGCTACCGCATTGCATAGTGCAGATCTAGACTTTAAATATAAGCAGTGGATAAAAATGAAGAAGAGAAACAAGATTTGTGTCTTTCGTACTCAAGACCAAAAAATAAATTGTTTATATCTTCCTATCTTAGCTTAACACTTCATGCAGACTTCATTTTATATTCTGACAATGTACATTGAATAGAATAGCAGTAATATTGTTTCATCCCTTTTTACAGTCAACTTCACATGAATAGACAAATTCAAAAGTATGATGTTATAACAGCACCATCTTGTGGCGTTGCATTTACATTGCGAAGCAGAATTGGGGAAAAAGGGAATAATGCCAAACAGTCAAGATAGAATTAGGAGTTTAAGAAATTAGTAGAGGTACTATCATTTTTCTTTCTCTTATATGCAGTCTTTTTTTTTTTTTTTTGAGGCAGAGTTTCACTCTTGTTGCCCAGGCTGGAGTGCAGTGGCACGATCTCGGCTCACCACAACCTCCACCTCCCGGGTTCAAGCGAATCTCCTGCCTCAGCCTCCCGAGTAGCTGGGATTACAGGCATGTGCCACCACGCCCGGCTAATTTTCTGTTTTTAGTAGAGATGGGGTTTCTCCATGTTGGTCAGTCTGGTCTCGAACTCCTGACCTCAGGTGATCCACCCACCTCAGTCTCCCAAAGTGCTGGGATTACAGGCGTAAGCCACCGCACCAGACCTTATACGCAGTCTTTATGGCAGGTCTTCAAGTTGTATATACTGGGTATGACACACTTTCTGGACATAGGACATGAAAATGCTAATTTCTGAATTCCAGATAACACTCCAACATGAGCGTTGGAGAATGGCAAGCAGGCTTCAGTGCTAATATGTTAATATGGTATTTGTTTCACTGAATTGTGTGAGACGAAAGCTGAGAACACCCACAAAACACCAGTGCATATGAACACACTGAGATTTTAACACTACAATGTAATCCCCACCATTTATAAATACCAACTGAGCTACTACAGGGCTGCCAACCCTAAACTTTCCTCATCAGAATAAAGGCTTCAATGAAGCTGCATCTGCCATTAAATAATCACTCAACCAATCTGAAATTCCAGTTGGTCCCATACTATGTTAGGATGGCCAGATATAACCATGTGAGAACATAGCCTGGTAAGTGGTTTGACCAGAAGTCACTCCAGAGCTGGCCTTCAAGCTCAGCCCATATTTGGCCAGGGTAAGCTTAAGGACCTTTCTGAGTCTTGTCATGTATTCTTGCCACGACGTAAGCCATCTAATGAATCTTTCAAAATAGACTTTATTTAATTCAATCTAGAAAACACATAGGTCTTCTTTGGATGCTGGAATACAAAGAAAGAAGTTTCAGTAAGCTTGAAGCTAGTAGAAGGACTTTCTGTAAAGAATGAATAATTTTTAAAAGTAGCATATATATCACAGGAACCATGAAAATACATCTAGACGTTATCCATTCTCCCTTATGTAACAAGCTCAAAATAGTCCATTTTTGTGATTAGACCAGTCTTAAACCTATTTTGGCCTGGGGAGAGTGAGCTCTTTTTTGAAGAACACTCTATACAGCCACAAGGTGGCTGTCATCCTGTACCTAAGCCAGTATCAATTCCACGTCGAACAATTACATGTCTCAGAGTCCTGGGGAAGACCTAGTCTTTTCAATATTAGTTACTATAGCAAATCAATAGATGTGAGACAGCTGCTCATCTTTCTCTTGCCCAATTCTCCTAGAAGGGTGGGCCCACTCCTATGAGTTATTTATTCCTGCATAACAAGTTATTCCAAAACTTAGAAGCTTAAAACAACAAATGTTGGTTGGACACAGCGGCTCACACCTATAATCCCAGCACTTTGGGAGGCTGAGGTGAGTGAATCACTTGAGGTTAAGAGTTTGAGACCATCTTGGCCAACACAGTGAAAACTCATCTTTACTAAAAATATAAAAATTACCTGGCGTGGTGGTGCATGCCTGTAATCCCAGCTACTTGGGAGGCTGAAGTTGCAGGGAGCCGAGATTGCCCCACTGCACTCCAGCCTGGGCAACAGAGCGAGATTCTATCTCAAAAGTCAGGAATTTGGGAGCAGTTCGGCTTTGTAGTTCAGGTTGCACTCAGGATGTCAGCAGGGACTAAAGTTGCCGAAAGGCTTGCCTGGAGCTAGAGAATCTGCTTCTAAGAAGACTCACAGACCTAGTAATTGGCAGGAAGCATCAGTTTTTCTCCACTCAGGACTTCCAAAGACCATACTGTAGGCCTCTCCATAGGCTGCTCATAATTGATAGCTACCTTCCTGCAGAGTGAGTGATCCAAAAGTGAAAAAGAGAGGCAGAAAGCACAAGGTCTGTTATAATCTAGTCTCAAAAGTGACATGCCATCCCATAGACCAAACATGATACAGCATGGGAGAGGATTACACAAAGATGTGAATACCAAAAGGTTGGGATCTTTGGAGACAATTTCAGAAGCTGACTGCCACAGTCTCCTCTGGTCCTCAGTGACTCACATCCTTCTCACAGGAAAAATACACTTACCCTTTCCCCAGACTCTCAAAAGTTTGGAAAAAACTTATATTATCCCGTTATAGCTTCAGCTCAAAAGACAGAATCATATTTAAATTAGGTCCTGGTATAGATGAGGCTCTTCAGATATGTTCCTCACATACAATTCCTCAAGTATGGTTCCTCTCAATTTAAAAATCTATAGACTAAAGGGATAATTTATTCGTCCTTCAAATACCCAACATACAATGGTGGCACAGCCAGAGGAGTGCCCTATGATCAGGAACAAGCCAAAGATGTCCACTGTTATCACTTTTTATTCAACATTGTATTTGAAGTTCCAGCTAAAGCAATTAGACAAGAAAAATAAATAAAACCCACCCAAACTGCAAAGGAAGAACTGGAATCCTTACACATTGCTGGTGGGAATGTAAAATAATGTGCTGCTGTGAAAAACAGTTCAGCAGTTCCTCAAAAACCTAGACATAGAGTTACCATATGACCCAGAAATTCCACTCCTAGGTAAACCCAAGAGAAGTGAAAACATATGTTTACATAAAAAACTTGCATATGAATTTTCTTATAAGCAGTATTCATAATAGCCAAAAAGTGGAAACAAGTCAAACATCTATTAACTGCTGAATACATAAACAAACCGTAGCATATCTTTACAGTGGACTATTGTTTAGTTAGAAAAATAAACGATGTACTTACATATGCTACAACACGGATGACCTTGAAGACATTATGTTAAGTGAAAGCAGCCAGGCCGGGTGTGGTGGCTCACACCTGTAATCCCAGCACTTTGGAAGGTCAAGGCAGATGGATCACCTGAGGTCAGGAGTTCTAGACCAGCCTGAATAATATAATGAAACCCCGTCTCTATTAAAAAAAGAAATACAAAAATTAGCTGGGCGTGTTGGCACGTGCCTGTAGTCCCAGCTACTCAGGAGACTGAGGCCGGAGAATCACTTGAAACAGGGAGGTGGAGGTTGCGGTGAGCTAAGATTGCGCCACTGCACTCCAGCCTGGTGACAGAGCCAGACTCCGTCTCAAAACAAAACAAAACAGGAATTTGAAGAATTCTCAGCCTGGCCATGTGGTAGAGAATGAAAGAATATTTTCAGGAAAGGGAACCAAGAGTGTGGCCAAGCAACTGATTGATAAGGAGATTAGTATGGATAGAACGAAGCCAGAGCTACTAATTAGGACAATGGGAGAATAACCTCAAAGGTACTTTGGAGATTACTGGCGTAGCCCCTCCCATCGTAGGCCCAGAGTGTCATGATCTGAGGGAAGGAAATCCTGCAAAAGAGAGCCTAGGGTGCCCTGAAGATCTTGGGGTTTACTTCCCAGGGCTGCCTCAAGTCTCTGCTTCCCACATTCTGAGGCAGCACTCCTTGACCACCCCAGGTATGGTTTAAAGGGGTTCAGGTGTGGCTTTGGCTCCAGCTTCAGAAGGTGTAAGTGGCAGTATCCACATGATGTTATGTCTGCAGGTGTGCAGAATGCAAAAGCTGTGGGGGAATGGTTTCCTCCACCTAGATTTCAATGAACATCAGGGACAACCTGGGAACACAGGCAGTAGACTGTTGCAGGGCTGGAGCCACCGTCGAGAGCCCCCACTAGGGCAATGGCTAGTAGAGCTATAAAGGTGGGTCCACCCCCAAGACACTAGAACTACAATGTGCAACACCAGCCTGGGATAGCTGCAGTCACCTGACTCCAACGCATATACCCAGCAAAGCCATAGGAGTGGGACTAGCTGAGGCTTTAGGGGCTCAACTCCCACCCCAGTGTACCCAGAAGGTGGGCAAAAAGTCAAGGAGGATTATTCTTGGAGCTTTAAAATTTAATGTTGTTGGCCTGGCTCAGTGACACTCATTCCTATAATCCCAGCCCTTTGGGAGGCAGAGGTGGGTGGATTGCTTGAGCCCAGGAGTTTGAGACTAGCCTGGGCCACATAGCACAAACTCCTATCCCTATTTAAAAAAAAAAATTGTTAGGCATAGTAGTGCGCATCTGCAGTTCTAGCTCCTCTGGAGGCCAAGGTGAGAGGATCACTTGTGCCTGGAAGGTTGAGGCTACAGTGAGCTGTGATCTAGCTACTGCACTCAGCCTGGGCAATAGAGTGAGAGCCTGTCTAAAAAAATTAAGTCGATAACATTGTTTACCACATTGGCTTTTGGACTTACTTGGGACCAGTTATCTCTTTCTCCTTGCTTATTTTTCCCTTTTGGAATGGGAATGTTGATGGTGATTGTGAATCCTAGGTTTTTGTCTTCTAGGTTAAAAGAATTTCAACAAGAGACACACAGCAATAAACAGCATGAAGCAATATATTGCAAAAGAATAAGTATATTCTGAAAGGTAGGTGCAAAAGCAATAATAGTACAGTCTGAGAGCTGAGTCAGAGTGGGCTGCTCGAGAGTGAGACAGCATTGACTATTACAAGGGAAACTCTCTTTATGGAAGTCTTACATGATCATTCATAAGGGGGTGGGAAAAGGCATTGCTATTGGGTTGGTGCAAAAGTAATTGCAGTTTTTGCTGTATTTTTAATGGCAGAACCACAATTACTTTTACATCAGCCTAATAGTAAGTATATTACAGGTGGTTCTCTGGGTACACATGCTCAGTAGCTGTATATGCTTGCTTTGTTTTTGTTTTTGTTTTTGTTTTTGAGATGGAGTCTCACTCTGTCGCCCAGGCTGGAGTGCAGTGGGGCAATCTCAGCTCACTGCAACCTTCACCTCCCAGGTTCAAGCAGTTCTCTTGCCTCAGCTTCCCACGTAGCCAGTATTACAAGTATGCGCCACCACACCTGGCTAATTTTTGTACTTTTGGTAGAGATGGGGTTTCACCATGTTGGCCAGGCTGGTCTCGAACTCCTGACCTCAAGTGATCCACCCACCTTGGCCTCCCAAAGTGCTGGGATTATAAGTGTGACCCACTATGCCCAGCCATGTACATGTTTGTTTATACACTGTGGGTCCCATTCACATCTTAAATCTCCTCCCAGTGGTGTGTTTTTTACTATTATAATGAGCAATGAGTCAGTCTGCGGACAAGTAAAATTAAAATGTGCATACTGTCTACAGGATAAATTTCCTGGCCAGGCGCAGTGGCTCATGCCTGTAATCTCAGCACTTTGGCAGGCTGAGGCGGGTGGATCACTGGGTCAGGAGTTCGAGACCAACATGGTGAAACTCTGGCTCTACTAAAGATACAAAAATTAGCTAGGCGTGGTGGCGCATGCCTATAGTCCCAGCTACTCTGGAGGCTGAGGCAGGAGAATAGCTTGAACCTGGGAGCCAGAGGTTGCAGTGAGCCAGGATCATGCCATTGTACTCCAGCCTAAGAGACAGAGCGAGACTCCATCTCTAAAAAAAAGAAAAAAAGAAAAATTCCTACTGAGGATAGTTCTGTGCTTGATTATGAAGCCAGTAGTGAGTGCTCTTTGTTTGTCTGTTTGTTTTCCAGAGTGCCAGGGTTTTATCACAAATGGAGTTGACTGCTAGAGAGGTCCTTCTCCAATCTTTCTTCTGTACCCTCTTCCCTCCCAAAGACATCCCTCCAGGGGAAGTCAGTAGGCCATTAGAAAGGAGGTAATATGGAGAGTGAAAAGGGGCACTGCTTTTGTCAACATCCTCTGAAACAACCACTGAGTCCTTTGGGCTCTAGTTGAGAATCTTCTAGTTGAAGAGGTTTAGCTCTCATCTTCAAAGTCCTTCATTTCTATGTCCTGGGGGACTTTTGTCTTCTTTTGCATTTTGAGCTGTGGTTCGATAGTCCTAGCTGGCTTTGAGGGGCTTCCACCTCCATGGCTGCCTTCTCTATCTGGGCAAGCCGGATCTGCTTGCTTCTTCCCCTACAGAGTAATGTTGGCACGTGCACTGGATGCCTGCTTCTTGAGGTGGTGCCGCGTGATCAGCGCTTGATCTATCACAGCCTCGACCACCCAGTGCCTCAGACGCTGCTTGCGGTTCAACACCGGCCTGCGCTGATCAGCTTTTTCTTCAGCTCGGGTCGGCGCCAGTTGATTTTTCCCCCCGGGATCCCCCACAGTTGCTCGGCAACGCCAATACGCGGTCCGTACTTCCGCCTGGGGTTTGTTGTATTGGTGTGGTTTTCACGTCCCGAGGACATGGTTGTGGGGCTTGTTGTGTTGATAGTGCAGTCGCTGAGTCCCAAAGACATGGTTACTTCCCTGAGTACCTATCTTGCCTCAGGAATGTCTATGCTATGCCTGTCCCACCACTGTATTTTGGAAGCACATAACGCTTGGAAGCACATAACTTGCTTGATTCCACAGGCTCATGCCTGAAGGAAATTGCCTCTTTGCTATCCTGCCTTGACTTTCGCCTATATCTTATTTAGATGAGACTCTGGGCTTTGTACTTTTGAGTTGATGCTGGAATGATTTAAGACTTTTGGGGGCTATTAGATGAAATGCATGTATCTTGTGAGAAAGACATGAATTTGGGGGCCCAAGGGAACAAAAAGGCTATGGTTTGAATGTGTCCTCAAAAAAGCATGTGTGGGCTGAGCACCGTTGCTTACACCTGTAATCTCAACATTTTGGGAGGCCAAGGTAGGAGGATTGCTTTAGCCCAGGGGTTCAAGACCGGCCTGAGTAACATGGTGAGACTCTGTCTCTACCAAAAAAAAAAATCATAAGAAAAATTTAGCTGGGCATGGTGGTGTACACCTGTAGTCCCAGCTAGTGGGGAGGCTGAGGTGAGAGGATCAGTTGAGTGTGGGAGATTGAGGTTGCAGTGAACCATGATAGTACCACTGTACTGCAGCCTGGGTAACAGAGTGAGACCCTCTCTCAAAAATAAATTAATTAATTAAAAGCATTTGTTAGAAACTTAATTTCCAATCTAATAGTGTTGAAAGGTAGAACCTAATAGAAGATGTTTAGGCTATAAGGGCTCCACCACTTATAAGTGGATTAAGGTTGATTACAAAGGGGCTTCAGGCTGCAAGTTCAATCTCTTGCCCCCCTTTTTTTTTTTTTTTTTTTTTGGAGATGGAGTCTAGCTCTGTCACCCCCAGGCTGGAGTGCAATGGCACAATCTTGGCTCACTGAAACTTCCACCTCCCAGGCTCAAGCAATTCTCCTGCCTCAGCCTCTGGAGTAGCTGGGATTACAGGTGCATACCACCACACCCGGCTAATTTTTGTATTTTAGTAGAGACAGGGTTTCACCAGGTTGCCCAGGCTGGTCTTGAACTCCTGACCTCAGGTGATCTGCCTGCCTCGGCCTCCCAAAGTGCTGGGATTACAGACGTGAGCCACCGTGCCCAGCCTTCTTGCCTTTTCTTTGCCCTTTTGTCAAAAAAGAGTGCAGCAAAAAAGGTCCCTGTCAAATGTCAGCCCTTTGATCTTGGACTTCTCAGCCTTCTGAACTGTGAGCCAATAAATTTCTGTTCATTATAAATTACCCTGTTTCAGATAATCTGTTATAGCAGCACAAAATCAAGTGAAAAACTTGGTGAATAACCCTATTAATGTCTTATTGAATTCAGTTTACTAGTGTTTTGTTGAGGATTTTTGCATGTATGTTCACCAGAGATTTTGGCCTATAATTGTCTTTTTTTGTAATGTCCTTGACTGGCTTTGATTTCAGTAAAGTTGCAGGATACAAAATTAACATATTAAAATTAGTATCATTGCTATACACTAACAACAAACTATTCACAAAAGAAATCAAGAAAACAATCCTATTTGTGATAGCATTAATGAAAAACTTAGAAATACATTTAACCAAGAATACAATTAACCAAATACATTCAGTGTATGAGAGATCCATACACTGAATACTATAAAACATTGATGAGATAAATTTAAGAGAAAAACAAATGAAAATATATACAGTATTCATGGATTGGAGGAATTAACATTGTTAAAATGTCCATATTACCCCAGTGATCTAAAGATTCAATGCAATCCCTGTCAAAAGTGAAATGACCTTTTCCCAGAAATAGAAAAGAACAACCCTAAAGTTTGTATAGGAAAACAAAAGACCTCAAATAGTCAAAGCAATTTTTAGGAAAACAAAGCTGGAGGCATCACAATACCTGACTTGAAAATGTACCAAAAAGCTGTAATAATCAAAACAGCCCATACTGTCATAAAAGCAGACATATAGACCAAAGAAATAGAAAACAGAGCCCACACATTTACAGTCAACTGATTTTCAGCAAAGCTGTCAAGGACATACAATAAGGAAAGGACATTCTCTTCAATATGTTGGGAAAATTAGATATCAACACCCAGAAGAATGAAATTAGACCCTGAATCTTGTCCCAAGTACACAAGTCAAATCATAATGGGTTAATGTCTTAAATATAAGATCTGAAACTATAAAACCACTAAGGGAAAACAGAGGGAAAGAGCTTCTTAACATTGGATTTGGCAATAATTTTTTGGATACAACCCCAAAAACACATGCAACAAAAGCAATATTAGACTAATTGGATTGTACCAAACTAATGAGCTTCTGCACACCAAAGGCAACAATCAACAGAGTGAAGAGACTATCTATGGGATGGGGAGAAAATATTTGCAAACCATACATCTGATAAGGGGCCAATATCCAAAATATTTAAGAAACTCAAACAACTCAATAGCAAGAAAACAACCAGTTTAAAAAATGGGTAGGAACCTGAATAGATATTTCTCAAAAAAGACATGTGAATGGCCAACAGGTATATGAAAAGATGTTCAACATCACTAATAATCAATCAGGGAAATGCAAATGAAAGCCACAATGAGATATCATCTCACTAGAATAGTCTTTATCAAAAAAATAAAAGATAACAAGTGTTAACAAAAATGTGGAGAAAAGGGAACCCTAGTACACTGTTGGTGGGAATGTTAATTAGCATAATTATTTTGGAAAACAGTATGGAGGTTCCCCCCAAAATTAAAAATAAAACTATTGTATGATTCAACAATTATCTTTCTCAGTATGTAACCAAAGGAAATGAAGAGATATTCCCTCCTCCATGTTCATTTCAGTATTATTCATAATAGTAAAGATATGGAGTCAACCTAAGTGTTTATCAACTGATAAATGGATAAAGAAAATGTGATATATATACATAGCATGATACTATTCAGCCTTATGAAAAGAAAGATATCTTGCCTTCCACATGGCAGTCTTGCAACAACATGGATGAATGTGGAAGACATCATCCTAAGTGAAATAAACCAGGCACAGAAAGACAAAAGACAAACTGAATGATCTCACTTTTATGTGAAATCAAGAGTAGAATGGAGGTTACCAGGGACTAGGGTGGGTGATAGTGAGGTGGAAAATGGAGAAATATTGGTTAAAGGATAAAAAGCTTAGTTAGATAGGAGGAATAAGTTCTGGAGATCCACTGTGAAGCATGGAGGCAATAGTGAATAATAATGTATTGTATGTATATTTGAAGACTGCTAAGAACATAGATTTTTAAATGTTCTCACCACAAAAAAAGATAAGTATGTGAGGTGATGGATATGTTAAATCATTCTACAGTGTGTATGTGTGTGTACATATATCAAAGCATCACATACCCCATAAATATATAGAATCATTTGTTAATTAAAAATAACTTTAAAATGACAAAAACAAAGATGTTTTCACATGTACAAAGGCTGAAAAAAATCAAAGACCAGCATATCTGTGTTATAAGAAAAATTAAAGGAAGTCCTTCAGGCACAAGGAAAGTTTTATCAGATAGAAATATATTTATTTCTACCCAAAGGAATGAAGATACCAGAAATGACAACTGTGTGGGCAAATACAAGTATAAGAAAACTTTCTCATTACATAAATATCTTAGATGATAAACAAAGAAACAAAAATAACGTAGTGTATGTATATATTTGTGTATATATATATATACACATATATATTGCACTAACATGTATGATAACAGCACAAAGCTTAGAGGGAAGAAATAGTATGGCAGTTTTATACTATATATAAAAGGGTACAATAATATTTGAAGCTAGACTCAAATAAGTTAAAAAGAAATACTATAAATCCAGAGGTAATAGCTAAAATCACAAAATAGAATTACAGCTAATTAGCTAATAAACTAGATATAAAGGAACCATAAAAATAATCAAAAGATGGCAAAAAAGAGAAAAAAATGGAACAAAGAACAATTACCAAATAGAAAACAAATATCAAGAAAGTAGGTTTAAATCCAACCATATCAATAATCCCATCAAGTGAAAATTGTCTAATTATCTCAAAAGACAAACATTTTTGAAGTAGATTAAAAAAATAATTGAATACTTGACTATATGCTCTCTGTAAGAAACACACTACCATAGAAAACTACAAAAAAAGTTAAAAATGGATGAAAAAATATACTATGCCAATATTAATTTCAAAAAAAAAAACTGGAGTGCTTATTTTAATATAAAACAATGTAGATTCCATAGAAAAGCCACATCCAGGGATAAAAAGGTCATTTAAAAATGATAAAGTGTTCATTTTACTAAGAGAACATAATAATCTTAAATATTTATGCAACTAATGACAGAGCTTCAAAATACAGACAGCCTCTGACTTACAAATTTTCAACTTTACAATGTGCAAAAGGGATACACATTCAGTATGCTTTTTGACTTATGAAGTTGTGCACAGATAAACACACTGTAAGTTCAAACAGTGGGTGTATCCAGACATAACCACATTGTCTGTACTTAAAAGCAAAAACTGATAGAATTACAAGAAGAAATAGACAAATCCACAATTACAGCTAGGGATCTGAACACTTCTCACTCAATAATAGCACAAATAGATAGACATCAGTAAGGATATAGAAGATATGGAGAGCACTATCAACCAAGTTGAACCAATTGATATGTATAGGTCATTTTACCAAAGAACAGCAAAACACACCATATTCCCTTCATAGAGCATATTATAGGCCATAAACAAATACTCAATAAATTTGTAAGAATTGAGTCACACAACTGTTTTCTCTGACCACCATGAAATTAGAAGTTAATAAAAAGATATATGAACAATTCCAGAATATTGGAAAAGTAAATAACAGACTTATACATAACCTACACATCAAAGAAGAAATCAAAAGGAAAATTATACACTTACAAATGAATAAAAAGAAAAGGACAAAATATCAGATTTAGTGGTATGCCGCTAGAATAGAATTTGGAGGAAACTTTTAGGACTAAATATTTATATTGGGAAAGAATAAGGGTCTGAAATCAATGAACTCAACATTAACCTTAAGAATCCAGAAAAAGAATGTAGAAAAAGGACAAATTAAAGTCCTTCAGGCACAAGGAAACAGAAGAAATAAAACAAAAAATCAATTATAAGGAAAAACAGGGAAAAATCTGAAACCAAAAATGAGTTATTTGAGATCCATCTAAGTGATAAACCTGTAGTCAGACTGATCAGTATAAGGGGAGAAAAGACAGAATTTATCAATATTGGAATGCAAGAGATGACATTAGTACACATTCTATAAATATTAAAGATACTAGAATATTGTGATGACTTTATTCCAATAAATACAATAAATTAAATTAAAAATGCATTGAAATATACAAACTACTAAAGCTCACTCAAGAAGAAATAGATAACCTGAATAGCCCTTTATCTATTAAAAAACTGTATTTCAAACATACACAAAGAAAATGACAGACTTAGATAGTTCCCTTGTACAATTCCAGCAATAGTAAGGGAAGAAATAATACCAATTCTACACAAACATCCAGAAAATTGAAAAGAAAAGAATATGTCCCAAAGACATTGTATGAAAACTACAGACCAATATTCATCATAAATATAAATACAAATTTTTAACAAATATATATTTATACATATTTAAATATATAATGTTTAAAAAGGATAATACATTGTGATGAAGTGGCATTAACCCCAGGAATGCGAGATTGCTTTAACATTTGAAAATCAATCAATGTAATTCATATTAACGAATCCAGAGAGAATAACCATATGGTCATATGAATTGATGGAAAAAAAAAGTTGACAAAATCCAACAGCCATTTCTGATAAAAATTCTCAACAAACTAGGAATACAGTGGAACATCATCTTGATAAGAGGATATGTGAAAAACCTACAGCTAACATCATTCTGAATGTTTTCCCCTAACATCTGGAACAAGGCAAGGGTATTCTCATCAACATTTTTTATTTCTATTTTACTGGAGGTTTTAGCCAGTACAAATTGGCAAGGAAGATAAATACAAACCATATAGATTGAAATGGAAGAAATAAAACTGTATTTATTTGTAGAAGACAAAAATCACCTACAGAGAACAAGTGATAGACTTTCAATTATAACTGAGGTTTGCAAGGTTGGAGAATACAAGATCAATATGAGAATAAATTGTATTTCAATACATTAGCAATAAATCATTGAAAATTGAAATTAAAATGCCATTTACAATAGCACAAAAAACAGGGATAAATCTGATGTAAAGTGCACAAGACATACAATGAAAAGATAAAACTTTGCTAAGAGAGATTTTGAAATATGGAAATCAGTGGAAGAACTCTATGTTAATGGATTGAAAAACTCAAGGTTGCTAAATGTCAGTTCTGTATAAATTGATCTATAGATTCATTGTAATCCCACCGAGCCCACACCCACCCGGAACTGGCCCTGGCCCACAAGCACCGTGCGCAGCCCCGGTCCCCACCCACGCCTCTCCCTCCACACCTCCCCGCAAGCTGAGGGAGCCGGCTCCGGCCTTGGCCAGCCCAGAAAGGGGCTCCCACGGTGCAGTGGCAGGCTGAAGGGCTCCTCAAGTGCCCCCAAAGTGGGAGCCCAGGCAGAGGAGGCGCCGAGAGTGATCGAGGGCTGTGAGGACTGCCAGCACACTTTCACCTCTCAATGCTATCCCTCCCCCAGTCCCCCCGCCCCAACAGGCCCCAGTGTGTGATGCCACCCCCTTCTCCTCATGTCCATGTGTTCTCATTGTTCAACTCCCACTTATGAGCGAGGACATGTGGTGTTTTGTTTTCTGTTCTTGTGTTAGTTTGCTGAGATTGATGGTTTCCAGCTTCATCCATGTCCCTGCAAAGAACACGAACTCATCCTTTTTTATGGCTGCGTAGTGTTCCATGGTGTATATGTGCCACATTTTCTTTATCCAGTCTATCATTGATGGGCATTTGGGTTGGTTCCAAGTCTTTGCTATTGTGAATAGTGCCACAGTAAACACACGTGTGCATGTGTCTTTATAGTAGAATGATTTATAACTCTCTGGGTATATACCCAGTAATGGGATTGTTGGGTCAGATGGTATTTCTGGTTCTAGTTCCTTGAGGTATCGCCACACTGTCTTCCACAGTGGTTGAACTAATTTACACTCCCACCAATAGTGTAAAAGCTTTCCTATTTCTCCACATCCTCTCCAGTACCTGTTGTTTCCTGACTTTTTAATGATCGCCATTCTAACTGGCGTGAGATGGTATTTCCTCGTGGCTTTGATTTGCATTTCTCTAATGACCGGTGATGATGAGCTTTTTTTCGTATGTTTGTTGGCTGCATAAATGTCTTCTTTTGAGAAATGTCTGCTCAGATCCTTCACTTACTTTTTGATGGGGGTTTTTCTTGTAAATTTGTTTAAGCTCTTTGTAGATTCTGGATATTAGCGCTTTGTCAGATGGATAGATTGCAAAAATTTTCCTCCATTCTGTAGGTTGCATCTTCACTCTGATGATAGTTTCTTTTGCTGTGCAGAAGCTCTTTAGTTTAATTAGATCCCAATTGTCAATTTTGGCTTTTGTTGCCATGGCTTTTGGTGTTTTGTTCACGAAGTAATTGCCCATGCTTATGTTCTGAATGGTATTGCATAGGTTTTCTTCTAGAGTTTTTATGGTTTTAGGTCTTATGTTTAAGTCGTTAATCCATCTTGAGTTAATTTTTGTATAAGGTATAAGGAAGGGATCCAGTTTCACCTTTCTACATGTGGCTACCCAGTTTTCCCAACATCATTTATTACACAGGAAATCCTTTCCTCATTGCTTGTTTTTGTCAGGTTTGTCAAAGATCAGATGGTTGTAGTTGTGTGGTGTTATTTCTGAGGCCTCTGTTCTGTTCCATTGGTCTATATACCTGTTTTGGTACCAGTACCATGCTTTTTGTTACTGTAGCCTTGTAGTATAGTTTGAAGTCAGGTAGCATGATGCTTTCAGTTTTGTTCTTTTTGCTTAGGATTGTCTTGGCTATGCGGGGTCTTTTTTGGTTCCATATGAAATTTAAAGCAGTTTTTTCCAATTCTGTAAGAAAGTCAATGGTAGCATGAAGGGGATAGCATTGAATCTATAAATTACTTTGGGCAGTATGGCCATTTTCACCATATTGATTCTTCCTATCCATGAGCATGGAATGTTTTCCCATTTGTTTGTGTCCTCTCTTATTTCCTTGAGCAGTGTTTTGTAGTTCTCCTTGAAAAGGTCCTTCACATCCCTTGTAAGTTGTATTCCTCGGTATTTTATTCTCTTTGTGGTAATTGTGAATGGGAGTTCACTTGTGATTTGGCTGTTATTGGTGTATAGGAATGCTTGTGATTTTTGCACACTGATTTTGTATCCTGAGACTTTGCTGAAGTTGCTTATCAGCTTAAGGAGATTTTGGGCTGAGATGACAGGGTTTTCTAAATATACAATCATATCATCTGCAAACAGAGACAATTTGACTTCCTCTTTTCCTGATTGAATATCCTTAATTTATTTTCTTGCCTGATTGCCCTGGCCAGAACTTCCAACACTATGTTGAATAGGAGTGGTGAGAGAGGGCATCCTTGTCTTGTGCCGGTTTTCAAAGGGAATGCTTCCAGTTTTTGCCCATTTGGTATGATATTGGCTGTGGGATAGTCATAAATAGCTCTTATTATTTTGAGATATGTTCCATCAATACCTAATTTTATTGAGAGTTTTTAGCATGAAGGGCTGTTGAATTTAGTTGAAGGCCTTTTCTGTATCTATTGAGATAATCATGTGGTTTTTGTCATTGGCTCTGTTTGTGATGGATTACGTTTATTGATTTGCATATGTTGAACCAGCCTTGCATCCCAGGGACGAAGCCGACTTGATCATGGTGGATAGGCTTTTTGAGGTGCTGCTGGATTCAGTTTGCCAGTATCTTATTGAGGGTTTTTGCATTGATGTTCATCAGGGATATTGGCCTGAAATTCTTTTTGTTGTCTCTCTGCCAGGTTTTGGTACCACGATGATGCTGGCCTCGTAAAATGAGTTAGGGAGAATTCCCTCTTTTTCTATTGTTTGGAATAGTTTCAGAAGGAATGGTACCAGCTCCTCTCTGTACCTCTGGTAGAATTTCAGCTGTGAATCTGTCCCTTCCTGGACTTTTTTTGGTTGGTAGGCTATCAATTACCGCCTCAATTTCAGAACTTGTTATTGGTCTATTCAGGGATTCGACTTCTTCTTGGTTTAGTCTTGGGAGGGAGTGTATGTCCAGGAATTTATCCATTTCTTCTAGATTTTCTAGTTTATTTGCGTAGAGGCGTTTATTCTCTGATGGTAGTTTGCATTTCTGTGGGATCGGTGGTGATATCCCCTTTATCATTTTTTATTGCGTCTATTTGATTCTTCTCTTTTCTTCATTAGTCTGGCTAGCGGTCTATTTTGTTGATCTTCTGAAAACATCAGCTCCTGGATTCACTGATTTTTTGAAGGGTTTTTCATGTCTCTATCTCCTTCAGTTTTGCTTAGTTCTTTCTTATCTTCTGCTAGCTTTTGAATTTGTTTGTTCTTGCTCCTCTAGTTATTTTAGGTGTGATATTAGGTATCAATTTTAGATCTTTCTGCTTTCTCCTGTGTGCATTTAGTGCTATAAATTTCCCTCTATACACTGCTTTAAATGTGTCCAGAGAATGATACCAGAGAATCTGGTATGTTGTGTCTTTGTTCTCATTGGTTTCAAGGAGCATCTTTATTTCTGCCTCAATTTCGTTATTCACCCAGTAGTCATTCTGGAGCAGGTTTTTCAGTTTCCATGTGGTTGTGCGGTTCTGAGTGAGTTTCTTAATCCTGAGTTCTAATTTGATTGCACTGACAGCACCTTACTTGTAACAGCAGAAAATGGAGTAAAGAGCCAAACATCCATCAACTGGTGAACTGGTATATCCAACAGCATACTGCCTTGTAAGAAAAGAGCATTAACTACTGATGCACACGCACAGATGAGTGTCAAAATAGCCTTCAGTGAGAGCAAACTTTGACTCCATTTATAGAAAATCCTTGAAAAGTCTGCAGTGACAAAGATCAGTGATTGCCTGGGAGTTGACAGGAGGGACCCTCTACCTTAGGTTTTTGTTGAGACAAAAGGCAAAGCCCTTAAACATCTTTGGGGCCCAACTGATAGCATCCGAGGCCCACCCTTGGATCTTTGGAGGGCCTAGTCCGAATTCAACCTCTTAGGATTTCCCCACATTCGTAATTGAAACTGAAACATAACTAACTTTGGAATTAGGAATAAAGACATCCTTGTTCTGGGCTCTTGTTATTAGCACAAATGTTTGACTGCAGCCAAGATGGCATCTTATTCTATACAATTTAAATCCTTCTAGCTTTTTGAGGGGGATGGGGTGCTATTTAATCCATAGTTCAGCTGGTTTAGTGATAGACAAATTAGCACATCAGTATTTATCAGTGTCTTTTATGGTCTTCCTGTATTGAATCATCTCGAGATGTTTATCTCAAGACCCAACCCCACAACTACTGAATTAAGCTATTGAGTGGGAAAAACCGGGATCAGGGTACTGCCCAAAAATCTCACAAGCTCCCCAGAAAAACCATCACAAAAATCCATTCAATGCCTTCACACAAACAAATGCAGTCTACTGCAGCTTCCTAATTCAGTTGTTTCCAGGATTACAATGTTTATAAAAGGTATACATTAAGCTTACAACAATTTTATTGAGCAAAATTTATTTTTATATGTACATACAAAAGAGACATATTCTTTGACATATAAAAAATACAGAAATATTTACATGTATACAAAAATATTAAAACAGATTTCAGAAATAAGGAAAACAAGCAAGTTTTTACAAAGGATACTTTCTTGGGAAATACACACAATGAAAAAAAGCTTTAGAAAGGTGACAACACATTTAATAGACTCCAGAAGTTGATATTTCTGTTGGTATCAATTGAGTAAGAGGAATATAAAATGTCTGAAATGTTAACAGATGGAAAACCAGACTTATATTTAAGACTGTCTAGGTAAAATTGCATGGGTTTCCTTTACCATAAAATTCAATCAATTTTTTTTACCCTCAGTATCACTATCTACTTTTCCTTTTTTCTTAAAATATTTAAATTGTTTGATTTGTATTGAGAATTTTAAACTTTTTCTCATTAAATTGTAAAAATATTTTAAGAGGTTGTCTATCCTCTTTATCTTCTGGGGGGAAAAAAACCTCAGGATACTATACTGATTTCAACATAAAATTGAATATCACAATACAATTTTTTTTTAAGTTAAAACCTAACATTTTCTAACTAACATTCATGATCAGTAACAATTGATTTAATAAGAGATCACAATCTTCGTAAATTCTTTTTGCTTTTCTTTGTACCAGGCAGGGGACCTATTTTACAACTGGCTTTGAGGAGCTTGCCATCTGAACAGTCTTTAGTAGTATGATAATTACAGAGACACTTCGTACAATAATCAAATCCACAGCCTTCTCGTTTGCAGGTTGCCCGTTGTAAATAGCAATCATATTTTGCAGGTGAATTACAGCGAATACAGGCTTTGAGGCTTTCGTTCTTTTTCAATGTCTTGGCAACCTAAAAAGAAAAAAAAAACCCATTAACAAATTTCAGCAAGAATTACATGTACTTTAGTTAATAAAACCAAGGACACCCTTGCACCTTCCCCAATTCATGTATGAAATATCACTGTCACACATACGATAACTACTGCCATAACTATTGCCCTTTATCTATGCAGTATCTGACAGATGCTCAATAAATGCTTTTTGAATAAATCTGTATGTTGCATTAGTCATTATGGCATAAAATTTAAGACTAGTTTTATTATGTAGGATTTATATTTACTGATCAACATGAATCAGAAAATATTCTATAATTTTGGTAAGTTATCTAAATTAAGCTTGCAAAGTTATCTACATTTGAGTAGAACTTTTAGCACACATCATTCACTGATCTGAAGGTATAATATAAGGCCTTCAAGTTCAGAAAGCTTGCCTTTTTCCACTTAACTCTCTTCCTCGGTTCTTAAAGGCAGAAAATGCAAAATGTAGTACTGAGTAATTTTATAAGAAATCTAGGTTTTTCATTATTTCCTCAGTGTTTCTAAATTAGAACTCAAAATCACTGAACTTTCAAACAATGCCAAGCAGTACCTAATATTCATAGAAATACATTTCTACGTACTTTCCTAATTTCATGTTTCTTTTGTTTTCCACATTGAGAGCGAAATGAAGAGGACACTAATGAAATCCCTAATAGTTCTAATTATACTATAATTAAATTTAAATGATCATCAATATCAGGTTTCTTAATGTCAGAGAATAAATTAGTTATTATCTACAGCCAAGTTACATTTTGACCTTGAAAGTTCTTTTACATTTCTTACTCTAAATCTCTTATGTTTTAAGATTTATGATTAGACAAAAAATTACCTCAGAGAATTCATTGTGTCGACTATAAGTAGAACCTTTCTGATCACCTTGATTGGATAACTTGGTTTGAGCATCTTTTTTGAGAGAAGTCTGGGCTGCTGATTTCTGAACAGAAGCCAGTGGGGTTCTGAACATAACATATTCTCTGGTTGAAGCATGAGGTGAAAATTTATTGTTGTTTTCCTAATTTAAAAAAAAGTTTCAATACAATTTAGAAATTATTTCCTGTATCCTCAATGAGACATTTTTATGTTTGTACATATAAGAAATGACAAACAAGATTAGGTAAGAGACTTATCCCTACATGCAATTTACCTGCACGTACTTAAACAAAGCAAAACCTAAATACTCACACATATCAAGCCTAACTTATAGACAGAAACTGTGAACCAAATACTATGGGAAATCACTTTAGATGCAGTCTATATGGTACTTAATACCTAAAAAGTGAAACAGCTTTTCCAAATTTTCCAGATGTTATAAAATACACATACACACAACTGGCAACTAAGATTGACTAAATGGTCAACTCTATCTGAGAAGTAAGTAATTTTCCCTTTGTTACTTTAGACATTCTATTTCTAGGAAGAATCCAAGAAATAAATGATTGAGTTGAGATTTCTTTATTTTTGAATGTGGTTTCTAAGTTCCAGTATAAGGCTGAAATACTTTATGACTGTAAAGAAGGGTTTCCAGATTACCTCTTTTCTTTTCTATTTCTAGAAGAGCAGTAACAGTGCATTTTTAACTAAAAACATCATCTGCAAACACTTACGGTAACTCTTTGTATTGCTTTACTGTACAACTGGAATGCCCCCTTATCATCTTCTAGGATCTTCTTCCAAGTTGTGCTCACTTTAGACACACTGGAAAAGTAAATCACCATAAATGAAATAATTAAAGCATCACAAAGAGCTAAGATGAATACAGTAGAAAAACATCAGCAGTGCAAAAAGATATTTTATATTACTAGTGCCTCTCAAACCTGACCACATTACAACTGCCTGGCGGTTTTAACTGGTCTAAAATGAAGCTCAGGGCTCTGTATTTTTAAAAAGCTCCCTCCTCATTAAGTAATTCTAAGTGCATTGAGGCTTAAGAACCACTGCTTTGTACAGTATTTTTTCACAATATCTGCAAACATCAAATAGTAGCCCCCACTGTATATATGATACCATGTTAGCTATCTGGTAAAAGTAATAGACAAATTTCAAAGTACTCTAGGCACACTGCTATTAGCAATCAACTTTAGAAACTCACTATGTTAACAGAAAAAGTAGAATCTGTGGTACTGATTTGACTGTCCCTCAAGAAGCTATTTAGGCTCATGCCTGTAATCCCAGCACTTTGGGAGGCCGAAGCGGGCAGATCACGAGGTCAAGATATCGAGATACCCTCCTGGCCAACATGGTGAAACCCCGTGTCTACTAAAAATACAAAAATTCGCTGGGCGTGGTGGCACACGCCTGTAGTCCCAGCTACTCAGGAGGCAGAAGAATCACTTGAGCCCGGGAGGCAGAGGTTGCAGTGAGCCGAGATCGTGCCACTGCACTCCAACCTGATGACAGGGCGAGACTCCGTCCCCAAAAAAAATTAAAAAAAAGAAGCTGTTTTTATCTGTTTTGCTTTAGCTCTGTTTCATAAAGACCAGTGTAAACTCACACTTGCAAAGAGTACCTCTAGATAATTTTTCAAAAAGCCAAAAAAAAAAAACAACCCCAGTTAAGTCCTATCTAATTCTAGCCTGCATAATCACCTTAATTCTCAAAGTTATCTGACTAAGTGATTTTCCTTGGTAGATTGAGAAAGAAATGGTGGTTAGCACCAGGTTTCTAAGAAATTGTCATAAACAGAGCCTGGGAGGCGGAGGTTGCAGTAAGCCAAGATTGCACCATTGCACTCCAGCCTGGGTGACTGGAGTGAAACCCTGTCTCAAAAAAAAAAAAAAAAGTCACAAATCTCTATTTGTGGATCTTTAGAAATTTCAAAACTAAAAGGAACAAAGATCCTAATCCAACAGAAATAGTTTTGTAATAGCATGAATATAAAATTTGAAATGACTAGGTTAAATGCATAAAATTCAAGTTTTCTTTCATCTTAGTGGCACAGAGGTAGCAAAACACCAGCAAGTCATTACCGCAATTAAACAACATTGTAAGGTTATCTACAACAGGTTGAGCATCTCTAATCCAAAAATCTGAAAACTTTTGAATGCTGACATGATGCTCAAAGGAAATGCACATTGGAGCACTTGCGGATTTTGGATTAGGGATGTTCAACTGTTTAACCTGTAGGGTATAATACAAATATTCCAAAATTTGAAAAACATCTGAAATCCTTCTGGTACTAAGCATTTCAGATGAGGGACACTCAACCTGTACAACAGCCTTTGCCTGAGCTGGTGGTACTGAGCCACTAACAGCAACGTTCAGTGTATTATGCTAGTATGTATATTCAAAACAGTACTTACTTGATTAAGTCCATGTCACTGAGTTGTGCTAAAATAGTTGCTAAGACATGTCTGAGTCCCCTTCGAAAGAGTTCGCTGAGAATATCTACACATTCTAGGCCCATTTTTCTGCCAATTATATTCTGCAGTCTAAAATTTCCTCTGGCTATAATTTCCTTCAGCATCTCCCGATCTACTTTAGGATTTCGTTTTGCATTCTTTTTTAATGTTGAACAAACCACTTTTTCAAAATGAAGAACTGGCAGCAAGTTTTTGTTGGGATATTGGTCTGGGCTTTGTATTTGTAGCAGGCAGGATTGTAGACTGTCACCGAAATTCTCCTCCAGGAGGCTACCTTCTTCATGTTCACTGAGGCCACTTTGTTGAGAAAATGAGGAATAGCCACTGTCTTCATAAAGTCTACTGGTCTCTAGTGCTTCTATTTCATTTGTACTATTAAGTGTCTGTTGCACATGTTGATTTTCCTTGTTATGCAAGGGCTTGCTTTCAGTTTCAAGTTCTACAATCCTAGGGCTCACAATCGGTGACCCAATACATGACAGCCTTTCATAGTCTTTAATGCAGTCTTTACAGGAACCTTCCAAATATGCAGGGGTGTAGGAAACTAGTCTTCCAATGTCATCAGGTTTTACCAGTTTAAGTCCGGAATGAACATGGTTACAATTAAAATCACACTTCATTTTGACAGAAAGGGTAGAACTTTCTTCTTTACAACCTATAAAAAGAACATAACATTTACATCTTAACGGCAAAATTTCCACACATCCCTACTTCTTAAATTGGGATATACAAAGATTACTTTGCAATCTCTCAGCATTAGGTATTGTCTACATGTACTTGCTTACATAGCTGTGATGTTATTCAAGTTTAATTATTGATATGACAATAATATGTGAAAATATTACTTAAATCTTATAAGTATATACTTATTATATTATTCTTGAGAAGGCACTTCAGAACAGACTGCTTTTGGATCTGCCTGGCTGTAACATCTGACTGTTGTCTATAACTGATTGAGTAAAAAATAGTGGAAAAAGGGGCTATATAATAAACATCTGTGTTTATGGAACAAATGAAGAAATGTGATGTATCAAAAGAGTAGGCGCTACGGTCAAAGTTATCCTTAAAGTAACCACAAATACTTTTAGATTCAGTGTTTATTCCTTGGACTTGAAATGACATTACGGTTCTCTTTGACGTAAGCACAACCCAAGCCACTGACAGCAAAAGTGGTTAAGATTAGTACAGGAGGACAACGTATAAGGGTGGGAATAATCTTGATAAAAATAATAAAAATTTTGTGTATTATTTCACTATTAGCAATGATTGCAAGCCTTAAAATAACTATTCAAGAAATCTATAGGTAGCTTGGAGAAAAGAACTAATAACACATTTAAACATCTATAAATTAAAGTCTACCTGAATTCCTACAGCTCTTATCTCCAGTTTTATTCTGATGGGTGCTCCTAGTGACCTTCTAATATATTCAAAGCGTTTGTCTACCTTACTGGATAGTAAACTCGAGTACAGGGACATCTCCCTGTACCTTGTCTAATATGTGCTGGAAACTGCTCTTTAATCACTGAACAAAGACATTCCACGACTAATTTACCAAAGAACCGTAAGTATGAATAGTTCTGCTATCAATCAAAAGTAAGTGTTGGTAAATAAGAATGACACTCTAATCAATTAACCAGATTTAAGAATATGAGTGATAGGGCAGCAGGTGTAAATTACTGTTCAATTGCTTTAAATAACTTAAGATAAACTTGCTATTAATGATAAATAGAAAAAAGGGAAAGACTTGTTCAGGGTTTTATTACCACCCTGCTCCAACCCCCAGGATCTAAGAAATCAGTTAAGACACAATGGAGCAGGCAGCATCTTAAGATAGCTTTAAAGCAAGATTTCACCATCCCTGTGCTACAGACATTTTGCAGTGAATACCTCTTTGTTCTCAGGGGCTGTCCTGTGCATTGTAGGATGTTAAGCAGCCTTTACCCATTAGACACCAGTGGCAGCCCCCACTCCCAAGATGCAATGTCTCCAGTTACCAGTTATTGCCAAATACTGGGCAGGGAAAAAGGCCAGATGCAAAATTTCCTCTATTCTTCAGTTGAGAACCACAACTCTAAAAAATGATTAGGATTTTGTCAGACAACAGTGGCCTGGGAAGGGCATTCACAATTTGAGCAACGGCACAATGCTGGGAAGGAATATGGTAGATGGGTTCAGAAAACTGTTTAGCATTGTTGAACGCAGAGAGTAAGAGTAGGCAAACAATGGGGACATGAGCTAAGAAAGCCTGAATCTTAAATGCCAGGTAAAAATGTGCCCCATCTACCATCCCCACACAAGCCAATCATATATAGCTAACAATTTATCCTGTAAGTAAATGTATATAGCATCAGTATGTTTAGTCTGCACTAAATATTGGTAATGCGTTCATATAAAACTTAACCATTTTTTACATAGAGCAAAACTTTTTAACTCAAAGTAGAAATGGATACCTTCATAGCAAGTAACTTGTAGAGAGAAACTGCTTGTAAATTCCCAATGTTAATACAGTGAAAGACACATAGTATGTGCTCCAGGATCCTACTAAACCTAAAATTAAGGGTTCAGCTGCATAAAAAGCAAAGAATATACAAATTCTAGCTCCCTAATTAACCCTAAACCTAGAACAAATGATTCTGAGTGGTTTAGTTTTATTCAGAGGAAAAGTAAAAAATGCCAAGAGATTGCCTCTATTTTTGCCTCAAACCAACTAAAGAATTAGGTTTGATTTATATATGACCACAATTTACATGAGAGGATAAAAAAGCAGAAGCCACTTATGAAGGGCACACTGCTTTGTTTAGCTGCCTAAACCAAAAAGGCCTGAAAATACTTCAGGAATTCAAAGTCATTCTCTTTCTGCTGTCTTTAGAACAGTTACTGGGAGGTTGTCCTATAGAACCTCTTTCATTCAACACTGTTCTTTGAATATGGACAGTTCCTTAAAATTAGAGCTAATAATGATGCAAATCCTTTATATTTGTTTAGAAGTTTGCAATTTCCAATGCTTACAAACCTTTTGAGGTAGGATGGGGAATTGTTATTTTTACAATTGAGCACACTGAAGTGTAGCTTAGTTTGCCCAATACAGGCAGTTAATTAAATGAGCCAGATTTCTCTTCCTCATTATAATGAGGTGCTCTGGAAAAACAGATCTTACAAATAACATTCATACTGTTTATAAAAATGATAGAAAAGTCAGAATTTATGGTGCAAGCGCACTTAAGGTACTAAAGAAGAAAATGTGTACGTTTCTTTTCTCATGTGAGCTGGCCCTTTTCCAGTCCTTGGTAACAATGACCTTTCCATCCCAGGGGCTTTGTACATCAAGCCTTTCCCTGCTTAGAATATCTTTTCCGCTTCCTTTGCTTATTTAGCTTCTAATCCATTACTCATGGAGAGCTTCATTTTTTTGGGGCGGGGGGGCGGGGGACTTCTCAGACCTCATCAAACTCTACTCTAAAGCACTACCAAATTGAAATTTTAAAAAGTACTTTAATTTCCTTAAAGGCCAGACATAACTGTTACTGCTTATGACAAAATCCAAGCAAATGGCAGTGCCTGACACAATGAAGACATATGATATAAAAATGTGTTTCCCATTTTTTTTTGTTAGCTAATACCAACATTAGAATCTGTACTCTTCCTCACGAAATTAGCACTTAAGGAGTTAAAATGACTACCACATTCCTCTTGCAACAACAGTATTTTCACATGAATAATTAGATTTAGTATTTAGGTAAGGTGCAGTGGCTCATGCCTATAATCCCAACACTTTGGGAGGCTTAGGTTGGGGGACTGCTTGAGCTCAGGAGTTCAGACCAGTCTGGGCAACATAAAGAGACTCCATCTCTACAACAATTAAAAAAAGAAACTAGCTGGGCATGGTGGCATGTGCCTTTGGTCCCAACTACTAGGGAGGCTGAGGCGGGAGAATTGCTTGAGCCCGGGAGGTTGAGGCTGCAGGGAGTTGTGATCATACCACTGCATTCCAGCCTGGAAGACAGAGGGAAACCCTGTCTTTAAAAAAAAGGAAAAAGAAAAAAAAAGGTTTAGTATTTTAAAAGAATTTTAATAAACTTATTTGAATTCACAGAAAAGCTGCAAGGATAGTGCAGAATTCCTGTACACCCATTGCTTAACTTATATTACTAACAGTAATGCATGTCACAACAAATTAACCAATATTGTTGCATTATTAACTAAAATCCCTATTTTATGTGGACTGCTGTAGTTTCTACCTAAAATCTTTTTTCTGTTCCAGGGTCTTATCCAGGATACATTACATTTAGTCATATCTCCTTAGGCTCCTCTTGACTATGACAATTTCCTTGTTTATAATTACCTTGACAACTCTGAGAAATACTGGTTATTTTGTAGCCTGTTCCACAATTAGGATTTGTCAAGTTTTTCTCAGCCTTAGTCTGGGGCTGTGGGTTTTTAGACCAGAGGTAAGGTGCTATGATTTGAACTGTTGTTAGCCTTGATTACTTGGCTGAGGTACTATTTCTGAGCTTGCTCCAAATGTAAAGTTACTCCTTTTTGTTCTTTTTCCATTTGAAACTTTTTGGAAGGAAGTCACTATGTACACCTCACACTTAAAGGAGTGGGGAGTAAATTTATAAATCATTTGGAATTCTTCTGTACAGCAGATTTGTCCATTAATCTCCTATTTATTCATACTACCAATCATTTATATCAGTATAAACTCATAGACTTTGGGTTATAATCCAATACTATTTATTGTATTGCTCAAATTGTTCCAGCTTTTGCTATTGTGAGCTCTTGCAGTTGACATTGGTGTCCATTTCACATACTTAAATCATTTTGTGTTTTGAACATCCCTTACTTTCTGGGACTACAAGATGCTCTAAGCGCATCTTATAATTTCCGTTTCAGCCCTAGAATCAGTAATTTCTCCAAGCACTGTGGTTTCCTTTTTTTTGGAAAAAGGTATTAAATGAGAGTGAAATCTGGATGTTGGTTGTAGATTTAATTTTAAAATATGATATTAATGTATTTTTCATTTCCATAACAATACTGCAGAAGAAATAGAATAGCATCATATTTTATAAAAATGGAAGCTGAAGCAACTGTTTGCAAAAGGTTAAATCCATTCCTTTTAACTAGCTAAGTGTTTTCCAATGACCAGGCCAAATTTGGGAAATATGTGAAGTATTCATATAATTGATTTATTATCCAGAAAGACAGAAAATATTATATGGCTTCATAACCTCTTGAATGAAACAGATGAGGGCTAAGAGTTCAGTTGAACCATTTCACTTATTTATCCAACATCCATTCAGTGACAGGGTAGGGAGAGAGAAAGATATTAATTAGGGATGATCTTTCAGCAAAGCTGACATTCTGAGATCTGAACACCTTATGGAAATCTGGTGGAGGAGTTCCAGATGGTGGGAGACACAGGAAGCAAGGAAAAATGTGAGTGTTCAAGGAAGAGAAATATCTGTAGGGCTGAGTTGGAGGAGGTTATTGAAAATTATAGTTGAAGAGGTAGAATGATCTGCACATTTGTGGGGTAGGCTGGGTCAAAAGTGGAGAAATTTGGTTTACATTTTTAAAAGATCATTGGCAATTGTGGAGAATGAATTGCAGGAAGGTAAAGTAGAAGCAGAGAGAATAGTTAGAAGTGTTTATCACAGAAGTAGAGTGTGGGAAACCCAGACTAGAAGGATTGTAGCGGAAATGAAAATAACTGCATAGACTCAAGGTCTGTTATTTAGAAGGGTAAAGTTAACTTGCTGCTAATCTACTAGATCTGGATATGAAGAAAAGGAGAGTGAAAAAACACCCTGGGGTTTAAGTCTTGAGTATCGAAGGTATACAGTGCTATTTTGAGTATGGAAAACTGAAGAAGTTAACTCTTAAAACCTCAGTTTCCTCATCCATAAAATGGGAGTAAGACAATGAAACAAGGACTAAATGCAAGGCAAAGTCCCTATCACAAGGGTCTAGTCAATACAATCTATTTTTAATCACATAAGCCAAATCCCTTCATATTCCTTACATTGCCAATCATTAACATTTAAAAGTAGTAAAACACATTTCACAAAGAAGTATATATTTCAGAGTAACACATACTTTTCCATTAGAATGTATAGATTTAAGAATCAGATCCAAGTTTGAATGAAAATCCTTGCTTAGCCTTTTGACTAGCTTTGTGAACTTGGAATGTCCTATTCCTATTTTTCCCCCAAGTGCAGACACTAATAAGACTCATACATGGCATTGTTTAAACTTCTCATTTACCAACTCCCAGCCCAGTCATATAGAGAAAAGTAAATTTTACAATGTTTGATCTTACATTTAACTTTTCAATATAGACCTGATCCTCCATATCAAATATCATAAATAAGGCTGCAGTCCTTAAAAATCTTTGTAACTCTTCTGTTAAATAATTAAGTTCCAGTCTCTAATACCTACAGATAACGACCATGTGGTCAACGTTAGGCATGGCTATTCCTTAAGAATTTAAGAGGCCCAATGCTTGTGACCATAAAGTAATCTTTAAGAGAAAATTTTACAAAAGCCTCCGTTGAAAACTACTTGGAAGTAACATATATGTATTTTTAATTTCATCTCCTCAAACCTGTAAACTGGGGAAAAAATTCCAACAGGCAGTCATTTCTTTCTGAGGAGCAAGGTAGTAAAGACAATTGGAGTTATCAAAAAAGAAAAAAAAAAAACCCTCATAAGGCCATCAAGCTTCAGAATTTCGATGGTAGACTGACGATCCAGGATCTTCTAGAAATATATTTAATCTATTAAAATTAAAATTAAGTATTTTTTTCTAGAGTTCTTTTTTAATAATAGAGTCATTACAAAATAGTACAATGCCGAATTGCTAAATTTTTTCATTTTGGGTTATTTCTCAGGTAAAAATAAGTGTATATAGATTTTATTTAGAGGTAGCAACAAAGAGGATAAAAATAAGCATTTGAGAGCCTTCCATTCTCTGCAAGCTTTGAAATAAAGGACTGTCTAATTCTTCATGAGTTATCGGGAAAAAGTCACCAATTCTTCGATTCTTACAGAATCATCTTAATACTATGGACAAATTCAAGGTTCGTAGTAAAAATTGCTTTTTTTAAAGTCTTCCCTTTCCACTCCAGGCCCTGAGACTGGGTTAACGGGCAAAGGGAGAAAAAAATGGGAAAAAGTAACGTTTTTGTTTGGATGTCCCAGTTGAGTTTCGTCCAATGAGTTGGGGGGGGTCTCTTCATTTGGCGGGAGTGGGGAGGGAGACCCTGGAACTCCTGAGGGATCGGTGGGGCTGCCCCTCAGGGCGCGGGACACGCGGAGGAGGCGGGAGATAACCGCGAGCGCGATCTCCCGCGCCCGCCAGCAAGGCTGGGACCGCGAAAAATCGGGGAAACTGCCTTTGGCTGTGAGGGTGCGGGGCAGATGTAGAAAAGGGGTGCAGGGGGAGAAGGTGAGGCACCTGGCCAGGCCCTGGGGGCTGCTCGCTCGCAGCCCTGTCACCGCCGGGGGCCCCGGGGTGGGGGAGGGGAGGGGCATTTGGCGCCTATTCAAGCAGGGTGGGGTAGGTGGGTCTTCCGAGGAGGAAAAAGGGCGCCCTGGGATGCCACGACCCGCACCTCCCGGGGCTGGAGTCCACGGTCGGCGTGGGTGGCGGGACCCCGCGGCCCGCCATCCCGCCCCTGCACATCTGACTCATCTGGCTTCCCCCCGACACCCAGCCGCCCTCCTCCCGGACCCAGGAACCGCTGCCGCCGCCCGAGGCCCGGCGTGTGGCGTGGCCGCGCGTCCAGGCTCCGAGGGACGTCGGGTCAGGGTCTCAGGCTGCGCCCCTCCCCGTGCACCCCTCCTGGCGTGCGCGCCCCCCTCGCGACCGCTCCCCTCACTCACTATCCGAGGGTCGAGGGCGCCCGGCGGCTGTCACTGCGCTGGGGCTGGCGCTGCAGGAGCAGCGGGGTGGCCGTAGGGCGCAGCTGCAGGGGCGCCGGCTCATGCCAGCCGACGTGGAGTCCGCCTCAGGTGGAGGAACCGCTCCGGGGGCAGCTGAGCAACCTGCCTGCTTCACAGACCTGTATCTCTTAAAAGGCGCCAGCTGGTACTTTTAAAATCTTTGAATTTGGTGCCTAAATCCGCGCGGTCCAATGAGACGCGTCGCTTGCATGCGCGCACCAATAGAAGGGCAGTGGGTGGGGGCGCCCTCGTCCGCGCCCAATTGGAGGCTGCCGAGGCGGGGCCGAGCCGCGAAGCCCAGCCCCCTTCCAGCTTACCGGCTCCCCACGTCCGGAAAGATGCTACGGCCGGGGGCGGGACCTCCGAGCACGGGGAGGCCGCGGCCCGGCCACACGTGTGGAGGGTCTATCACGCATGCGTGCGCCCGCCAAGATTCCTTCCGCCGTCTTCTGGACCGGCCTCCTGCAAGTCCTAATCTCATCCCAAATTCAGCGCTGGCTTCCATCTGGAGCTCTTTGATGGGTACAAATGGTAGCCGACTTTCTTCGATCATCTCTCGAACGGGAGTTGGGTGAGCGGCAACTCGGCTCGTCCGGGAATCCAGACTTTCCGGAAGACGGACCCTCCCCCCAGTCCAGCTTAGCCCGCCTCTCTAGGATTTACGCGCGCGCTCCGCTCTCCCTCCTAACTCGACCCTCCTCTTGACCCACGCCTCTGCGCAGGCGCCTTGGCGGGCTGTGGCTGCGGAGTTGGCGGGTCGGCGCCTGCGCACTGGAGTCCCCCGCGATTTTTCCCTCGGGGGTGGGCGAGGGGGCTGTGCCGCCTTTCCTGCGCCGGGCTGACAGCGGCTGTAGCAGGAGACCTGCGGCCGCATCTCCCAGGGCCTTCCGGCGGGGCCGAGGGTAGGACCGAGGCACTTCTTCCTTGCAAGCGCGTTTATTTGTATTTTCAACCACACTTCAGACGCTATTGGTTTATGGGAACGTTAAGTTTACTGAGTGTGCAGCTACGCTCTCCTGGGTTTTTGTTCCTTTCCTTAAAGGGCCAGGCGTAGGAGACAGTAGTCCTGCTCCCAAAAAAAGAATAAATATAAGTGCCCGCCCTCTTGGGCTGGACCCCCGTGGCCAAGGGAGTTTTTAGTGATGGCTGGCATGGACGTCAGTATGAAAGTGTACCGGAGTATTAGTGATGCTTAACTTTTCACAATTTGAATATGCACTTAAGTAGGGCAGTGCATTCCCTGAACTCAGCTTTATGGCTACAGCCCAGTGAAGCAACGGGATGTGAACTCCAAAACGGCGAATCCTCCTTTGCTGTTTCCCTCTGGTGCCTTTCTGCAGCCTCGGAGTGAGTTCTTGGCTGTAGTCAGTGTTCAGTACCGTTAGTGACGAGTCCGGTGGGGCGCGGCCAGGATTAGGATGAATCATACAAGTGCTGGGTGGATCCTGTCTTTACCTAAAATTTTGATAATTAGTTGTGGGGCGCGGCCAGGATTAGGATGAATCATACAAGTGCTGGGTGGATCCTGTTTTTACCTAAAATTTTGATAATTAGTTCATCATGGGTTTTTTGCCTTTTTCATTTGTAAAAATGTTAAAATAGTGTCACTCTTGATGACTTAAATTTTTTTCATCCCCGTAAACGCACCTGAGGCCTGTGCTTCCTTGCCTCACCCTAACCTGGCCCTGGGGCTAGATCCTGGAGATTCAGGGTTGAAAAGACAAAGTCCTGTCCTTTAGGGAGTTTACAGAGACCAATGGGAAAGAAGTCGACAGTGAACAATTTCAGAACACGAAAGAGGATATGAAAGAATGTAATCGGGGGTAGAGAATGCAGATTAGTATAGGTTAAGGATTTTGGATGGTCAGGACGCTTTCTGAGGCTTTGAACCCAGATGCGTTGAACTGGCAATGCAGGGCTGCATAATAAGCAGAGGGAATAATAAGCAGAGGGAATGCCTGACTACAACTTAGTGAACAAGAAAGAGAGGAGATGAGGTTAGAGAGGTAGGCAGAAGCCAGATCCTGTGGGACCTTGTAGTTTTTCCATGCAGAGTTTAGACTTTCTTCTGATTGCAGTGGTTAGCTGTTGGAAGGATTTTGGCAAGGTAGTTATTTGTTGATAGAATATTGAAATTATAATAGCTTTTTTATGTAAAAAAAAGAATGTAAATGTTAGCCTTTCGTTCTCACAATAGGTTAGCATTATTTTCAGTGTACAATGGTCGTGCTTCTCAGTGTGAGTTAATTCTCACTGTGGCTACCAAAACCACACAGCTAGCAAGCGGAGATTCTAGTGCCCGTCTGCAGGATTCAAAAAGTCCATGTCCTTTCCTCTTATGCTATGCTAGCCTATAACACTATCTGCTGGAGTCCTGGTTGGTTTTAGTACATTTCACATTACTTCACAGTTTGACCTTAGAGATAACTGTATTCACCTCTTCTATTTTCAGATGCTGGCAGAAATACAAAATTCGAAGCAGGCAAGGTTTCTCATTACATTAGTTTTTATTTTTATTTTTTTGAGACTGAGTCTCGCTCTGTAGCCCAGGCTGGAGTGCAGTGGCGCGATCTTGGCCCGCTGCAGTCCCTGCCTCCTGGTTCAAGCGATTCTCCTGCCTCAGCCTCCCAAGTAGCTGGGATTATAGGCATGCGCCACCACGCCTGGCTAATTTTTATATTTTTAGTAGAGACGGGGTTTCACCTTTTTGGCCAGGCTGGTCTTGAACTCCTGATCTCAACTGATCCATCCACCTCGGCCTCCCAAAGTGCTGGGTGGCATGAGCCACCGAGCCTGGCTCATTAAATTAGCTGAGCATCTGGAATATAACCTTTGGATCTTATTCCTCAGCTTAGATTTGTTCTTCAGTTTTTTTATTCTCTAGAAAAAGGCTGATATATTATTGGAGAAATCAAAATTTCTGTCATAATGTAATATAAAGAACCAAGCATGTTTTGTTGCATGCTAGAATAATTTGTTAGGTTTTTTTTTCAGCTTATTGGGTTACTGCATCATTGACATTAAATAATGTTTGAGCTTTAATTATTATATTATTCATAACTGTCAATAGGTTCAGTTTACTGGCACCTGTTAAAATTCTCATCTAAGTGAGAAACTTAGGGCCACTCTGGCGGGGTGTGGTGGCTCATGCCTGTAACCCCAGCACTTTGGGAGTCAGAGGCAGGAGGATTGCTTGAGCCCAGGAGTCAACATGGTGAAATCCCATCTCTACCAAAAACAAAAAAAGCAAAAATTAGCCAGGCATGGTGGTGCATACCTGTAGTCCCAGCTACTTGGGAGGCCGAGGTGGGAGGATGGCTTGAGCCCAGAGGCAGAGGTTGCAGTGAGCTGAGATCGCATCACTGCACTCCAGCCTGGCGACCAAAAAATAAAGGGCAGGGGGACATTCTGAATTTTACTAGAAGCCAATAGATGTATACACCTCATTTTTCAAATCAGCATCAATCAGTTGTTGGGTGTTTAGGTGGAACATGAAGTGCAGAGAGAACTGCCCTCATTCTTTCGTAAAATTCTTATCGCAGACCTACCACATGCAAAACAATGGGATATATGGAAATAAACGGGACATGATACCTGCCCTTGTGCTTATTATCTGTGGGCTTGCCACATAATAGCCATAATAGGTGTTCAGTAAATAATTTCTGAATACGAATCATGAGGCATATCTGGGGGGGTAAGGTGTATAAAATAAAGCTATGTGGAACACTGGATGAGTCAAATACATTTAAATTTGTGGAAATTTTGGCCAGGACTGGTGGCTCACACCTGTAATCCCAGCACTTGGAAGGCCTAGGTGGGCAGATCACCTGAGGTCAGAAGTTCAAGACCAGCCTGGCCAACATTGTGAAACCCCATCTCTACTAAAAATACAAAAAATTGGCCAGGTGTCGGGGTGGGTGCCTGTAATCCCAGCTACTTGGGAGGCTGAGGCAGGAGAATCATTTGAACCCAGGAGGCGGAGGTTGCAGTGAGCCGAGGTTGCAGTGAGCCGAGATCGCGCCATTGCACTCCAGCCTGGCCAGCAAGAGTGAAACTCCATGTCAGAAAGAAAAAAAAAAAAAAATTGTGGAAATTTTCATAGAAAAAAAGGAGTTACTTCTATGTACCAGGATAAGGGAATAATCTGTAGGACAGGGTTTCTTAACCTCAGCACATTTTGGGCCAGATAATTGTTGTAGGATGTTTAGCAGCATCTCTTTTATTCCATCTTCCAGTTGTGGTAACTGTCTCTAAACGTTGTCAGATGTCTCCTGCGGGGGCAAAAGACCCTCTGGATGAGAACCATGGCTGTACGGGATGTCTTCTGAAGAAATGGGCACAAAGGAGGCCTTCTACAACGTAAAGAACAAAATAAGGGAAAGGGTAAATGCAGTTGCATTTATCAGGATAATTTAATTTGATGTGGCATGGGGGGTGGTGTATAAAGTGAGCTAATACAAAATGATGCTGGATACAGATCATGGATGTATTGTATATACAGTGGAAAGCTGGTTTTATTTGGGAGACAATGGGAGCTTTTACATTTTTGAGCAAAGGAGTGACGAGATCAGTCTTGCTTTTTAGAAAGATTAGTTTGGCAGTTACTTATTTGTAACCAGAATTAGACAGCAAATAGGATGCAGGGGAGAAGTCAGGTGACTATTAGTCTGCGAAGTAATTCTGGACAAGAGCAGTGGTAATGGAATTGAAAAGGATTAAAAGTGTTTACCAGGTTTTAGCAATAAATCCAATGCGAGGAAGAGGAACATAAGATGACATTTTAAATTTGAGAGTGGTAGTACCATTAAAAACTAATGAATTTTGATTAACTAGTGCTTTAGGCCCTTTGAAATTATGTTGAATTTTGGTTCTTTCTGAACAATGCACCAGATTTCTAGACAAATACTTGAAGTGTTTTTAGACATCTATTTAGTGCCTATTATAGCATGGTGTTAGCTTCCGAAGAGACAAGAATGATGAAAATACAATCTTATCCATTAGTGGCATTGTGAGAGGTCTAGCAGTAACTTGTTCATCCTATGCCCTGATCCACCCTTTTTCATTTCCTTATTAAGCACACAATACTGAGACCAGAATAAAGCAGTGCATTTACTACCTTGTGAAGAATGTTCAGGTGTTCAGGTATGGTATCTTCATTTTGTGCTGCTATAACAGAATACAGGAGACTGGGTAATTTGTAAGGAACAGAAATGTATTTCTCACAGTTCTGGAGGATGGGAAGTCTAAGATCAAGGAGCTGGCACTTGTTGACTAGGGCTTTCTTGCTGTGTTCTCACATACAGAAGGCAAGCTAGCAGGATGCTCCCTGAAACCTCTTTTATTATGGGCCTTCATCCCAGTCCTAAGAGAATCCCTCATGGCCTAGTGATCTCTTAAAGGCCCCACCTCTTGATGCTGTCACATTGGCAACAATTGAATTTGAGGGGACACATACAAGCCATAGCAAACTGAACATTTCTCCCATGCCAGATAGCACCATGTTCTTTGTCAGTAGGTGGTGGTAGAGGGGCACTGCAGGATAAAGGGGCTTCTTTCACTTCTAAGATGATACTGTGACAGTTAATTTTATGTGTCAACTTGGCAGGGCCACAGGTGCCTAGCTACTGGGTCATACTTTTTTTTTTTTTTTTAGAGATTTAACTTTTGCTCTGATTTTCCAATTATAAGGTCAAACATTATTCTAGGTGTTTCTGTGAGGGTGTTTTTACATGAGATTGACATTTAAATCAATCAGTGAACTCTGAGTAATGCAGACTGTCCTCCTCGATGTTAGTGGGCTTGATCCAGTTAGGTGAAGGTCTGAAGAGAAAAAAAGACCGTCCTCTTCCCAGAACAAGAGAATCCTCCAACAGATACCTTTGGACTGGACCTTGCACCATCAGCTTTCCTGGGTTTCCAGCCTCCTGCCTCACACTCCAGCTTTCGGACTTGTTAGACTTAATAATAGTAACACAAGCCAATCCTTTTAAGGAAGTTTGTCTGGAGAATCTTGACAAACACAAACATCTACTGAGAGTTCCTGTCCAAGTTTTGCTCACACCCTAGCAAGAGGCTTCTGGCTTACCAGTCGGGAGTGTGAGGTTCTTTGCTTGTAAGACCTGATCCACCAGCGGTACACCAGCTCTGGCCCAGGGCAAGACAGGGAATTTCCCAATCACTGAGTAGGCTGTAGCCACTCTCTCCATTAGGCCTGACTTCACCATGGGGAAGGGGAGACCCTTTCAAGGGTATTCCTTCCTGGGGTACTCTCAGTCCTAGGACATCATAGCTCTCTTTCATCCCTCTTAAAAGTTAATATCATTATCAGTTAACAGTTTTTTATATTAAAATTATCCCTGTTCAAGTTAATGGTATGGTTTCTGTATCCTGACTGGATATTAGGATACAGTATTTACTGTCTTATTTCTACTACTTTATGTTTAAAGTTTTTCATAATGTTTAAACTGAAGTTTTGATCATTCATTAAATATTTACACAGAACAGGACAAAGGATGGTTTTCCTTTGTCTAGTTATTGTAAGGTAGCGTCCAAGATTTACCACCACGTCATGATTACAGATGGTCACCAACTTACGTTTTAGGATTTTTTGACTTTATGATGGGTTTATAGGGATGCAGCCCCATTTCAAGCTGAGGAGCTCCTTAGGACTTAGGAATCATACCTCTTTCACACCATGGTAAAGTTGGAAAATTGTTAAGTCAAGCTGTCATTAATTAGGAGACTGCTGTGTTGCTAACGTTTTATGCATTTTTAACTTATGATGGGTTTATTGGGAATTAACCACAATGTAAATCGAGGACCATCTGTATATTGTATGATTTTTGCTAATGCATTGAGAGAGATCTGTGTAAATTATCTATGACTTCAGAATATGCATATTACCTCCAACTGTGTTAACTCATGTTTTTTAAGAGAATAAGGGTATTTTCACCCTATGTGGATGTACTGTAGAATTTTTCTAAGCTACGAAAGTCTATAAATAACAAATCAACTTAAACTTTTTGGGAAATAATTTCTACTAAAGATTCATAATCGGCGTATTCCTTCAATGACTGTACAAGTTCATCCAGTAGATAATCTCCTTGCATAAAAGTTTCAAGATCATGCAGCGTCTTGTTTATTCTGTGATCTGTGACCCGGTTCTGTGGAAAATTATATGTTCTTATTTTCTCTGATCTTCCTTTACTTCCAATCTGTATATAGAGAAAAAGATGAGATGCAGTTAGATTCAGGGCAATTTAAACCTACAAATTTAACTTATTTGGAGACTTAAGTTCTTGATTTATAACATGAATCAAAATGTGAGAACCAGGTTTTAAACACTTAGAATTTCAAATGACATGGGAACATGATATAGAAAAAAGAACACGTGCTCTAAAATCAGATTAATATCTGAATCCTGCCTCAGCCACTTCAATGTTCTATGACCTCGGGCAACTTAGTTTCCCGATCTGCAAAATACAGTGTCTACTACACAGTGATGATGACTATAGAGCCTGGCACATAGTTGCTATTCCTATAGTCGCTGAATACATATAATCTCTGTGAATTAATGCAGTCATCTTCCGTGGTAACAAGGTGGTGAGTTTCCCATATTGAGGAATTCTTAAAAGGCTCTGTAGTTATAAAATTAAATACCGGCCAGGCGCAGTGGCTCACACCTGTAATCCCAGCACTTTGGGAGGCTGAGGTGGGTGGAGCACCTGAGGTCAGGAGTTCGAGACCAGCCTGCCCAACATGGCGAAACCCCGTCTCTACTAAAAATACAAAAAATTAGCCGGGTGTGGTGGCAGGCACCTATAATCCCAGCTACTCAGGAGGCTGCGGCAGGAGAATTGCTTGAACCCGGGGGGCGGAGGTCGCAGTGAGCCGAGATCGCGCCACTGCACTCCAGCCTGGGTGACAAGAGCGAAACTCCATCTCAATAACAAACAACAAAAACTAAATACAGGAAGAAAAAAACAGGAAGAAAGCCAAGTTGAGTTCACTTTCCAACTTTCTTGCATAATTAAAATTTCAAAGGATTAAAAATGAATGAGGACTCAGTATATATCTTTATTTTTAGTAACGGATTAAAAGTCTGAGAAAAATACCTTTGAATATAGAAAACAGGGCAGAGATGTAAGATTACTATCAAAGAAGGATAGCCCTTAGACTACTTGAATTGTTTTCAACACAGGTTAAAACAAATATGATATATAAAAACTGAGTTATTAAAAAAAAGCTGAGTTATATAAAAATATTTCTATCCTTTAAAAGCATTTTTAAAATTCATTTTTTACCTGAATTTTTCTAGCATTCTGTCTTTTATTTGTTTCTTCTTCTAGATGCATGCTGTACAGTTTTGCACGTAACTTTGTCATAGCCAGCTCTTTATTTTTCAGCTGAGATCTCTCTTGTTGACATTCAGAAACAACACCTGAATAGTGTTACGAGAATTAAAAAGTTTTAATAAAAAAATCTTCTTTACTTATTATCAAGGAATACTCCTTTTCCTCCTCATCCTTTTTCTTCTTCCTTTATGAGGGGGAAAAACAGAGGACTCTAATAAAAAAGGGAGAGACTATAAGCTTAACTTTTGCAGAGTTTATCAGAAAACTGAAAATTTAAGTTTTGAGCAATAGCACAAATAGCACAAAGTATTTCTTTCTTTTTTTGTTTGAGATGGCGTCTCGCTCTGTCGCCCAGGCTGGAGTGCAGTGGCGCGATCTCGGCTCACTGCAAGCTCTGCCTCCCGGGTTCAAGCGATTCTCCTGCCTCAGCCTCCCGAGTAGCTGGGACTACAGGCACCTGCCACCATGCCTGGCTAATTTTTTTTTGTATTTTTAGTAGAGACGGGGTTTCACCTTGTTAGCCAGGATGGTCTCGGTCTCCTGACCTCGTGATCCGCCTGCCTTGGCCTCCCAAAGTGCTGGGATTACAGGCGTGAGCCACCGCGCCTGGCCTAGCACAAATTATTTCTATACTGAAGGCATACATACTAAACAATAAGCATAAATCATTTAATACAGATTGTTTCCCCTCAGCTAGCCACCATGTTTTAAAAGTAACAACTACTTATAGAAACTATGATATATGAAAAATCCTATTACTAGAGAAAATCACTTAATTTTTTTAGGCTATCCATTTTTTCCCCCAATTTTTGTTTCATATTCTGTATTACCTAAGACATCATCCAGTTTAACATAAGGATATTCTCATAATTAAAATAACAAAATCGTAACAATCCAGTACTGGCCTCAACCACTATTAGTTAATAGGGACTATGCCCATTTGAGATCAGTCACAGTAAGAGATTCTTGTTTCCTTTCTAGATAACTGAGATTTGCTATCCCTATGCTCTTTATCACATGTGAATCACTGTGGTGATACCTGTGAAAGACGTTTAGTTTGAGCTACAGTATACTGGAGATTTCGATATAGTCCCTTTGCCTAACTATCTAGAATCAGATCCCCTCGAAGTATGTGAATGAACTTAATGGAAAGAAGCCCCTGCAATTATATGCAAAACTGTATATGTGTTTCTGAGTAGGAGGTCCAATGCTTTCATATCATTTTTTTTTTAAAGGAAGCCATGTTCCCCTCCCCCTGCAAAAAGGCTCAGAACCAACGATTTAGAGCATTTTCTGATAAAGAACCCATGATAATTACTTCATTGTGAGAATTTTCTTTTTAAGTGTAAAACTCAGAACTCCACCTGAAAGGACCATCCACACCTTCTATAAATAGTAATTAATACAGACATTCCCTGAGTTTGGATCCCTCCCTCTTCCTCGCCTTGCAGTTATCCCACAGAGTATCAGGTAAGGATTCTAAGTAAATCAAATATTTAATAACAATCCTTAGAAGTATATACTTCTCTGGTAACCGAGGATCTATTTCAGTGGAAAATTAGTCAAATTATTCCAAAATTGATTTCTTTGGTGTCATATATTGAAGGAATAAGTACACACCTGTTGGAAGATGAACTATCCGGACAGCACTGTCCGTGGTATTTACATGCTGCCCCCCAGCTCCACTGGCTCGCTTAGTGTCAATTCTCAAATCTTTCGGATTAATCACCAGATTAATCTATACAGAAGATAAGTTGGGATTTTAAAAGATTACATGTATCAACTTTATAAAGGCAAGAGCGACCCATTTATGAATATACAACATGTACAGAATTCATATATTTGGGAGGTTTAATTTTAAGACTAGAGAGTAGCTAGAAGGATACCATTTTAAAACTTTTTTGCTTTTTGGAAGAGTAGGGAATCGAAATAGCACAGGACTGTACAGTTTTGAAAAACAAATCCTTTCTAGTCCTCAAAAACCTGGCTTCCCTTTACCTATTTCTTACCACAGAAACAGCAGAACTTGATACTATTCTGCCTACTTTTAGAACTGAATGTTTAAGGTTTTTTCAAATTTTTCTGAGTTTAAAGAGCCTAGCAGCAGGAAAAAAAATGGTAGCTTGAGAACTGTGGGAAGGGTCTGTTTCGTTTTATTTCAAACATATTTGGAGGCAAAGATGAGCCAAATGGAAATGGGATGGCCAAGAAGTCATGAGTCTCAATTCCTCAACACACTGGGATCTGAGGTCAAGGTAATGCTTTGTCCTAGGAGCCACCATCAAAAGCACTGTTTCATGAACAACTAAGAACCATTCTGTGACATCTCTGCAATGCTGACAGTAAGAATCCTACCATTCTCTGGGCCTTCTACCTCTATGTCTCCCTGTGTTGACTCCCTCTTATGGTTGCTAGAGGAATTAGATGATACATGGACCTCAGTCTCTCATCTTTTCCTGAAAACTTCCACCCCAAGATGGTTAAACATAAGTGACTAGGTTTCTAGGTGTGGCTCCTGCCACTTATTCTACTTTACTCTCTCCCTTAACTGCTTAGTTTCTCACCTATGCTTCACACAAAAATTAGATCTAAAGAAACTAATAAGACCTAAAGAAAGGAACTCCATTAAACCTATTACAGAGCCAAATAGCACTTTTTCCCAAAATTAGCATAGGAACCACTAAGAGTTCCTTCTCAAAGCATTCACACTTCATTCTGAAAAACAAGTCAGATATCTGCTATCACTTTTCAGCAGAAGGGAAATGAGGCAAAACAGAACTCCTACACTAAGTTATCTTAAAAATATAGACTGAGAATTTGCTTTGTGAGAATAAAGTATACTCATTATGAACAGTATAACAATATACTTTCATTTTAATGTAACTGGGTTATGAAGCAGCAATTCTGTTAAGTAATTACCTTTGTTAAATAGGATTGTTGCTGTTAATACCCCACAAACCAGTCACACAAGGCAGAAGTCATTATAAAGGCAACCAGTCCATATTTAAATAGGTTATTATTTCACCCACAGAGATGATCTCACAATAACTACTTATTAGGAAAATACTAATACACAGACAATGCAACATTGTATCATTTACAAATCCTTAATTTTTTAGCATTATAAAATTATATTTTTTAGACTGAGATAATATGCAACTCAAAATACACAAGGAAGACCAAACAGATACTCAATTCAGTAAACTGTGAATGTTACTCTGGGGACAAGGCACTGTGCTAGGCCCAGGATTCCAAGGAGAGGGGCTTGTGCCTTACCTCAGTAGGCTGGGGTAATATTGCTACAGTCATGGTGCTAGTATGGACGCGGCCTTGCTTTTCTGTCTTTGGCACTCTTTGTACTCTGTGAACACCTCCTTCAAATTTCATGTGCCTATAGGCTTCTGAACCCCCAATGCTGGCAGATGCATGTCTAAGGCCACCTTGAAAATACAGGGAAATAGAATTATTTTTATTATTCCTGCCATTTATAAATAATTGACCATCACATCTACTATCTTGAGGTATATTTTTAAAGTCATAAAAGGAGATAAACATGGAGACTGTAAAACATATTAAAATATTCAATGTTTTAATATTTATCTTTACTGCTTACAAGTACTAAACAGCATTTATGGGGCTAATCAATTGACATCAGTAACACATCTAAGACTACTTTTAAAGACTGTTATCAATTCGATGGTTAGTATTATTGAAAGACTCTCCATTAGATTTTATAGGTCATCTCAAAATTACTGTATGTGCATTCAAATTTATTAGGTAAATGATGAGCATAAAACTACATAAGCATCCTTACAGATAAGTTCTAAAGCCTAGTCATGGTCTTTCCAACTCTTTTCCTAAACACTTTACCTGAAACAAAATGAATAGTTTACTGACCTAGTTCACTTGGAAAATATTCCAGGGTTTCAAAATGCCATCTTTTAAATGCAGCATATTGCTGATACATATCAAATATCTCTGATGTAAACAACATTGCCTCCTGACCTCCAACTCCTGCAGTTACTTCCAGGATCAAATCATTTTCATCTGTTTCTTCTGAGGGAACCAAAAGTAAGATAATCTGTAAATATAAAAATATCACCCCTCCTATAATTAAGATTTAAAATTTATCAAAAAATAAAAAGCTAAATGATTAGATTCAGGAATTTTAAATATTTAAGTTTCACCAAGCAAATAATGTAATATTACTGAGTACTGTTCAACCACCTTGCCAATTAGAACTGTATAATGTGTAACTTCCATAAAGTATTAATGTTACAACCATATTATAAATGCTGTTTAGATTCAGCTAAAACTTCAGGCTTGTTTTATTGTCTGTTGGAGTTCTTGTATGCTTTGTATCAGTTCTCTCTTCAGTTAATAAGAACTAAGTACTTGCTCTGATTAGGAGATTATACTGTTGTGGAAAGCAAAAGAAGATTCTAGATCCATCTTCTTGAAAATTAAGGCCTAATATGGCAGAAAACCAAAAGCACTCAAAACTGCATTTGTATTATTTTAAGATTTCTTATTATGGACGAGAAACTTGTAATTTTGAAACTAAAAAGGCCCTTAGAGATTATCTGGTCCAATTCTCTAATTATACATGTAAAGGAAACAGAGCTTAACAGAGATTAAATGACTTGTTTAAGGGCAAAGTGTTAGTTACTGGCCAAGCAGGCACAAGAACACAAAACCTTTGTGCCTAGATCAGTCTTCCCTCCATTACAATAGTGTGTTTCTAATCAAGGGGATCTAGAACAAAGACTTCTTAGATTAGGTCAATTAATAAGAAAAGCTACCAACATTTTATTGGTTCTTTAATATATGGCAGGCATTCTAAGCCCTGTACATACTGTAATTCTTAAAACAATCTTGGGTAAGTATTATTAACAGTTCTACCTTAAGATGTGAAACTAACTTTACAGGGGTTGAATAATCTAGTGGCTCAGCATTACCCAACTCAAAAGTTAAGTGGAAGAGCTAGAATTGAACCTGAATATACCTGAGTACACTGCTATCACACTTGACATTGGTCAGAAGCTATGCTAGTTACTACTTTTCCATCTCTCTAGCCTATGCCAATACAACATTATCATTCAAATTTTGAACAAATAATGGATTTTACTTCTGTTTGTTGATTACTAGACACTGAACAGAAACATTTAATACACATATCCTTCTTATTCACACAAAATTTAATTTAGAAAATGGGTAAAATGCGAGCTACACTACACTTTTCACCTTATAGTGGAATTCTCCCCCTCTAACATAGGTTATAGGAACATTAATTTTTAGTAATTTTCACATTTGGCTAAAGGGGAAGCAGATTCTCAAAAATAAGTACCCCCTTTCCTGGCTCCTTCCTTACCTAACATATTCTTTCACTTATCCCCAACGGTAATTGCTGTCAACCTTTAGTCTCTGCTTTACAGAATTAGCAAAGAGTGGCTCTAATTTCATATAATTATTCTTCATTAACTCTATATGTTCTGTAATTCACAAAGATGTACAACCAAAGCAATGTAATCCAATTCTTAAAATCGTGAGGGCTTACTCTAGGTCTGGCATTCCAAATAGTGTGAGAGAGGCAAAATAAGTATTCCTGGCCCTGAGGAGCTCACAGTCTACTATCACTCTACCAGGGGACTTCAAGAAGTTGTATTTCAAAGTTATTTTGTAACAAAATAAACTCGTGCTAACTTGTTATAACAAGTCACAGGCTCTAGTTTGAGGTACTAAAAAGGGTATCAGTTTGCAAAGAGCCCCATCAGAGCAATATGAACTCTGTTAAACTGAAGCAAGAACAAACATTAAATTGCTCGTGAAGCTTGGGTGGAAGAATGGTGAAATCATTGATGCTTTATGAAAAGTTTATGGGGACGATGCCCTGAAGAAATCAGCAGTTTACAAATGGATAACTCATTTTAAGTAGAGACAAGATGATGTTGAAGAAGAAGTCCACAGTGGCAGACCATCCGCATCAATTTGTGAGGGAAAAAATTATCTTATTCGTGCCCTAATTGAAGAAGACTGATGATTAACAGCAGAAACAATAGCCAAACCACAGACAGCTCAACTGGTTCAGCTTATAAAATTCTGACAAAAAAATTAAAGGTGAGCAAACTTTCCACTGGATGGGTGCCAGAACCTTTGCATGCAGATCAGCTGGAGGCAAGAGCAGAGCTTTCAATAGAAATTTTAAACAAATTGGATCAAGATCCTAAAGCATTTCTTTGAATTATAACCAGAAGTGAAACATGGCTTTACCAGTATGATCCTGGAGACAAAGTACAATCAAAACAATGGCCACCAAGAGGTGGAAGGGGTCCAGTCAAAGCAAAAGCAGACTGGCTAGGGGCAAAAGTCATGGCAATAGTCTTTTTGGGGATTCTCAAGGCACCTTGCTTATTGACATTCTGGAGGGCCAAAGAACAGTATCTGCTTACTATGAGGGTTTTGAGAAAGCCAAGTTTTAGCAAAATACCAGGGACAGCTTCACCAGAGTCCTCTCCTACACCAGTGCTCCTGCTCATTCCTCTCATCAAACAGGCAATTTTGAGAGCTTCAATGGGAAATCCACAGGCACTCATGTTACAGTCCTTATTTGGCTCCTCCTTTTTTTTGTTTCCTGATCTTAAAAAACTTGTAAAGGGTACCCATTTTTTTTTAGTTAATAATATAAAAAAGACTACATTGACATGGTTAAATTCCCAGGACCCTCAGTTCTTTAGGGATGCATTAAATGCTGGTATATCACCTTTTTGCTTACCAAAGTGTCCTGAACTTGATAGCTGGTGGCACTTATGTCAATAAATTAAAGTTTATATATATATTTTTATCTTTTAATTCCAGTTTTCCACAAACTTTTGAAGTCCTTTCATATAACCTCTTCTGCCCCATGTCTACCTCCAGTCTTCTTAAAAAAAAAAAAAAAAAAAAAGAGGGAAGATATGCCACTATTTCGCTGCCTTTCCAGAAAATACTATCACTGTGACATTTATCTTTCTGTGAGAGCTCTACAGTACTTTTAGTATGATGAAAACAGGACCATGTGAAGTTTGTTCTTTAAAAACCAGTTTATTGATAGTCATAATCATTTCAAAATGTATGCATATATGAAAACATCACATCATATACCTTAAATATATGCAATTTTGGGGGTCAATTTATACCTCAATAAATCTAGAAAATAAATTTTAAAAACCCAGTTTATTCTAAACAGTAACAAGCTAGTCACTTGTTTTTATAAACCTTTAATAAACTTTAATGCCTAAGAATAGCACAAATGCTTTATTCTTTGCAGAAATACCATACCTGATGCTTCAGCTGAGTTATTTCTTTTTGACACAAAGTGATTTCATTCTCTGCAAGTTTCCTTAAATCTTCATTCTCATCTAGGAAAAAAAGGGCAGAAGTTAAGGTTTTCCTTAATTAGTGTTAAACTGCCAGCAGACTTCTAGGAAATGGTTTTATGGTTATTAGAGCTGAAGGGAAAAATAAAATGTCTATCTTGTCCTTTCAATAAATGCCATTCAATAAATGCCTTTCAATAAATGTCCTTTCAATCAATTTCACCATTTTATATATTAGTTTTCATAAGCATGTAAGTATAAAATTTTTTTTCTGATAAAGTACAAGTACAAATTTCTATAAAAATATAAAGAAGTTAAACTCTTCCATAATTTCATCTCCATGAAATATTCACCTTAATAAATATGCTTTTAGACTTCCAACTTAGACTGTATAATAACGAATGCATTTAGCTAATAAGACAGAAGGGATACAGAAGGTTACACCAGGAAAACTAAAATTCAATTACAAAGTAGAAATTTATTCTCTTATAAGCAAATGTTTCATTAGTATTTTAGTATCCACCCAAAAACATTTATTAGATTCTGCCTAATGTATACAGAATGTTTATACGAAGTACTCCTCTCTCTCTCTCTCTGGCTTTACCTTTATTGTTGTTTCATCTTTGAATTTTCATTTTTACCTTATAAAACATACTTTCTCATTCCTCTACCCTATAGATGATATGCAGCCTATATAAAGGAGGAGGAAAGGGAAAATTTCTGGCTATTAACAAATTGTTCTCTCTATTGAAAGTTCAAACTCTTACAAAGCATCAGTTTGTATGCTTATCTATTAAGAACCAACCATGCTGGGAAGTGGGATAATACATATATAAGACCTGCCCTCAAGAGAGCATTATAGATAATTTTAGTTTCCTTATATTTTTCTAGAAGAGAAAAACAAAAAATAACCTAAACCCTTATGTGACATGGTTTGGCTGTGTCCCCACCCAAATCTCATTTTGATTTGTAGCTCCCACAATTCCCACCTGTTGTGGGAGGGACCCAGTGAGAGGTAACTGAATCATGGGGGCAGGTATTTCCCGTGCTGTTCTTATGATAGTGAATAAATCTTACAAGATCTGATGGTTTTATAAAGAAGAGTTCCCCTGCACAAGTTATCTCTCTTGTCTGCTGCCATGTAAGACGTGCCTTTTGCCTTCCACCATGATTGGGAGGCCTCCCCAGCCACGTGGAACTGTTAGTCTATTAAACCTCTTTTTCTTAAAAATTACCCCGTCTTGGGTATGTCTTTATCAGCAGTGTGAAAACAGACTAATACACTATGTGATTAAATATTAAAACAGTTGTGCCTTGAAGGAATCTTTGGTTTTGGAATGGGCAGAAAAAGGAAAGAAAGATTAACTCGAGGAGAGAGAATAACAACAGCAAAACTGAGATAAGCAAGTACAGGAAGCACTGCTGAAAATTATTTTGGCAAGCATATGGTATGGAAGAAATTTGGTAGAATGGAAAATGTGTTGAGTTAGGAAAAGCAAAAATGAATTCTAGCCCTAGCTTAATCGCTAAGGTACTGTTAGGGCAATAGGCTCAACTTCTCTCAGTTATGACAAGAATGAAATGAAAGTTCTGAGCTGGATGATCTCTAAGGTGCCTTTCAGTTCTGCAAAGCTAAGGAGATTGGAACTAGAGTCTAGAAGTAATTTAATTTTAACACTATATTTTATTTAACCCAATATGCTCCAAATATTATTTCAACATGTAATTAACATAAAAATATTACTTTTTATACCAAGTGTTTGAAATCTATATGTATTTTACACTTACACACCTGAATTCAGACTAGCCACAAATTGCTCAACAGCTGTGTGGCTACTGGCTACTATATTGGACAGTGCAGCTCTAAAGGGTTTAGAATTAGGAGTTACTCACAGGCAATGGTAATATACTACTTTAATTTCTCTTGAATATTATAAATCAACATATGTTTACTGGACACCTACCATGTGCCTGCCTTCCCCTTTGCCTACAAAGATGTTTATGGTTTCCCATTCTAAATGGGTCCTTTTCTTTTCAACCCTTTAAGTAGCTGCTTATTGTCACCCCTCTTTTCCCACCCAGATTTCTGGAGATAAAATGCCATTTTTATAACTTTTCTCCTGTTAACTCTAATTTACTTCTCAAGCTGTTACACTGGATTCTATAATCATATCAAGACCATTTTTATTCAAGTTACCAATGACAAAATTGCCAAATCTAAAGACTTATTTCAGTGTGAGCTGAAAAGGTTGTTTTACCTTTCTATGTCAGGTACTAAGGATTTTTTTTTTTTTTTTTTTTTTTTTTTGAGGCAGGGTCTTGCACTGTCACCCAGGCTGGAATGCAGTGGCACCATCTTGGCTCACTGCAACCTCCACCTCCCGGGTTCAAGCGATTCTCCCACCTCAGCCTCTCAAGTAGCTGGGACCACAGGCACGCACCACCATGCCCAGCTAATTTTGCATTGTTTGTAGAGACAGGGTTTTGCCATGTTGCCCAGGCTGGTCTCGAACTCCTGGGCTCAAGTGATCGGCCCACCTGAGCCTCTCAAAGTGCTGGAATTAGAGGCGTGAGCCACCATGCCTGGCCAAGGAGCTCTTCTTGAAATTTTCTATTGGCTTCTACAGCTTCATTTATTTATCTACTTCAAGGTCACAAAGCTCTGGCTGTTTTTTTCTTGACCTTTTATAGCCTTCTTCTCTGCCTGCTCCTCAAATACTGTGTATTTCTGGCCTTGTTAGACTTGTTTCTATCTTAACACATTTTCCCTGAGTGTTCTCATCTACTTCTAAGGTTTAATTTACCATGTACTGTATATCTCGAGAGCTCTCATATGATTATTTGGGCTCAATTTTTCTCCTATGTCAGTAATTTTTTCTCCTAGACTAGTACAGATATCTTTATTGGAATTCCTTTTCACAGGTGTTTTTAACTTAATATGGCATTCAATGCAAAACTCGTCTTTTTAAAAAATTCGGTCCAACTTTTATACTTTCATCTTAATTAACAGTACCACTCGTGCTGAAGCCAGAAACCTAAGACTTTTCTTAGAACTAACTCTCTCCTTCATCCTTCTCAGGGCATAAGCCACTAAATCCTAACTTGTTTCTCAAAATGTTTTGTGAGTCAGAACTATGCCTATCACCATTTCTTCTTTGGATTGTTTCAACTGCCTCCTCCCTGGCCTGTCAGCCACCAGGGTTTCTGGAGAATACTCCAATTTATCCTCAGCGCATGCCACCATTAACTTTTCTTTACAAAGACGTGAATTCTCTGCTTAAAAACATTTGCTAACTTTCTATGGTCTATAAAAAATAAATCCAAATTCTTTGTCTTGCAAGGTTCTTAACTATTTTTCTGGCTTCATGTTTCTATGACATCATCTCCCACCTATTCTATACTTAGGCCATACTGAATTTCCCAATTTAGTACCTTTACCCACGTATAGGTCTGAGATTCTGAGTCCTAAGTCTGCTATTAACAAGCACTGCCCTGATACTACTGCAAATGGGTCTCCACACCACACTTTGAGAAACACCGCTGTGGAGCCCATCACAGGGACAGTGCCTTATTTATCCTTGCTGAGCTAATGAGCTCTTGCCCGAGTCCACAACTAATAAGCATGTAAAAGGGGGCAGAGCAACGTGGCAAAGGAGCACAAGAGAGCCCACAGGAGAGGATGGGATCACAGCACGTAATGATGTCCTGACCTCTGATCCAAAATAAAAACGGCTGCAAGTGAGTAAAGAGTTTCAAACTCGGGTAGTGTGGGCAGTGGAAAAGTCAAACGAAGAGTCAAGAATGTGCTCTGACGCCTCTCCCCCGGGCCCGACCCTTACCGTGCAGCAAGTGCTCAGTCTCCCGCAGCTCCTGCTCCTTCTCGTTCAGCAGTCTGATCACCGCCAGCAACTCGGGCCTCCTGACCTTCAAGTGGGCTTCAGACCCCGAATGGCGCTCGAGGAAGGTCCGCAAGGGCCCGCCCCGGGCGAACAGCTCCTCCAGCGGCGGGCTACCGGAGCTCAGGGGCCGGCGGGCTGGGCCAACGGCCCGGCGGGGCCAGAGCCACCGGGCAGCGCCCCACAGAACCCGGGACCGCATCGTTAGGCCGAGACCGCGGACCCTGACCGGAACCGGAAGTTCCGGACAGAGCAGCCCTCGCGACAACACCCGGAACTTGGAGATAAGGGTGAGAGCGCACCAAGCCCCGCCCAGCGCAAGCGCTGTTTTTTAAAGGATTTTCCGGAAGCCTTGGCGGGAACTTCCTGCCAAGCGTGAGAACGCTGCGAACTTCCCGGAGGCCAAAAGTTGAGGGGGCTGAGCGGAGCGTGATTGGGGAGGGGCGGGCCTGGGAGACCTTGGGCGCCTCCTCTGAAAGCCTCTTCGTAGGTACCCGGTTGATGGGTGACGTGTTGGGCCGGAAAGGGAGAGCAGCAAATTGCCCCTCTGTTTTCTGATAGTGAGGATTTCTTTCCCATGCACTGAGTCGGGGCCTCCAGAGCCGCAGTGCAGGGCAGTCGAGGGTCCGCTGCAGGGCGGAGGTCACAGCCGCGCAAGTAGTCAGTCTCCGGTGCAGGGCTGCCGCTGAGTCTTCAAGAGCGAGTTTTATTATGGACAGGCGTGTGTTTATTCCTCCTCCTTTTTTCCTGCTTATGTTTCTCTTGTCCACGGTGGGTGAGGTTCGTGTTAATAAGGACGTGATAAGTGTATTATGAGATAACCACTGAATGAATTTGCACAATAGACATGCGTGCCCTTCATCTGCCGCGTCATTTACTTGCTTTCAAAGGACTTTATTATTCACCTGCCCATTCATTTTCACTTAGTCCCACTTATCGTCAGCTTTTTTAAAGAGGTGGAGTTGATTCCGTGTTACGGCAACCTACAGCCCAACAAAGCCTTCAGTTATCTGCCTCCAGGAGTCCAACCCTCATCCCTTTCCAAAGAACTGGTAGCGGATAGGTGCCAGCAATACCGACATTTATTGGCACAATGCTTTGCACTTTTCAAAAGACCTGTTCACAGCTCAACGGAGAAATAAATATGAGGGAATAAACACAACCAAGACAGTCCTGGGAATGCGAGGGCTAAACGCTCAATCTGAGAACTGCCACTACCTAACTGGTTTGGGCAGCGTCTACTAAGTGGTATTTCACTGTTGAGAGAGGTGATATATTAGAAGTACGAAACTTCTAATTTATTCATAAAAAATAAAATGGTAAAAAATGGGAACCCTTATCAAAGTTAAAATATCCTTAGTTCATCGAATCGAAACTGTTAAGTATAAACATTCTTAGAAAATAACGTTTGCATTGCCTCTCTCTTTTCACCTCTTAGCACGATAACAAATGCAGAGTGAGTGGAAGAATGAAATGACTCTTCAAACATCAGGAAGCAAAAATAGTTTTTTGCTACTTAAAGGCTCCACCTAATTATCTCAGTTCTTTTCACTTTGTGTATTCAAGCTACACAACTTTATACAATCGTTCTGCTGTTGAAACCCATTTTATTTTAATCGTGATCTGAGGATAGAACAGGACTGATCAGGATGTTTTTATCTCTATTAGAACAATTGTTTCCCAAGTCTGAACTTAACTTTGAATTTATTTTAACCATGGAAATGGTGAGAATCACTTGAACTCAACATGGTTTATCTCTCAGTTGAGTTCTCAGAACATAAGTCATTTCAACAATATATTTTATTATTTATAAAAGGTGAAACATTTTAATAATTAAAACCTTATAGAACAATGTAAAGAATCTAGCCAGAATTTATTTTCCCCCAAGTGCATAAGCAATTTAAGTAACACATAGAAGTGTACCTTTTATTCCTATAGTGTTATATACCAATGAGGAAACAGTAACTTTCTAAGGATACATTGTTGAATTCTTTATTAATTCAAAACATTTTAAGAAAGTCAGTGTAATGCATATGCATTTTACAATAACATCCATAGGTTTCCACAATCTAGTAAAATGAAAACAGCTGTATTTTGATTTACTTTGAAAACTCAAACCTATAGTTCGAGACTTCTGAATATTTTTACATTACTGTCATGCTCAAATTCTGTTACATGGTGAAAATTCTAGCATTTTCCAGAAGTATATTATTGTACATAGGTAAAATGATAAAATTGATTCTAGGAAGGGGGAAAAAAAAACCCAGAAAAACTTAAATTGGAGGAAACATAATCTGGATTATCTATTCATTTTGTGAATACCCACCGTTATTCTGGCATTGCAAAATAACCAAGTGTGGTGCCTCTTAAGTTGCATTCATGCATTCAAAACTTCTTTATTGTCCACTGATAAATATTGGTGGAGTACAATATATGGATATAGATTAAGTGTGATGAACATGGTAGTAAAAAATTATACACATTCGAAATGTAATTTTACAAAACCAAACACATTGAAATTCTTTTTAATATTTAGCAAACATTTAAAAATCATATACAAGAAAGGTGTTTATGACAAATCAGTTAAAGCTAGCGGGAAATAGGTCTTTTACATTATTTCAATATTCAGTGTTCATTGATTAGTGGAGGGCAATATAAAAATGCAATAAGCAAAATGGTTAGTTTAAATTTAAATTACCTCTTATGACAATTAGTAAGAAGACTAAGATCTTTAATATCCAAAGTATGTGGAGGATTATTGTAATTAATTGCGCAGACAGTTCAAGGGAAAAATTCACTTTCACCTCTATTAGGTGAATATTCAGGCTAAGACTTCTGGAGTTTTATTTTTCCACTTCACTGTATTTTCTTTATAGCATTTATTAGTAATCACTTAGTGGAACCTAATATTAGTGTTTAGAATTTGTTTAGCTCAGTGTAAATGTCCAGAAAATTTACCTTCAATATAATCTCTTTAAAAACGCATTACTTTACAGTGGAGAAATATAATAGATGCTACCTCAGCTAAGTGATCAAGGTTAACATCAACAGCTAAGAGTAGCCTAAAGTTTGAGAAACTGTCACAGCTAAGACGAGTCCCGGTGATGGCATGTACCTTTGATACCATGTGATGAGCATGGCACTTTACCGTTGTGTTCTTTCAAAAGCCAAAAACCTGTGTCTAGTCACGAGAAAAACATCAGACAAATCCCCATAGAAGGACATTCTACAAAATATCAGTTTATTTCTCAAAACTGTCATCAAAAACAAGGAAAGCTGCAGAAACTGTCACAGCCAAGGGAAGCCTAAGGAAACATGACAACTAAATGTAATGTGGTATCCTGAATGGGATCCTGGGACAGAAAAAGGACATTAGGTTATAAACTAAGGAAATCTGAATGAAGTATGAACCTAATGATCAATATTGGTTCATTAATGCCCATAGATGTATATGGGACCTCTCTATTTGCAGCTTTTCTGTAAATCTAAAACTACTCTAAAATAAAAGGTTTAATGGACACATTACTATTTTAAATTTTATACATTTTTTTTTTTCTTAGAGTCAGGGTCTCACTTTGTTGCATAGACATGTCTGGAACTCCTGGGCTCAAGTGATCCTCACGCCTTAGTCTCCCAAAGTGCTGGGATTGTATGCGTGAGCCACCGTGCCTGGCCCATTACCACCTTTTATTAAGTTTTTATTTTCATTGTAAAATTGTTAAAGAAAATCATACCACCTTAATATTAAAAAGAGTGTTTTCTAATTGTCAATCTCTTATAACTTAGTCTTAGCCCTATAACTCATTTATATATTTAGCAAGTAATTTGATATTATTTCTGTCCTTGGGAATGTTGTTTTATTTTCTTTGGAAATAAAACTTTCAAATGATTGATCTTATTTAAACTTTAATTTTAACCTATAATTGTATATCCATTTATCATCTATCTATCATCTATCTATCTATCTATCTATCTATCATCTATCTATGTCATTGAAAGAAACATTTCTATAGATTTGAGGTGATGGTGAACTGAAAGTACTGATTTGGGATCACATTATTGAGAAAAGCAATAACACTGATATAGTGTTCCATCTTAAAACATGATTATATGTTTTGATGAGTAGCTAAATCAGATGTTTAATGTATGTTTTGGGAAAAAATAGGGGAAAGTGCATTAAAATGACATTTAATACAAGTATACAATAACAATTATTGACGTGAAGCACTTTGATAAAATAATAATGTATGCCACACTTTATTCTTTCCATGTTTGTTTTATTTAATGCTCATAGTTATCCTGATAATTACGTATTTTATTTGTCATTTGCAGATGAGGAAATGAACTCAGAGAAGATAAATGATTTTCCCAAAGTCACATGAGACAGAAATATAACTTGAAATCAAATTTGTAATTTTAAGTTCCTGATGTTTTTTACACTATGCTCCCTAAGTGAATCTGTGGACATACATTTCCATTAGTAAGCTTACTCATCTTATAGCTTTTGTCATAGGAATAAAATCAGCTCCTAAACTGGGAACTTCTATCACTTAAGGCAACATTTTGCCTTTTGTAGTGTTTTCAGTAGAGTCAAAGTCTTGAACAGCCCCTTGAATTCATCTGAAAAGATGTTACTTGGGGCTGGAGAGGACTACACCTGTAAGAGTAATAATTTCAGAAATACTTATAAATAAATCAAATCTGGGTATTTAGAAATAATACTTGTTATTGTGCACTGTCTTGTGTTGCAAGGATATTTTAAGCACTGCAGAGAAAATCTGAAGCAAGTTTTGGTCAGTTTTATTGATAAATATTTGCAGTTGTAGCAAGTGAAGAATTAAAAATTTTTGCAGATTGGATATTGTTTTTGCAGGAGAACAAACCCATTGGTCAGAAATTTGAAGATGGAAAACACAAAAATACATGTTTGAAAAATATACTTAGAAAATTATGGTTGTAAACTGTCAATGTAAACAGGCAAAAATATTTTTTGGAAATATCTTTACCATCTTTCAAAATAATTAGGCAATGTGTCAAGATCAAAGTATTCAAAATACATGTTTGATAGGCTTCTATCTATAGGCATTTTCTGTCTAAGACTTAAAAATATTATTATTATAATTATTATTATTATTTTGAGATGGAGTCTCACTCTGTTGCCAAGGCTGGAGTGCAGTGGCATGATATCAGCTCACTGCGACCTCTGCCTCCTGGGTTCAAGCGATTCTCCTGCCTCAGCCTCTCAAGTAGCCGGGATTAAAGGCACCCACCACCATGCCCAGCTAATTTTGTATTTTTACTAGAGTCGGGGTTTCACCATGTTGGCCAGTCTGGTCTCAAACTCCTGAGCTCAAGTGATCCGCCCTCTTTGGCTTCCCAAAGTGCTGGGATTACAGGCTTGAGCCACTGTGCCTGGCCAAGAAATTTTAGGTGGTTTTCAAATACGTTTTATTTTTGACTTTTTGATTGTATTTTAAATTCCTTCTCTTTTACATTTCAACACCAAAGCATCTAATAATTGGTATTTTTTGAGATATAATTTGTCACAATTGCAATATGATTTTTTAAAGTATAAATAAGTTAAAGATATAGAAAAATGGATAAACTCAAAAGTAAAAATCAGGCATTATTTTAAATCAGCTTAATGGGATGAAAATGTATTTTTGCTCCTAATAAATAAACATTATTCACTTATCCCTATAGTCCTTTGGCAAAACTGAACTATCAGGTAGATAAACAACACGTATTTCATTCTGTAAGTCAGAACCTAGGCAGCATTAAAGGATACTAATAAACATCCATGCACTATGACGGCATATCAGAACTGGTCATTCTATGTACATATTTTAAGATTTCAAAAAAAAATCACATTATGGTCTTGACTTCTGCATTTTATAACTTTAGTATCAAAGTTGTGTTTTGCTCTTGTTGTTCATGTGCACACTCCAACACTGTCAGAGCATCTCTACTACCTTTGGATAACATCATAACAGCCCGAGTAAAGAAGTGCCATCCATCCATTACTGGTGTGATTAATGTACAAGATCAATCTCTGAAGAAATCTGGCTCTCCAATTTATTTATATATACATAATCTGTATCCTCTACTTTCTTTTATAGATACATCTAAAGTTAGGCACTATAAAAAGTGCATTAATCTCTTTCTGTGTGCATCAGCAAATTCTAATAGTATACAAAGATACCTTGGCAATTGGAAACACAAAGTGTCCATTTTAAAGTGCTAATTTTTCCCCAGGGAGGAATTTACTCACTAGGAAAACTCAAATTCTAAGAAAACAAATATTGTGCTCTTGGAATGGTAGCATAGACACCAGTTGAAGGCTCTTTTGTTTATTTATAATAGCTCTGTAACTTAAACAGAAGGAATTATATCATACTTAGAAAATTAGTAGAGTTGCAAATATACAGACATACTCTTAAATGAGAAACCCTCCCCTCACCCAAAAATATGAGTTTAGCACAGAAATGCTCACATAGCATGGTTATCAACATCTGATGTGTAAATCTGCTCTAGAATCTTTTTTAACACAACTTCCTAATCAGGTTTCAAAAGGATATACCAACTTTAAAATCTGTGTTCTACAAATGCCCAGGTTAGAGATTAGGACTCTTTATAAGGGCCCTTATCTTTTACATTTGGTAAAATATTAAAGATATTGTCAAACAGACAATTCATCTAATAGTCCAAAGTATCTTATAAAGATAACTTATGACTAGCAGGTCACCATCATATATAGTAACAACGAGAATATAAAGTCTACATTTAAAAAGATGGATGCATGCAGTGTATCACAGTATATTACATATGTTCTAGTCATGTGCACCAATTTGTTGTGCCTCACACACAGAAACAAATATGATACTACACCATACATGTGTATATATCATAGTAGCATAAGAAACTCAATTCTAAGCAAGAAAAAAATTAAATAATTTAGGAACAATAGAACTTCACAATAGAAGTGATGATTCTTTTAGGTTTTTCTTTACTCTTTAGGAAAAAATATGACTTTTTGTAAACATCTTCATAGCTATCTTTTTTTCAACATATTACTGAAAACTTATTCAAATAGTATTTAAATGACATGAATAAAATATGTCTTAACACACTAACACTTTCAGAAAACACAGGCAGTTGTTAAAAGAAATGATTATTATAAATATTTTCTATCTTGCATTTTAACTGCATTTTCATAAATAACGTATTTAAAAGTGCTGAATATGGTAGGATAGTCAGCAACGCCAGTGTAAACAGAATATTTTGTTTTCTACTCTGCAATTTTTTAAAAATCCCATTTTGTCAAACACTGCAACAGTTAAAATATTTGCATAGGGAATAGATAATAGCCCTTTTATTCATGTCTCCTGAATTCTATATAAATTAGAAAATCATACTTGCTTAAAAAAACCATTTTTGAAATGTTTTAAGTTTATGGAAAAAGAAACTTATGATGCCAACCTTTCAAGTAAAATAAATTTAAAAAGAAACCCCCAAACTTGTTTTTTTAAAAAATATGTTTAATAAATTAAAAAATGAGAGGTAGTTAAAAAAATGACAAAGAAAACCTGTAACTGTAATATCATCCTTAATATAAGGCCAGTGTTCTCAGTGGATATAAATCTTTTTAAAACTTTCATTTTAGGTTACTCAGTATTATATTCATTCAGTTTAATATTAAAAAAATAGTCTTCAGGGGATATTAATATTCAAATGTAACACTTTGATATAAATATGACACTGATTATTTTAATTATCACTTTTATGCATGACAGAATATTGTTTCCTTGAAGGTCAGAAGTACATGACAATGTCAGGCAAGTGTTTTGTCATAAAGATTTAGTGTACTTATAAAAAATAATATGGCAGCTGGAAGATTTGAGCACTGTACTGCCTTTTAATGATGGATGAAAACTAATAGTTTGGTTTAAACATCTTTAAAATGTCATCCTTAAGATATTATGTGAAAACAGTTAAGGTCTGAAGTAGAGGATTATTTTCTTCATAACCCTTATAAAACTTTTCCTGGTAAAAACTTAGCTTTTCATTGGATTTCACTTTCAAGGAAAATATGCCACAGGACAGATGCTATTCATCAAAATGTTTTACAGTGCTACATGTAGGCATTCCTTTATTAAGTCCTTTTCTTTATATTCCAAAACTAAGTTATCAAGCTTATTATTTTTTTTCTTGCTGAAGTACATAACTTTACACAACCATTTTAAAACTGGAGAGCCAGTCTTTAATAAATTAATTACAGTATTGGACATCTGATATATACATAAATTCATTTTCTTCTATTACAATTAAAAGCAATATCACTCTTTGATTTGTCATTGAGATAGGATATCTTCAAATTGTTTTGTGCTTTTTTTCTTCTTCCTTTTTTTTTTTTTTTTTTGTTTTTTGCTTTTAGCATAGTAAACTCTCCTGTAATGAAAATGCCACAGTTTTGGCAGTGAACAACCAGAGGAATCCCCATTAGGATTTTCCAACAAACAGAGATAAATAGCTCTTTTTCATGTACAGAAATATTGGCTTCAAAATTAGTGTACTAAACACAGTATATAGAATGTTGAATACCATTGTTACATAGTAAAAATTGCTTTTTTTCTGTCTTAGATTATGTTAAAAAATGCAAACCACGGCCGATTTTTTTGGCAATTATTTCTTAAGACCATATTGCACAAAAGTCCTTAAATACAGATATAAGTTATGCTACTGGATTAAATATTACAACAACTATGTGGCAAATGAAGCATTTTACTTTGCACATGCAGTCTCTGGAGATACACGAGGAGACTGTTCATAGGACTACAAATACACTTTGCTTGCAAGTAGAATGAGTCTTGAATAAAACAAACAATTTGGCAATTCATTGTTTTGTGTGGTATTTTCTCCAAACTTAACCATGGAAAACCTTGATAAAAATGGAGACAAAGACCATAATGGTTGTGTTTTCACAGTAGCCTGAGGAATGCTAAACTGTAGTTCTCGAGGAACTCAGTTTCTGATGTTATTTAACTACTTTTATTTCCCATCTCAGCCCTCCAAAATGATTGTTTTTAAATGAACATTAAGATTCAGAAGAAGAGCCAGCAGTACTTTCAACAAATGACTTATAAATTTGAGAGTTCAAAAACCTTGGAAAAGAATCTCTGTGCATTAAAGTATATATCTGAAGTTGGGCATCTTCATACATGTGAGGATTGGGATCCAACAGATTTCTATTGATCACCTCTCTAACTCGAGAATCAAGACTGACCTAAAAAGAAACAAGAGCAAATACATTAAATAATATTTTTTTCAAAAGACCTCAATTAAGTAACTGTAGGTTTGTGACATTTTAGAGAAACTTTAAAGAGCAAATCCAACTACCAAAAGTCTTGAGTTCATCTTTTGAGACTACACAACCTTATGTACTTTTCTCCTTCAAAATTTGCACTAAATAAACAAAAAAATCCAATTAAGTCTTTTAAACCAGAAATTTAGTTTACAGATGTCTTTGCTTACTTGGTTTTATGGTTTCTATGCATTCATTCAGGAGTTTTTGACAATTTCTAATCATGGTTGAGATACCAGAAATTTCCTAGCCAGAATGTGAATTCACCTCCTCCTATTCTGTGACTGGGGGAGGTTGGCAATATTGATAAGAAGATAAAAATCTACTGGCAGAAAAGAGTTCCCTGGCAAAAATTAACATGCATATAAAATGCCACCTCCCCAGTTTTGTATCCTAACAAGTCCTACTGTGTCAAAAGTAGGAAACCAAGAGTGTGGCAGGGCATGCAATGAGCAGGTATGCTTCATGTCTCACATCTACCTGGCAAGGACTAGCAAACATCCTTATATATCCAAAGACCTCTTACTAATGATGAAGCAGATCAGTTGCTTGGAGTGAGATCTTTGAGAGGAGAAATAGGAATAGGAATGCAGAATAACCATTAAGATAATCAATACAATGTTATTTGAAAAGTGTACAGAGATTAAATTCTGCAATGATTTAGGATTTTCCCCCTTCCTCACTAAATGCAAATCCTCTTGGAACTGGTAAAACATGTTGGATAGGGAAATGGGGAAAAATACTTGGCAATAAGGGCATAGTTGGAGGAACAGAACTAAAGCCCTGCGCTGAAACACCATGTTAGAACAACCCTACAAGTGGTAAACAACCACTCAAAGTCCAGATTGTTTTCCTCGATCCTCACTATTTAGCAAGGAATAGGACCTGTGAACCATAGTTATTTCATGATATATTCACATAAAACCTTCCATATTTATATTTAAACATGTTGTCATAAGCATTCTGCAAATGCCTTTTAGTTCTGGCTTCTTTTCCCACCACTGTTCGGACTAAGTCTGGGAACTAATACAGTCTCTTATTGAAGCCTCTCCTATTCCATCCAGTGTCCCCAGGTTCCTGACCTCAACAGACCACGTGGATTTGGGTTGATTGCTACACCCCAGGGATGGCTACTAGATTTGTTGGGAGATGGCAATCCAGACTACATTTCTGTGGCTTAGCCAGACCAACTCATACAGGGACACCTCATTTTACTGCGCTTCCCTTTATTTAGTTCTTCGCAGATACTGCGTTTGTTACAAATTGAAGGCTTGTGGTGATCCTGTGTCAAGAAAGTCGACTGGCACCATTTTTCCAATAGCGTGTGCTCACTCTGTGTCTCCGTGTCACATTTTGGTAGTTCCCATAATATTTCACAATTTTCATCATTATTATATATTTTATTATATTATATTATATATATAATATATAATATAATATATATTATATAAGGTGATCTGTGATCAGTGACCTTCGATGTTACTCTTGCAATTGTTTTAGGAGGCCATGAACCATGCCCATATAAGACTTAATTAATTCTTAATTGATGACTACAGTGTGTATATTGACTGTTCCACTGACCTGCTATTCCCATATCTTTGTCCCTCTCCTCAGGCCTTCCTATTTCCCACAGAGAAAACAATATTGAAATTAGGCCAGTTAATAACCCGCCAGTGGCCTCTAAGTGTTTAATTGAAAGGAAGATTCACACATCTGTCACATTAAATAAAAAGCTAAGAAATGGTTAGTTAAACTTAATGAGGAAGGCATGTCGAAAGCTGAGACTGGCCAAAAGCGGGGCCTCTTTTGAAAGTTAGCCAAGTTGTGTAGGCAAAGGAAATGTTCTCAAAGGAAATTAAAAGTGCTACTCCAGTGAACATGTGAGTAAGAAAGCAAAACAACCTGTTGCTGAAAGCAAAACAACCTGTTGCTGAAATGTAAAAAGTCTGAGTGGTCTGGATAGAAGATCAAACAAGCCACAACATTCTCTTAAGCCAAACCCTAATCCAGAGCAAGGTCCTAACTCTCTTCAATTCTGTGGAGACTGAGAGAGGTAAGGAAGCTGTGTAAGAAAAGTTTGAAGCTCACAGCTGTTGGTTCATGAGGTGTAGGGAAAGAAGTTATCTCCATAACATAAAAGTTCAAGGTGAAGCAGCAAATGGCTGATGTAGAAACTGCAGTAATTTATTCAGAAGATCTAGCTAAGATAATTGATGGAGGTGGCTACACTAAACAGCAGGTTTTCAATATAGACAAAACAGGCTTATATTGGAAGAAGATGCTATCTAGGACTTTCAGAGCCAGAGAGAAGTCAATGCCTGATTTCAAAGATTCAAGGACAGGCTGACTCTGCTGTTAAGGGCTAATACTAACTGGTAACTTTAAACAGATGCTTATTTACCATTCTGTAAATCCTAGAGCCCTTAAGAATTATGCTAAATCTACTCTGCCTGTGAACTATAAATGGAACAACAAAGCCTAGATGACAGCACATCTGTTTATAGCATGTCTTACTGGATGTTTTAAGCCCACTGTTGAGCCCTACTGCTCAAAGAAAAAAAGATTCCTTTTAAAGTTCTACAGCTCATTGACAATGCTCCTGGTCATCCGAGAGCTTTGATGAAGATGCACGAGGAAATTAGTATTGTTTTCATGCCTGCTAACACAGCATCCATTCTGCAGCCCATGGATCAAGAAGTAATTTCAACTCACAAGTATTATTTAAGAAATACATTTCAGAGGCCAGGCGCGGTGGCTCACGCCTGTAATCCCAGCACTTTGGGAGGCTGAAGTGGGTGGATCACGAGGTTAGGAGATCGAGACCATCCTGGCTAACACGGTGAAACCCCGTCTCTACTAAAAATACGAAAAATTAGCCAGGTGTGGTGGTGGGTGCCTGTAGTCCCAGCTACTTGGGAGGCTGAGGCAGGAGAATGGCGTGAACCTGGGAGGCAGAGCTTGCAGTGAGTCTTGATCGCGTTGCTGCACTCCAGACTGGGCTACAGAGTGAGACTCCGTCTCAAAAAAAAAAAAAGAAATACATTTCATAAAGCTATCGCCGCCATAGTGATTCCTCTGATAGATCTAGGCAAAGCAAATGAAAAGCCTTCTGGAAAGAATTCACCATTCTAGTCATTAAGAACATTTGTGATTCATCGAAGGAGGTCAAAATATCAACATTAACAGGAATTTAGAAAAAGTTGATTCCAACCCTCCTGGATGATTTTGAGGAGTTCAAGACTTCAGTGGAGGAACTAACTGCAGATGTGGTGGAAATGGTAATAGAACTAGAATTAGAAGTGGAGCCTGAGGATAGGACTGATTGCTCCGATTTCATAATAAAACTCTAAAGAATGGGGGCTTGCTTCTTATAGATGAGCAAAGAAAGTGGTTTCTTGAGATGGAATCTATTCCTGCTGAAGATGCTGTGAACATTGTTGAAATGACAACAAAGGATTTAGATTACATAAACTGAGTTGATAAAGCAGCAGCAGGGTTTGAGAGGATTGACTCCTATTTTGAAAGAAGCTCTACTGTGGGTAAAATGCTACCAAACAGCATTACATGCGACAGAGAAATCTTTTATGAAAGGAAGTCAATCGATGTGGCAAACTTCATTGTTTTCTTATTTGAATAAATTGCCACAGCCACCCCAACCTTCAGCAATACCAGCCTGATGAGTCAGCAGCCATCAATGTCGAAGCAAGACCCTCTCTCCACCAGCAAAAAGATTATGACTTTCTAAAAGCTCAGATGACTGTTAGCGGTTTTTATCAATAAGGTATTTTAAAATTAAGGTATCCACATTTTTAAGACATAATGCTGTTGCTATGCTATTGCCAAGTATTGTTTATACTATGACTACGGTATAGTATATCTTTTTTTTTTTTTTTTTTTTTTTTTTAGTCTCGCTCTGTCGCCCAGGCTGGAGTGCAGTGGCGCGATCTCGGCTCACTGCAAGCTCCGCCTCCCGGGTTCACGCCATTCTCCTGCCTCAGCCTCCCGAGCAGCTGGGACTACGCCCGGCTACTTTTTTGTATTTTTAGTAGAGATGGGGTTTCTCCGTGTTAGCCAGGATGGTCTCAATCTCCCGACCTCGTGATCCGCCCGCCTCGGCCTCCCAAAGTGCTGGGATTACAGGCGTGAGCCACCGCGCCCGGCCAAGCATATCTTTTATATGCATTGGGAAGCCAAAATATTTGTGCGACTTGTTTTGTGGTATTTGCTTTATTGTGGTTGTCTGTAACTGAACCTGCAGTATTGATGAAGCAAGCCTAAAAAACATTACTTGGCTGAACTACACATTTGTCTTTATTGAGAATTCTTTGAAAATAAAAATGTTCTGGAAATGAATTGTTCAGTTTTTATTTTCTGTTATTACCACATGAGGTCACTATCAAGTACAAAGTAATTTTAAAAAGCACAGAATATTTTTCCCCAACGTTTTTATTTTATCTGAAAATATATTTTTGCATTTATATGCCAGAGGGAAATGCTGACACTGGAGTTTAAACTGAGATAAACTGATTTATCTTATTCTGAAACATCATGTTATGGTAAGGTAAATTCTTACCAAACACACTCCTCTGTTTTCTTTCAAACTTGAGAAAACTTTTTGTTTCAATAGAGCAGGAAACCTTACATTAGAGATCAAAAAAGGGGGGGTCATTTACTTCTTAAATAGTAGTATCATTAAATATAGTGTAAAAGTTTCTTCTCAGTAGAAGGAATCATATTATTATCTTAAGACAAATAAACTATTAAATGGCTTATGTCCTCATTGTTTAATTTTTAATTTTTTTGCAAGCTAAAAACAGTAGTGAAATATTGTAAAGTCATACAGTTCAATATTTAGTAATCTATAACAAAAATGCATTTGTTATTTCTATTTAAAGAATAAAATATTTACCTTAATATCAGGTTGTTTGTCTGAAAAGGCTGTCGATCAGTCAAAAGAAGTGTAGCGAGGTCAAATAATAAGGATAAACCCCATGGGGATAACAATCTATTGTTTCATCTTGTGGCATCTTTGTGCTTCAGAATGTGGATCATCTATAATACAAGGTATTGGTGGTGGATCCCAGTTGGGCCTGGGCCACAGTCACCCTAGGATTCAGGTGTGTCTGGATGGCTTCTAAAGCCATCTTATCTGGGCTCCATTGCATGAGGGACTGAGGAATTTCCTGTAAAGAACTCATCCTAAGGGAAGAGAAAGTTGAGTAGCACAAGATAAGAGCTATCCTCGGGCAATGCATGTCTCCTCTTATCTCAGGCCACACAGACCCATACCGAGGTGGTGTGGAGAAAAGAGTGCATTCCAGCAATAACAGAATTTATAGCACAAAAGCACTACCCTTGTGAGACAGGGCACAAGACAGCATGATAGCTTTGACCACATTTAACTGGCAGTTTTAGCAGTGCTGAAAAGTCCGGCAATGTTGAGACATAGCAACTGAAGTTTTAAAAAGACACAAGTGACTTTGCAATAGGTCTCGGTGAACTTGGAAGCATTCATTCCCACAGGGAGCAGGAGACAGGGAGGCAGAAAAGCAAGGGACTTGCAAGCAAAAAGTCATGAGAGCGAAGTGGTCAACAAAAGTATGGAGGTAAAGCGAGGAGAAAGAAGACAGAGAAATCTTGTTAGTGTGGCTTGGGAAAATCTGGGCTAAACTGAGTCATATACCCCGGTTAATCTTACTAGATTTCCTATTCATTGAAGGAGGACATGAAGGTGGGTTAGCATTGCTGAAAGGGGGTACACCAACTTTTGACCCTGCCTTTTTATTCCAGTCATCAAGATGCAAGGGAAAATTTGATCCTATGGACATTTTTGGCATAATTATACGAGAATAATGAATTTTCACTGAAAGTCTTTTTCTCTGTAGAGAACCTTTCTTTATGTTATTTAATTCCCTGAACAATGTTTTTCACGTATCACATCCAAGTGTTTTCTCCATTTTTCTCTCTGATTTTTACTGTTACTGAAGTTGCTTTATTTAGAATTCCTTTCCAAGTAAAATTCTGATTAATTTTTTCCCTTTATAAGTCCATATCAAATTTTACCAATGGTAACATCTGCCACTGGAAATTTGCTTTTCTGCTTTTAATTTGAACTAAATTTGGTATTCCTATGTTAAATTTTATAAATCTAAAGAATACGTGATCCTCCTATCAATTTTAATTTTTACTTTGTGTACATTTAGTCACATTTTATTTTGTGCTTGTTATTTCTCCTGAAAATAATGACACATTGCAAATAAGACCAGTTGTTTGAATTTCTCTCTTAGAACAAAGATTATTGGTAGGGTAAACTGTAATGTAATACTCTTGGTGGTGTCTGGATGATAGGAAAGTATATCCTGCTGGTCTAGGGGAGGGTTCAGGCCTGTGGTTAAGGTTGCTATTTCTCATCATGTGTGAAGTTCTACGGTTGGGTTTATAGAAATCTAAGGTAACATCAGGAAGAAAATATTAGGCAATGGAAGAATTAATCAGCATGGTATATTTGGAAAAGCACCACATTTGGAATCAGAAGATCTTGAGCTTGCATTCTATCTCTACCAGATATATTTATAATTTCCTCAAACACTCATTTCACCTCTTTATCAGTTTCTTTTGCTGTAAAGTGGTACCATCTGTCCTCGTGGCTGAAAGATTGTTGTGAGACTCAGACTGTAATAATATAGGCAAGATCACTGTGCCAATAATGAAGCCAATGTAAAGTAATTAATAATAATTGATCGTAATTATGACATCATCTTGATCAAACCCAATGTGTTTGGCTTTTGCATCAATTTGAATTTTACCTTCTCAGAATGACCTTACCTGACTACTTCTATTCCATCTAATTCAATCTCCAGCCCATCACAATTTTTAGTTACTTATTTCAACAAGATTTGTCTGTCTTCCTAAAATGTAAGCTCCATTAAGGGATCGGCCAGTGTCTCTTGTTTATCATCATATCCCCAACATCTAGTCCAGTGCTTGGCTCATAGGAAATAGTCAATATTTTTTGAATGATAATATGCATGCATAAAAATACATTTAGGAAAATACAGTCAAGTGAGTTCTGTTTAGAAAAATTGACAAATCATTGAATGTGCTAAATTCACATAATTTCATTTAAAGACACATCTACATGGACACACAGAATCTGCATGTCTATCACATAAGCATTATTTTGTAGATAATTCTGGTGTTCAAATAGGTCTATTACTTTTTTCTCTCAGATGGTAACTGGGAAGTTAGAAAAATCAGAAAAAGCAAACTCCTACTACGATTACAATTACCATTCCCCAGAGCTTGAACATCACAGATATCACGGGTTTTTGGGCTTTCCCCATGCCTTCATTCATAACACTAGGACGTGGAGGTTCCAGCGCACTAAAGCGAGCTGCTAAGTGGCTCACAGATGGTAAATGACAGATCCAGTTTATAGTCCTGGTAACGACAACGCCATCACTAGGCAGATTTCTACATAACTGGACCACAGTTTTCTTCAATTCAGATATATATCTTATATTTGTTGAAGGATTTATAGTTATTTCTTTGTTCAGTAGCTTAATAATGTTTACAGTTGATAAGAGCCTCTAAGTAGATTTTTTATTCAAGTTATTTATTTTGCTAGGTTTGTCTTTTGATATCGTTTGGATGTTTGTTCCCGCCCTAATCACAGGTTGAAATGTGATCCCCAGTGTTGGAGATGGGGTCTGGTGGGAGATGACTGGTTCATGGGGGCAGATTTCTCATGAATGCTTTAGCACCATCTTCTTGGTTCTGTCCTTGTGATAGTGAGTGAATTCTTGCGAGATCTGGTTATTTAAAAGTGAGTGGCACCTCCCCACCCCTTGCTCCTGCTTTGCCCATGTGATGTACTTGATCTCCCTTCATCTTATGCCATGATTATAAGCTTCCTGAGGCCTCCCTAGAAGCTGAGCTGATGCCAGCACCTTGCTTCCTGTGAAGCCTGCAGAACTGTGAGCCAATTAAACCACTTTTCTTTATAAATTACCCAGTTTCAGGTACTTCTTTATAGCAATGCAAGATTGGCCTAACACATCTTTTCAATAATAAATATAAGCTGCCACCAAAATCTGCAATGTGGAGCAAGTCTACTATTAGGCTTAAAGGCCTCTTTATTATCTTCATTTGTTTTGCCCTTGAAGACATCACTTTTAAAAAATTTACTTTTTAAAACAAATGTGTAAATTTCTAGTTTTTTTTTTTTAGTTTGGCCTTTTCCTTCATAAAATGTACACTATACCAAGAACAGAAGTTATGTCACCTCCTAATTGCAAATATCTTAAAAATATATATATATATATATATATATATATATATACTTTTTTTTTTTTTTTTTTTGAGACAGAGTCTCGCACTTTTGCCCAGGCTGGAGTGCAGTGGCACGATCTTGGCTCACTGCAACCTCCGCCTCCCAGGTTCAAGTGATTCTCTTGCCTCAGCCTCCCAAGTAGCTGGGATTACAGGTGCCCGCCACCACACCCAGCTAATTTTTTGTATTTTTAGTAGAGATGGGGTTTCACTATGTTGGCCAGGCTGGTCTCGAACGCCTGACCTTGTAATCCACCCGACTTGGCCTCCCAAAGTGCTGGGATTACAGGCATGAGCCACCACGCCCGGTGATATCTCTTATTTTATAACATAATGCTCAAATTATTACAAATGCATAAAACATATTCTTAAAATAAGGTAATGTAATTTTTAGCACATTGACTTCAATAGTTTCATTAGGGGAAAAAGTTATCTATATATAAATAATTTTTTAAATGTAGTTGTTTTTCTATATTTAACAAAGAGGAACACAAATACGCAATCAAATTAAGGTAAAATGAAAGTCTAGTGAAGAAAAATGGCCTTCTGTTTAATAGTAAAATCATGACAATTTTTAGGTATTACCATTTTATAATGATTCAAATGTTCATGTTCTTTAAAAATATTCTGAATAAGTAGAAACATACATAGAATTTCAAAGGTAGAAAGCCAAGATTGTCTAACCCCAAAATGAGAAACAGATAGGAACTCAGATTGGTATTAACTGCCTTGAGCACTGTGTTTAAGTAGATTCTGAGGTTCAGTGTGGGGACAGCAGTAAGGAGGACCGTGATGGATAAGCTATGCCATTAGGTAGAGAGGATGAAGTAGTAGCACAAATACTCTGAATAAATAGAAACATGTATAGAATTTCAGAGGTAGAAAGCCCAGAACGGCCTAACAGACCTTTTCAAAAGCTTCATAGCCTTACAGTTGCCATTATGCATTTGGTTTATTAGTTTCTGTGCTTATTTTTATTGTTATTTTTGTAAACAAATGAACTGAATGTTGAGACTCAGAGAGGTAAAGTGATTTATCCCAGGCCACACAACTGGGATGTAGCAAAGGCAGGATTAAAATCCTGTGCACCTGAATATTAGTCCAGTGCTCTAATTCCAGTATAATCAGGGCTCTCTCAATCTGACATGTGCTCTCTCCAATGTTAGAAAACAAAATCTGAAGAGTGGTAACTTGATGTAAGTCAGTAATGTATTGTGGCTGATTAGAAATGGATGACTTTTTGCACAGGAAGTTCAGTGAGGTACATAATAGATTGAACAGGCTTCGGAATAGCCGGAAAGTGCATGCCATGCGCTGAGTATATCAATGAGTCGAGTCAATGCACAGGATACCTTGGTTTAAAACATAGCTTTTTAACAATTATCTTTTATAACTGAAAATATCTACTTTTGTTTGTTTTTGCCATTAAACAATGATCAAATTTAATTACTCTGTTGACAGGATAGAAATCAGCTGGCTAAACAATGGCACTTCAATGGTCTATTAATTTCTATATCAAGAGTTAATTACAAGTCGGCAAAATTAGAACAAGTTGAATTTCACCTCTGTCTGTGTTTCTTTGTGATATTTTGAGGATATTAAAGAACGGGTAATGGCCAAAATATGGGTATTAGGAAACATAAAGGAGAGAGTAAATATGGTTACGACACTAAACATTAGTGTATGTCATTCTGGAAAGGTCATGTTCTTGATCAGGAAATGAGATTTTAGTGACTTTCTGGTGAAACTTGTGTTCAAAAGAAAGAAATTAGGTGAAAACGGCCAGGCGCAGTGGCTCACACCCGTAATCCCAGCACTTTGGGAGGCTGAGGCAGGCAGGTCACTTGAGGTCAGGAGTTCGAGAGCAGCCTGGCCAACATGGTGAAACCCTGTCACCACTAAAAATACAGTAATTAGCCCGGAGTGTTGGTGGGTGCCTGTAATCCCAGCTACTTGGGCGGCTGAGGCAGGAGATTCGCTTGAACCCAGGAGGTGGAGGTTGCAGTGAGCTGAGATCGTGCCACTGCACTACAGCCTGGGTGGCACAGTGAGACTCCGTCTCAAAAAACATTAGATGAAAACAAACCTCTATTACTTTAGCAAAAAGAATGGAAACTCACTAGTTTATATTTAAATAATCACTATTGTAACTCTAAACACGGCTCAAAGAGAAAAAATTAAGTATTTTACAAAGCTCCATCAATCAGTGACATCAGAAAATCAGGGGCTGTGTGGATAATAAGAAAACGTTTTACATAAAAAACTAAACATTAAAGAACAGAAACTGTAAAAATAAGGGACATAGTATGGAGAATATTTTTTCTCCTAACACTGAAAAAGAATGGAACAGTCATCATTTTAAGATGCTACAAATATAGCACAAAGGAATGGACTAAGTAATCTAGACAACTATCACTTTAAGATGTCACATCTTACATACTTTGGGGGCAGAAATGGGCTAGATAATCTTCCCAAGGACTCTCATTTTGTATAATTACAGGCAAAAGAAGCACATATTTGGGCACATTTGGATCATCTGGTTTATTTGCTATGTGTAATAACTTTAAAATAATAAAAATTAGCATAAAATTATTATACTGATAAAATACAAGTAGAGTTGTTTAGATACTAAAATTCGAGGCAGGCTAAAAGCCTGAAGAATGCAGTTTTAGGATGCAGAATTATGCCGGTGTTAGAAATACAGTGTGACATCAGTAACAAATGTGTTGAGGCTACATATTTATTACTGATGTCACACTGTATTACATTTATTAAATTCTCCCCACCTTGCTTTTATGAATACATTTTTCATGTTCATGTAGGAAATAAAAAAATAAATCAATCCTTTGTGCGTCTAATTCTAGAAGGTTTCTCATTTTGTAGAGACAATAGTCCTGGAGCACTCTGGAATACCAATGGCATTTTAACCTAACTAATTAAAAAAAACTATATAACTTAGGTACTGTATATCTTATTAGAAGTGAAATAGTTTATGTAGCATTCCAAACTTAGAGGTTAATAAAATAGACACTAATTCCTTTTATAGATCTCAAAGCAAGGAGTGTAAGGCAGCCTGGGACCATGCCAAGTATTGGAGGAGGAACAGATGACTGTAGCCCATAAATGTTCAGGTGCACAAGAGAGGGGCATGCCATTTAAATGCAAAGGTAAAAATCACAGTTGTTTAGGAGAAACAAAAAAGACAAAAAGAGGCTGGGATGGAAAAGAGAAGACATTCTAGGAACCTCTATGTTCTCTAAGTGCTTTGAAGCCCTCTGGAGCTCCATCACACAGGGCTCCAAGGGCCTGGCCACATTATTAACCACTCTTTCACCAAATGCTTTTAACTCTGTTAGCTGGAACATTTCTCAAGAACAAATTAAGTTTTAAACAGTCAATGGAAAAGTGTTATTTGGTTGCTAGAAGTATTGCTTATTGATTAGGTACATTTTGGCAACGGGAAAGACGCTTGCACTTTCAATAACAGAAAACCTAGAATAAGTAAAATAATTTCCATTTCCCACCTAAGAATATTAGTGGTCAAAGATCATTTTTCATTTCTGTAAAGAGTCAATCATAAACATCAACAAACATGTCAGATTTCTTTTTTTTGAGTACCTATACCAGAGGTTTTCCAACTAGTATAAAGTGCAGATTTCTGGGTCCTATTTCCAAAAATTCAGATTCAGAAGTCCTGGTTAGGCCTTAAGAATTTGTTTTTTAAACAAATGCTCCAGGTGATTCTCATTCACATGATCTAGGGGTCATGCTTTGCGAAATACCACCCTAAAATACATTCTCTCTTTCCATTTTCGTTTGTCACAGCAAATTGTGTTTAAGCAGGCTCCTTAGTGTTAGTTCTGAAAAGCAAGTGAACTACCACAAGAGTCAGCTAGAGATAAACAGTCAAAGCATAGTAGGGAAACCTAGCCTTCAAACATGTGTTCAAGGAAATTCTCCCGACAGAAGCTGAATTATCTACCCAGTGAAATCTTCTACCCTCTCCACATCCCATGCCCTACCCAATGTGGACAGCCATCCCTTGACGGTTATCCTTGGTCTTAGGAAGCCCACCTCAATGTTTTCCAGATTTTTACCTCTTTTGGTGATAGTATAGAAATGTAATCTTCATATATCATCCTAGCCTTTTCTTCGATTACTTTTTTGTTCTGCTCCTTCTTTAAGTCTTCACAAGCAAGCCAGAAAAGTAGGTTCTCTTCACTGTATTCTGTTCGGAGGAACTCTCTGAAAAGGTTTCTTCCTGCTGGGGCCTTCATCATCTTGTCAAAATTTTGAGACCAGGACAAGACTTCCTCTGCAGTGGGGTTTTGGCTGCAGAGACAGAACGGGGCCGTGATCAAAGGGAACTTTGTGACCAGTGAATGCTAGACCAGGTAAGGAGAGGAGCAGATAGAAATTCTATCAATTTGCTGCCATCTAGTGGTCAGTATTTTGCCACTCAGTCCAGCCTGATCTGGCAAATAAGTATCTGTCAGGACTAAGTCAGTTATTTCAGGGTTTTGACAAAAATTCACACAGGCATAAGAGACCTGTAGGGAGACAAGCATTCAAACAGCAAGGGGCCTAAACATAATATGCATGCAGTCATCGTACATTCCTAATGAAGCTTGGAAATGTTCAAACTTTAACAATGTGTTGCAAGTTGATAGAAACTGTCTGTAAGTGACTAAGGACAACACGAATTTTTTCTTTGCCTCTAATCAGGATTTCAATTTTCCAGCCATAAGATACAGTTTTTTTTTCTCATCTCTGGTGGCCATTTTTTTCATTTGTCACTTGATTTAAAATAAGAATACACTGTGTGCACTTGTCACATATTTTCCTAAACTTTAATAATTTTTCTGTTGGGCACGGTGGTTCATGCCTATAATCCCAGTGCTTTGGGAGGCTGAGGTGGGAGGATCCCGAGTCCAGGAGTTTGAGGTCAGCCTGGGAAACATAGCAAGATCCTGTCTCTGCAAAAAAAAAAATTAAAAAATTAGCTGGGTGTGCTGGCATGTGCCTGTAGTCCCAGCTATTTGGGAGTTGAGGCAGGAGAATCACTTGAGACAGGAGCTTCAGGTTACAGTGAGCTATTACCATCCCATTGCACTCCTGGCTAGGCAACAAAATGAGATCCTGCCTCTAAAAAAAAAAAAAGGTTTTTTTCCTATGAAAAGTTAATGTATGAATTGTTAGTCATGAATGGAGTTATCATAATTGGAAGCAGAGTGCTTCTATAATGACACTGACATTGGGGAATTTAAAACTATATACAGATCTTTTAGTGACTAGGTGACTGCAGAAACCACTAGTAATTAATCCACTTGCTTATACATTAAAGAAGTAGAAGACAGAAACTTGGAGAGTCTTATGGTTAAAATGATTCTGATCTTCCTTTCCTATTCAATGATTTACTTAATAATTTTCCAATCTAAAAGACATTTGGCCAAAGAAGTATGTTTATATATATATATAAACATATATATAAACATATATATATAAACATATATATAAACATATATATACACCTATATATAAAAACATATATATAAACATATATATGGTAAATACATATACACATAAAAAGGTAAATACATATATAAAGGTAAATATATATGTATTTACCTTTTTAACCAGGTATTTCAAATAGATTGTTACTGTTCCATAATCTCTGCACTTCCTCATTCACTTAAAACAATTTTTAATTTTAAAAAGCTTAAAAATGACCATGAAGCATCATTAAAACCTTCTCATAAAAAGCAGAAAAAGAAAGCACTTACAATTATATGACTGGACTATTTGTATTTTGATTTTAGTCCATAGGTACCTCTCGTTTGGGAGGCAGCACGTGGGGAGAGTCTGCTCTGGTAGAAAAGGAACCAGGAGTCGCTGGGTGCCCTTCCTCACTCACTGGGACATTCCATATCATTTGTGTGTGTGTTTAGACACTTCTCTTATAAAGAGAAAAACTTGAATTCTCAGAAATGAGAAGTAATGAATTAGGGCAATTTTGGGTGCTAATTCATAAGACAATCTTTATTTTTTTTAAAGAGAAAAGTAAATTTAGATCATGTTTTAGCCAATAACTTAACATAGCTAATGGAAAAATTGCTGAAAAGCAACGGCAATGACAAAATAAGATCTTCCAGATTGAATCTGCATTCGCTTCCCAAAATCATTTTGAAGAGTACCATGAAGCAAGGGGTAATACTGAGGCACGCAGTTGATGTAAATGGCATATAAATGCAAGAAACAATAGCTACGTGGTTCTCACACTCACCATTCCTCTAGGACCTGGATACTCTCCATTTTTGTAGTGTGTGTGGGTCTTCCCGCATTTTCCCCTCTTTCTTCATTCCTCACAGTGAGGCTGTAATGTAACAGAACATTTAATTTTGTCAAGGGAAATTCAATCAGTTGAAGAAAAGAATAAATTTTTCTGGAGAAACATTTCACAGGAGATCTTATATTCAACTATGTGAGAATATTTAAAGTATAAAAGAGCAATACCATTTTTAAATGATGGGCAAGCCCATGTCAAAGGGAAGAGAATAATTTTTAAATAAAATTATATAGTAAATCAGACTCCCAAAAGTGGATATTGTTAAACATTCTGACTTCATCCTTACATAATCTGAATTACTGAATATTTCTGAGATATATGATTAAATGCTTTAATATATATATATGTATATACACACACACATATGATTACCTTACTCTTTAAACAAAATGTCATTTTGATTTTTGGTTAATTCTATTCATAGTCTGTTTTCCATTAATTTTCCCCGATTGAGAGCTAATAAGATGCAATGTGTCAGAATCTAATACAGATTTTGCTAAATTTACATTGTTACCGATAATATCATTCCTTCAATTGCTAAAATCAAGCTACCAGATTTATATTTGACTTTGTTTTTGCCCTTTCACCCCAGTAAATCAATGTCCAAGGTCTTGAAAGGGACAGACCAGTAACTGAGCATTTGGAACAGGTGAGCATTGGGTGGGAGGAGTGTGTATCTGTGTGGCATAGGTTTGGGAATTCTACAGCATCATAGAGGACAGAGGATAATGCCGAAGGTTTTAGTAGCCCAGAACAAGAATAAGAATAAGAATTGTCCAATGACAATTGCTCCCTAAAGCTGAGCAGTGCTTTAGGGCAGAACACCAAAAACTCTAGGTGTAGACTAGAAACAACAGGTGAGGTCATGGGAGATACTAAGAAGCAGCGTAGAGAGAATAACTCAGTGGCTCGGGAAAATTTGAGCTCCCAAATTAGCCAACTGATCCCTCTGTCTAGAAGCCGAGGAGCTTAAGAGCCTGGCAGAGAGCACAAGAAGTTCAGATAACATCTCTCATTTGTTCCTTCTTTCACTTACTTCCTCAAAATAAGAGGCAATGGAAATGATGATTTTCTAGTGCCTGTTATGTGCTGGGCACCATTCTTTTACCATTAATATTATTATCCCCATTTTACAGATGAGCAAAGTGAGGTGCAGACCCGTCTGGGAGGCTGGCCCAAAACTGAACATTAAATAGGTGGTATAGTTGGAATTGGAAGCCTACCCTGTTCAACAACCCTGTATTTCTGAGTGCCTGCTATGAACCATGGCTGCTGATAGACACTGAGGTCATAGACCACTTACTATGTGAATGCAAAGAAGGGTCACTAAACATCGTTGGTATGGAAAGAAAGTGTTTAGGAAGAGGTGCCCAACAAGCAGTTATTCTCAATCTGGAAAGTCTGATAAGAGAAACCAAGACAATGTCTCCTTAATTCCTCTTTCATTCTCAAGTGCAAGCGTGAGGACGGAGAGAATGGAGCAAAGGGAAATATTAATTTCTGACAAGCAGGCCCATCTACAATGGAAAGTGAGGCTAGATAGGAAAACTGACCTGAGAGAGCAGACTCACTGGAAAAAGGAGAACCCAATAGGAATTGAAAAGGATTCTGTAGTCAGGAAAAGGACATAGAAAACATAGGATTTCATAGTGAAATACATTGAGTTTGCCTCTACCCATTTCTAGGGACAGGGGCAGGTTTATTGGTGTCGAACCATGGAGGGAAAGGTAATGTAGCCCAGAAGGATTCTGGGGAGCAGAAACTAGAGTGGATGGTCCCTTGGACCTGCTGCACATTGACTAGACCCTTGCTGGACGCAGCAGTCCCAGGGTTAGAGACAGCAAAGCCTTCAGCATAGTGTAATTTTGGGGAGGAATTCAGAGAGAGCACATAATTTTGGAGGTATTTGCGTGTGAGTGCTGTGAATGTGTTTGAGGTTTGAGATAGCCTAGGAAACCTCAGTCCTCTATGTCACTATACAAATAGGCCAGATAAGTATTTTAGAGGAGATTCATGAATGAGTAAGAAAGTTCTTCTCTGGAATTCGATGTATTTCCAGTCATGATGGGAAAAGTGGATGAGGGGGGGATACACTGCTGACAAAATTCTGTAAAACTTCCTGTATATATAAAATGTACAATTTTTTGGTAAATTCTATTCAGCTCTTTTTAAAATAGGAAATTGATACTCATTCTGCCAACCTTTATTGAGCTTCTATGTGTGTGTGCAAACACATATTAAGGCACTATAACACAACTAGCAAAAGAGCTCTCATCCCCTGCTTAAATAATAAACTCCTTGAGTTTATTTTTATTACATTTCCACACAGTGTCCTACAGAAGGCAGTACACATAACGCAGGTATACTTCATTTCATTAAACATCTTTGAGAAATTTTTTTCTCCGTTGTGCCTTTGCTGTAGAGTGACAAATCTGGAGTCTACAGGCATGAATCACGAGTTTCTGAACATGAATTCTGGCTCTTCTATCTGTTTCTGTGATATTTACGAACATCCCAAATGCTACCATATTAGAGCGATCATTACAAAATATTAGGTTGAGTTTACATCTTTCTTTTCTACAGATGGTAAAATATGGACACACATTTGGACTAAAACTACTTACAACAGACATTCAGTAAATGTTTAACTGTTCACTGTGCAGCTCTTGATCTACTATTGGCCACAGTCTTGCCCTGTAGAAATTGAACTTTGGCAACAGACGAATTGTCCTTTTTATTAACTGTCCTTTACTACCGGTCTTAAAAAATGGGTTTCAAGGTTTCAGTTATCAAGAACTGCTGAAAATACCATTTTAAGTTAAAGAGAAATGGAGAAAATAGACAAGGGATTAATACTTAACAGTTTGTCTGTCTTGATATTGACTAATGTCTGTCCTACCTGGTCCTGCTCCAAGTAGTGCATTGTTGTTGTTGTTTTTATTAATTCGCTGGAAATATTTGCTCTAGACCAACTTATATACGTTATATGTGTTTGAGGAAAGCCCTAAAAGGAAAATACCAGATCAACAGTTTTGAGGGTCCCATAGAGACACTTTTTTTTTTCTTTTTCTTTTTCTTTTTTTTTTTTAAGACGGAGTGTTGCTCTGTTGCCCAGGCTGGAGTGCAATGGCATGATCTCAGCTTACTGCAAGCTCCGCCTCCCGGGTTCAAGTGATTCTCCTGCCTCAGCTTCCTGAGTAGCTGGGATTACAGGCACCCGCCACCACGCCCAGCTAATTTTTGTATTTTTAGTAGAGACAGGGTTTCACCATGTTGGTCAGGCTGGTCTTGAACTCCTGACCTTGTGATCCACCCACTTTGGCCTCCCAAAATTCTGGGATTACATGTCTTGTTTTTTCTTTTTAGCCCACATCTCTCCAAGAAGAGACACTCCCCCACTGAGTTTTATGTATGTAACATTTAAAACTAACATTTCTACTTTTTAAGCAATAAAAGCCACAAAGAGAACTAAACACATACACAGTGCTCACTGTGAGGGTCTTGATCAAACCTTAAATACTTTATGGAAGAAAAGTGCCAATATCCTTGGCCAAATATACTAAAATAAGCATTTAAAATCCCATTAGAGATTTTCTAAATAGTGACTTTGAAAAGGGAGGAAAAATACTTGTGACATTTGAGAACTTAAGAAAATGTGCCCCCTCTCTATGGGCGTGGATTGTTTGTTTACAGGGGAGTGTGGACAGTGGAGTGAGAAAAAACATTACCTGCTGCCAATTATACAGTTTATCTACTGATCTGTCATCATGGATATGCGCAGGGTCTATTTTGGAAGACACTCTTCTATTGTAAGGAAAACAATTGGTTCTTAAGAAAAACTGTTAAAATGGTTGCAAAGAAGATAAAACTTACCAGTAGCCATGGTAACTCTGGGATAGAGGCTGGTCAGGAAACCACATATATTTACAGAAAAATTAAACTGAAGAATCAATAAGATGCCTAAATTTAATACAGTGTGACATCAAGGCTCCAAGAGAGAACTACTGTCACTGGTAAAAGCAGTCTATTCAATATTGAAATAGTCTCACACTGTGATATCAATCTTTTCTTTTTATTTAACAGCTTCTACCTCAAAGTTCCTGGTGCAAAAATGAAATCAACATCCTTCAGGCTCTGAAAATGAATTGGTAGATTATTCTTTAAATACTTCATTTTCAGCATTCAAGATATCACAGTAAATACTAGAGGAGTTAGCAATACTTTAGTAATGTGTATGAAACACTGGTTCATGCAACGTTCCCTGGTTGGACATAAAAGGTGAATAAGACAAAGGCTCTGCTACTGAGGAGCTCACACGGGTAAATAAACATCACATGGCATTGTGATAAGAACTCGGACAGAACTGTGCATATGGGGTTTCTTAGACACCCTTGATGGTACCTGTGCTTTTGCATAAGAGAATTGAGAAAGGCTTCACAGAAGAGGTAATGATTAAATTGGGTTGAAAATGGGCACTTGTTTGCCAGATGGAGACCTGGACAAAGGGGATCTCATTCAGAGTGGGGATAAAATCATGCAGGGGCACAATACAAATGTAGAACAGAATGGACATATCAGATGTTGCAGGGCTGGAGCAGGAGAATAAAACAGGCAGCAAAGTATGTGTTATCCAAGAAAATGATGAGGTGGACTCCAAAGGTAGAATATACCTCCTTTAGGATGGTTTAAGCTTTCCATGCTTTGTTTTCACCATTCATAATGGGGATAATGGCAATGAACTACTTCACAAGATGTAAAACAAAAAATAAAAGCTTGTGACAAAAAGGCCCATTATTACAGATGCTTAGTTGAATGGAAGGGCAAGTTGGTTGCATATTAAAATTCCAATTCCAAGTTTACCAAAGAGCTTTTTATTTCCACCTGAGTAAACAGAGACTTCTCCTTTGTCATTATTACACAACACTTCCTCATCCATTACCTTGTCACTTCCTCCTCACAACAGTCCTTGAAGGTAAGCAGGGGAGTTGTTATTAGTCATTCTTGTTTTATTTACAAGGAAACAGTTATTGGGGTTGACTTACACGATACCCACAACTCAAAATTATTAGAACTAGGATTGGAATTCCCATCTTCTGACTTCCTGTCTCAGGCTCATTTTCACTCTGCAATGCCATTTCTCTTTACATAGAAGAGTTAATTGTGGTATTGCAAGTGTTTACACAAGTGATTTTTCTTAAGGTTTGGAAAAATAAACCTCCTAGTACAATCCAGTGCATTGAGTATAAATGCCCTCTCTGAGTATCATCCCACAGCTATCACTCCATAGGAGCTGTTGCCCAGAGGCCTGAGTTTGCAGTAGAATCTGATGAAGAGTAACTTCTCAATTCCCTGGAATTTGAGATGAACAAAAAGGAGTTGTTATAGAAGGTTTTGACAGCAAAGTGTGAAAGAGGAAGGACAAAAGTAACACCGTTAATGACTGCAGATGGTGTTGCCATGGCTGAGGAGGGCCATCCTGGGAAGTATGACTTTCTTCCATTAGCAAAGATAACTTCAGGACAGGGCAACAAGGAAAGGAGAATAGAACTGATGTTTCACTTACAAAAGACTACCCACCCCCCAAAAAAACTAAAACCCCAAACCAAAAAGACACCAGAAGATGGGCTGGTAACCACATAACATACAACATTTCAGACACATAGAAACTCAATGTTAAACCTATGATTTGAACTTCACCTCTTTCATTTCTACATTTTTATAATAGAGTATGGTTTTGAGTGGGGTGGGTGGGGATGGGAACAGTGGTTAGAAATTTGTGTCTGGAAATGTTATAAAACACCTGCCTAAAAATACCCCATGTTGCCCCTCTAAAGGCTCACTCCACATTTTGTAATCATGCGCCGTGTGTCATGAAACAAGTATTTCATTTGGCTTAAGCTTTTGTTTCATGAACTTAAACTCAAGTAAAATAATCAGCTATCAAATATCTGTCCACTAGATGGCTGTGTTACCTTTATAAATACAATATTTTAACCAAGTCAGAATAAAGGAAAAACTGAAAAAAAGTTTCTGCGGGTAAATATCCTTATTTGAAAAAAAAAAAAAAAGTCTATTCATTCTCTTAAGGAGTTTTGATAATTATATCTTTCTAAGGAATCTAAAAGGAGTCATTCAGTTTTTCGGTGAGTGTTAATAATCAAACTCGAAGAGGATAAACTTAATCTTGGGAGGTTTGCATAACTGCAACCATTTTTCCTTTTTGGTATTTACAAAATATTCGGAATAGACCCCGGCCCAAAGTCATTTGATTTGGGAATACTTTAGTCTTAAAAACAGGCAGGCATACTGTTATTAACATTGTCATTATCCTTTCCGATAAGAAGTCGTTCTGCATTCCACCGTCTCATGCTGGGATAATACAGAACTTAGGTCATACATTCTTAGAACAAATAAATGAGAAAAGGGTTTTAACTACCAATAGGTAGGAAATATTTTTAATTTACAATATTTTAAAAGAGCCATCCTGAGAATGGATTCTCCACACTATTTCAATTTCTGTTTGGGTGGTACGTGAACATTCATTTCTTCTTTTGACCCATGGAAACTGAAGACAAATTTCTTCATTCTCTGATTCTCTCTCTCAGTTGCCAATTTCTTTCTATATACGCATCTGTTCGAAAAGATGGGTATCAAAAATTCCATCTTTTTATCTATATTCAATTTTCATTTGAAACTCCAAGCACTGGATTTCCTTCATGGACATATTGATTTGATTTGGAATGCCAACTTCATTTACCAACTAATTACATGGTGAAAATAGAAATCTACACTGTACATTTATGTTCAGTTAGATGACCAAAGCTTCTTATTTAGCATAAACAGAGTTTATTTTTCCTTAAAATTAAGAGAATTACAGGTCTGAATACAAAGATATACTTTACATAATACACGCCAGGCCAAGCATGGTGGCTCATGCTTGTAATCTCAGCACTTTGGGAGGCCAAGGTGGGCAGATCGCCTGAGTTCAGGAGTTCGAGACCACCCTAGGTAACATGGTGAAACCCTGTCTCTACTAAAATACAAAAAAATTAGTCAGGCATAGTGGCGTGCGCCTGTAGCCCCAGCTACTCAGGAGGCTGAGGCACAGAAATCGCTTGAGCCCCAGAGGTGGAGGTTGCAGTGAGCTGAGATGGCACCACTGCACTCCAGCTTGGGCTACAGAGTGAGACTTCATCTCAAAATAAATAAATAAATAAAAATAAAATAAAAATAAAAAATACATGCCAATCATTGGAATCTTCTATACCTCAGTTCTCACGTTGATTAAAATCCTATTTTAAGCTATTCCTTCAACCCACTGTAATTTTACCTATAATTTATAACTAAGTGAATGCCTTAATGGGAAAGCAAATATCTTAGATGTGAAAAGGCCAAATGGACTTCTATTTAGTTAGGAGCAGTAACAGTGTGACTGTTATTAAAATGGCATACGATCATTTGTGTCATGTGCATTAATTCAATTGGAGCTCAAGCTTCTGACTTTAGAAGGCTGGGTCCCTATCATAAAAAAGAGAGTGAAAAAGTTAAAACCCTGTTAGTGAATATTCAGAAATATATCTGATAGCTGGCAGGACTGCTCATTCATCTACCCATTCATCCTTTCCCTCGCATTTTCCAGTTAGTGTGTGTGTGTGAATACGTAAGGGATGAATGTGCGGGACTTCCTTGAGAACAGACACCATGGAAGACAACAATCTTGATCTGTAGAGAAACAAAACCCTGCTATATAAAAGTTACAACACTCTGGGAATCCTGCGGCTGTGCAGTGCATGCTCCAGGGCTGCTCTGACGTATACCTGTGCCGATTAATGTGAGAGCTGGGAAGCGCGAAGTGATACAGACTGAAGAAACAGCATCCGCTACCTTAACTGACAACATGCAAACAGAACCTTGCCAAGCCTGCAATAGCCAGATCCTGCACAGTCTGGTAAATTCCTCTGGGCCTGAGACTTGTAAAGGGACAGAAATAATACCTATCAATAAAGGATTACGCAGGGATTTGTGTACATTACTAATCGCATTTTACCGAGGAAGAAACCGAGGCTCAGAGGTAGTAAGTAACTTGCCAAAGGTTTCATAGTTACATGTGATAAAACTGGAATGTACTCAGGTCTGTAAAATTCCAGTGCCATGGGTCTTTCCTTATCCCATACAGCCTCTTGAAAGTCAGCTTTCCGAGGAAGACACGCCATTAGAATTTGCATGTAATTGTCAAATATGGCAAGACTACCTCTAGAACGAAACACATGAAGTTACTGTTCCACTATTACGATGGAATTGGCAGTTAAATGGCTCTGTACTTTTAAATAATCTATATTGCTTTGGCTGCGAGCGGCGGCTGATGCCTATAATCCCAACAATTTGGGAGGCTGAGGCAGGCAGATCACTTGAGGTCAGGAGTTTGAGGCTAGCCTGGCCAACATGGTGAAACCCTGTCTCCACTAAAAATACAAAAAAAAATTAGCCAGGTGTGGTGGTGCATGCCTGCAGTCCCAGCTACTCGGGAGGCTGAGGCAAGAGAATTGCTTGAACCTGGCAGGCAGAGGTTGCAGTGGGCCAAGATCGCACCACTGCACTGCAGCCTGGGTGACAGAGCAAGACTCTCTCACAAAAAAAAAAAAAAAGTATATTGCTTTATACACAAAGTGTCAGTGACAGAAATTTGTGTTTCACTTAGGAACAGATATTCCCATGCAAAAAGATGTACATTAATATGTAACATATTAATGTCTGAAACAAAGATATGGACTTTCTAGCATTTATACATGCTATAATGTATAGCACCCAGTCCGGCATGATTATTATAAAATCAATTTCATTTTCACAAAAAGTGAATTTGATTGTCTTATCTGACAAAAACAGAACAAGTAATTCTTGAATCATGTCCTAAAATAGCAGGCAGATTGTAATAGGTCTACCACACCTAGACCATGAAAGACAGTAGGTTAGGCCCATAAGAAATAATGAAGAATTTTAATGAGAGAAGCAAAAGTAGGGTTAATACTTAATTTGATCAGGTGTAACACAACTATGAAATTTTATAAATAAGGGTAGCAAAGAAGTCAACCTCATTTTTGCATTATTGATTGGAATTTTCTGGAGGAATTTGTTAAATATTGTCCAGGTAGCTAATAAAGTTGACCTGGATTTGGAATGGTTGAATTTCATATTGCCTTGGAAAAGGAATAATTTGCTTTGAATGAGTCAGGAAGGAAAATCCAACTTCTCTCAAAGCAAACCTTCACCCTGAAGGAGGAGCATATGGGGTCTTAAGAGTCTTCAAAGAGGGGCTCACTCATTTTCTCTGTCAGTAGCTTTTCTTTCTCCAAGTTCTTCCTCGTTGTACATCTTACAGAGAAGCTTGGTTCTCTCAAAGTTCACCAAGAAGCCCCCCTGGCTGGTCAAATCACAAAATGTTTTATGATTCTTATTGTATTGGACTTCTCTGGTGTATTTGCAACCTCAGACTTCCCTTTGTGAAACTCTCAATTCTCTTGGCTTCTGTAACAGTCCCTTGTTGTGTTTTATTTTATTTTTCTGAGACAGGGTCTCACTCAGGCTTGAGTGCAGTCATGTGATCATGGCTCACTGCAGCCTCAACTCTTGGGCTCAAGCCATCCTCCTACAACACTCTCCTGAGTAGCTGGGACTACAGGTGTGTATTACCACACTCGGCTAATTTTTAAAATTTTTTGTAGAGATGGGGACTCACTATGTTGCCTAGGCTGGTCTCGAACTCCTGGATTCAAGCTTTCCTCCTGCCATGTCCTCCCAAAGTGCTAGGATTACAGTTGTGGGCCACTGTGCCCGGCCCCCTTGCTGCGTTTTGCATGTCATTTCTCACATCACTTCTTCTCCACTGTGTTTGCAACTCTCTCACTCCTCTATTGTTCTTTAAATGTGGTGTGTCCTGAGGTTTCTGTCTGTAGCTCCCTGCTTTTCACCCTGGAATACTCACCAGGGCCAATCATTCTCATCTCTTGCAACTGGTGAGTCCCAGATTGTCATATTTCATCCACGCTTGTCTTGCAAGCTTCAAATTCATTTATACAACTAACTCTTGGATACCTCAATCAGAGCAAGTTGAACTCATCTTTGTATCCTTGGCCTAAATAACTTCCTATTGCAGTGTCCTCTCATTTGATGGGATCACCAGCAACCCAGCTACTCATGCAAGCAATATGGAGTCATCCTTCTCTTTCTTGTCTATCATTAATTCTTGGCAGTATATCCTAATTTTTTCTTGAATATGCACTTCTCTCCATCCCTTTTATTGTCTCTTTCTGTTGGGCCCCACCATCTCTCACCAAGGCTATTATAAAAGTCTCTTAACATCCCCCTTACTTTTTGTATTTTCTTCCATACATTTTCCATTCCCTCAGGAGAATACTAAAAATATAAAATGGACTTTGTCCCCTCCTTACGTAAAACCCTTCAATTGCTTCCCATCTCTAAAAAGGTGTAAACTCCTTAATAAGGTGGAAAAGATATTTGATTATTTGTCATTGCCTATCTCCCTAGTCTTCTATTTTGTTCTTCTTGACTTTATATCCCAGAAATGCTAAACAGATTTAGTGCTCCCTCCCCAAATTCATTCCCTCTGTACTACTAATTGGTAGTACTACTACCTTTAAAACACACACACACACACACAGACACACACACACACACACACACAGGAGCATGAAGAAAAATGGTGCATAAAAAAAAATCTGGTGGCCTGGGAGAATGTGCCTGTAATTTTTGAAAAGAATTTCTGTGACACAAGTTTTTATATTTCATAAAGTAGGCTCAATTGGCAAATCCAAATCCGTCACCCATTCAACAAACGTTAAACACCTACTAATACTGGCCAAATAATGTAAGCCAAAATATGCATTTTTTACTTTTTTTTTTTTTTTGAGACAGAGTCTCTCTGTTGCCCAGGCTGGAGTGCAGTGGCGCAATCTTGGCTCACTGCAACCTCAGCCCCCCAGGTTCAAGCGATTCTCCTGCCTCCGCCTCCTGAGTAGCTGGGATTACAGGCGCATGCCACCACACCCAGCTAATTTTTGTATTTTTAGTACAGACAGGGTTTCACCATGTTGGTCAGGCTGGTCTCAAACTCCTGACCTCATGATCCACCCACCTCGGCCTCCCAAAGGGCTGGGATTACAGGCATAAGCCACCACACCCGGCCTATTTTTTGCTATTTTAATGCATGAAACTTCAGTTATCTGTTTACAAAAATGCCTGGCAGCAATGACCAATATGGAGTTTTGTGAATTCAAATACAAGATCTATGTAATATAATTTTTACCGAAGGTATTAACCTAAAAAACAACAACATGGGGCAGACAGGAGTATCACTCGTATAAAAAATGGTTCAGTGGGTTGGTGAGTCAAACTCTGACCTTTCACGTGTTCAGCCTTCTCTAGGGCAGAGGGAGCCATGGCCATGGGTATGAACAGCACCAGTCTATTACCAAGGTCATCTCCGAAGCTCTGGTACATCCTGGCCCATCCAGACATAGATAGTCCTCACTGCATTGCCATGTAGAGTGAGTCAGCTTTGGCTGAAATTTGAGTTTTTTGTCCGGGTCTGAACCTTGAGGCTGACTGGGGTATCTGGGGTCAGCAGACCTCACCGTGCAGAGCCCTGTCACCAAATGCACCTGCCACCTCTTTATCTACAATTTCTTCCTCCTGGCTTCTTGGGACTCTGGACTTCTTCACCAGAGTGAGGCTCCTTCTACCATTAACTCTCATTCAGTCCATAGTCCAGTCCATAGTCCTATTGTCCACTCTGGTTTTGTGTATATGGCCTGAGAAACTTGGGTTCATTTTGATAGATGTCTTTTGATTGTGTAAAGTTGATATAACTGATAAAAACATTGAGGAAATTTACCCATGCCATGGCAAGATGGAGTTTCCAAACTGGAGACTTCTGTATTGCTACTTTGTAAGTGATATGTATGATGGTCTGTTTACAAGTACTCTGGAAATCTTGTGCAGTGTGAGTTATTCTGCAGGAATAACGTATTCTGCCATGTGAGATGAATCAGCTCTCTGAGGGTGACAGGCACAGAGGAAACCATGTATTCCCTGGTGCCTCAGATGAAATGATTCACCTTGCCTGTGTGAGGAGTTTTATTTCCAGGGAGTGGTTTCTTTACCATGGTGCAGGCATGGATTTTTGTTTTTCCTTTCAAAAAATATCCTTTGACTTTTAAAGCATGCATCTTAGTATTTCCTTTGGCAGAGAGCGAAAGTGTGACAGCATCAGAGGATAAAACAGGACATTATTTTTGCACTGTTTTGAATTACAGAGGCCATGGTACTTGTTAGAAACGGAGGGAGGGGCAGCCCAAAGCATATTTATGAAGCACTTAACATTTACTCAGTGAGATCCATCCCATGGTCTGGAAACTCTGGGAACTAATGTATCCAAAAAAGAGACAATTTTAGCTTTCAAAAGGCTAGTTAATTTACTAAATTCAGTCTGTGACCAATTTCTCTTGAGAAGAGTCCAGCGCAGTGGGCCAAATCTCATGGGCAATACCGGGAGAGCATGAGATTGTGAATTCAACTGAGAAAGTTGTGTTTGGAAATGGCTCATATCAAACCTGGAAATGAAACGCTTGGAAGCGTCACATTAAAGTGGACCAAACAACGGGACTAGACATTCAGAGGCTTGCATCTCAGTTCCACCTCGATCCCTAATGGGTCTACTGACATCAGCAAGCCATCAGTTTCCTTACCTGTAAAAATAGACACAACATTTTCCAAACGTTGTTGTTGTTGTTTTTTTTTCAAATGAAAGCTTATACCTAAGTCTAATTTATAAAGTAGCTAAAGACAGAACCATTCTCTTGGAAACTGCAAGCTGGAGCCAGGGCTGTGGCCAGTGATACTTCATTCTTCTCCTCTCCACAGCCGTCATCTCACCACCATGATGTGCCAAGCAGAGGGCAACGTAAACATTTTGGAGAGATGGTAGCTGAGGTCTCTGAAGTTCTAATTTTTACACACAGGGAACCCTGTTTTGCTTGATGGGACACCCACAGAAGCGTCAGTATTAAAAGAGGAATTAGTACCTGAAGATTTTATGTGAAAAAGTAGCATGGGTTATTTTAACGCAACCTCTGAATGATGTTGCAAGAGAGTTCGTAGGACAATTTGAAAATGAGCTTTAAGCTCATAATAAACTTTGAAAGCTCTGCCTTTCCTATGGCCATTTTGATGCCCCTCCTTTTTGTAAGCACACAGCAGTTTCTAGTCTGCCCTGCACTTTTATATGTGTTATCTCACATGTGAGCATCTGAACAACCTCGCTGCTTCACGCTGTCCTGACTGAAGGCAGTTTGAGAGGAGCCTTCAGTATCTTTCAAAGTTTTCTTTCTTATAAAGAAAAGGGAAGAAGGTTACTATCTGAAGAAACGAGACATTCCACTTGCCAGTGTCAACCTTGAACCTGTAGACAAATGGTCTTGACAAAATGGTCTCTTCACCCTAGCTTGGTCCCATGAATAGAAGGTCTTGCATGTTTATAGAGTGTCCATTTTATGCCCTGGATTTGGGCATCCATTGCTTGTGTATTTAAGGATGTTAATGGTTCTAAACCACATCCTCCTGTTTTCTCTTCTTTAATTGCAAGGGCTATGAGGAGAAAAGGGAGATAAGGAGAGAGACTGACATGGGGGGAGAAAGTGCCTCTATGACAGAGATAGAGAATGGACCAGCTTAAATCACTATGAAGCCTAAATTCTAAACAGTTTAGAATTTTGAAAGAAACTGTGGAAACATTCAGCAGTTATGTACTCACTCTCTGTATCCTCCCCGCAAAAAATGTGGTGGTAATGTTATAAAGACAGGAATCTATTTAAAAATGAGAGAAGAGCTGACAATGAAATATGAATGAGAAGTGCAAATTTGAGGGAAATATTACACTGTTTAAAAACCCATAACATGAAGCTTAGGGTGAGGTATTTATATTTATTACTAGATACAGAAATTTATTTTCTTACCACTCTATTTCCTTAAAAGGAAGTAAATTCAGCCACATGACAACTGGTCCCATTCACGAATGACAGTTACTTCATATTTTGATTTCTAACTTTTTTTTTTTAGTCCCTAAATTACATTTTTAGTGTTTCTTTTTGTTCTGCTCCTTTGACCTAGCCTGGAAAATCTGAAGAACATTTATTTCTTTTTCTTTTTACTTCAGAAAGCCTGTACAATTTTCTTTTATAAACTTGAAGTATAAAAATAATAATATTTTAAAAACATATGGGTAAAGGACATTTTCATTTGCAATAAGACAATATAGTCATAATTAAAATCCATAGTTCAAGGAACTTTAACTTTTATCCTTTTAAAAAAATTAAGTGGCCAGGCACAGTGGCTCATGGCTGTAAATCTCAGCACTTTTGAGAGGCTGAGGCATTTTAGGATTGCTTGAGCCCAGGAGTTCAAGACCAGCCCAAGCAACATAGCAAGACGCTGACTCCACTAAAAAAAAAAAAAAAAAAATTAGCCAGGTGTGGTGGCATGCACCTGTAGTCCCAGCTACTGGGGAGGCTGAGGAGTTGGAGCTTACAGTGAGCTGTGACTGTGCCACTGCAATCAAGCCTGCATGACAGAGCAGATTTTGTCTCAAATACAAATAAATAAATAAATAATAATCAAGTGGTTTATAATAATTAGAAATTTTCTATCATTTATCATATATAGAAGGACTTGTAAATTTACAGACTGTATATTTTATGGCCTAGACTCAGGCATCCAATGTTCATTGACAAGAAATGCAGTTCCTGACAAGGGCATTGCTAGTCTAGAGCTAACAGAGCATGCAGCCAATGTACCCAATGTTTGGGGATCTACTCTAGAGGTGTAGAGAGTTGATGCAGCTTCTGAAAGCTGTTTTGTTCTCCATCTATTGTCTGTGTACTGCAATAATCTCTTGCTCATGTGCTAATGTTAAATGTTTTGTTATTTAATGTGTCCTTTAAAAATTGATAAAAGCAAATCTCACTAAATATTTATATGGCAGCTAATACATATAGCACAAAGAAACTTCAGTATTCTATCTGTTCTGGTGTTTTAATCCCAAAGCAATTTAGAAATAAGTTTTGGCAGCTAAGGAAAATCATATACCGATTACAGGAACCTGGTATAGTGCAAATGAGCACTAGAAGTCTATTCCTCAACCTTGTGTAACAATATATTGGTGATGTTTTATACAGAATTTAAAATAAAATAGCTTTCTTTTCCAAGATAATTTTTGTGTTATAGCCACAAACTGATCTTTTTTAAAAACAGTATTTCAAGCCAGTTCCTCTTTAAAGTGATCTTCATTTTCCAATATGAAGTGTTCCATAGCCCAGAGAGCTAACTCTTATTAAATGCTTACTGTGTGTCAGACACTGCTCTTGGCTTGTTATGTATTTTATCTCATTTAATTTTACAATGGCCTTACGAGGCAGGGATTTTTATTACTGGCATTTAACTAACTTGCTGAAGGTCACACAGATAGAGATGGGTAAGGATAAGATTTGAACCCCGGCAGTCTGACTTCAGAACCACTATAGTAAGTCATTACATGGTACTTCACAGATTAAGACCAGAGCTAGATAATCTCTTTAGGCATGACACAGAAAAAGATTACACAACTATGATTGAAATATTTACTTCATCTCAAACTCTGTTTCCTCCATCTTAAATCATTAAGGCTTAATAATGAAAGAAAACAAATTATGTATATGATATGGTTTGGCCGTGTCCCCACCCAAATCTCATTTGAATTGTAGCTCTCATAATCCCCATGTGTCATGGGAAGGATGCGGTGGCAGGTAATTGAATCATGGGGATGGTTTTTTTCCCACGCTGTCCTCATGACAGTGAATAAATCTGACGAGATCTGATGGTTTTATAAAGGGCAGTTCCCCTGCACATGCACTCTTGCCTGCCACAATGTAAGACATGCCTTTGCTCCTCCTTTACCTTCTGCCATGATTGTGAGGCCTCCCCAGCCCTGTGGAACTGTGAGTCCATTAAACCTCTTTTTCTTTATAAATTACCCAGCCTCAGGTACTTCTTTATAGCAGCATAAAAATGGACTAATACAGTATGACTTTCTGTAACAAAGAATCATCATCTGGGAAGCAATATTGATATCTATAAAAACTACTTAAGCTTTCCAGATTACTACAATGACTGATGTTTTTCTGAAACTGGAGTTTTCTAGAGTGGATGGAACTTGTTCATCACCAAGGGTACCACTCTAGTACAGCCCTCTTTACCTTCTTTTGGCCACAATGATACAACGTTTTGCCATATCAAAAAAGAAACCTCAATATATGTTGGGAAACTGTAGAGATAATACACAGAGAGATGACTCCAACATATGGGCCTTTCTCTAGGTTCTGAATTAGTCTGGGGAGACCCAGAAGACCACTGCTGGGCTAGAAGATCCACTTGTAAACTGTATGTTAAAAGACCCCAAAATGTATGGTTCAAAGGAAAGTTCCATGAAGTCTAGCATCCCCTTGAGGAATCTCATCTGCATAAATGTTAGGCACTTTATGAATCCGGAACTCGAGCAGGTTCTCTGAGCTCCCTGGATCACGGATGTTTAGCACTAGATGGCACCTTGGGAATTAGCTTGTCTAACTCTTCATCATTTTGCCAATGAGGAAATCAAAGGACAAAGAGATTATGAGTTTGCATGATGTCCCAGAGCCTGCCAGTGATAACACCACAGTGGGAAGCAGGTTCTCTGGCTCTAATTTCAGGATTTTTCAATGAACTGAGTTGGACTTCATTCCAAGCACAGCCACTGACCTTTTAGATAGGTAGTTGTGAGTCAATGACTCTTCTCTCTGTCCTTATTGGCAGGAATTCTGGGCAGAGGTTGTTACCCTGACTTACAGTTATCTGGTCATACAGCTGAATGCTCAACACCCTATCAAGTAGCAGCAGAGAACTAAAAAAAAAAAAAACACATTCAATACTACATGCAATATTACTAGATGTTATTTTAATGTTCTTGACTGTAACATTGGAGAATATTGCTTATTGATAAATACAAATGTAACTAAAATCTTATTTTTACCCATATCTTTAAGAAGCATGGATGGAGAAAAACATGATATAAAACACCTCTTCATTTTTTTTACCTTATTATCAATTTAAATGTAGATTTTGGGGAAATATTATATATTTTGTTTGTGAAAGTATTTGCATTAAACCAATGATAGTCTTCAATAAGTCCTACTTGCAAAGAAAGAACAAAAAAAGACATGTTGAGCAGTTTCTACAGTTCTGAGATTTGGCATGCATGTTCACACTAGTGCCTGCCAAGCCTGGGTGTGGCATCCTACAGGTAACATGACATACCAGGAGCAGCTGCAACAACAGCACCAACAAAAGCAACAGGTGTTGTTGGGCCTCTGGTTTCCAGGCGCTTGAGACACGGCAGGTGTTCCTTCATTTTGGGACTGCTGCCTTTTTCGCATTTCAGCTACTTCAGGACCCAGTTGGCTGAAAGAGATAAAACAAACAATTGGGTATGAAAAAAGCAATAAGGATAAGTTGCGTATGCTGAAGGAAGGCTCATTTCACTAAGGAAGGAGGGAGGTAATTTAAGAAAAGGTAAAATAAGGAAGCTTGAGAGGCCAAACTAAAAATTCTCGGGAAAACTTTTTAGAAGAATATACTAAAAACTTTGGGGAGGAACGTCTACCTTGAGCTGCTGCATAAAATTATAGCAGCAAAGTTGCCACGTAATCAAGATTGTTGGTAAAGTAAATATGATAAGGTTTGAAAATTTATTTTTAACTTCCTTCTTTACTCAAGAATGATTAAATCTGCCTTTTTTATGGACACCATTCGGTGATTATAGAGGGTGTATGTAACTCGTTTTTCCACTAATGTTTACAGTAAGGTAAATTGAGCTTTATAAATGATTGTTGCATGGTTTCTAACTATATAAGAGTATGAGGAAGATCAAGTTTATTCTTGGCGCCCTCTCACTTCCTTTGAAACACAATATCCTTTTTGGCACTTTTGACTCATCCTCCAGAGGCCTAACCTTAATAACATTACCAAAAGGCCTTATTTTCTGTTAGGTGTCAGTGTTGCAAAGGCATTAGCTTCTCTTCTTCCATCCCCCAAATTTATTTTTATTTAACGGAGGCTTGGGGGAAAATAAAAGTCATTAAATTCAGGGGAATTACTCTGGTGGAATTTATATATCATGGCAGATAAAATAAATATTGGGATACAGAATGTCCTATCTGTGATCTTACAAATAAGGCCAAATGAGTTGCTACCTATTTATAGGACCAATCCTGATCTAAGACTGTATTGAGGATTAAAATAAAAAGTTTTGTCTTTGAGTAATATCAAATTTAGCATGAACTCTTAGAAAAAGTAATGCAATCTACTGAATGATGTTTTTCATAAATAGGCAATGTATGTAAATCATACACATATATTGTCAAATGTGTGGCTGAGAGCAGTACTTATTAAAACTATAAAGTGCTTCAGGTTATTTTGGCATTATGAGCTATTATTTTAAAATGATATTTTCAGTTCTGAATACAATGATAAACACTTTAAAAAATACTGTATTCTTGAAAACCAGATAAACATATTTTTCGACCAGAAACAGAGCAGAAAACCACAGTCGTAGGTGAATGGGGTCTAAAGCCACAGTAATTCTGCAATTCAGATATTGAAACAGAAGCGGGCAAAGGTCCACACTCCAGTGAGGTGTCAGATGCTCCCCTAGGAGGAGTGGGAGTCTGATTCCAGGTTGCCTGCAAAAAATCAGGGGCTGTGATTGTGCCATTCATAAAAAGGTACTGAAAAAATAATTTCTACGATTCAGTAATGCCTAGCTGCAGACAGGGTAGGATGCAGAGAAAGCCATCCAGATCAGACTTCAGCCAATCAGCTTATTTGTTCAGTGACTGGGTCAGGGAATTTTCCAAAATCACTGGCAGATGGCAGGGAATCCTGAGATACTGATAAAAGAGCTGCTTCAAGACTAAGGGTCTTAAGGGATTAGTGGAAACAAATGAAAAGCATTACATTATGAAGAGTAAGTGACAGTAAGAAATACATCTCTCACTCAATGTGTTACCTGAAAGCAAAAATCCATATTAACACCAGAAAACAGACAACCAACTCAACAATTAGGAGATTAATATATTCCTGATCAAATGCTAATAACAGAATCACCTAAAATTAGTTTAACAAACATATATTTAAGATAAACAATGTGATAAATGAAAGGATACAATTTAAATGGGAGAACAATAAATTATAAAACATATCTGACTTCCCCTTTTCCAATTTGGATGCCTTTTGGATACATGCACCTCCATGTTGACTGCAGCACTATTCACAATAGCCAAGATATGGAATCAACCAAGGTGTCCAAAACCAGATTAATGAATAAAGAAAATGCGGTATATATACATCATGGAATACTAATTTAGCCATTAAAAATAATGAAACCCTGTCATTCACAGCAACATGGATGGAACTGGAAGATATTATATTAAGTGAAATAAGCAAGGAACAGAAGTTAAATACCACATATTCTCACTCATATGTAGAAGTTTAAAAAACATTGATTTCATAGAAGTAAAAAGAAGGACATAGCATACCAGAGGCTGGGAAGGGCAGGAGTAAGGGAGGGATATGGATACATTTTTTAAGGGATATAAAATGGCAGCTAGATAGGAGGAATAAGTTATAGTGTTCCACATCGCTGTAGGATGACTAAAGTTAACAATAATATATAGTTTTAAATAGCTGGAAGGAGGATATTGAAAATTCCCAACACAGAGTAATGATAAATGTTTAAGACGATGAATATGGTAATGATCCTTTATTACCATAGAGTGATAAGTGACCTTATCACTCTACATTTTATGTACTGGAACATCATTATGTACCCCATGAATATGTACAATTATTATTTGTCAATTAAAAATAAATAATAAAATAAATTATAAAACAAAAATTGGCAAATATGAAATAAGAAAAGACATAACGGGAATGTAAAAACAAACACAAATAGCTATTAAAAGATTTACACATAATCATTTCTTTCCCAAACAATCCCGAAGATGGTGCCAAGGAATATACTCAGAATTCAGCAAAGAGTGATGAAAAGCTACAACATGAAAAGAGAATTGAGATAAGCAGACCAGTAACATTGAAAGGCCCCAATATATACCCAACAAGATTTTCTTCATAAGGGGAAAAATAATGGATTGTCAGGAAAGTCATAATATTTTAAGGAAAATTGGCCAAGAACTCCCTAGAACTGGAAGAAAACAAAACAGAACAAAGCCTCACATAAAGGAGTATACCACATGCTGAGTAGGATGAATAAAAATAAAAATAAATCTACACTTATAAACAAAATAGTAAAAACACATCTAGATGATAAAGACAAAAGCTGAATTACCCACACACAAGTAATGCTTTGATTGCCAGTGGACTTTCCATGAGCAATATTAGATGCTGAAGATGGTGGGCAATGGAGTTATGTGTTCCAAGTGCTGAGGGATAATAATCATCCTACAATTTTATATGCACCTAAGTAAAAATTCAAGAGTGAAGATTATTTCTGATAAACTCACTGAGTTGATTACTCAAATATTTGCTGGAACCTACTTCCGTCAGAAGAAAACAAAATTAGAGGGAAGGGGTAGAATATAAGAAACAGAACTGAAATTGGTAAAATAGGATGCTGAACTTAATGACCTGGCTAAAATAAAAGTCTACGTTTCTCTGTTTAGATACACTCAAGAATTAAATTTAAGACTACATCAATTACGAAAATGGGTGGGCTGCCCTAACCCTCTAATGAAACAGATTTTGTAGACATCTCAATGTCCCCATATTATTAAGTCCAAGAGTTATTTTGCCATCTCCTTCTGGGCCAACAGCATTTTACACTACAATGGACAGAATTTGCCCTTGCAAAATATATTTGTTGAAGTCCAAACCCCAATTGTGATGGATAAAAGCTGGGGCCTTTGGGAGGTAATTAGCTCATGATAGCTGAGCTCTCATGAATGGGATTAGTGCCCTTATAAGAAGAGGCCAGGGAACTGGATTGCTTTTCCCCACCATGTGAGGATACAGAAAGACAATCTTCTACAACCAGGAAGCAGGCCCTCACCAGACACCAAATAGGCCACCATCTTGATCTTATACTTCCCAGCCAACAAAACTGTGAAAAACAAATTTACGTTGTTTTTAAGCTACCCAACTATGATACTTTGTCTACAGTAGTCCAAACTGACTATTTTAACTCCACCCTCTTTGAAATACTTTCTTCTCTTGCCTCCTGGGCACCATACTCACCTGTCTGCTTTCTCATCACTTCTTTGCAGTCTATTTTCTTGTTTCCTTTTCATCCTCCTCGCTTTCAAATTTTGAATGGCCACAGTGTTCTGTCTTTCTTCTCTATCACTTCTTTGATGAACTCATTGAGACTTTTTTGGGTCTACCAGCTTTCTGCACAAAATCCTCAAATTTACATGCCCAGTGAAGATAATTTTCCTGAATTCAGGATGCAAATATCCAACTACCTACTCAATATCTTCACTTGGCTTTCTCAAACTTAACATGCTCTAATCTGCCCTCATTATCTTTTCCCAAAAACGTGTTCTTCCCACAGTTTCTCCAATTTTACTGAATGAAAAGCCTCATACTTCTCATTTTTCACACCAAAAAATCCTGGACTCATCCTTGATTCCTCTATTTCATCTGGATGTCACATCAGCAGATCAGCAAATGTGAGACTTCTTAACTGGTATCTGCTACCCATCTTCTGTTTCTACCACCTCCTATCTCCTTCTATTACAATTCCATTTTATTCTATTCTCAAGACAGCAGCCAGGATGAGCCTTTCAAACCTAAGTCAGATAATTTCAGCAAAGACTCTTCCATTCAAATCCAATCCAAAACCTCCAGTGGCTTACCATCTTATTCACAGTGAAGTTCTTACAGTCTGCTTTTTTGTTACTCCCCTGAATGTATCTCCTTTTCTCTGCCTCTTGTTGTCTGTTTCAATCACAATGGCCTCCTTGCTGTTCCTCAGCCATGCTTGGTACAATTACGTGTCAAGACCTTTGCACTTGTTTCACACTTAGGGTTTCACTCCTTCCAGTATTTACTGAAATGTTACATTCTCCTTGAAGCCTTCATGACCATCTTATTTAAAAATGAACTCCCTCACCCCATCCCCAGTATGACCTGTTACCCTTTCCTGTTTAACTTGTCTCCATATAATATATCATCACTAGTCATACTACAAGTTTTACCTGTTTGTTTGTCTAACCAAGTAGCCAATAAATCTGATGAAGGTAGACACTTTTGTCTGTTTTGTTCATTGTTGTAACAATGCTTGGCACATACCAGGTACACAAATATTTGTAGAATGGTGAATTTTACAGCATTCCTATTAACGATAAGAAGAAAACAATAAAGTCTATATACCCAACATTCAAAATTATTAATTTTGCAGCCAATGCAACAAAATTAGAAAAAATAAATAAAAATTGGAAAAGAAAATACAAACTTTACTATTTACAAATGATATGGTTATCAACATAAAACTTCCAAGAGATTCGGCAGATAAGTATTAGAGGCAGTTCAAGAGGGATGCCAGTTTAAGCTTTAAAATATCATATACTTCTAATACACTAGCAATAATGAATTTGAATATATAAGAGAAATAAAGGCATAGTTCAATAGCAAAACCAAAACAGTAACTGGTAATATTTATAACAAAAATTGTATAAGAACTCTATAGAAATATTACAAAACTTTATCAAAAAACATAAAATAAGACCTGAATACAGAGTTGGGTTATCTTCTCAAGTGGGAAGACCAAAATCTTAATTGTCCTAAATTATTTTATAAATTCAAGGCCGGGCATGGTGGCTCACACCTGTAATCCCAGCACTTTGGGAGGCCGAGGCGGGTGGATCACGAGATCAGGAGATCGAGACCATCCTGGCTAACATGGTGAAACCCCGTCTCTACTAAAAATACAAAAAATTAGCCAGGTGTGGTGGCGGGCAACTGTAGTCCCAGCTACGTGGGAGGCTGAGGCAGGAGAATGGCATGAACCTGGGAGGAGGAGCTTGCAGTGAGCTGAGATCGCACCACTGCACTCCAGCCTGGGCAACAGAGTGAGACTCCTTCTCAAAATAAATAAATAAATAAATAAATTCAATGTGATCGCAGTAAAAATTCTAATTCAATCATTCATGGAACTTAACAAATGAATTCTAAAACTTACATGGAAGACTGAAGACATGTCTGAAAATAAAAATAAGTGGGGGTGTTTGTTCTATCAATAATATAGAAGTCATAATAATTAGGCAATGGCATGGGAACAGATATGTAGATCAAAATAATAAAACTCTCAGAGAGCTGAGTAACCTTCAGGCATTTATGCAATCCTGGCTTAAATTAGAGTATGCATCTTTATCATTTAGGAATGACAGACTACTCAAAAATGGTGTTGAGATATTTGCACTTACATATAAAAAATTACACCTCCAAGTGATAATACATGCAAAAATAAACTCAAAACATGAATACAAAAATAGATGTTACAAATTCTAAAACTGTCATAAAAATGTAGACTATAGCTTCAGAGCAGAAAAGGATTTCTTACTATAAGATCAAGCTCAAAAGGAAAAGCTTTTTTAATATAGTTTAATTTATTAAAAAGTTTTGAGCAAATAAGGAAACAATAAAATAGAAACAAGAAAAATAGAGAATCATACTGGAAGATACAAAGGAATATTATCCATAATAGTAAGTAACACATTGCAATTTAACAACATAAAAACCTAATAGAAAAATTGGCAAACAAATTTGCAGGCGGGTCATAAAAGAGGAAAATATAAATACTCCAAATTAAATGAATAGATGCTCAGAACTATTAATCAGAGAAATGTGGATAAAAAAGTATTCCACATCCAAATTTTCCACTGTTAAAAAGTCATACAATATCAATTTTGGAAGAGTACTTGGGTAAATTAAAAACTCCTCACACTAATGGTAGGAATATACATTGAGAAATCACTTTGAAGAACAATATTGACTACATGTAGTTCACAATACACATAACCTATGACAAATTCCATTTTTATGTTTATACACTGGAGAAACTCAAACCTTTATATGAAGACACTAATTACAGTATATTTAACACCTTAAATTGGAAACAACCTGTTATGGACTGAATGTTTATGTCCCCCTCAAATTCATATGTTGAAATGTAATCCCAAATGTAATGATATTTGGAGATGGGGCCAAATATAATGATATTTGGAGGTGGGGCCTTTCAGAGGTAATTAGGTCACAAAAGCAGAGCCTTCATGAATTGGATTAGTGCTCTTATAGGAAGAGGCCAGAGAGTTGGTTCTTCTTCTCTCCATGTGAGGACATGGAAGGAAGATAGTCATCTACAACCAGGCAGCAGGCCCTCACCAGACACCAAATAGGCCATCACCTTGATCTTGAACTTTCCAGCCCCCAGAACTGTGAGAAATAAATGTCTGTTATTGATAAGCCACCCTACATATGGTATTTTATTATAGCAGCCCAAACTAAGAGAGAAATTGGTACTGAGAAGTGGAGTGCTGCTATAACAAATACCTAAAAATGTGAAAGCAGCTTTGGAACTCACCAAGAGTTGTGAAGTACATCTAGAAGAAGCCAAGACTGTCATGAAGGGACTTTTAAAGGTGATTTGGTTAGGGCTCAGAAAGGGAAGAGAAGAGCTGTAGAGAAAGCTTCCATCTTCTTAAAGAATACATACGTAATCATGGACTGAACGTTAGTAGAAATATGGATAGTAAAGGCCATTTTGATGAATTCTCAGACTGAAGTAAAAACATGTTATTATCCTCATTAACACTGTAAATTTCACTGTCCTTTTCTCCATCTTGTGCAATGGAGAACAGGCAATCCTTGTTATTAAGCGGCAAACAACTTGGCTGAATTGTGTTCATATTATTAGTGTTTTGTGGAAGTTGGGACTTGTGAGCAATGAAGTTGGCTATTTAGCTGAGGATATTTCTCAGCAAAGTACTGAAGGCACGGCTTTGTTCCTCCTGACTGTTTAGTAAAATGTGAGAAGAGAGAAATGATGTGAAGAGGGACTTATCAAACAACAAGAAACTAGAACTTATGAGCTTGGAAAATTCTCAGCCAATCCATATTGCACAAAATGAGAAAGCATGTTTAAAAGAGAACACTAAGAGTATTACCAAGCCACCATTTGATAAGGAGATTAGTATGGTGTGAAGCATGGACTGAATTAGCTACCTCAGCAGGAAAACTGCCAGTTTGAACTGAATGGGAAGGAATGAAGAAATGTTGTCAGATTTTTTGGATTTTACAGGGAAGACCATAAAACTTTTCAGCTGCAAACATGATCTATTCTTCAAGACAAGGGAAGAATGACCACAAAAACATGATTCAGAGATCATCAGGGCTTCATCCTATGTTGCAAAGGGTGGAGGAAGAATTGCCTGATTTTCAACAAGTTAGATTACCTCCAATCAAAGGCATGGGGGTAGGACTGGGAGGAGCTGTGGAGGTTTGGTGCCTGCCCAGCAGAACCCTGGGATTGAGATCCCAATTTGGCAGAGGTGCAGAGCAATATCTCAACTCTACTGGGTCTGGGAAATGGGACGTCTGCCCCAGTGGGCCTGGAGTGCACAGCATCAAGCACAAGAGGATTATTCTCCAGCCCTGAGATATGGAGTTTGACTTGCTAGGTTCTGGACTTACTTAAAAGCTATCACTCTTTTCTTCTTTCCTATTCCTTTGCTTCTGAAATGGGGATATCTATTCTACATCTGTCCCACTACTGTAGTTTGGAAGCACATAACTTATTAGGTTGGTGCAAAAGTAATTGTGGTTTTTTGCCATTAAAAGTAGCAAAAATCGCAATTACTTTTGCACCAACCTAATATTTGGTTTTACATGTTCATAGCTGGAGAGGAGTTCTGTCTCTGAATGAATGATACCTTAAGAATCACTCATATCTGATTTAGATGATAGTTAGATAAGACTTTGGACTTCAGACTTGAGAACCAATGCTAGAACAAGTTAAGACTTTTGAGGCTACTGGGATGGAAATAATGTATTCTGCATGTGAAGACATGAATTGTGGAGGGCCAGGAGCAGAATGTTAAATACTGAATGTGTGTGTCCTCCTCAAACACATATGTTGAAATCTAATCTCAGGGTGATATTAAGAGGTGGGGCCTATGGACGGGGTCATTAGACAATGACGGTGGAGGCCTCATGAATGAGATTAGTGCCCTTAAAAAAGGGACACCCAGATTACTCTCCTGCTCTCTTTCCATCCTGTGGGGATAAAATGAGATATCAGTAGTCTGCAGCCTAAAAGAGGGCCCTCACCAGAACCCAACCATACTGGCACCTTGATCTCAGACTTTCAACTTTCAGAGAAATACTGTGAAAAATAAATTTCTGTTAAGTTATTCAGCTTATGGCATTTTGTTATAGCAGCCTGAGCTAAGACACAACCAATATTCTCATTTTTCCAGGAATGAATTTTAAAATGGTGATATTGTTATATGTTAATATATAAAACAGCTCTTAAAATGAGTAACTTAGATCTATATGAATCAACTTGAGGCAATCACAAAACAATGTTGAATAAAAAAGCTGCAAAATATTAAATACAGTATCAACATAATTTTCATAAGCATACAAAACAAACAATAATACATATCTTTTCTGGAGAACATGTGTAACATACGCAGTTACAGAGCATGGACTGGATCCATTACTGGGTGTTTGGGAAGATAACGATCAGGGTGTGATTGCAAAAGAAAGAATTTCAACTTTAATCATTTCTTTAAAAAAGATCTGAAGAAAAAGCAAAATATTTACAGTTACATAAATTTGGTATTGAGGCAGAGCACAGTGGCTCATATCTGTAATTCCAGCCCTTTGGGAGGACCACTTGAGGCCAAGAGTTTGAGACCAGCCTGGTAACACAGTGAGCCTCCATCTTTACAGAAAATAAAAAATTTAACCAGGCATGGTGGCATACATATGTAGTCCTAGGTACTTGCTACTTGGGAAGCTGAGGTAGGAGGATTGCTTGAACCCAGGTGTTCGAGGCTGCAGTGACCTAGGATTGCACCACATACTCTAGCCTGGGTGACAAAGCAAGAGCCTGTCTCAAAAAAGAAAAGAAAAAAGAAAAAGAAAGAAAGAAAAATAGAGTTTTGGGTATGGGAGTATTTATTTTATTATGTTTTATACTTATCTATATTTTCTTTTTCACATACATACATACACACATTATATATATATATACACATATATATGTATATATGTGTATAATATATATACATATATATATATACACACACAATATTTTATATATATATATATATATATATATATACAGCTTTATACCAGGCAGGAATTTCTTATTTATATCCTGAAAATTTGCAGAAAGACTCAAAAACTTTCTTGAGAATTGAATACCTTAATTTTCTCACTGTTAAATAATATTGAAACATTCAGAGGTAAATGTCATCTTGGATATCCATTTATTCACGAAATCTCTGAGATTGCTGTGGTTTGAAATCACTGTAGAGGGGTTCAAATATTATTTGTTAGATTTGCAAGACCGAGGCAGGGCATGGTGGCTCATGCCTGAAATCCCGCACTTTGGGAGGTTGAGATGAGCACATCACTTCAGGTCAGGAGTTCAAGACCAGCCTGACCATACATGGTGAAACCCCATCTCTACTAAAAATACAAAAATTAGCCAGGCATGGTGGCGGGAGCCTGTGACCCCAGCTACTTGGGAGGCTGAGGCAGGAGAACTGCTTGAACCCAGAGGGTGGAGGTTGCAGTGAGTCGAGATCACGCCACTCTACTCCAGCCTGGGCAACAGTGCATGACTTCATCTCAAATAAATAAATAAATAAATAAAAAGATTTGCAAGACTTTCACTCTCTTCTACGTCTTTCAACCCGCTTAAAAACTCACAGGCAAACGCTTTATTTGTGCTCTTCTGAAGTAATTGTGTATGTTGTCCCATAATCATCTTCCTTCTGGAAACAAATTCCTACTCATTGATTTCCTTTGTGTAGTTCCCATACTATTAACAGATCACTCCTATTTTTCTGACTGATAGAGAATTCTCTAAGTCCCTGCATACCAGCAGTTCAGCATCTTATCTGTGTTTCCAGTCTAAACTTCTGGACCGCCCAGCAAGCAATGAGGTATAATATTTTGCTACATAGCTGGGGCGTCTGAATAATTAGACACACAGAGCAGGCGGAAGATGCACTATCTCAAAGAGCTGCTTAGTGACAGTGCCTAGGAAGGTCTTTCCCAAATCCCTGAACGTGGTAAGTAAGCATGGAAAATTGCTGCATGCCCTCAGGTGATCACATCCTGGAACCCCTATTTGCTTCTACTTCCTGTGCACCACTGCAAACTGGTGCTGAGGGGATTGGTGTGGGTTTATCAGTAAATACAGAAGGAAAAAATCTGTCTGCTATTTTTTTCCCTTGAGTTCACCAATTCTAATTTTTTAAGCCAAACACATTTTCTTAATAAGTTAAAAAATGAAAAGTTATATAAAATGAAGCATAACTATGGACTGAAACTCTCAAATATTTTTGAATATGTGGAGGTCAATTCTTTTTTGTCATCCCTACCTCCCTATAGAGGAAGAGTGTCAAAAACCCATTTGACTTCACATGGTGGAGAAGAACAAGGCAGGAGAAACTGGTCTCTCCTTTGCAAAGAAGGACATACCTGTGCACAAAACTGGGACTTCAGATTTTTTTTTTGAGCTGAGCAAGGATGGAAAGTGTTTTACAGCTGGCATCCTACCTGTAAAAACACTTCATCTAGTCCTTATGGTGAGGTGCAGGGAAAGATGGTATGGAATAAATACTAACGGACCCAAGCATAATGGTTTTCCCCTCAAAGCTTAGGCAAATTTATTAATAAGGAACACACATAAATCAGGTGTACTAATCAGAGAAGGTTTTTCATTGTCATGCATTAGTTATATCTTCCAAGAAATGAGGGGAAATTCTGCTCTAACTTCTAGCTGTCCACAGTTTTACTCTGTTACTTCTTTCCCTTCCCCAGGGTCAGGTGCAATGATCAAAACCATCTCACAGGTTGAACAATGGGCCAAATAAAACAAAATACAATGTAAAAAGGATAAATGTAAGGATATGAACTTAGGTCTAAAAACACTGTTAAGGCTAGAATGGGAGAAACATGCTTTAACAGGAGCATATGAAAAATTCGGGACAGTAAATTCAGCATTAACCAACAGTGTGATGTTAAAATAGTCAATGGCAATTTAGAATGCATTAACAGAAATACGTTTTCTAAAACAAGATGTAATAGATATTCTCTGGGCTGGTTAAACAGTTATGTTCAATTCTGCTCACTACAATTTAAGAAATAAATTGAAATATGTTCAGAAGACTAAAAGGAGGAGAGTTAACAAAAACTCATGAGCGTCTCATAAGAACACTACTTTTAGAACAAAGGTGTTTCCTCTAAAGAAGAGAAAGATAATCAGAATCATAATTTTCTAATCACTGAGATCAGTGACGCCATGTAGAAGAGGATAAGAGGATATGCATTCACTTGTAAGATCCCAAAGGTTAGAACATGGATTAACAAATAGAAGCAATAGAAAGACTCTTTATTCCATATATGGAAAGTCTGACTGATACTCAGATAAGATCTTAATTCACCTGTAAGAAGAGCCTCAAGCCAAGCATTCTTGAGTATTTAACTTACTGGTGAACAAGTCCTTGAAAGAGGTTGATTTAAAGGGGCCTCAAGTTTACATAGATGATTAGACAGAAAATCTCTCTTGGTTCTGAGGTTACTATTCCTGAAATGGGCTGCCTAACCTAACTGCTCTCTTCAAAATACAACTGGGAGTGAGATGATGAATCCCTATTTCTATCAATTTGTACATTCTTATAGATTATATTGTCAATCTTTGCGCATTGACTAATATTATTCTTCATCCTTTTGTTTAGATATTGTTTTCCAATAGGATTGAAAAACTCTTAAGAGGAAGGGCTGTGTGTGTGTGTGTGTGTGTGTGTGTGTGTGTTCCTGGAATCCTAGTGTTCTCTATTGTAGATGCAAAATAAATATTAATTATTGAGGATGATGAATATGACAGATTTCTCTGATTATTAAAAATATCTATTTTCCCAAGGCAGAGATTTGGAAGTTTCACATACAATTCTTACAGCCCTAAAGCACAGTGTCAAGTTTGAATGGTGCTCCTCATGCTTTCCCAAAGTATCCCTCACAGAGGAAGGGAAAAATTAAGTCTGAATGACCTGCTGCAATGTAAACTCTTATATTTTATTTTAAAATCCACATAACATCTGGGTATTTTGATATATATTATATATAAATATAAAAATAAAAGCCTCATATTCTTAACTTGGGAAGAAAAAGAATGCTCCTCCATCTTTCTTAATGGTCAAGATGCCGTTGCAGTAACATCAATTTTGGAAAATTAGGCTGAATTGGAAAAGAAATGAGTCTACACATCAGAATTAGCTCTCATCTCACTCTTGAAGTCACCAAATTTTTAGGACTTATACTTACAAATATAAACAGGGCAGTCTCTTGTACCACCACTCCCAAGCTGTATTACAATATGGTGAGTAAACAAGCTCTAGAGTCAGGCTGCCTCTGTACAAATCTTGCCTCTGTTATCAACTGGATGACCTTTGGTTAGTTACTCCAGCGGTCCCCAACTTTTTTGGCACCAGGGACCAGTTTCATGGAAGACAATTTTTCCACGGATGGGTGTGGGGGATGGTTTTGGGATGATTCAAGCACATTATATTTATTGTGCACTTTATTTCTATTATTATTACATTGTAATATATAATGAAATAATTATGCAACTCACCATAATGTAGAGTCAGTGGGAGCTTTCAGCTTGTTTTCCTGCAACTAGACACTCCCATCTGGGGGTGTTGGGACACGATAACAGATCATCAGGCATTACATTCTCATAAAGAGTGTGCAACCTAGATCCCTCACATGTGCAGTTCACAACAGGATTCATGCTCCTATGGGAATTTAAAGCCACTGCTGATTTGACGGGAGGCAGAGCTCAGGTAGTAAAGCTCGCTGGCCTGCTGCTCACTTCCTACTATGTATCCCAGTTCCTAACAGGTCACAGACCAATACCTGTCCACGGACCAGGGGTTGGGGACCCCTGACTTTACCTATTCTTATCCTTGTTTCCTCATTGGCAGATAATAATTGATAATAATAGAACACATAAGTACATCCATTCTGCTATAAGGGCCGAATGAATTTGACACATAAATACTTGGAACAAATCTTTGCAATTACAGTAAGTGCGCAGTATGTGGTAGCTCTTTCAAGGTAACACTAAGGAGAGTTGTTCATAATGTTGCCAAAAAGTTAGTGTGGTTCAATGTTTTAGTGCTACAGATGTTGAAGGTTTTCATCATTATCTTCCTGCTGAGAGATCATTTCACTTATATGGTGGGATGTAAAGTTTTTGTATCCATTGGCTGGGATCTTCCTATCTCAGGGTTCTACACAAAGGCTTAGTCAGTGAGGAAGAAAGACTAATGGCTTGGTTTATTATTTCACCATTGACACTGTACTTTTTATCACATGTAAATGAACTGAGTCTAAAGTGACTCATAGTACCCACAATCAACTCGTTATCCAACAATCAAACTTCATTATAACCGTTGCTGTCTTGTCACGGTTGTTGAAAGCATCCGGTTTTACCATGTAGTTGTTGATTCAGTGTGGGGCCCCACAAAGTTATCTGCTAAATAAGCCAAATTTGTGAAGCCCACTTTAGCACTGGGGTGGACAAGGAAGCAATTCACCAAGTACAGATAGTTATTCTTAGTTGTGACGAATTTTTCCTGTGAGGAAAAGCAACTCACTTCTCAATTTAAAATTTCTGATAACTACCCTGCTTCAGCTAAGCCAGCATATATCTATGCAACTGAGCAAGCTTTCAATGTCACTTCTTAGTTCGTGACCCATTTACCTAAAAAGAGTTGTCCTGGAGTAATACTACTACTCCTGGAAGGGTATACTCGTTAGTGCATTTTTTTTTTTCAAAATCGCCGTTTTTATGATTAAAATGATCAGAAATTCAAGAAATAAATTCTTTGTGCATTCAGAGTGAATAATTGCTAAGAATATGGTTCTGGTCCTTACTCTTGGTGGTCACAGTCTGGCTCCATCAGTGAATATACCCATGTAATTTCTTTTCCTACTTGATATACAATCTTCGCTGAAATGTCACTTGATGGTGAGTCAGCAATTCTCTCTTCATGTTCATAACATTTATATATACTTAGTTACATATAAATATATAAAAAGACTGTAAAATAGTTGCTCCGGTGCTTTCCTCTATTAAAGTACTGAATCAGATTAGCACCAGCTGCCTCCTTGTTTTGGCTCATGTATATCTATTGGTCGCATTTAAAAGCATTATTCGACAGAGCTGTTTGACAGGGGCACCTTGTGTAGCTCAGCTGCTAGTTTTCATCCCCAGAAGGTTAAGCCATTTCTATGCTACAGGTCATCACATTTTTTACTCTTATTATTCTGCACTTCTATCAACTTTCTATTTGCTTCTTTTGACTATGCCCTTTAGGGGGTGTTGACTCTGGAGTAAGAGAGATCTGGAATTGAATCACAAAGTTCTGCCTTGTACTGGCTGTGTGGCATTGAATTAGTCACTTAACCTCTGCCTTTGTTTGCAAAATAGGAAAATATTTACTTCACTCAGTAATTGTAAGGAATAAAAGAAACCCTATTTATTGCTAGTTTTTACTAACAACTGTAACAAGGAGCCAAGTGAAAAGCACTTGATAATTTGTAATCCCAACTGTAACAATTGTTCCTAATGTTATTATTACTCCTGGACCAACTTCTGTTTCCATATTTACAATAAAAAGCTGATGATATTTCTTCAGAATTTCATAATGGGTTTTAAAATATCAATGCAAGGGTGATAGATGTATTTGGTAATTACCAAATAACAATTTTAACATAAGTCAAAATTTGGGTCTTTGCTATTCAAAATGTAGTTCCTGGACCAGCAGGTGGCATTCCACCATCTGGGAGGTTGTTAGAAATGAGGATCTCAAGCCCCACTTGAGGCTTCCTGTGTCTCAATCTGCATGTTAACAGTATCAACCAATACAGAGTTACAGGTCAGGTCTCAGGCCACTGAGACCTAGGAAGCACTGGCTCAGGCCACACTGAGTTGTGACCCTGAAGGTCTCACCTACTAGGCATTGTGATTGGTGTCTAGGGGAAGTCTGTTTCCCAGAGTCAGAAGGACACGGAGTGTCCTAGTGAAGCCCCAAGTGAGAGAAAAGATTAAGGGCTTGTTGAACTTCTATTCTGTGTTTCACCCTCTCTTTCTGCTCTTTGGGCAGAAATAGGCCCTCTCAGTGTTCACACATAGTACTGTGCACCTGCCACTTTGAGTTGTATTTATGTACAAGCTGGCTTCTCTCACTGGACTCGGACATCCTAAACAGTCTCACCCTTTTTGGTCTCACCAGCACCTGGCAGAGGCACTTCCCCCAGAAAATCTTTGCAGACCCTCCTGGCCTTTGGGAAGGTGCCCAGCACTGCTCCATCTTCTTTGGCCTGTAATTCCCTACTGACTTAGAGTTTTGCCATTTGTAGGTTTTTCCTACAAGGCTCTGAGCTCTTTGAGGGCAGAGGCTGGGTCATTCATCGTAGTACTCTTGGTACACAAGAAAAAATAATTATAAGTTTCAATTAAGTTCCAACCAAGCACTGATATTTTGTGAGCTGGAGCCATTGTTCTATTTTGCTCAGAGAGGAAAAAAATAATCTAATCAGGAGAAATGTCTCTACTAAGGTTTATCGCACTTTTTTTTTTTCTTAAAATGTCGGTGCCTACTAATGTTTGTGTATTTTGGAATTCCAAATACACAATAAATCTATCACAATAAATCTATCTTGCAGTGATATTTAAAAACCCATTATGAAATTCTGAACCCAGTATTTCATCTAGAACAACCATTTAAAAATTATTTTGATGCTAGTATTTTGAGAATGCCATGTGATAAGAAGCATCATGAATAACCTTGAGAACCAGTGAGTTCAGTAAATGTATGTTAAATGAGTGAAAAAAGGAGAATGAGAAGGCATCTTTCTAGTGTAGGGTGAGCACTTAGGTTCTCTAACAGAGGCCAGATATGTACAGTTAAAATGAAGTGGAAAGTCATTCAATTGCTTAGAAATTTTAGAAAGACTGGAAGACAAATATGGACAAAGTAATGCTTTTAAAAATCCAATTTTTACCTGACTTATTCAGGCTTTGTTTTATTTTAGAACAGCAGCATTAGCTTGGGGTGAACATCTTAATGGAGACAAAAATGCATTATAGTTAGAGCAGCTTTTGTCAGAAATACTGCATGGTGACAACAAGAACCTTTAGAATGGCCCTATTACATTCACTGTGCCATTCTAAAATAAAAACTCTCCGTTTAATATAGAGTCATAATGTGTTTACTTAGGAAAATACTGACAGGACTTTCATCTATGTGACATGTTCATTTTGAGATTCATAAAACTGTTTTTCAGAGAGCAGACATGCTCAATATTTCAATACACGTAAAGAAGATAAGGTTAAAATAAGGAAAGAAGAAAAACCACTTAAAATGTGAAAAAATATGCAAAACAAAAACAATAACATTTGAAAAAGGGTATTCCAGAGACTGTTTCCCCTAATAGTTATTATTCATATAATGATTTAAGATACTTATACAAACAGGGATAACAGCTGTGGAAATTCAATACAAGACAATGTTTAAATATCTTAAACGGGAATGAAGAGATTAATACTATGTGGAAATATCCCCAGAAGGAGTTAATACACATGAAATGTATCCCATTTATGTTTGTGTTTAATGTAACATACCTATATGTTATTATTTTTACAACTAAAACAATGTAGGTTACCTGTGATTCTCTCTTTTGTACTTCATAATACCTGTATATTGAAGAACAGCTTTACTTGGCCATCTCTCCAGATATTAAGCATATGAGAGCAAACATTATGCTTTCCAAAGCTACATTCTGTATATTCTGTCTTAAACCTAGCTGATATCTATACGAAAGATAGAATCAAATAATCAGTTAACCTTTTCAAAAAATCTGTGTTCTACTCAAGGTAAAAATTTGTTGGAGAGTGAATAAAGATGGCATTGAGAAGGTGGAGCAAGATGGCAGATCCCCGTGCCTCCCGCCCACCCCACCCTTCACAAGGACACCAATTAACAACTATCTACACAAGAAGAGCACGTCATAAGAACTAAAAATCAGGTGCATACTCACAATACCTGGTTTTAATATCATGTCACTGAAAGAGGTACTGAAGAGGTAGAGAGAAACAGACTTGAACCACCATGTAAACTGCCACCTCTCCTCCCTACCCCCAGCAGTGGCCAGGTGCGAAGAGCATCTCTAGGCTCTAAGGGAGGGAAAACACAACAATTGTAAGGCTTTGAACTCAGTGCTGTACTGTTAGAGAAGAAGGGAAAACTGGACCAAATTCAGCTGATGCCCTCCCACAGAGGGTGTGTTTATATTAGCCCTAGCTGGAGGGGAATCACTACTCCCAGAGGCTGGAACTTGAGTTCCCTCAAACCTTGCCACTGTGGGCTAAAGTACCCTAGGGCCCTAATGAACTTGAAAGGCAGTCTAAGCTACAAGGACTACAACTTTTACAGGAGTCCTAGTGCTGAATTGGGTGCAGAGATAGTAGACTCGGGGGCACGTGACCTATCAAGACACCAGCCAGGGTGGCTACCAGCTACTGGAATGCTGTTATTCCCCTCTTCTAACCACAGGCTGCACAGCTTGTGGTTCCAAAATAGATACCTTCTTTCCACTTGAGGAGAGGAGAGGGAAGAGTGGGGAAGACTTTGTCTTGCATCTTGGATACCAGCTCAGCCAAACAGGATATGGCACTAATCGGAGTCATGAGGTGCTCTTTTAAGGCCCTAGCTTCTGTATGACATTGCTAGACACACCCTGGGCCAGAAGGGAACATGCTGCCTTGAAGGGAAGCACCCAGTCCTGGCAGGATTCATCACCTGCTAACTAAAGAGCCCAGGACCATCAAGGCAGTACCTGTACAAGTCTGCAAGAACCACAGCATTACTGGGCTCGGGGTGCCCCCTAAAGCAGACACAACTAACATCACAACACCCAAGTCCTATCTGCAAAGTTATCCTGAGAAGGATGGGTACAAAGGAGCCCAGGCAGTGACGACTACAATAAATACTTAACTCTTTAATGCCCAGACACAGACAAACATCTACAACTATCAAGACACTGTTGATAGTTGTAGGAAAAAAAGGACCTCACCAAATGAACTAAATAAGCCACCAAGGATTAATCTTGAAGAAACAGAGATATATGACCTTTTGGACAGAGAATTCAAAATATCTGTTTTGAGGAAACCCAAAGAAATTCAAGAGAACACAGAGAAGGAATTCAGAATTCTATCAGACAAATTTAACAAAGAGAATGAAATAATTAAAAAGAATCAAGCAGACATTCTGGAGCTGAAAAATGCAATTGGCATAATGAAGAATGCATCTGAGTCTCAAAAGCAGAATTGATCAAGCTGAAGAAAGAATTAGTGAATTTGAAGACAGGCTGTTTGGAAATATGCAGTCAGAGGAGACAAAAGAAAAAAGAATAAAAAACAATGAAGCATGCCTACAGGATCTAGAAAATAGACTCAACAGGGCAAATCTAAGAGTTGTTGGCCTTAGAGAGAAGGTAGAGAAAGAGAAGGGTAGAAAGTTTATTCAAAGGGATAACAGAGAACTTCCCAAACCTAGAGAAAGATATCAATATCCAATTACAAGAAGGTTATAGAAGGTTACAGAATACCAAGTAGATTTAACCCAAAGAAGATTATCACAAGGCATTTAATAAATAAATTCCCAAAGGTCAAGGATGAAGAAAGGATCCTAAAAGCAGCAAGAGAAAAGAAACAACGTACAATGGACTTCCAATATATCTGGTAGCAGACTTTTCAGTGGAAATGTTACAGGCCAGGAGAGAGTGGCATAACATATGTAAAGTGCTGAAGGAAAAAAAAACTTTTACCCTAGAATAATAAATATGACAAAAATATCCTTCAAACATGAAGGAGAAATAAAGACTTTCCCAAACAAACAAAAGCTGAAGGATTTCATCAACACTAGACCTATCTTACAAGAAATGCTAACAGAGTACTTCAATCAGAAAGAAAAGGAAGTTAAGAAGTAATAAGTAATCACCTGAAGGTACAAAACTCACTGAAAGTACACAGAAAAACACAGAGTACTATAACATTGTAACTGTGGTATGTAAACTACTCTTATTCTAAGCAGAAAGACTAAACTATGAACCAGTCAAAAATAATAACTTCAACAACTTTTCAAGACATAGACAGTACAATAAGATATAAATAGAAACAAAAAGTTAAAAAGTGGGGGGATGGGCAAGGCACGGTGGCTCACGCCTGTAATCCCAGCACTTTGGGAGGCTGAGGCAGGTGGATCATGAGGTGAGGAGATTGAGACCATCCTGGCTAACATGGTGAAACCCCGTCTCTACTAAAAATACAAAAAATTAGCCGGGTGTGGTGGCGGATGCCAGTAGTCCCAGCTACTCGGCAGGCTGAGGCAGGAGAATGGTGTGAACTCAGGAGGCAGAGCTTGCAGTGAGCTGAGATCCTGCCACTACAGTCCAGCCTGGTCAACAGAGCAAGACTACATCTCAAAAAAAAAGTGGGAGGATGAAGTTAAGGCCTAGAGTGTTCATTAATTTTCATTTTGCTTCTTTATTTGTTTATGCAAACAGTGTTAAGTTGTTATCAGTTTAAAATTAAGGATAATAATATAGTATTTGCAAGCCTCATGGTAACCTCAACCCAAAATACATACAATGAATGCACAAAAAATACAAAAAACAAGAAACTAAATCATGTCACCAGAGAAAATCACCTTCACTAAAAGAAGACAAGAAGGAAAGAAAGAAGAAAGAGAAGACCACAATACAACCAGAAAACAACAAAATGGCAAGAGTAAATCCTTACTTATCAATAATAACATCCAATGTAAAGGGACTAAACTCTCCAATCAAAACATACAGAGTGCCTGAATGGATAAAAACATAAGACCCCTTGATCTGTTGCCTATAAGAAACAGACTTCTATAAAGACACACATAGACTTAAAATAAAGGGATGGAATAAGGTATTCCATGCCAACAGAAATCAAAAAAGAGCAGGAGTAGCTACACTTATATCAGTCAAAATGAATCTCAATACAAAAACTGTAAGAAAAGACAAGGTCACTATATAATGATAAAGAGGGTAATTCAACAAGAGGATATAACAATTTTAAATATATGTGCATCCAACATAAAACAACCAGATATATACAGCAAATATGATTAGATCTAAAGAAACAGGCCCCAGTACAGTAATGGCTAGAGACTTCAACACTCCAGTTTCAGCATTGGATAAGTCTTCCAGACAGAAAGTCAATAATCATCAGACTTAATCTGCACTATAGACCAAACAGACTTAACAGATATTTACAGAACATTTCACACATACTCTTTTCCTCAGCACATGGATCATTCTCAAGGATAGATCACATGTTAGGTCATAAAACAAGTCTTAAAACATTAAAAAACTGAAATAATATCAACCATCTTTTCTGATCGCAATGAAATAAAACTAGAAATCAGTAACAAGAGGAATTTTGGAAACTATGAAAATATATGGAAATCAAACAACATGCTCCTGAATGACCAGTGGGTCAATGAAGAAATTAAGAAGGAAATTGAGAAATTTCTCAAAACAAGTGGTTATAATAACACAAAACACCAAAACCTATAGGATACAGTAAAAGCAGTACTAAGAGTGAAGTTTATAGATATAAGTGCCTACATCAACAAAGAAGAAAACTTCAAATGAATAACCTAATGATGCATCTTAAAGAACTAGAAAAGCAAGATAATACCAAACCTCAAATTAGTAGAAGAAAAGAAATAATAAAGATCAGAGAGAAATAAATGAATTTGAAATGAGGAAAACAATAAAAAAGGATCACTGAAACAAAAATTTGGTTTCTTGAAAAGTTAAATAAAATAGGAAAACCTTTAGCTAGACTAAGAAAAAAAGAGAGAAGATCCAAATAAACAAAGTCAAAAATGAAAAAGGAGACATTACAGCTGATGCTGCAAACATTCAAAGGATCATTAGAGGCTACTATGAGTAACCATGTACTGATAAATTGGAAAATCTAGAAGAAACGGACAAATTCTTAGACACATACAACCTACCACGACTGAACCAGAAAGAAATCCAAAATCTGAACAGATGTGGAGAAAAGGGGGAACCATTGTACACTGTTGGTGGGAACGTAAGATTATAAGAATGTAAGTTGGTGGGAACAATAACAAGTAACAAGATCAAAGTCATAATAAAAAGTCTCCCTGTAAAAAAAAGCCTGGGACCTGATGGCTTCACTACTGAATTCCATCAAACATTTAAAGAAGAACCAATAACAATCCTACTCAAACTATTCTGAAAAATAGAGGAGGAGGGAATACTTCCATTCCATGAGGCCAGTATTATCTTGATACCAAAACCAGACAAAGACACATCAAAAAAAGAAAACTACAGGTCAATATATCTGATGACTATTGATGCAAAAGTCCTCAACAAAATACTAGCAAACCAAATTCAACAATACATTAAAAAGATCATTCATCATGACCCAGTAGGATTTATCCCTAGAATGCAAAAATGAATTCAATATATGCAAATCGATCAATGTGATATATCACATCAACAGAATGAAGGACAAAAAACATATGAACATGTCAGCTGGGCGCGGTGGCTCACACCTGTAATCCCAGCACTTTGGGAGGCCAAGGAGGGTGGATTAAGAGGTCAGGAGATCGAGACCATCCTGGCTAACATGGTGAAACCCTGTCTCTACTAAAAATACAAAAATTAGCAGGGCGTGGTGGTGGGCAGCTGTAGTCCCAGCTACTCGGGAGGCTGAGGCAGGAGAATGGCGTGAACCTGGGAGGTGGAGCTTGCAATGAGCTGAGATCGCACCAATGCACTCCAGCCTGGGTGACAGACTAAGACTCTGTCTCAAAAACAAAACAAACAAACAAACAAACAAAGAACATGTCAATTGATCCTGAAAAATCATCTGATATTATAAAATTCAACATTCCTTAATGATTAAAAACCCTCAAAAAACCAGGTATAGAAGAAACATAATTCAACATAATAAAAGCCATATATGACAGAAACACAGCTAGTATACTGAATGGGAAAAAAAATGGAAAGCCTTTCCTCTAAAATCTGGAACATGACAAGGATGCACATTTTAACCACCGTAATTAAACATAGTACTGGAAGTCCTGAGTAGAGCAATCAGATTAGAGAAAGAAATAAAGGGCATTCGAATTGGAAAGGAAGAAGTCAAATTTTCCTTGTTTGCAGACGATATGATCTTATATTTGGAAAAACCTAAAGATTCCACTTAAAAAAAATTAGAACTGATAAATTCAGTAAAGTTGCAGTGTATAAAATCAACATAGAAAAATCAGTAGCATTTCTACATGCCAACAGCAAACAATCTGAAAAGGAAACCAAAAAAAGTAATCCCATTACAACAACCACAAATAAAATTAAATACCTAGGAATTAAGTTAACCAAAGCAGTGAAAGATCTTTATAAGGAAAATCATAAAACACTGATGAAATAAATGGAAGAGGACACCAAAAAATGGAAAGATATTTCCTGTCCATGGATTGGAAGAATCAATATTGTTAAAATGTCCATACTACCCCAAACAATCTAAAGATTCTATGCAATCTCTATCAAAGTACCAAACACATTTTTCAGAGAAATAGTAAAAGCTATCTTAAAATTTATATGGAACCACAAAAGACCCAGAATAGCCACAGCTACCCTGAGCAAAAAGAAAAACTGGAGGAATCACATTACCTGATTTCAAATTATTCTACAGAGCTATAGTAACCAAAACAGCATGGTACTGGCATAAAAACAGACACACAGATCAATAGAACAGAATAGAGAATCCAGAAATAAATCAACACACCTACAATGAACTCATTTTTGACAAAGGTACCAAGAACATACACAGAGGAAAAGACAGTCTCTTCAATAAATGGTGTTGGAAAAACTGGATATCCAAACGCAGAAGAATGAAACTAGATCCCTATCTTTCACCATATACAAAAAATCAAATCAAAATGAATTAAAGGTGGCTCATGCCTGCAATCCCAGCACTTTGGGAGGCCAAGGCGGGTAGATCACCTGAGGTCAGGAATTTGAGACCAGCCTGACAAACATGGTGAACCCCCCATTGCCACTAAAAATACAAAAAATTAGCTGGGCATGGTGGTGCATGCCTGCAGTCCCAGCTACTTGGGAGGCTGGGGCAGGAGAATCACTTGAACCCAGGAGGCAGAGGTTGGAGTGAACCGAGATCGCGCCACTGCACTCCAGCCTGAGTGACAGAGTGAGACTCCATCTCAAACAAACAAAATGAATTAAAGACTTCATCTAAGACATCAGACTATGAAACTTTTACAAGAAAACACTAGGGAACATCTCTAGTACACTGGGCTGGACAAAAATTCCTGAGTAGTATCCCACAAGCATAGGCAACCAACGCAAAAATAGACAAGAGGGATCACATCAAGTTAAAAAGCTTCTCCACAACAAAGGAAACAATCAACATAGTGAAACGACAAGACACATAATGGGGGACAATATTTGCAAACTGCCTATCTGACAAGGGATTGATAACCAGAATATATAAAAAGATCAAACAAATTCATAGGACAAAATATAATAATCTGATCAAAAAATGGGCAAAACATCTGAATAGATATTTCTCAAAAGAAGACAGAGACACGGCAAACAGGCATGTGAAAATTTGCTCAACATCAAAGATCATCATAGAAATGCAAATCACAGCTACAATGAGATATCATCTCACCCCAGTTAGAAGGGCTTATATCCAAAAGACAGGCCATAACAAATGCTGGTAAAGATGTGGAGAAAAGGGAACCATTGTACACTGTTGCTGAGAACGTAAATTACTACAACCACTATGGAGAAGAGTTGGGAGGTTCCTCCAAAAACTAAAAGTAGAGCTACCATATGATCCAGCAACCCCACTGCTGGGTACATACCCAAAAGAAAGGAAATCAGCATATTGAAGAGATATCTGCACTCCCTTGTTTGTTGTGGCACTGTTTACAATAGCCAAGATTTGGAAGCAACCTAAGTGTCCAGCTACAGAATGAATAAAGAAAATATGGTACATATACACAATGGAGTAATATTCAGCCATAAAAAGAATGAGATCCTGTAATTTGCAACAACATGAATGGAACTGGAGTTCATTATGTTAAGTAAAATAAGCCAGGTACAGAAAGAAAAACATTGCATGTTCTCACTTATTTGTGGGATCTGAAAATCAAAACAATTGAATTCATGGACACAGAGAGTAGAGGGATGGTTACCAGAGGCCAGGAAGGGTATTGGGGTGTGGGGTGGGAGATAGGTGGGAATGGATAATGGGTGGAAAAAAAATAGTTAGAAGGAATGAATAAGACCTACCATTTGATAGCACAACAGTGTGACTGTAGTTAATAATAACTTAATTGTACATTTTAAAATCACTAAAAGAGTATAATTGGATAGTTTGTAACACAAAGGATAAATGCTTGAGAGGATATGCCGTTCTCCATGATATAATTATTATGGATTGCATGCCTGTATCATAACATTTCATGTACCCCATACATATATACACCTCTTGTGTGTGTGTGTGTGTGTGTGTGTGTATCTACTGTGTAGCCACAAAAATTAAAAGCTAAAAAAAATTGTTGGAGAGGATTTATGGTCTTCTTTCACTTCAGTACGTTATTTATTATGTCTGTTGAATCAAAATCATGTCTTCCCATTATTCTACCTTTAATATAATGTATTCTCAGCAAACTGGTCCTGTTACAAAGCTCATGCTGGTTCCATCTTTGTCCTTTTTGTTTTTTTAAAAAACACATCAACTTCCAGGAAGTATACAAGTGATAGAATCAATTCACTCAGCACTCCTCACATAGCAAAACATTTTTGCTCATTCCAGGAAGAGTGGGCAGCAGCTACTAGAAAGACTTTGCATGATGATGAAGGAATAAAGGCTCTACTCAGCAGCCCTGACACAGCTATTCCCAACCTCCCACTAAAGTACTCTCTGATATACAGAAGAAATAATAAGTAAAATGACAAGTTGTTTTCTTTTTTGGTGGGGGTGTGGGGAAGTATGATGATTCTCTATTCTCACATATCCATGGAAGAGCACTGGTAATGAAAGCAGCCCAGTTGGTTCAGCTTTTCACAAAGAATAACTCTTGGGAGAGAAGTGGATATTGGCAGCAAAATATAGAACATAATCAGATAAAGGAGGCACAACAAATATCTATTTTATAAATTTCTAGGATGTTAAATAGTTATGTCTATGTATACAAGTTGTCTCTCCATAACTGTGGGTTCCACATCTGTGATTAAATTAACAGTGGATTTGATCTGATCCCTCAAAACCTGAGCATACAGGACCTGTGGATATGGAGGACCAACTGTAAGGGACTTGAACATCAAGAGTTTTGATATTCTTGGGGGTTCTAGAATCAATCTTCCATGGATACTGGCTGTATATATACAGCCATCCCTCAGTACCACATGGAAGATTGTGTGTGTGTGTGTGTGTATGTATATACATATATATACACATATACATATACACATACATAGACGTATATGTATGTATATACATATACACATATACATATATACACATACATATACATATACACATATACATATACATATATACACATACATATACATATACACAATACATATATAACATACATATGCCCATATACGCATATGTACATATGCGTATATGTACATGTGTACATGTGTATGTGTACACGCACATGTGTATATCTACATGTGTATGTACACGTGTATATGTACACATGTGCGTGTGTATATGTACATATACGTATATGTACGTATGTGTATATGTACATATACGTATATGTACATATGTGTATATGTACATATACGTATATGTACACATGTATATATACACACTCATATATATCTTAATATATAAGTACATATTGTATACGTACATATGTGTATATGTACATATACACACACTCATATATATCTTATATATATCAATATATATACACACAGTCTATAGACATAGATATAAACACACATACACATAAACTATAAGGTACTGAGCATATATATATATATGGTACTATAAACACACATACACATAAACTATAAGGTACTAAGCATAACAATGGGCACAGAGTTATGGCCCATTGTTATGGGCTCTCATCAGCTATTCATATTGTCATCATAATTCCTACTTCATCCATGACACTTTCCAACCTCACTAATCCTCCTGGTTAGAAGAGTGACTCTATCAATGGTGTAGGACCAAGGTGGTTTTTATGTTGTTTTGTTTTTAAATTTCCAATCAGCCATGGAGCACTACTTTTGTCAAATACAATAAAAATGAATAATAAAGTGAAAAAAACTTGCAAAACACAAGCCCCAATTAGTTTTCACTATTAGATTTAATAGACATAAAACTGCTGTGTCAAATTGCTATAAAGGTTTCTAAATGCTTGTTCTCAATTTCTGTCTTTGTTATTGGTTTAGAGAAATAATAACCAATAACAACTGTTTTGCAAATGAGCACAGGCCCACAGATTACATATTGAGTAGCCATGTTCTAACACTTCTTGTCTGTACCAAATATCAGAACTAGCATTGTTAGGGATAATCTATTTTATAGTAGTAGCTGACAGTTAAAACTGTACCTCTACCTCTCACTCTTTGGGCAAGTTATCTAAACTATTTCAAGCACTAAGTTATGCAATTATAAAATTGAGATATTAATTAATTTACCAGGTTGTTGTTTGGATTGTGAGTATTAAATAATAAGATCTTTGTAATTAGCACAGCACTGGGCACATAGTGAGCTGTCAATTGATGTTAAGTCTCCTTATTTTTATACTTTTGTACTTTCTCTACAAGTCTTTTGAGGCTAAGAATCCTATCACATTATTACTTGTATTCCCAGCATCTAAGGGAGTGTCCAACTGTCCAGGCTGCTCAGTTAATGATGATTATTTGTCATGAAGAAGCAGAAATATTAAGAAATATGAAAAAATATAAGCAATTCACCACACTGATGGAAAACATATAATAGCATTGCTCTATTCCAAATAATTCATAAGTAATTAAAGCATTAACAAATAACACACATAGGTTATCATAGGTCTCAGCAAAAGTCAGTCTCATGAAGTAAAGGTCTTCAGCAATGTGTTACCCAGTTGGGTAGAAATAGGTAATATAATTAAATAGAAATGGGATGCACGTAGCTCTTCTTTTATTGAGGAGTTTTTACATAGATTGTCATACAACTCTCGTAACAAACCTATAGGGTAGACATTGCCATTTTATAAATAAGGAAACTGAAATCAGAGAGATCACTTCGTTACTGGATGTCCAGTTAATATCCCTGCACATTTAAATTTAAGACTGGTATCTCCAGAGTCTCTGATCCTTCTTTCTCTGTCAAGAATTCCTAGGCAACATGATCTAGCACAAACTTCCAGGGCTAAGCCCTTATAGGGCTCAAGAAGTTATCACAGCTAGCAGAAGTAGAGGCCTCATGCCCTGAAAGGTTGGTTGGCTGAGTCCATCCATGATGCATGAATTGTCAATCTTCCTCCATGGTCTAGGCTTCCATACTTTTCTGTAATAACTTGGAATCACTAGAGTTAAATTATTTTATTCAGCAAGGGAGCCTATAAATTCAGCACTTAAATACCTGTTCATGGTTTATCACACACATAAACTTACAGTATTTGATTTCCATTTCATATGAGTTGTGAAATATTTGATCCAAAGTTAAAAAATATATGTCTTATGGCTTATAACTAAAGCTTTACAAACTCAGAAAATCAGCAAACATGCATGTATTAAGTTCCTACTACACACACATCAGGCCAAAGGCAGTGTCTTGCTTTCCATCTCGATGACATAACAATTCCATTGAGTTAGCTTGTAATGAAAGTTTGTAGGATGTAGGTGTCCCCTTCACTGCAAATGCATCTACCAATGGGCTTCTAATATATTTCAGAAAACAGTGTAAATGTTATTTCACTAGAATTACCATAAGGAAATGCATCTCTCATCTTCTGTGCAATCATCCTGCTCTGCTCCATTGTCTCTTTCAATCCCTCCTCCACCCCAGCCCAGGAGATGCAGTAACTGTCTTTTCCTCCAAATGGGCTTGCTCCACTTTAGAGAGTCTTCTTAGCATCTACGACTTTTTGATTCAGCTTGAGGTGCCACAGACATGCCTTTGAAAATCTGAGGATACTCTATCAAAGAAGGTTTAGCAGTCAGGGTCCCAGAAAGTAACCAAGGGCACAGTCAAACTTAGAGTGTTTAGAAATGGGTTGTTTAAAAACGGTGTTGGCAAATGTTGAGAAACCCCAGGGACAGTGCAGCACCCTGGGATTAGGTGATAAGCAGTAGGTGATACTACCCTTCTGAGGCATGCAGGCACAAGGAGAGAAAGTAGTTAACAGAATCTAGTGACAGAGAGGGATGGGTGGAGAGTGGTCTTCCCACCAAAGCTGTGAATATAGGTAGGTCAAGAGAAGCCATCAGCTTAGGTGACTGTGCAGGAAACAAATATTCCCAGCCACTCCATCCTCCCTTTCATCTCCTGTCAGTGCTTGCTATGGGTCCAACCAATTGATGTAACCATTATAGATCAGTCTCCTGGGACAGAGGAGGAAAGGGAGAGAAGGTAATATTCTGCAGGGGCAAATGGTGGATATCCAGCCAGGAGGACTGTCCTGTTGGACCATTTTCCCTCAGGTTCTGTGTACTGATTGCTTGATGACAAAATATAATGAGAGAGATTTCAAGCTTACTGTATGTTGCTAAGTGTAATATCCAGACCTAAAATAAGAAGGAAATGAAACTCAGATCTACCTCAAGTTGTGTAACAATTCCGTTGCATTTTAGCACTATTAAGACAAGTATTTCATGTCACTCGATATATAAAAACAAGACTGTTTTCAGCGTTTAAAACATTCTTGATGAGGAAATGAACCCCAACATCCTCCAGAAAAGAGCTACCCCTACTTATGAGACAAACTTACACAATTTTTTTACATTTCCAAAACTGATCGTGTTTTCTGTGGCTTGTTTGTATAACACTGAATTTACTTCTGGCTGTTCATTTATACACAATCAGCACAGCCAGCAGTGCTCTGTTGATTGCAAGTTAGTGTTTCAGGGTTTTAACAGGTGGGCAAAATCAATTCAACATGAGTAATCTTTCTCTTAATGCATCGTCTTCATTTAGTTTGGCTCTGCATCCTTAACTTTAACCAGTCACATAAAAAGTTACTAAGAACACTCTTCATTTCCAACAGCTTCCTCACTACAAAACTCCCTGTTAAAGCAGAATGGATGTTGGAAATCGCTGGAACTCTTTAATTACCATGTTGATACAACTGTGGAGCAGATGGAATAAAAAATGTTTCTTTAATTCCGTAATTGATGGGGGAAAAGGCTGCCTTCATAGTTGCCAGGTATATAGACGTTATAAACAGGATACGGTTTATTAGAAATTCCTTCTTAGTTTTTGTAAATTGGATGTTGTCAGCAATCTTCGCTCTCATCATTAATTGGGCTAATATTTTAAAAAGGATTTTTTGGTATATACAACAGTCCATGGTTGGTATCAGAGACAGATTATTTACTGACTGACTGGTAGTCTGCTTTCTATATGGATATCTCAGTTTGGGAAGAAAACTAAAATCCACTCTTTAAGCTTTTCTTTGGAAGCACACTTTTACGAAAGACTTGGCGAGGCAGGGACCATCATCTGCTCCCGGTTTAGTGCAGTTCAGCATGAAACCCTGCACTGCCCTCCCCTGGATGCTGATTAGTACTAAGAGCAAGATTGGGCTGATTATTTCACTTGGATGAATTTATGAAATGATGAGTAAGAAACAATATAGATAAATGAGTTCATACATTTTATTCTGTGTTATATTTAAAAAGTATTTGCAAAGATAAATTAAGTAATCTAGCTTTAAGTAAACTGAAACTTTTGTTTAAACTTTTGTTTAACTGTCCAACATTAATCCTAGCAACTTGATAAAGGTAGAACACCAACTACATCCCAGCAATTTTGCTTCTGATAAAAATGAGACCCTGACTTGTAAGTTGCATCTGAACTAGGGAGAATTGTAAATAAATTATAAGTACCTTCACTTTTGTAACTGACCCTGAAAACTTGCGTCTATTCAACTGTTCCAAGAGATACTGGCTTCTGTGGGAGGCTGGGTGCCTCCCCACCAGCCTCCTCCCCCATCCCTATCTCTACCCTGTCTGATGTGGATCTCACGTTCTTGCACCTGAGATGTGTCACCTAGAGAAAAGAGCTCTTGAACTGCCTTGTGGGCTGTCACTGGCACGGACTGCTGCATGGAACAATAGAGAGAAACAACTGATGTTGCCCCCAGGGTTCTCATCCTTTATCCTTCTAAGCAGACTGAGAGTCTTCTGAGTCTGAATGGTTAGTAGAGCCTAAGAAAACTCCCTGGAGGGCACTGCACATCTATAAAATGGAGAACTGTGCATCTGGTAAAAAAATGAGAAAGATCTCTATAAACTGATATCGAGTAATTTTCAGCATATGTGTTAAATGAGAAATGAAAAAGAAAACAATGTATTCATTTGTGTATGTGTATAAAAAGTTTTTGTGTGTGTATACACATACATACACATTCATACATACCTGCATACATATTTGCTTACTTTTACAAAACAATGACACATAGGGGACAAACCAGATAGTAATAATGCTTATTTACAGTAGGCGGGTGGGAATACAGTAGTGGAAATAGGGACAGTTAGAAGTCAGATTTCTTAGAGTGTAACTTTTTACAGAACTTTGACTTTTGAGCTATGTATTTCATGCTCAAAATTTTTTAATTCTAAAACTGAATACAAACACAAATAAACCTTAATATATGCTAAATTGTTAATATAACTATACATGGAAGAATCCATTTAGGCAAATTTTAAACATTACACTCTGTATATCCTTGGTTGGATATAAACAAGGAAATCTTAAATTTCACCTGGTAGGATTCTGTTGGTAGTGACACTGTTATTGTCATTATGAAACTATTATATACAATATAATAACAAAAATATATAAAAATATAAGTAAATGGAATATTCTTATGAACCAATATTATCAACGTAAGAGAAAAGAGAAATATAGAAGTTAAGAAAAACTGTAATATTGCAACTGAATTAGAACTATTCACAGGATCCTGTGATTTTTAAAATGTATTTCCTTGCTCTTTCCACTGGAAAGTCTCAGAAGCAATGATACGGCAGTAGCGACGAACATATCTAGAGTATCTGGATCCTGGGTTCTAAATACCATTCCCCACAAAAAGGAATCAGAACTGGATGGAGAAATAGTGATTCAAGGTCTGACACAGAAAAATCCTAAGACGAGCCAAGGGCATCTTGTGCCAGACAGTAGAGAAATGCTTAAAGACCAATGGGTTCACATAAACAGAAACACAAGTCAGTTTGAAGAGGCTCCTGGCCAAAGTCAGAGTAATTTAAGCATCTAACAAATAATATATGCAATAGATTTTACCAGACTGAATAAATACAAATTCATGTCCATAGTAACACTAAATAGGGGAATACAAGGCTTCGTCTTACAGAAGAGTGCGAGCTAATGATAGAATGAAAAAACATCATTTTTCTCCAATAAAATAATTGATTTACTCAATGATTACCAATGGATTCTGAAACTGTAACATGAAAGACTGAGAACAAAACCTTTGTATGGGGCCCAAATATCACATATTCTCTACTAATTACAAGGGAAAAAATGTACTTTCATCATGAAGCAATGTTTTAGTGACAACTTTTAGAAAACATCACTAATGAGGGACCACCTGACATTGTGTGCCTCATAACTGATGCAACAGGAGATACTCACTCATCTACTAGTCTTCCCACAAAGTATTTAACTTGAATATCACCAAGTTTCTAGACATAATTTTCAAGTTACAGAAACAAAAAAGACAACGGAAGAAGTTAAATGATATTAAGAAGAAACAATAGGACATATCAAACATGGGAATTTCTAAAATACAGTTCTCTTGGGCTCCTTGCAAAATCAATGCTGTGTAGGGGAAAAATACAGGGAGATTGTTCTAGGTGAGTTTGGATTAGATCCTGCATGGGAAAAAAATAGCTGTATATAATACTTGGGACAATTGGGGAAACTCTGGATATTAGATGAGAGTATAGAATTATTGCTAATTTGACTAGCTGTGATAATGGTACTGTGATTAAGTAGGAGATGACCTTTATTCTTTGATAATATATACTGAAGTAGTTCAGGAGTAGTTTTATGACATCTGTGGCCTTTTAAATGGTATATCTTTCTGTAGGTTTTAAAATTTCATTATTAGAAAGTCGGGGCAAAAAATAAAAGGAAGAAAATTATCATTGACAACAAAACTAAACTGTGGTATATCTTTCTGTATGTTTTAAAATTTCATAATTAGAAAGTTGGGGCAAAAAAATAAAAGGAAGAAAATTATCATTGACAACAAAACTAAATTGTAGCTACTTAGAATTACGATGAAGTTAAATTTATTAATTTTTTCTCTCATGGCTTATGCTTTTTGTCTTCCAAGACATACTGACCATGTATCTGTGAGTTTATTTTTGGAGTCTCTAATGTGAGCAAATGACTTACAGTATCTTTTTTTTTTTTTTTTTTTTGAGACAGAGACTCGCTCCATCACCCAGGCTGGGGTGCAATGGCATGATCTCAGCTCAACGCAACCTCTGCCTCCCAGGTTCAAGCAATTCTCCTGCCTCAGCCTCCCAAGTAGTTGGGATTCCAGGCACCCACCACCACATCTGGCTTATTTTTGTATTTTTAGTGGAGAAGGCGATTCACAATGTTGGCCAGGCTGGTCTCGAACTCCTGACCTCAGGTGATTTGCCTGCCTTGGCCTCCCAAAGTGCTGGGATTACTGAGCCACTGCGCCCAGCTGACTTACACTATCTTTATAGGAAATTTATCATCAGCTTTTGTAAGCCTCTCTACTTTGTGCTTCTACTTCAAAATTGTTTTGGATAGTCTGGATGCTTTGCATTTCTGTATATATTTATAGAATCACTTTGTCAATTTCTACAAAAAACCTTTTGGGATCTTCATTGAGGTTGAATTAGATTAACTAGGGGAAATTAAAGATCCTAAAAATATTAATTCTGCTGGTCCATGAACATGGTATCTCTTCATATATTTATATCTTTTTAAATTTCTCAGTGCTGTTTTATTGTTTTTTCAGAGTTTAGGTCTTGCACGTTTTTTCCTTTTAAAAATATTTTATTACTTATAAAATACAATAGGGTTTATAATGACACATAAGAAACAATATAAACTTACAAATTGCTTTTAAAAGTTGGTGTCATAATTTTATATATTAAAATAATAATACTTTATTAATGTGATATATTGAGTAATCATAAAACTTTCTGGCTCACTTTTCTATAAATTAATGAGGTTAACAAAATTTATACTTTTAGCAACTTTATTTTCAATCATATAAATGAAAACAATGTCAGGTGCTTTTGGTAAATGGCATTACATACTGTAAAAAGATTTATCTATATATATTTCAGATTTTAAGTAATATTATAAATGGTATCATTTAGTTCCAATTTCTAGTCATTCATTGCCAGCATACAGAAATACAGTAGGTTTGGGCATCTTAATTTTGTATCCTGACTAAATTTACATCTTAACTCTAGTAGTTAAGAAAAAAAAAAAAAAGAATGTGTTTATTTAAAAAAAAAAAAAAGAAAAAGAAAAAAAAATCCTCAGGATATTCTACAAAAACCATGTCTTCTATAAATAAAGGCAGCTTTTCTTCTTCCTTTTCTATCTGTATTTCTTTTTCTCACCTTATTACACTGGTTAGAGTATCTAAAACAATGTTGAAAAGAAGTGATACAAATTTTTTTTTTTTTTTTTTTTTGAGATAGAGTCTTGCTCTGTCACCCAGGCTGGAGTGCAGTGGTCCAATGTGGCTCACTGCAATCTCTGCCTGCTGGGTTCAAGCAATTCTCCTGCCTCAGCCTCCTGAGTAGCTGGGACTACAGGCATGTGACACCACGTCTGGCTAATCTTTGTATTTTAGAGATGAGGTTTCACCATGTTGTCCAGGGTGGTCTTGAACTCCTGAACTCAGGTGATCTGCCCGCCTCTGCCTCCCAAAATGCTAGGATTACAGGTGTGAGCCGCAGCGCCCGGCCAACATTCTTGGTTTGTTCTTAATCGTAATAAAAAGGAAGCAGATTTCACCACTGTTGTGGTGTTTGCTATTGATTTGTCATAAATGCTAACAGATTGTGGGAATTCTATTTCTACTTTGCTAATTTCTTTTTAATCACAAATGAATGTTGAATTATGTAATTTCTTAAATATGTACTGATGTGATCATACGGCTTTTTTATTTCACTAATACAAGAAATTCTATTAACTGACTTTGAAGTATCAAATCAAACTCATAATTCTGGAATAAACCTCAGTTTGTCATGATCTCTTATCTTTTCTATATATTGCTGGATATGAATAGCTAATATATTTTAAAGGTTTTTTGTATCTATCAATATAAAGGATATTGATCTGTAGGTTTTTTTTATTTAATGTTCATACAAGGGCAGTGATGGTCTCATTAAATGAATTGAGAAGTGTTCCTCCTTTTATTTTTTGAAATACTTTGTGAAGATTCATATTAATTCTTTAAATATTTGAGATAATTAACCAGTTATGTGGACCTTATTTGGGGAGAAGTTTTAAAGTTTTGGATTCCAAACTTAATAGTTATAGAGACATTTAGATTTTTCTGTTTTTTCTTTTTATTTATTTTTTTAGACGGAGTCTTGCTCTGTCGCCAGGCTGGAGGGCAGTGGTGCGATCTCAGCTCACGGCAACCTCCGCCTTCTGGGTTCAAGTGATTCTCCTGCCTCAGCCTCCTGAGTAGCTGGGACTACAGGCACACACCACCATACCCAGCTAATTTTTGTATTTTTAGTAGAGACGGGGTTTCACCATGTTGGCCAGGGAAGTCTCCATCTCTTGACCTCCTGATCAGCCTGCCTCGGGCTCCCAAAGTGCTGGGATTACAGGCGTGCGCCACCATGCCCAGCCTCTGTTTCTCATTTTGATGTCTTTTAAGAAATTTATGTAAGCTGTTCATCATTGGCATAAAGTTGCTGATAGCATTTCTTTATTCTTTCAATAATTATAAGATTTATCGCGCTACCCTCCTCTTTTTTTCATTCTTGATATTGGTAATTTCTGTTCCCTCCCCTTCAGTCTCATTAGAGGTTTATCAGTTTTATTATTATTACAGTTAACCATCTTTTATCAATTATCTCTGTTGTTTGCTGGATTTTTATGATTTCTAATCTTAAGTCATTATGATTATCAATATTGTATTAATTCTTATCAATTCTGTTTGCCTGATTTTCATGATTTCTGCCTTAAATCATTATTTCATTCTAATTTTGAATTAAAATTTCTCTTATTATTTTAGCTTATTTTTTTGAAATTGTAGGTAATTGAGTTCTTTCTTCCTTACTAACATAAGAAGCATTGAATGCTGTAAAATGTCACCTAAGCACTACTTTAGCTGCATTATAAAAATTATGTTATTTTCATCAGTTCAAAACATTTTATCATTTCTCCTGTTTTTTTTTTTAATCCATGATTTATTTGGAAAGGTGTAGTTTGACTACTATTTGTTGTATTTTTCAGATATCTTTCTCTTGTTAATTTCTAATTTAATTCCATTTTGGAATAAATATACTGTGTATATTTAAAATTTTACCTTAAATTTAGATTTTTTTAAATTTAAGAATAATTGGTTAATAAATGGTTAAATAGATATATAAATATATATCTATTGTGATATATATTTATGTGTACTTGAAAAGAATGTATACTCTGCTGCATTTGGATGCAGTGTTTTATAAATTTCAATTAGATTGGCTGACAGTGCTATTCACTCTTCTTTATCCTTTCTCTAGCCTTTTACTTGTTCTACCAATTTTTCAGAAAGGAAGGTTAAAATCTCCAATTATTATTGTCAATTTTTCTGTTTCTCCTGTCAGTTCTGTTAGTTTCCTTTTTGGATACCTTGAAGTCCTCTTATTGTTTACATGCACATTTATCATTGTTATGTCTTCTTGATTAAATGTCCTCTTTTTGGCTGTATTCTTTATTCTGAACTCCAGGTCTCTGATATTCATATGTTCTTCCAGATTTCTTATGGTTACTGATTTGGCAGTATATCTTTGTTTATCCTTTTAATCTTCGCCTACTTGTACCTTATATTTTAAGTGAGTATTTTTGTAGATCATGTATATGGTTGGGTCTTGATAATGTCTAGCTTCTAAGTGAAACGTTTAGAACGTTTGTATTTAAAGTGATTATTTATATGGTTGGTTTTAGTCTACCACCTTGCCATTTATTTTCTATTTGCCTCATCTCCTTCTTTTTTTCCCCTCTTTTTTCTTTCTTGAGCATACTTTGATTTTACATGCCCCCAGTTCCCTGTGCTACTATTGTTTTACATGGTATTTTTACATGTTATTAATCCTACAATACATGTTACTCTTTTTGTTTTAACCAATCAACAAATATTTAAGGAAAAAAAGAAAAGGAAAGAAAGTATTTCATGTTTACCCACATTTTCCATTTAAGACAGACTTCACTGCTTTGTGCAGATCTGTTTCTACATGGTATTACTTACTTTGTTGCTGAATAACTTTAATATTTCTTGCATTACAGTTCTGTTTGACACATATTTTCTCAGTTATTGATGACTGGATAAAGCTTTTATTTAGGCTTCAATCTTGAACGATAGATTGGGGAGAATATAAAGATTCCTGGTTGTTTCTTTCAGCACTTTAAAATGTCATTCCATTATCTTCTGGCTTGCATAGTGTTTGGGAGAAGTTTGTAGTCATACTTACTTTTGTTTCTCCATACACTGTGCATGTATCTGGTTTCTGGCTCTTTTTAAGACTACTGTTTATTACTGGCTTTTACTAATAGTGTATATTGGCGTGGTTTATCTTTTTTGGAGTTTATTGAACTCTTTGGAACTGTGACTTTACAGAATTCATCAAATTTGGAAAACTGTTGGCTATTAGTTCTTCAAATAAATTTTGTGCACTGCTCCCTGCCAAATTCTGGAAGTTCGATTACATATATGTTACACAGCTTGACACGGAGGCTGTGTCAATTTTCATTTCAGTATTTTTTTTCCTCTCTGTGTCTTAAGCTGGATAAATTCTATCACTAAATCTTCAATTATCACTAAATCTTCCATTTTTTCCACAATCTAATCTTTTGTTAAGCCCATCCAATGGTTTTGTTTGAATTTTTACCTATGAGTTTTACTTTGTAATTTTTTTATATCTGCCATTTTCCTTCTCATCATGTTCATGTTTTCATTTAAAGTCCTAAACATTGTTATAACTGCTATGGTATTTATATGCTAGTTCCATAATCTATATTCTTTTAAAATTCTGTTTCTCTTGGCTGATATTTCTCCTGGCTAAGAATCATATTTTACTGTGTTTTTGCATCTCTAGTAATCTTTCACTGGATACTATGTTAATTTTACATCATTAGATACATAAATTTTGTTCTCATCTTTTAATGGAAGTTAGACTTAGTCCTGACAGGCCATTAATCATACCAATCAAGGCCTATATTTAAGCTTTACTGGATGAGTCTAGAGTAGCCATCATTCCAGGGCCAGTGCAGTCCTACCAGCAGGCCTGACCCCACCAGAGTCCACAAGCTCCAGGTGATCACTTTGGACTCTGTGTCCATTCTGGCTGGAGTCTGAATGGCTTTCTGCCTACTGTAAGACCTGGGAACCTTTTGGTTTACAGCTCTTCTCTTGTTTTTAGCTTGGCTTTGTAGAATTTCACTTTTACATTCATGGCCTAGTACTCCGTAAAGACTCAAGAAGACCGTAGGCAGATTTCTGAAGTTCTTTATCTGAAAAGTTCCCTCCTCTGAAACTCTCCCCTACAAATTCTTGTCACCATCTTCTCCAAGATAAGATTGTATCTCTAATTAAATGTTTATCTGAATTGCAATGGTGAGAAAACATTTGTGTCTTGTTTACAAAGAATACATCATGGACTATGAAAATTAGTTTTCTTCATTAACTTTCAGGAAATAGAGTAAAGAAAATAGTTACAGTTGTCATAATAGATTTTTTAAAATTCTCTTTTGGAAAAAAGCCGAAACAAACCAAGGTCTATGCCGTTGCCAGATTTATGGAGACAAACATTTTCTAATTTCTTTTTAATTTTTAACTAATGGATCATTTCCTAACAGGCAAGCTTGCAGAAGAAAAAGCTGGCAGAGTGGTTAAGTCTGTTTTTATGGAAATAAGGTAATTAGTACTAATCTTTGATGGACACAATTCATTAACTTTTGGACAATATTTATAGGGGAGGACAGAAAGGGAAACAAACAAGAAACTGAATCAGTAAATACCACTTTATGGCTTGGATCTTGGAATTGAAATGCAAGTAAAGTATTGCTACCACATCAATTACATTTAAACAGAGGAGCCTTATTTTAACAAAGAAAAATCTGAAATGGCAAACTGAACTTGCTTGAATTTGTTGATGCCACAAATTATATAATGATATTCTCATTTTGCATAAACAATGTTAGTTTTGCCACATGAAAAACTGTAATACAGCTCTCCTGATAAAGGGCTTATTTTTGAAGACATACACACACCTATAAAATATGCATAAATATTAAAAATCATTGTAAATCTCATTTTATGAAATAGGAATATTTGCAGTATTGATGCATAACATTCAGGTGTGACAGGTGGCCTCAGGCTGTCAGCATGTAGTGATGAATAACTCACTGAAATTTTGATGAATGACTAGTTCCTTTATTTAGCAGAAGGAGGAGACAGCCACAATGGGGAGAATTGGTCTTCTGGCATACAAGGTAGTAGAAGGATTTGGTTACTCAAGGATGAGAGTAGCAGAGCTACTACCATCCAGCCTGGAGCTTTATCAATGCAGAACAGAAGTAGCAGTGGTGTTTTCTCTACAGTTGCTCCATTTGGGTCTTACTCCTAGATGATCAGTTATAGAGCCTGTCTTCCTGGCCCTCTTAGAGACCTGGGTGCTACATAAAATCCCTTAACAAATTTGTTTTCTATTTTATTCTAGAGTGGATTCTAAAACCAACTGACACAGAAATAAAGAGTCAATGGATTTAATTACATGGGGGTCATTGCAACCAGAGAAGGCCTGGGCTGTTAACAGAGACATAGGGTGGTGGACTGATTGAAGGCGGGTGAGGGACAGAGAAGCGAGCAAAGGGAGCCACTTGGCTTAAATGACTCATTCTAAAAGGTTGTGAAAGGGAAAGGAATGATAGAGAACAGCTGGAAAAGGCTGCAGGGTTAAGGGAGGAAATTTTATTTTTAAAAATGGAAGTGATTTAAGGTTCCTCAGAAGACTGGAATACAATCTCAAGGAGAGGTGGACAGACAGCTTTAGCTAGGAGGAGCTGTGCCTCCATTAATGTAATAGGACGTTTTGTAAGCACTGTCCAGCGAATGGTGTCTTTGACCGGAGTGGCCAGAAGTATACACACATTTGCTCTGGAAAAGCCTTAAGTGGTGCAAGAACAAGGAACTGAGAGATGCCATAGGAAATTCCAAATAGTGAAAATACGGCAGTTCCATCCATTAAAGTACTTAGAAAAAGACTTAAAAATCGTACGGATATTATTTTTGAGTACGTTTGTATGCTATTTATTTATATTTGTAAATAAGATAACGTTACAAAAATTTAGATAAAGAAACAAAATGAATGTACAAGTCATAGTTTCAGAATGCTTTAAAACTGTGTTTTAATTTACGCTCAGTCTTCTCTCTTATATGTACTTTTCCATGGTTGTAGTAAGGTATATATACAAATGGCACAGGACATACTGTTTGTTTTACTTATTATAATCATGTTTCTATCTTGTATAGTATCCATAGTCAACACTTTGATACTGATATTTAATTTCCATGATTGACTTAGCCTTTTCTCTATTGCTAGCCATGGCTATAACTAACGTAAATGTAATCATTGCATAAATTTGAATTATAGCTCTTCGAGGGACTTCAGAGATTATCAGGTACCACATCCTCCTCACGCAGAGAAGACCAAGATACAAATCACTTAAGTGAATTCCATCAGGATAACACTGGAAATGAGCAGCTGGGTCAAAACCAGACCCTTGTGCCATAACATGTACAGAGGGCAGGAAACAGAAGTGACGTCACCTGCAATACTCCAGCTCAGTACTGCTCAAAGTTCCGGTCTGTAAAATGTTTATTACCAGTTCACACTGAGATAAGGGGCTTGCAAAAGAATAAGGGAAGCAGTGCATTAATTTATATTCTGTTGCTGATCAGAAGCTATCAGTCACATACCAGGATTAGTCCAAGGATAATAACTTTTGAGTAGCACAACTCTGAAAGAAAAATCACAAAATGTCTGATTCTCTCCGTAACGATGAATGGCATTAATAAATATTACTGAAGTTTCATAGCTACATTTCCTTCATTACTCTTACATTTTTTTCTTTAACAAATCCATTAAGTGTCCAAGAGATTACCCTTTAAAAAATAGAGTCCATGTACCCAGTCTGCAAGTATGAAAATTATGAGCTTACCATGCAGATTTAAATGACTTTATTTAGAGAGATTCATACAGGAAAAACAACTGTAGAGGGGGCAGGCTGTCCTTCTAACCTGGTCACTTTTATTGTCTGACAATTCAGGAAAGTTCTTGGGAGTTCATGGGATCATATTTATCTGTGTATGTCTGAGAGACAGACTTTTGAAAGATAATTACATCCCTACTAACTCATGGGTTTCAGCTATCCTGATTACTGCTAAAATAATTGTTTTAGAATTATTTTATAAATTTAATCATCACATGAATCATGATCATCTGATTCTTGTATTTTTCTAGACAGAAAAAATGAAAAATACTAAAAAAACACAGAATGACATGATGCCATGATTCATCATACTCAATATGAATTGATTTTTGGAACTAATGATAAATTTTGATGTAGTGGTTTTAGAAGTATGTTTTATAACTCATAGGCTATCTGAAAGTTCATTCTAAGTATGAAAAAAATTACTATTGTATCACCAGGGTAAAACAAAATACCAGTGATGACTGATTTCATTTTTCACTTTATAAATTGGCCTGCCCGTAAGTTATGCTGAAAGGAAACTGTGAACAATCTCTAGAGGAAGAAGTCATGCCACAAACACTTTGATAGATAATACATTTATAACCACCTTGAAGGAAACGCTAAGTCCTACAATGTTGCTTCCAGAACAGGTATCTTCTTTCGGTTCCATGTGCTTACACACTATTATTACTATTGCTAATAGCAGCAGGCAAAATTCTAAGCACACAGAATATATTAAATCACTTAACTGTCACAAACACATCAAGAGGTAGGCATTATTATTTAACTAACTCCATCATATAGAGGAAGAAATTAAGATACAGCGAGGTTAATAACATAACTTGCCCTAGACTAAACATACACACACATGTCCCATATGAACCCAGGAGTTCATCATGCAACCTTCTCATTATGACTTAGCTTTCACATTATTATTCATGCAGGAAAAGAATGCTAGCAGTAATATTTCTTGACATGAATTAGTAAGTTGGTAGTATAATTTACACTTGTTTTGGTCTTGTGATCTGATAGTAAAAATCAGTTCATTACATCATCATTGGGTATTTGAATTAAGTAAGTTTTCTCCCATCCTTAAGAAAAATACAAAAGGCCGGGCACAATGGCTCACACCTGTAATCCCAGCACTTTGGGAGGCTGAGGCGGGCAGATCACCTGAGGTCAGAAGTTTGAGATCAACCTGGCCAACATGGCGAAACCCCATCTCTACTAAAAATACAAAAATTAGCTGGGCGTGGTGGTGCACGCTTGTAATCCCAGCTACTCAGGAGGGTGAGGCAGGAGAATCACTTGGAGGCAGAGGTTGCAGTGAGCCAAGATCGTGCCACTGCACTCCAGCCTGGGCAACAGAGCGAGACTCCGTCTAAAACAAACAAACAAACAAACAGCTAAAAATGTGTACTGGAGACGATGTAGAAAACACAGATATACATAATGATGAAAAATATTTCACAACCTAGGAATAATGCTTAATGTTTGACTATCTATCGAAAGCTATCTATCGAATCTATATCCTCTAATCTTCTATAAAAACAAATACACATACTAGTCAGCTGCAAACACATGCTGCCATTCCAAAGTAAAGAAAAGATAACTCAGGCAGATCTGAGAGCCATGGAAAATCATTTCTAGGCTTTGTGATCTATTGAAGAACTTTCAACATTTGCCCAGTTGGATGTCAGGATTTCTAAGAATCAGTGGCTTTTTTGAGCTTTCCATTTCCCCTTTCTGAAATGTTTATAAGCAGTTATCCTTTGTGTGTCTTACCACTGTGTGTTGGGTGTGTGGGAGGCAGATAATGTCTCATCTCTTCAGTCTGCAGTGAAGAGAGAGGATACTTAATGAGCTCTAATTAAGAAACTATCCAAGAAGCCTCCTCCATCCCTGGATCTAATTTCCAGGTGATTATGTAAAGGGAGAAGACTTCTGAGGACCTTGAGATCACCCATAATGATCCCTGCCTTCTGGTATTCCACACCAATGTATAATCCTCTCCCCTTGAATGTGGGTTACATTTACTGACTCACCTCTAAGGAAGAGAATAAGACCAAAGTGATGAGATGTTGCTTCCAAGGTTAGGTTATTAAAAGATCATGGCTTCTGTTTTGGGCTCCCTCTCCCTTCCATTCCTCACTTTGTCATTTCATGCCAGGGCACAGGTAGCAAGGAACGGATACAGTCCTTGCTAGAGGACCAACAATCAGGGTGGACTAGGGGTCTCCTGCTAACATCCATGTAAGTGAGTTTGGAAGTCAATTTTTCCCTAGTTGAGCCTTGAGATTACTGTTGCCCACAGCAAACACCTTAATTACAGCTTTGTGAGATGTTCTAAGCCAGAAGCACTCAGGTAAACTGTGCCTCAATTCCTGACCCACAGGAACTGTGAGATAGTATTTATTGGTTTTGCTCCTAGATTTTGGGGCAATTTGTTATATAACAGTAAATAACTAATACAGATGTTGAGTTTGATATAAGACTGAACCCTTATTTTGTTACTCTGATTAAAGATTTCATATGCATTGAACTTGACCAATTATTCATAAGTTTACAAATAAATGCATAAATTTAAATAAAGCACATTTTTCTTAAATTGCTTTTTTATTCCCAATATGTCTAATTGTTTCCTTTTTATATGTTTATTTTATAAGCGAGATATTTGGATCTTATAAACTGAGGAAATCATTATTCTTATGTTAGAGTCTTTTATTTTGTTTTCTCAGGTGTCAGTTCTTCAGCTTGTTGGCATCTCTTTCACGGTACTGGTGGTCTTCCTTCTACTCTTCCTGGCATGAGAGATTCCTTATTTGCCCATGTGCAGATGCTTTTGGTGACTGTGGGGTGCAGAGTGTGGCATACTGGAAGTAACTGTGCAGGTAGCTTATTTTGGGGGTATATCCAAAATAGTTTATCCATTCATATTTCAGATTAGACCTCCCTGAGATAGTACCATGTATTTTTAGCTAGATTCAGTACTTTGGCCTAGGGTAAACACTGCAGCTGTCCGCAGATTATTATAAGGGAAAAAGAAATGAGTAATATTTCAACTATTCGAAATTGCTCACCTAATGATTTTCCCTGGAACACATCCTACTTTGTGTATTTTGTGACTATGTGTTTGCAGAATCTCAAGAACTGCTCCCACCTATAAAAGGATTTTTTTCAAACACTGTTTGGACTGTGCTTTTTTTCTTATAGTGTGTCTTTTAGGGATGCTTCAAAGTCTCTGATCACAATGGTACACTTTTTTTTTTCTTTCTGCATTATTGGTATGCATGCATTATGAAACACATGTTTTACAAATGTGCATAGGTATATATGTATATATGTATATATATATTTATTTCTTATTAAGAGGTTTGAGTAGGGGGAAGTAGACATATGTGGTTTTTGCCAATAGAATCCAATTAATAAAAAAATTCATATTTTTGAAATTAGAACTCTAAGAGTTCATCTAGAAATAGAAATAAGTCCATTTTTGATAAAAATGAAAATAATGGATCTAACCCAACTGTAATACTGGTGATTAAGCAGTCAAAATGAACAATTAGGAAGTGGTCCACTCATTTAGTGAATGTTGCTTCTGCCATCAACACATTAAGGAGACATGGTACTTTAGTCTGCATGTAAGAAAATGATATTTAGAAAATCTAAGTAGATGTGTCCAAAAAGTGTTATTCTGAAGTTGATAAAGACGACTTGGTGATTTTTTTTTCCTAAGGGAAATTAACCACATTCATGATCTGTTTGGACTTAGTTTTTCTCTGCTATCACTGTATATTTTACAAGCTGTTAAATAAATAAATCTGGTAATAGTTTAACTGACTGTAGAGAAAAGATAAAGATGCATTAAGTTTTTTAAAAAACACCTATACCTGTATATGTAATATAAGTATATATAATTTTAAAAATTATTTTGTAACTTTTATAGCATGCTGTTTAATATGTCTAGATTAAGTCTACCAAATGTGTTATGAATATTTTTTTCCACATAAAAGATAAACTGTTAATAAATCTTTTCCAGGCATCAGTGTCTAGTCCACATAATCATTAGCAGACAACTCCCTTGGCAGCAGCATCTTACTCTTGATTAACTGCTTCTCTTAGATTAACTGAAGGATTGAACAGTGTATGAATAATCATTTTCTATTCCCAGTTTAAATTTTCCTTTTCATAACTGCTATCTGCTGTATGATGTTAAGGAAACCGATCAGTTTAGCTAGAATAAAAATTATTATCAATTTATGAAAAAGGAAAAGTTGGGAAACTGGTAACTTCTTGGTTACTGAAGGTGTTTGCTTCTAAAACAGGTAGAGGTAAAAATATAATACCCGACTCTCTTAACTGTGGTTTGGCTTTCTGTGGTTTTAGTTACCCAAGGTCAACTGTGGTCCAAAAATATTAAATCAAAAATTCCAGGCCCGGCATGGTGGCTCACATCTGTAATTCAAGGACTTCAGGAGGCCGAGGCAGTAGGATCTGCTGGGCCCAAGAGTTTGACAACAGCCTGGGCAATAGTGAAACCTCATCTCTACTGAAAAAAAAAAAAAAAAAAAGTAGCCAGCCGTGGTGGCACACCCCTGTAGTTCCAGCTACTCAGGAGACTGAGGCAGGAGGATCACTTGAACCCAGGAGTTGGAGGCTGCAGGGCTGCAGTGAGCTATGATTGAGCCACTACACTCCAGCCTGGGCAACGAAATGAGGCCCTGTCTCAAAAAAAAAAAGGAAAGAAAATTGCAGAAATAAACAATGCATAAGATTGAAATTGTGCACTGTTCTGAGTAGCATGATTAAGTCTCACGCTGTCTCCAGCCCAGGATGTGAATCATCCCTTTGTCCAGCGTGTCCATGCTGTATATGCTACCGTCCATCAGTCACAGCTGTTTCAGTAATCAGATTGAAAAAACACAGCACATACAGGGTTCAGTAAAAAAACATAGTATATATAGGGTTCTGTGGTTTCAGGTGTCCACAGGGGTCTTGGAACTAATCCCCTGAGGATAAAGGGACTACTGTACACATTTTCCTGTAGTGGCTTATGCCCTACAATAAGAACATTTAACAAAGTAAGACCATTTAACAAAACAATTTAAAAATAATAAATCAATGATTTAGGCAAGGATGAAAATATTCATAAATACCAAGTAATGTAAACATTTATATATATTTTAAAGAAAATTTTGGAATTTGCATTTCCTTAATTATATAGCCAGAAAGTTACAAGGGAAAAAGAATTTGGTTTAGAAATAGCATGAACCTGGGATAGATTCCCACTCATTAATCTTACTTCAGAATGATATTCACATGTTGTTGCTGCCTAGGAAAACAATCTAAAGGCACAATTGATTCTAAACTACACTCCCCTGGTTTCTTGAGATGTTGCATTCCACTCTTGAACGTGAAGATAATGGCTAGTTTGGAGAACTGTCTCAAATGATTTTGCCAAGTGTAAATACATGAATATTTTTAAGAAAATGTCTTCATTAATGGCTGTTGAGCTAAAATCTCCATAACTACATATTATGCAAAGATATGACACTGAACATCCATACTTTACAGATTCTTTTTTTTTTTTGAGACGGAGTCTCGCTCTGTCACACAGGCTGGAGTACACAGGCTGTGTCACACAGGCTCTGTCACACAGGCTCTGTCACACAGGATTGCACACAGGTGCAATCTTGGCTCACTGCAACCTCTGTCTCCTGGGTTCAAGCAATTCTCCTGCCTCAGCCTCCCGAGCAGCTGAGGTTACAGATGTGTGCCACTACACATGGCTAATTTTTGTATTTTTAGTAGAGACGGGGTTTCTCCATGTTACCCAGGCTGGTCTCGGACTCTTGACCTCAAGTGATCTGCCCGCCTTGGCCTCCCAAAGTGCTAGGATTACAGGCAGGAGCCACCGTGCCCAGCCGGCATACTTCAAAGATTCTAATAAAAGTACTTGACCTTAAAATATTGTTTCCATTTAATCATATTCTGTAAATCTGGGGAAATGAAAAACAAGAATCTCAATTTTTAATCAATATTTGACCAGACACATCTTTAGATCAAGCCACGAGCTTTTTAGATAAAACAGAAAAAAATTCCCACCTTTGGGAAAACCAGTAGAAATGCGATGTCCAGATTCAGCTGGATATATCTCAAGATCGATATTTACCACTATATTTATTACTACCTGAAACTCTTAAGCCAATCATTAAAAAAATTCCAAAAGATTACTGGACTTACTCTTTGAATTTTTGTCTTTTAAAAATATAGACATAATTCAGCTTCTTTAAACCCATCTACACAAGTCCTGTGTTCAAATTTTACAGGGCATAGAACCGTTCACTTGGGGTACTTCTTTGCCTGTATAAAATGCTGTCATGTTGATATATCTAAACACCAAGGTACAAATTTAACTATACGATTTTGAAGGAAGCAGTTGAAGACTCAGGTAACACTGCTTTAGCACAAGTCAAAAGAGAGTTTGCTGTTTGGCTTTTGATACTGAAGTTTCTTACCAATATGTTTTATGAAGCTCTCTCTAGGAAACCACAGTATTTTGGTATCAGTTTTCTAAAGCAACTGCCTGTGAGTTAATGTGGTTGTTTTGTCACAGTGTGCCTTTTGTCTCCATCCGCCTCCAGTCCCATCTTTACTCATTCTGCCTTTTGGATAAAACATGTACAATTATATATGGCTTGGTGCAGAATGGGCTTGGGATGCCACAAAACTAAAGTGGCACACTTAAAAAATACCTCTCAGCTACAGAGTCAAATAAGACTTGGAAATGCTAGAGGTCAGAACATTGCTCACAAATTATCCTGGTTCAATTTAGCCTGTGAATGTTTTGGAATTATACAAACAATGTCTGATGACTCATATAACTTGTACCTTAAGTGCGTTTTGCTGTTGTGCATCCTTTTAGTCCAGCTACCCCCTAAGGAACAAAGTGTTACAGAAGCAGTTATGGTTTCAATTTCCCTCTATGATTCGCTTTCATTTGAAAACCAGTGAAAGGTGGGGGGAAATGGACTGACTAACTCCTGACATTACCAGGGCTTCAGATTACTCAATTTCCACGCTTCCTCTATCAGGGGAGAGAGTCCTAACAAAGACTAAAAATAACTTAAAGAAACCAAAAAACATAAAGATGCTACTTAGGAAATATTATTATCAAGAATTAGTCTTCCAACCAAGTATTATGTACTTGAAACATTCTTTTATTTTTTAAGATATCATACCTCTAGTGTCTCATTTGATTCTAATTTTGAATAGTCATTAATACAATAGAGATTTGCAGCATTAATAGCTATTTAATGGCTACGAAAACAGTGGCTATTGTGTGAATGGCTATAAAAACAATGGCTCTTTTTATGGTGCGTTCATGCTATCTACAGGCAGATGAACTGCATTTTAGATTATCAATCTGATCCGATTTTCTCTGTATCTCTGAAACTCATGGTTCTCCAAGGATGACTTCTCACGGGTACCCAGTGTGGTGAACCTTTTTGTAAGTCAATGCAATATTTGCGACTATAGTCTTGGTTTGGTTCATCTTTCTTTTTTCCACTAGGAAAATGTTCACTTTATCTTCCACAAGCTTCTTCAGTACCAGGCAAGGGACTCAACTCCTGATTATGATCATTTCTTGCCTTACTTTAAGGATGAGGACTAAACAAGGGAAAAAGTGGTGAGAATACTGGAACACATTTCGGGCAAGGTTCCTAAGGGGGAGGATAAATCGTACACACACTTTACAGAATCCACATAGTCAAAGAGAACAGAAAGGCACCCAGAATGGCACCTACTCAACACAATCTTGACTTGGTAGATAAGGGGATTAATATACAATAAATTTCCTTTTGCAGCTTTCTGGAGACTCAAAGTGCTCTAGTGTAAAGATCATTGATCTTGCAGTCAGGGGACTTGAACTTCAGCCCTACCTATACTAAAACCCTGGGTAAGCTTTGACAAGTCACTTAAATTTACTTGGCCTTAGTTTTCCCAACTGTAAAAATAGGAATGAAATTCTCTAGTACCCCACAGGATTGTTCTCAGGCCCAAATGTCACAATGTATATGAAAGTGCATTATATAAATACGATTATGTAATATCTGGTATCATCAATGGAGGAGGCTTTCCATATGTACTATACCTAAATATATTACACACGTCTATACTGAACTTTTTTATTTTTTTTTGACTGACTCTCATTCTGTCGCCCAGGCTGGAGTGCAGTGGCATGATCTTGGCTCACTGCAATCTCTGCCTCCCGGGTTCAAGCGATTCTCATGCCTCAGCCTCCTGGGTAGCCGGGACCACAGGCACATACCACCACGCCCAGCTAATTTTTGTATTTTATTTAGTACAGATGGGGTTTTGCTATGTTGGCCAGGCTGGTTTTGAACTCCTGGGCTCAAGCAATCCACTCGCTTCAGCCTCCCGAACTGCAAGGATTACAGGCGTGAGCATTGTGCTCAGTGGCCTACTGAACTCTTTAAATGATATGCGTTTAAAGTTGATAATTAGATAATATCATAATATAATAATGTTGATAATTAGATAATATTATAGATAACTTCTCATCCTTGTACCTTTGCTTTTCTCTACCTAATTTCCATGTTTTCATTTTGATACTTTTTGAAAATCAAATAAGAAAATTCAGAACACTGAACACTTTTAAGAAGGTTGACTCAGGATTACTAGGAAAAAGATCAGCTTCAACATAATAATTTTAATTTTTTGTCAGGCTTTTCTTGTAGTGTTTTGAGATATTCTCGATATGTCAGTAATTTGAAAATTACACAATCAATCAATGGGAGAAAGAATGGCAGGTGGTCTCAAAATAATTTTTTGGCTCTCTTTCTTTCTTCTCCCTTCCTCATTTACACATGGCACATATCTTCATGGAGGGCTTTTATACCTTCTTTCAAAGAGTATAACCAGTTTTATCAATGAAAGCTCTATAAATAATTTCTGAATTAGAATGTTTAATTTTTAAACATTTTAAATCACTTTTTATAATTACTACATTCACAATATAATTGTGAATTGAATTTTGTGGTTAACATAATCTTCATACATAAAAGAAGATAACTACTTGTCTCCAAAAATAAAAATATTAATAATGATGCATAATCTCAGATATATCCATTAAGAGTTTAATATGGTTGGCTTGGTATGTGTTTCCGGGAATTTCTGAAAGAGTCATGTTTTTAAGAAAATAATTTGGGAAAAATAGAAATTTAAGTGGCTCATTTTTTGTGGTTAGGTTAGTATTTATGAAATTTGGTTTTGTTTACTTCTCAGCGAATCATTGAGATCCTGAGTAACAGAAAGAGAAAACCATTATGTTTCATGATGAAATATTCTTGGATATTGAAGATAGTCTATTAAGACATTTAAGTGTTATATCTTGGTCACCATGTAACAGATATTTTTTAAAAACCAAAGTGGCAAAAAGAACACAACATGAATAAAATAGGAAAAACATTTCTGAAATAGAATTGTTATGTTCACAATTTAAAATGTTTCTACTTTGTGCTCTGGAAAAATGCACACTTAAAAAATAAATTTTGAAATTAAATACGAGGTGTATTTACTCTAGGAAGATGTACCCACTTAATAATTGAATCTGTAATATAGCAGGCTGTGGGATATTAGATACATTATTTTATAGAGATATAAAATTGAATTTCGAAAACTACTTCATGGGATTCTCTAAAGTAAGTATTTAAAGAGGAAAGATATCAAACTGGTTACCAGAATGCTATATGTACAATTTTATTGGCAGATTATGAGAAGTGATCTAATTATACATATTATTCATATTTGTTGAGGAATAAAAGGACGTATAAATCTCTGTATGGGAAGGCACTTAATTCTTTAGAGTCTATAATAATACTTATAGCTTGATTTGCAAAACATTACAAATGATACTTAGGATCCAAATTGTTTTCATCTCTTAAAATTCAAAGCAGCTTCATCTTTCTAAAACACACAGTTTGTCTGTAGTGTTATAATACACATCCAATTAACATGGTAGGCATCTTCTGTGTTCTAGATATGTGTTAGGTCTAAGAAATGTAAGGAAAAATGATAAGCAGGAGTTTTCAAGGAGCAAATAGTCTTGTGGGAAGAAAGATCTGGGTAGAAATCTTATAATCTGGGTAGAAATAATTTACAAGATAAACAGCTTTGACAGAGCTTTGAACAACGTGCTACTGGAACTCAGAGGAAGGCTGGAGTGGCTTCTCCAAGTCATGATGCTTCAGCTGGCTGCTAAGACGAGGGAAGGAGGGTCAGCAGGCCTGCCAGATGGAAGATACATCATCTGCAAGGGCATAATGTTAGCCAAGAGTAGCAAGTGCTGAGGAAAAGTGGAGTTCAATGTGGCTGAGGTCTGGCTCTGTCGTTATCTTGCTGTGTAATATAGAAATGTTATTTAGCCTCTCTGGGCTGTTTCCTCATTTAAGACAATAAAACCTATCCTCACTGAGGGTTTTGCAATGCATGTAAAGTGCTTGGCAAAGTGTTTACTCCCGACTTAAATGCTCAATAAGCATTAATGGCTGCAGATTGGAGATTCTGAGTGTCAGTTTGTGTTCATTTCTTTATCACGTCAAGCTGGCCGTTTAATCTCTTTGGGCTTCCTTTTCACTTTTCTGTAACAGGCAAGCAATCAAACTAGATGTTGATCTCAAGTCCCTTCCAATTCAAAGACTGTCACAGCTATATGATCGTTGCCACATAAGTAAAAATTCACATTAAAATGTATGTAAACTTTAGGAAATTTTTTCTATGAGGAATATTTTATATTACACCTTTTAACATATCAAGTTGGATGAATAATAGGGTCATAGAACTGGCTTTTAGGTCTTCAGGTTGGATGATTTATTCAAAACTGAACACCTCTAACTTTAATTTCTATTTCAGGTAAATTTACTTTTTTTGAAAGATTTCAGAAAGATGATAGATAGCATCTGAAAAACATGGCCCAAAGTGGACTCTGTCCCTTCTTCATACCAGGGCCTCTTCCTCTAAATATAACAACATTGATAATAGGGGAAGCATCAAGAACCTGTTTGTTTTCTGGCTGTTTCAACAAGTTGCAACTTGTTGGCTTGCAACTTCAGAACAAAACGTAATAGCTTAACAGGCACTTTGATTTATTTGTTCCTTAATCATGGAAAAAGTAAACTAGTCAGCTATTCTTTGTGGCTTTTAATAAAATGTTTGTAATTGCATGAAACAATTATCAAATATTTCTTATGAGCAAAAGCAAGGAAAAATGACCTATGGATGTAAATTTTGATCCCAAATGTTTTCTCTCCTTTAATTCAATGGTTATTGAACAACCATTATTTGCTTGGTAGGGCTTAGACAATAGCGTTTTTTTGTTGTTGTTTTTTGTTTTGTTTTTGTTTTTTGGAGACAGAATCTCACTGAGTCGCCCAGGCTGGAGTGCAGTGGCACCATCTCAGCTCACTGCAACCTCCACCTCCTAGGCTCAACCAATTCTCCTGCCGCAGCCTCCCACAATAGTGATTTATAAATGATTTGTTTTAAAAGAAAACTTTGGCACCCAGGAATGATAGGACATTAAGGGACTAAAGAACAGTAAGTTCATGAATTTTAGGTCCTTGTGTAGCCAAAGGATCCTTGGAAGCCTGGGAGCAGGACGTGCAGTGGGGTCAAAGACTTGGGCAACACTGAGATTCTGGAGGTGTTATAGACTGAATTCATGCCTCAGTCTAAGGAGATATGACATGGGAGTGAATGTCTAGTATAGTGTGGAGGACAAGATCACTAGGAAAGAGAAGGTCAAGAAACTCTAGGAGGGATCTCTGAAGTGATTAGAAAGAGGAGGAAGGCTGTGAGAGCGACAGTATGCCTGGAGTGAAGATTGGTGAAAATTAGGGTGAGTGACACAGGAGTAAGAAAATGATGGCAATAATGAGTGGTACAGGGTGATCTAATCTGATGATGTGGGATTCAAATTTGGAGATTTTAAGGGAGCTCTTGCAAATGACAGTTTTTCACCCCTTTCTACCACTGTTCAATAGGTGGAATAAGTAATTCTTCTCACTCCTCATTGCCTCTTTTCTGCCTCTTGTGTAGTGGTAGAAACGGGTGAAAAACTATCACTTCCAAGAGCTGCCAGGAAAGTAATGACTTAATGGAAAAGTCAGGTTTCTTAGATCAAGAAAGTAAAAGGAGCATCCAGAAAAGAGGGTGGATGTACAGTGATTACTGCTGCTGCTGAAGGCCTATCAGCAATTAAAGAGAAGTGGGTTACAGGAATAAAAGAGGGAAATATAGAGTCTTTCAGGTATTGGAGTATGGATGAGGGGGTGACCTTAGTCAGGAGGAGTTCCTGTAGTGACTTACATAAGGGGAGAGAAAGTAAACATTTCCGTGATGACCAACTAATATCTTCAATGATGACATAACAGGAACCACTGCTTTTAGATTTCTCACTTAAATTTGTTTTGGAAAAATTTATTCCAGATTTTAACACTTCCCACTCTTAAAACCGAATATGCATTCAACGTATTTATTGATTCTAAAATGTTATAAAATATCTGCTTTTGTTTGGCACTTTGCTTGTCTCCTTCTTATATCATTATTGTATCTTTCATGCAGTGATTTCTGTGGTCTCAGCCCCCCACATGGTGATCAGCTACCTCGGGGAAGTCCTGTGCTACTTTGCTTCTCTCCATGAATTATAAACCTAAGTGACAGGCAATTGAGAGGAACCACAAAGAGTTCAAAGTAAACAGTGTTTAATCAATGTATCAGATGCCGGGTGGCAACTCTGTTTTAAAAGTCAAAGTCAAGTTAAAGTGTGGGGTTGTCTGCCACATAAGGGGACCTCAAAAATCAGATTTTTAATAAAGTCGCTTCCAATAAGAATACTATCATTCTATGATCTTAACAGACTAAACCTGAATCTGAAATTGACATTATAAACCAGAAAATTAGCCAGAACTACACCTGGTGCATTGATGGAGTAAAAGAGAAGGAACTGACAAAAATACTAGAGCAGAAGATTTTTGGGGTCAATGTTAAGTGATCATTTATTCTGATTTGCTTGGAGATGTTCATGGTTGTATCTCTTGTCCCCCCCTCCAAAAAAAATGTTTCCAGTGCCCCTTTTCACTTTCTAAAATAAAATTGACTTGGATGATGAATTATCTGATCACTCGAGATACAGTGGATTGAAAAATGAAAATGAACACACCAGTAAGATACACAGACACTAAATACACATGATTTAGTTGAAATAAAAGTGCCATCTACTCACTCTGCACACACTTTTAAAATGAAAGCATGACTTTCATGCTTCACCTTCTCTTTTTCTCCTAGCAAGAGAGAAAAGCAACTTTGTCTCTTTATTTTTAACATTTACTACTTATTGATTTATGTTTAGATAGCTTTAGGACTTTTAATTAATCTTTATTTGAAGACAGTGGAGAATATTTGGGCTAAATTTTAAATATCTCTGTACAGACAATTAAGTTCAAATAAGTATTACCCTGACTTAACTTGAATTATTTTTTTTAACCCTGCTATAATTAGAGAAGCATAAGTGAGACAAACCCTTTTCTAAAATATATTCAGAAAAAAAAATTGCTGTATCTGTCCTAGAGGAAGTGTGCATTTTGTCCATACCAAGTTTCTCCCTTGCTGGAATCTGAGTGATTTTGTATTTCACAAGTGGCTTTGTGAAGAACAATATAAAAGCGTTTGGGTAGAAAAAAAAGATGTCAGGATTTGTAATCAGAAGTCCTGTATTTGTTTCTGGTTGCACCATTCATTAGTTCAGTAACTAAGCGTAAGCAGATTACCTAAATTCTCTACACTTCAGTTTCCTTATCTGTACAATTATTATTCCACAAGCAGAAAAGCACTTTCAGAGTGGGTGAAGATTAAATAAGAAAATATGTATGAAAGGGCTTATCACAGCACCTGGCACCCAGTCCCTCAAATGTCACATAGCGACTCTACTTCCAGTTTCTGTTTCAATCTATAGCTTGTTATATGAGAACTGCTATTAATAACGATATTTTCAAGATGCTACTAGTTCCCAAATCAAGGGCTATATTTAGTACATTCTCCTTGATAGGGCAGAAAGGGAAATTAATACACTTTCAATTTGGCAATAATTTTTCCTAAGAAATTAAAGAAGACTTAATAAATAAAGAAGCCTTAATTAACCTGGCAGACCATTTATCTAAAGACTACATACCCTGGGCATTCTGATTAACCCAAATTTTATATGAGGCTAATATCAGGCAATTTATGTAATTAAAGACCAAATTAATTTTATTTATGTGCACATACTGCCACGTTTTTCTTGTCTACATCATATATTTTTTGTAAGAGGCAATAATAAACTCCTATTCGTCACATAGTTTATCTGTTCTTTCTTCCAGAAACTTGTTATTTCTCCTAGATACTTGTTTATATCCTGACATAATTCTCCGTATCAACCTTTGACTAGAATCAAATGTTAGAACTGCAATTAGAATTCATACAGCAAAAGGCTAATTATCCCAATTTGATCATTATACATTGTATACACATATTATCAAACTATCACTCTATATCCTATATGTATGTAAAATTATTACCCATCACCTAAAAAGAAAAAGAAAAAAAGGAAAGGAAAGAAAAAAAGGAAATAGTTTAAATGCCAATATATCTAAGAATTATGGCTAGAAGTCTTCCTTTTATCTAACTTACTTCTTATAGGAATGTTCCTAGAGGAATGTCTACCAGGTAAATGTTCTCTCCATTTTAGAAGTTGTTAAATCAAGTTTAGCCTAAAGCAGCCCCTTAAATATTTTAAATTTGGCTTAAAGCTTTCCCCAGACATCATGAACTATAACCTAAATGAAGGTGTAAACAGACCGTAACCTACTCTTGTGCCAATCTCCAAGTTTTGGCCAAAGGTGGTCAACTGTTCAAAACACGTTCAAAAAAGGCAAATGCCAAGCTGTACCCAATCTGGCTGTTTCTGCCCTCAGTTCTGTTTTCTGAGCATCACTTTCCTTTTTCTGTCCATAAATCTTCTAACATGTGGCTGTACTGGAGTCTCTCTGAGCCTATTCAGGCTCAGAGGCTACCAGATTCACAAATCATTCTTTGCTCAAACTCGGTTAAACTTAATTTGGCTACGGTATTGCTTTTAACAAAATGAAATCTGAGTTTTGAAAAATTTAAGTAATTTGTCCATGTTCCAAGCAACGGAATAAAAATTTGAACCTAGTGTGTCAGATTTCAAAGACTCTGAATACTCTATACAGCTGACCCTTGAACAACACGGATTTGAACTGCGGAGTCCACTTATACACAGTTTTATTTTTTTCAACCAAAAGTGACCTGCAAGTACAGTATTCACAGGATGCGAAACTGCATAGTATAAGAAGCACTGACTTTTCCCATATGTGGGTTTTGCAGGGCCAACTGGGGACTTGAGTGTACATGGATTTGGTTATCCTCGGGTGGTCATGGAACCAATCCGCCATGGAGACCAAGGGAAGACTGCATCTATTAGTGATCATATTGTATGCTATCGATTTAAAAGTGATGGCAGATGTCACTTCTATATACAGAAGAATTCCTTCATAAAATGCAACTGGAGACTGGTAGGGTTGGCCTTAGCAGTTAACAGTATATGCTACTGTTGGTGACTACATATGTTATGTGGTGATATGGTTTGGCTCTGCGTCCCCACCCAAGTCTCATCTTGAACAGTAATCCCCACACGTTGAGGGAGGGGTCTGGTGGGAGGTGACTGAATCATGGGGGCAGACTTCCTCCTTGCTGTTCTTGTGACAGGGAGTGAGTTCTCTTAAGATCTGGTTGTTTGAAAGTATGTGGTACTTCCCCCTTCACTCTCTCTCTCTCTCCTGCCACCAAAAGAAGACATGCCTTGTTTCCCCATCACCTTCTGCCATGATTGTAAGTTTTCCTCAGACCCCCAAGTCATGCTTCCTGTTAAGTCGGCAGAACTGTGAGTCAATTAAACCTTTCCTTGATAAATTACCTAATCTCAGGTAGTTCTTTATAGCAGTGTGAAAATGGACTAATACAGGTGGTTATGAATTGGTACCTACCAACAAGGTATCAAATCCATTGTTTGGCATTTCTGCCATCAATGCAACGATCTGCCTTTGTACTCGAAGGCATTTTGCTTCTGCACAGTCTTCTATTAAGGGAAATGATAAGCCTTATCACTTAACTCAGTGCTAACAGTTGGACCCCAGATGATGCTCTGAGAGAGTCTGATGGGACACCAGCAGGGAGGACAGGAAATGGAACATGACAGAGACACACTTTGTCTCTAGTTTTTCTCTAGGGGTAAAACAGGCAAAATTAACACATCTTACCTGTCAAGTAAAATTACAAGAATAACGTGTATGTATGTACGTGAACCTGTGTGAAAATTCAGACAGACTAGTTCTAGAGTTGTCACATTCTTACCGATGTGATTTGGACTATGCAGGAACAAACCAATCAATTATACTGGAACTCTATATATTGATACATATCTTTACTAGTAAAACAAACAGGGTCTGATATGGTTTGGCTCTGCGTCCCACTCAAATCTCATCTCCTGTTGAGGGAGGGACCTGGTGAGAGGTGATTGGATCATGGGGGCGGCTTCCCCCATGCCGTTCTCATGATAGTGAGTGAGTAACGCTGTCAATGTCACAGAGATGGTTCCTTAGAGTTTCTCCAGGCCCCTCTCCACATGTGGAGGAATCTAATCACAGTTGTCAACTGAGGCCTGGCCTATGTGGGCAGATCCTCGAATGTTTTTCTTTTCTGAATATTATTTTCTTTCAAATGCTAATAAGGGTTAGGCCCAAAGCATTTTGTTGTCCCCTTCAAATAAAGAACAACTACAATGCAAACATTAGGCATTCCATGTTCATTGCGTATGTGTCTTGTTTTATGCATTCTATCTTAAAATATTTGTTTTTAGTCACTGCCCTGATACTCAGTGGCTGGCAGTTAGTAGACTCTCAGCCATAACTGCTGAATGAATAAAATGAATTCTACAACAAGCTTTTGCTATTGAAAAGCATTATGGTGGTATATTACATCCATCTCAGAATTTTTATAGCTCAGTGAATAAAGAACATGGCTAATGGGTGTAGAATTTCTTACAATAACCCAGACAGCACTCTTCAGTTATTCTTTTCCAATTTCGTTAGCTGAAAACCAGGGACAATACAATAAATCACAAGATATACAGGAGGATCCAACATTTGAGTAATGACCTGCTGCTGGACTGTAACACAGCATTAGGAGTTTCAGTTTAATAGAACAGTGGTTAAGGAATAATGGGCTGAGATGTTTCATATCTTTATGATGACATCTCTAGAAGTAACTTTTTATTCCCTTTGTGTTCATAATTTATTTAATATATGCCATAATTATTACCACTGATACGATAGTTATATTTCCGTGACCTTCAGCAGAAGGCGGGGTGGAGGATGCTGTTGTGAGCTGTTGGCTTCTGTCACCGGCTCCTCCAGGACAGCAGAGCCACACTTCCTCTCAAGTGCTGCTACCACCCTTTTCTCCTAGCAACCATATTATGTTAAAGTGCAGTTGCTGAGGTTGCCAGGATATTCGTCTATTCTTGTCCTCCATGATCAAACCAAAGGCAAGAGAAAGTGTAAACCAAACTGAGGCAAACACACAGGTAGAGAGACCCCGAAAAACCAAATGCCAGCCTATTCTTGAGAAGAAATAAATTGAGCAAATTATTCTGTTGTTAATGCTTTAAAAATGTATCTTTTCTTTTCTTTTGGGTAAAATCAGAAAACAGATTTTAAAGACAATCCACAAAAGAATGGCTATTAAACGTTTTAAGACAAAACCACATTATCATTAGTCAGTAGAAGCTACTTTTTCCCAGTAGAGGAAGAGAGGTAAACATCTTAAAATTGTCAGAGTGACCTGGAAGATTCTAAACCATAATTACCATCCAGCTTCACATATAAAAGCTTTGAAGAGGATACCACATCTTATTGAACCAAAGATATCATTGATTGTAAAATGTGTACTGATTTCTGGAATGTGAAAAATATGTATCTTAGAATTATTGAAACATGACACATTACTCATTTGATATTTCAATCAGTTGTGAGATAAGATATCCTATGTATTTACAGAAAAAGAGCAGAACCCAGGTTTTCAGAGTCACATAGCTAATAAGGGGTAGAGACATAATTCAAATCCGTATCTGTTTGACGATTATGTTCAAACTCATCTCAATTCAATGCTGTTTCTTCAATTCATTGCACAGATAGTAGATAAAAAGTGTTATTGAATAACATGCTTATAGAACTCGATAGCTGTTGACATGTTTGTTATACTCCTAGTAATTCACTAGGTATCACTAGGCCTGTTTTTATAAATGGGAATAACTGGGCCTAAAAAAATTGAATGACTCACTCAAGGTCATATAATTAGAAAGTAACAGAGCCAGGAGTGAAACCCAAGATAAATGACTCTGAATCCAGAACATGTTTGACTAAGGTCAGACATTAACCAGCTCCCAGATCTGAAATTAGAACATGGACGTAAAGATAATTCGAAGAGAAATGTATCTGTTGGATACATAGGAAAAGCTGTTGCACATGTCAGACGGATTCATTGATTTATTCAATAAACATTTACTGAATGGTTACTGTGAGTTAGGCTCTATTTTAGTACCTAGGATACAGTAGTGAATAAAATACCTAAAATCACATGGAACATTTAAGAGTTATAGAGAGAAACAGGTTGGAAGGAGGAGGATGGGGGAATTTATATTTTAAATAGTGGCTAAGGAAGGTGCTTGCAGTGAGCAGAGATCACGCCACTGCACTCCAGCCTGGGCTACAGAGCGAGACTCTTGTCTCAAAAAAAAAAAAAGAAAAGAAAAGAAAAGAAAAGGAAGGCACCCCTGAAAAAGGTTACATCTGAGAAAGAAAAAGGAGATAAGAAAGTGAGCTACATGGATATCTGGGGAAGGAACATTTCAGGCAGGAAGAAGGAAAATGGCCTGGTTGTGAATGTCCTGGCTCATTATTGCATGAACAGCTGAGAGGCTGGATGGCCAGAGTAGAATCAGAAAGGAAGAGCCTGGAAGGTGATCAGTACTAAAGGCATGGGGGTGGACAGACAGATCACACTGGGCCTTGAGGGCCAATGTAAGGACTTTGGGATTTACACAGAACTAAATGATGACCTTAGGGACAGCAGCCTCATGGAATTCAGAACCCAGTCAGGTTCAATAACTCTGTCCTAGGCATCCCAAATACGTCTACTTCATCATCCAATTTAATCTCAGGCTACCTGCCATGTAGTTGTTGTTCTGTCTACCTTGCTGCTGTGCTATAAACTGTGGCTTATTCTAGAGAGGGCTGACAGCTCCATGGACAGCTAACAAATAAATATTTATTAAAGACCTATTATCTGTGCTGGGCATTTAGAAAAGCGCCTACCGCATCCTGCTGCCACCCCGGGCTCAGCCTCCTACCAAAAATAAAATAAAATAAAAAATAAAAAGATGATTTAGTTGCCACTCACAATCAGCTTATAACTTAGCTGTGAAATCATGAAGGTCTATACCAAGTGTTCGCTGCTGGAGAGGCAAGCTCAGAATTATGATCATGCCAGGAGTAGCCAGAGACAGTTTAATTTAAAAAAATGCTTGAGGTGAGGTCTGGCAGCAGTATGTAAGGTGAAGTCTTCCAAGTGGATGAAGGCAGGTAAAACATCTCATCCAGAGGTGACAGCATGGACAAAAACAAGGAGGCCTAAATAGCATGGCTTACTTTTTAAAGATTCATTCATTCATCAGTGTGGCTGAGGCATAAGGTGTCTGAGAGGTGGTGGCAACCAAGGACAGACAGGCAGAAGGAATCAGGGGAGGAGCCATGCAAAAATCTCTAGATTTCATTCTGTAGGTAACAGGGAGGCACTGAATGCTTTCAGACTGTAGTGTGGCATCAGGAGTCTCATGTGAACACTTCGGCACCTGCATGGAAGAGAAGTGGAGCGAAATGGCAATGGAGGCAGGGAGGCTGCCACAACAGTCCAGGCAAGAGGATGATGGGAACTGGGAGAGCAGAAACGGAGAAACAGAACAGAGGTAAGGAGTCCTGAAGAGGTAGACTGAGCCCTGGTTATGGATAGTTTACATATGGGTGTAACTGAGAAGGGGGTCAAGGTCAACTCCTGGGGACTGTGTAGAAGCCACGCTTTGGTAAGAGTATGAGAAGGAAAGGGGTTACTCATAGAGAAGACAGGAATGCACATGTCACGTTCTGATGCAGGCAGTTTCAATGGAAGCGGACATCACTATGAGGTGGCCAGGCAAGGAATCATAAAGGCCTCAGGACTTTACCTTAGACCTTAAAGGATGGTTGGGACTTAGAAAAGTGAAGGGAAGCATGCACAGCATTTCAGGCTGAAAACAGCTGAGCAAAGGCACACAGAAGTGGCAAAAGAGAAACAATTTTCTGGGGTAAGTATATGGGATTTTGCAAGCAGGAGAGGGTAGAAGAAAAGGGATGAAGAGGCTGGCCCTTGAATGGTTTGGGGTTTACATTCAGGACTTTTTTTTTTTTCAGGAAGGGAGAATTCACTAAGTTCACTGTTTTGTAAGGCAACTGGTTTCACTGTTGATCAACAATCCTGGAGAGTAATGGTAGCCATCATAAACGTGCCAATGACATTAATTCATCGTAATTATATATACATAGACATGGAGTTTCCCTCTTGTTGCCCAAGCTGGAGTGCAATGGTGCGATTTCAGCTCATTACAACCTCCACCTCCCGGTTTCAAGCAATTCTCCTGCCTCAGCCTCCTGAGTAGCTGAGAATACAGGCACACCCAGCTAATTTTTTGTATTTTTAGTAGAAATGCGGTTTCACCATGTTAGCCAGGCTGGTCTTGAACTCTTGACCTCAGGTGATCTGCCCACCTCGGCCTCCCAAAGTGCTGGGATTATAGGCGTCAGCCACCATGCCTGGCCGTATGTATAATTCTCTGTCATACTAGGATTCACAGAGTTCTACAGCCAGAGCTAGAACTCATTTCTCTTGATGCCATCTCTGGATTAAAATAATATTTTAGTAGTTTGGTATTCATAAGCCGGGCATGGTGGCTCACGCCTGTAATCCCAGCACTTTGGGAGGCCGAAGAGGGTTAATCACCTGAGGTCAGAAGTTCAAGACCAGCCTGGTCAACATGGTGAAACCCCGTCTCTACTCAATAAACAAAAATTAGCCGGGCATGGTGGTGGGCGCCTGTAATCCTAGCTACTCGGGAGGCTGAGGCAGGAGAATCGCTTGAACCCGGGAGGTGGAGCTTGCAGTGAGCCGAGATCGTGCCATTGCACTCCAGCCTGGGCAATAACAGTGAAAATTTTGTCTCAAAAGAAAAGTAGTTTGGTATTCATAATCACTGGCACCATGTTCTCTCCAAACACCTAATATTGTAGTTATGTCTGAAATGTCAAAAACAAGTTTAATACAAGTTTAACAATACTTTATTTAAATATTTTATTTCATCTTGGAGCCTTTAGCTGTTTTTATAAGTTAAACCAAATAAATTCTGTAATGAATGTTTTATGCTGTTTGTAAAAAAAAAATTCAAGTACAAAATCAACTTCTTAAAGCCTATATTATATTATCTATTATATTGGGGACTATGGTAATGAAATTTTAACTCCACCCAAACACACAACTTAAAAAAAATAATATTTAAAAGTCTTAGCTGTAAAAATATCACTTGCTCTGTTTCACCTTAAATCGTTGCAAGTGTTGGTTGGGTACCTGCTACGTCTTCTCCACATCTATCATTTCAAAACAAATAAAACACCAACAGGTGCATTAGCTATCATTACATATTTTCCTGGAATACATTCAGATTCTTTTCTTTCATTTCCCCTTAGCAGCAATCAAATCCCTAACAGCTCTTGATAATTTCTCATTTCTTGCTTCAGTGCCATTCTTGAAAACAAAGCCATCCGTTATTGTGTATATGTCATTTAAAAAAATCACAGGTAAAAGGGGAGCTCAGATTGCTCCAAATGAGTGCTTTCAGGAAATAGTGCTTCTCCTATGATATGACTGGAAACCCTGAGTTCATGTCAGTTATGGGGCAATCTCCAAAATATCCATCCTCTCCCGTCCTCCAAAAAGTGCCACCTCCTTTTTTGTTATTTGAGGCTGCTTCTGCTCTTCATTCATTTCATTCCCATTCTGGCTGAGCACATTATACAGCCTCCGTACATAATTTTCCCAAAAGTTTAGACAAAATAAAATTGCTGCATTCCATCTTATCACCTAATATGCATCTGAGGAACATATTCCTTTAGGTTTTCTCTCTCCATTAAATGTGATCTAAATTTTCTGGTATACCTCAAAATTCTTCTGCTTCAGTTAATTATGCTCTAAATTCTCAGAAATGTACCTCAGAATACTAGGAAACAAGTTTGGCAGGCAAATGGCAGAAATGGCACAGGGATGAAGATGAAACAGGCATTCATTCCTGGGAAATTCCTGGAGGGAAGTCAGATTTCCAGCCTGAGAAAAAATGAGCTCACTTCTCCCCCTTGTGCCCAGAACTTCAGATGCTATGAGCCATACATTTCCTTGAATGAGAGAAGGCAAGAGGGTGGAATCTCCTTCTTCTGACCTCTCATTCCAATATTTCTATACTGCAATTAATACATTTGTAGTAGTACCATATATTGGTTTGAAACAGACTGATGTCAGTTTTTAAAACAATTAAGGTGTAGAAAATTCCCCTACATTCCAATCTGATACGGCCACTATGCCTCTGGTACCCCTTCACTTAGCCTTATGTATTTGTACCTAATTAATGTATGAATGCAAGAGTGTGCATGTGTGTGTTTGCGTGTAGACAGACAGATCAATCTTTATAGCCTTGCTCTACAAAGGAGTCCAAATGGAGCTCTATGAACCAATTAAAAAAACCTCAAAGAGCAAGTATAGCCATCTCATGGGGGCAGGCATTTTTGTCTGTTTCGTTCTCTAGTCAATCTGCATCTCTCAGAACAGTGCTAGCACATAGTGGGTGCTCAATAAGTAATCTATTTAATCAAAATCACTTACTCCCTTTCCCAGACTATTTCTATAAAAGCCAAATGCAATCAAACATTAGAAACAAGCAAATAAACGATAAAACAATACAGGAAGTAAATGTAGTTTCTTACTCCATGGTTTGAAAAATCTGCAGCTAAACGCCTTTTTTTTTCATTTTTATTATTTCAACTTCAATTTCCTGTTTATCCCCTTCTTTTGAATGACAGTTCACTGTTCTGCCTTCACATAAGAGACGAGTGTATATTAAAATCTACCTTATTTCACATTTGCATTCCAAAGGGTACTTTCCCAATGAGTTTATGAGGCAATTATTTTTCCTTTAAATGTTCATTTCCATTTTTTAAGAGTATCTTCTTATCTGGTCAATTGCACACAGGCAACATTCACTAGATTGGACATCCTCTTGTGGAACAATCTAACAAATTATAGTCAGGAAAGTCTTTGCTTACTTGTGTGTTTGTTTTAGCAGCCGCACATTTGGTTAATGGACTAAGTAATACAGATAATATCACGATCAAACCTCCTCTTTCAGCATGGAAGGAAAATTAGATTGTATTTTAATCTGTCCTTTGCAAAGCTGTAAATACTTTTTGTCATTTCAGATGCTTCAAGTAAAGCCATTAGAAAAAAACCAATTTGTAACATTTGTCTCACAACATCTTTCTTCTGGTTAGGAGTTAAAATATTAGAGATAAGGAGATGAGGAAAAAAAGGACCCATGGACTCGGAGAGTGTCAGGGTGCCACTTAAACTTATCATGCTATATGAGTCTAAAACCTTTCGCTTGTCCGGAACCTTGGGGAAATTCCACTATCTCTAAACTGCAAACTTGCCCCCTGGGGCCCTGAGGCAAAGCCCAACATGGTGCCTGAATAATCAAAATTTCTTCCAAACATGAGCTCTAACCTAAAAAACATACAAATAGATAAACAAATGAATCCATAAAAATGATATACTGTTTCCTAATATTTGTTTTTACTTTGATATGGAAACATTTTAAATTTCTCAAGAATGAATAACATTGATATTCTAGGAAATACCATGGTATTTTTCCTGACCCTTCTCCATTGATAATTTTGCTTTTCACGGCCAAGAAGCTCCATAGACCCAAAATCAGTGTCAAGAGAGTTTTGTTTGGTTCTACGACCCACTTCAGGCTGCTGTTAAGTTTCCTCTAGTTACTCTTCTCCTCTCCGTAGTTCTTTTAAACAACCAGTCCACATTCAAAGAGATGTTTGGCTCACTTCCTAGTCTATCTCCAGTCTTTCCTTTCCTGGTTCTAGTTTCCTCTTCAATTCAGATGAGCTTCTATCAGCACCTCTGCTTTTACATTTGTATGTCAGCAACTTGCTTTATATTTTAGGCAATTTTGATGGACTCTTTACTGCCAACACACACACACACACACACACACACACACACACACACACACACACTCTTCAATATAATAAGGGTTTTGTTGTTAGCTACCAGGAAGGGTCATAAAAGGATGCACTGACTAATGACTCTTAGAACCCTGCGACATTATTAATGCAATAATAGCACAGTCTCCAAAATTTAAATGGGCACTATATTAGTCTGTTTTCACACTGCTATAAAGAAATACCTGGTGGCTGGCAAGATGGCCAAATAGGAACAGCTCCAGTCTGCAAGTCACAGTGAGATCAACGCAGAAGGCAGGTGATTTCTGCATTTCCAACTGAGGTACCCAGCTCATCTCATTGGGACTGCTTAGACAGTGGGTGCAGCCCACAGAGGGCGAGCCGAAGCAGGATAGGGCATCGTCTCACCAGGGAAGCGCAAGCGGTTGGGGAACTCCCTCCCCTAGCCAAGGGAAACCATGAGGAAATGTGCTGTGAGGAATGGTGCACTCCGGCCCAGGTACTACAATTTTCCACGGTCTTTACAACCCGCAGACCAGGAGATTCCCTCAGGTGCCTACACCACCAGGGCCCTGGGTTTCGAGCACAAAACTGGGCAGCCATTTGGGCAGACACCAAGCTAGCTGCAGGAGTGTTTTTTTTCATACCCCAGCGGTGCCTGGAATGCCAGTGAGACACAACTGTTCACTCCCCTGGAAAGGGGGCTGAAGCCAGGGAGCCAAGTGGTCTAGCTCAGCGGATCCCACCCCCACGGAGCCCAGCAAGCTAAGCTCCACTGGCTTGAAATTCTTGCTGCCAGCACAACAGTCTGAACTTGCTGGGATGCTCAAGCTTAGTGGGGGGAGGGGCGTCCGCCATTACTGAGGCTTGAGTAGGCAGTTTTCCCCTCACAGTCTAAACAAAGCTGCCAGGAAGTTCAAACTGGGCTGACCCCACCACAGCTCTGCAAGGCCGCTGTAGCCAGACTGCCTCTCTAGATTCCTCCACTCTGGGCAGGGCATCTCTGAAAGAAAGGCAGCAGCCCCAGTCAGGGGCTTATAGATAAAGCTCCCATGTCCCTGGGACAGAGCACTTAGGGGAAGGGGTGGCTGTGGGTGCAGCTTCAGCAGATTTAAATGTTCCTGCCTGCCGGCTCTGAAGAGAGCAGCGGATCTTCCAGCACAGCACCTGAGCTCTGCTAAGGGACCGACTGCCTCCTCAAGTGGGTCCCTGACCCCCATGCCTCCTGACTGGGAGACACCTCCCAGCAGGGGTTGACAGACACCTCATACAGGAGAGCTACAGCTGGCATCTGGTGGGTGCCCCTCTGGGACAAAGCTTCCAGAGGAAGGAACAGGCAGCAATCTTTGCTGTTCTGCAGCCTCCGCTGGTGATACCCAGGCAAACAGGGTCTGGAGTGGACCTCCTGTAAACTCCAGCATACCTGCAGCAGGGGGGCCTGACTGTTAGAAGCAAAACTAGCAAACAGAAAGGAATAGCATCAACATCAACAAAAAGGACATCCACACAAACCCATCCGAAGGTCACCAACATCAAAGACCAAAGGTAGATAAATCCACAAAGATGAGGAAAAGCCAGTGCAAGAAGGCTGAAAATTCCAAAATCCAGAAAGCCTCTTCTCCTCCAAAGGATCACAACTCCTCACCAGCAAGGGAACAAAACTGGATGGAGAATGAGTTTGACGAACTGACAGAAGTAGGCTTCAGAAGGTGTGTAATAACAAGCTCCTCTGAGCTAAAGAAGCATGTTCTAACCCAATATAAGAACCTTGAAAAAAGGTTATAGGAATTGCTAACTAGAATAACCATTTTAGAGAAGAACAAAAGTGACCTGATGGCACTGAAAAACAACATGAGAACATTGTGAAGCATACACAAGTATCAACAGCCATATTGATCAAGCGAAGAAAGGATATCAGAGATTGAAGATCAACTTAATGAAATAAAACCTGAAGACAAGATTAGAGAAAAAAGAATGAAAAGGAATGAATAATGCCTCCAAGAAATATGGGACTATGGAAAAGACCAAATCTACGTTTGATTGGTGTACCTGAAAGTGACAGGGAGAATAGAACCAAGTTGGAAAACACTCTTCAGGATATTATCCAGGAGAACTTCCCCAACCTATCAAGACAAGCCAACATTCCAATTCAGGAAATACAGAGAACACCACAAAGATACTCCTCGAGAAGAGCAACCCCAAGACACCTAATCGTCAGATTCACCAAGGTTGAAATGAAGGAAAAAATGTTAAGGGCAGCCAGAGAAAAAGGTCGGGTTACCCACAAAGGGAAGCCCATCAGACTAATAGCAGATGTCTCTGCAGAAACCCTACAAGCCAGAAGAGAGTGGGTGCCAATATTCAACATTCTTAAAGAAAGCAATCTTCAACCCAGAATTTCATATCCAGCAAAACTAAGCTTCATGAGCAAAGGAGAAATGAAATCCTTTACAGACAAGCACATGCTGAGAGATTTTGTCACCACCAGACCTGCCTTACAAGAGCCCCTGAAGGAAGCACTAAATATGGAAAGGAAAAACCAGTACCAGCCACTGCAAAACATACCAAATTGTAAAGCCCATCAACACTATGAAGAAACTGCATCAACTAACGGGCAAAATAACCATCTAGCATCATAATGACAGAATCAAATTCATATATATCAATATTAATCTTAAAGGTAAATGGGCTAAATGCTCCATCCAATTAGAAGACACAGACTGGTAAATTGGATGAAGAATCAAGACCCAACAGTGTGCTGTATCTAGGAGACCCATCTCATGTGCAAAGACACACATAAGCTGAAAATAAAGGAATGGAAGAATATTTATCAAGCAAAGGGAAAGAAAAAGAAAAAAAAGCAGGGTTGGCCATCCTAGTCTCTGATAAAACAGACTTTAAACCAACAAAGATCAAAAAAGACAAAGATGGGCATTACATAATGGTAAAGGGATCAATGCAGCAAGAAGAGCTAACTATCCTAAATACATATGCACCCAATACAGGAGCACCCAGTTTGATAAAGTAAGTTCTTAGAGGCCTATTAGGGACTTACACTCCCAAACGATAATAGTGGGATACTTTAACACCCCACTGTCAATATTAGACAGATCAACGAGACAGAAAATTAACAAGGATATTCAGGACTTCAACTCAGCTCTGGACCAAGTGGACCTAATAGACATCTACAGAACTCTCCACCCCAAATCAACAGAATATATATTCTTCTTAGCACCACAATGCACTTATTCTAAAATTGACCACATAATTGGAAGTAAAACACTCCTCAGCAAATGCAAAAGAATGGAAATCATAACAAACAGTCTCTAGACCACAGTCCAGTCAAATTAGAACTCAGGATTAAGAAACTCACTCCAAACCACTCAACTACATGGAAACTGAACAACCTGCTCCTGAAAGACTACCGCGTAAATAATAAAATTAAGGCAGAAATAAATAAGTTCTTTGAAACCAATGAGAACAAAGACACAAAGGACCAGAATCTCTGAGACACAGGTAAAGCAGTGTTTAGAGGGAAATTTATAGTACTAAAATGCCCACAGGAGAAAGCAGGAAAGATCTAAAATCAAAACCCTAACATCATAATTAAAAGAACTAGAGAGGCAAGAGCAAACAAATTCAAAAGCTAGCAAAAGATAAGAAAGAACTAAGATCAGAGCAAAACTGAAGGAGACAGAGACACAAAAACCCCTTCAAAAAAATCAATGAATCCAGGAACTGGTTTTTTTAAAAGATTAGCAAAATAGATAAGACTGCTAGCCAGATTAATCAAGAAGAAGAGAGGGAAGGATCAAATAGACACAATACAAAATGATTAAGGGGATATCACCACTGATCCCAGAGAAATACAAACTACATCAGAGAATACTATAAACGCCTCTACACAAATAAGCTAGAAAATGTAGAAGAAATGGATAAATTCCTGGACACATACACCCTCCCAAGACTAAACCAGAAAGAAGTCTCATCCCAGAATAGACCAATAATAAGTTCTGAAACTGAGGCAGTAATTAATAGCCTACCAACCAAAAAAAGCCCAGGACCAGATGGATTCACAGCTGAATTCTACCAGAGATACAAAGAGGAGCTGATATCATTTCTTCCGAAACTATTCCAAACCACAGAAAAAGAGGGAATCTTCCCTAACTCATCCTATGAGGCTGGCATCATCCTGATACCAAAACCTGGCAGAGACAAAACAAAAAGAAAATTTCAGGCCAATATCCCTGATGAACATCGATGTGAAAATCCTCAATAAGATACTGGCAAACTGAATCCAGCAGCACATTAACAAGCTTATCCACCATGATCAAGACAGCTTCATCCCGGGGATGCAAGGCTAGTTCAACATATGGAAATCAATATATGCAATCCATCACATAAACAGAACCAATGACCAAAAACACATGATTATCTCAATTGATGCAGAAAAGGCCTTCAATAAAATTCAACACCCCTTCATGCTAAAAACTCTCAATTAACTAGGTATTGATGGAACGTATCTCAAAATAATAAGAGCTATTTATGACAAACCCACAGCCAATATCATACTGAATGGGCAAAAGCTGGAAGCATTCCCTTTGAAAACTGGCACAAGACAAGGATGCCCTCTCTCACCACTCCTATTCAACATAGTATTGGAAGTTCTGGCCAGGGCAACCAGGCAAGAGAAAAAAAATAAAGGATATTCATATAGGGAGAGAGGAAGTCAAATTGTCTGTTTGCAGATAACGTGATTGTATATTTAGAAAACCCCATCATTTCAGCCCAATATCTCCTTAAGCTGATAAGCAACTTCAGCAAAGTCTCAGGATACAAAATCAATGTGCAAAAATCACAAGCATTCCTATACACCAATAATAGACAAACAGAAAGCCAAATCATGAGTGTACTCCCATTCACAATTGCCACAAGGAGAATAAAATACCTAGGAATACAACTTACAAGGGATGTGAAGGACCTCTTCAAGGAGAACTACAAACCACTGCTCAAGGAAATAAGAGAGGACACAAACAAATGGTAAAACATTCCATGATCATGGATAGGAAAAATCAATATCGTGAAAACAGCCATACTGCCCAAAGTAATTTATAGATTCAATGCTATCCCCATCTAGCTACCATTGACTTTCTTCACAGAATTAGGAAAAACTACTTTAAATTTCATATGGAACCAAAAAAGAGCCCGTATAGCCAAGACAATCCTAAGCAAAAAGAACAAAGCTGGAGGCATCACACTACCTGACTTCAAACTATACTACAAGGCTACAGTAACAAAAACAGCATTGTACTGCTACCAAAGCAGATATATAGAGCAATGGAACAGAACAGAAGCCTCAGAAATAATGCCACATCTACAACCATCTGATCTTTGACAAACCTGAGAAAAACAAGCAATGGGGAAAGGATTCCCTGTTTAATAAATGGTGTTGGGAAAACTGGCTAGCCATATGCAGAAAACTGAAACTGGACACCTTCCTTACACCTTATACAAAAATTAACTAAAGATAGATTAAAGACTTAAACATAAAACCTAAATCTGTAGAAACCCTAGAAGAAAACCTAGGCAATACCATTCAGGATATGGGCATGGGCAAAAACTTCATGAGTAAAACACCAAAAGCAATGGCAATGAAAGCCAAAATTGACAAATGGGATCTAATTAAACTAAAGAGCTTCTGCACAGCAAAAAAACTATCATCAGAGTGAACAGGCAACCTACAGAATGGGGGAAAATTTTTACAATCTGTCTGTCTGACAAAGGGCTAATATCCAGAATCTACAAGGAACTTAAACAAATTTACAAGAAAAAAGCAAACAACCCCATCAAAAAGTGGGTGAAGGATATGAACAGACACTTCTCAAAAGAAGACATTTACGCAGCCAACAAACACATGAAAAAAAGCTCATCATCACTGGTCATTAGAGAAAAGCAAATCAAAACCACAAGGAGATACCATTTCACGCCAGTTAGAATGGTGATCATTAAAAAGTCAGGAAACAACATCTTTACTATAAAGACACATGCACATGTATGTTTACTGCAGCACTTTCCACAATAGCAAAGACTTGGAACCAACCCAAATGCCCATGAATGACAGACTGGATAAAGAAAATGTGGCATATATACACCATGGAATACTAAGCCACCATAAAAAAGGATGAGTTCATGTCCTTTGCAGGGACATGGATGAAGCTAGAAACCATCATTCTCAGCAAACTAACACAGGAACAGAAAACCAAACACCACATGTTCTCACTCATAAGTGGGAGTTGAACAATGAGAACACACGGACACAGGAAGTGGAACATCACACACCAAGGCCTGTCAGGAGGTGGGGGACTAGGGGAGGGATAGCATTAGGAGAAATACCTAATGTAGATAACGGGTTGATGGGTGCCACAAACCACCATGGCACGTGCATACCTATGTAACAAACCTGCACGTTCTGCACATGTATCCCAGAACTTAAAGTATAATAATTTAAAAAAAGAAAAAATATAAATACCCGAGACTGGGTAATTTATAAAGGAAAGGGATTTAATTGACTCACAGTTCTGCATGGCTGGGGAGGCCTCAAGAAACTTACAATCATGGCGGAAGGTGAAGGGGAAGCAAGCTTGGACTTTCTCACATGGCAGCAGGAGAGAGAAGAATGAGAGTGAAAGGGGAAGAGCCTCTTATAAAACCATTAGATCTTGTGAGAACTCATTCACTATCATGAAAACAGCATGGGGAAAACCGCCCCCATGATCCAATCAGCACCCACCAGGTCTCTCCCTAAACACGTGGGGATTATGGGAATTACAAATCAAGATGAAATTTGGGTGGGGACACAAAGCCTAACCATGTCAGGCACTATCAAACAATCTCATCCAATATGAGAGGAAAAGGGGTTTGCCATGATATAGGACTCTTTGTACTCTTCCCACTTAGGCTCCGCCCCTTATAATCATGATCAATTCATATTAGTACCATTAATATTAGTACTCCTGCACCTTGTGAGTGGACAGAAAAGTATACAGAGAATATGTGCTCTTCCTCCAAACCCCAGTGTTCTTGATATTCTCAGGACAAAATTATGTCCTTATCATAATTATCATCTTCTTCTCAGCTAACATTTTAGGAAGCATTTACTCCATGCCCAATACTACCATCCTATTTATTATCACATCAGTACTGAGCTGAGTTCTTTCCCATTCATAAAACATTCATTCCTTCAACATATCAATCACTGGCACTGCTTGGTGTACTAGCTTACATTCTAGTTTCTGGAATGAGGGAGACTAATAATAAATACAATAATTTAACAGAGCAGTAAATACTGTTAAATAAAATGGATTACTGTTAGAGAGTGAGAGATATGAGGAGGGATGAAGAAGGGACCACATTAGGAAGACAGTTCTTAGAGTCTCTTTGAAGTGGTGACATTTGAATGGAAACTTGAATGATGAGAAAGACTGGGGGACAGCTTGTTAGGCAGAGGGAGTGGCAAGTGCCAAGGAAAGGAGGTTGCAGGGCACTTGGTGCTGTCTCTCCTCACGTTCATGGAACTATCCTTGCATCTCCTCTCTTGGATGTCCTCTTCCCTAATGCTCTCTTATGCTGATTTTTCACACCCAGGAGTATTCAGATGCCCATCTGGTCTATGCCCACAAGAAATATTACTGCCTTATTGGCTTTTACCAACCTCATCTTAATATTGCACACTTGACCTTCAAGGCCTTAAAGAAACAGCAATTTAAAGCAAACCTGCATCTTCAGCAGAACCACTGTTCATCACATTGTCTAACATGTCACTGTCTCTTATCTAAGAATGTATGGGATATACTCCTCATAGAATTTAGTGCCAGGAAACAAAAATTCTTCTGAAGATCTGTTTTCCTTCGTTAACCAATGAATTATAGGTAATCTTTCCTGTTATCCTTTTATTTTGGCTGCCAGGAACCACATAGCTAAAACGTAGTGCTCCTATTACAAAAAGGATCTTACCCAGGTTTTGTGGTACATTCACTATTTCCCCCATTTATTTCTCTTGGTGGTTTCTCATCTTTATTTTGTTTTTACTGCCTTGTGTGAAAGTGCTTTTATTTAAGCTGCCCCAAACTTTTTGGAAATAGATGATGTATAAATCATTAATCACCAAGTGCTTTCTGAACAATCACAAGTAACTTCCTCATTGCAAAATCTGATGTGTCATCCTGGTCTTGATCTTACTCACCCTTTCTGCCACATGACATAACTCAGCTGATCTTCTTTCTAATCTTTGGTGTAGGATTATTATACATATGAATAAAACTGGTAAAAAAAAATCTCCACATCCTCGGTTTTATGGCATATTACAGTGTCTTCATTCTCTTTATAACACATTTTTATCCTATCTTATGTATGAATGTGTACATATATGAATATATGCATGTATACATGTAAGTATGCATGTGTATATATTTAGTTTCCTTCTTTTTCCACATGTCCATTCATGCAGATATGCTCCAGGATTCTATTCTAAGCTCACCTGCTCTCTGCTCTCTTTCCTTTGACACTTTTCTACTATTGTTACCCGGAGGTAAAAGACTTTCAAGTTCTATTTCTAGCTCTAGTCATTCTCTTGGGTTTGCAGTCCAAATTCTCTGGTACCATCTGGACCTCAGAGTTAGAATGAGGCCTTGTAGTTCATTCACCCTCTCAGTCATTGAGTTTCCTCCATGACATCTCTGCCAAGTATTTGTCCACCCTACATTTTTTCAGTGACATTAAACTTGCTACCTTTCAAGGCAGCTTACCTAACCAGCTGGCTATGACTCTTAAAAGTTATTTCAAGCCAGGCGCAGTGGCTCATGCCTGTAATCCCAGCAATTTGGGAGACTGAGGCGGGTGGATCGCCTGAGGTCGGAGTTTGAGACAAGCCTGACCAACGTGGTGAAACCCTGTCTCTACTAAAAATACAAAAAAAATTAGCTGGCTGTGGTGGTGGGCACCTGTAATCGCAGCTACTTTGGAGGCTGGGGCAAGAGAATTGCTTGAACCTGGGAGGTGGAGGTTGCAGTGAGCCGAGATCACGCCATTGCACTCCAGCCTGGGCAACAAGAGCAAGACTCCATCTCAAAAAAGAAAAAACAGTTATTTCCAATAGGATGGCAACATCTCTGTGATACATGTCCGCTGATTCTAATGCTATTCCTAAGGTAACAATAAGAGCTAAGACACATTGAATATGAAATGTGTTCCAGGGGCACTGCACATATTATCTCTCCACAACTCTGCAAGGTGGTTTTATTATTTTCATCATATCATTGGGACAATTTAGAATGTATAATCTTTTTCCACGGCTTTTCTCCAAATGGTGAAACACACATATCTTCCAGGGAAACCACTGTCTTCCAGGTTAAGAAAGTACAAATTCCTCCAACCATGTCTCACACAAATTATTTTGTTTTGTAAGTGAATTTCACCACCTATATTCTTCACCTCTAACCATGGTGTCAAAAATAAGTTCAAAATAACATTGCAATTGTGACTTGGATATGCAGAATAGAACATAACGATTGCCAACTTCATTCTGGACGCTATATGGCTCTACCGACATAGCCTAAGATCATACTTGTTACTTCCTACTTAATCAAATAATACCCCTGAGGCTTTTTAATCAATGGCGTGCTAAACATCTGCAAGAATTCTGATGGCTATGTCAAACTACTGAACTCAATTTATTTCCTCACTAACCTCTTCATGAGTTTGACTTATCCATGTCTTATGACATCCTTATTTCCCAGACTCATAGGCTAAAATGCTCCCTGACAGCTTTATAGTTCCTCTTACAACTTCTAGATCTTTTTGTTCACCAAGTCTTGAAGGCTCTGACTCAAACATTTTCTCACATCATCATCTTCCCATGGACCCTGCCCTTTGCTGTTTCTCAGTTTAGGCCTCTTCTCTCACCTGGACAGCTGAAATTGTGGTGTTCCTACTTCCCTTGACCGCCCTCCTGCATGGACTGATGAAGCGCCTGTCCCATAGCACAGCTCCCACCCGGTAATCCTCTGCTTAGAGAGCTTCAGCAGCACTCTGCCTAGCAAGGAAAATTCCACCTTTTTACTCTGATATTAACAGCTGCCAGTATATGTCTTCTTTTTTAGCCTTATCATCTAGTGATTTCCTGCGAGTACTGTATGCTTTTGAAATATTGTGCACAAAATGGTTTTAATTTTCCTGATTCTGCATCTATCTTTATTTACATTGTTTTTGAGCCTGGAGACACCTTTCTTTGTCTGTCAAAATTCTATCTTTCAATAATCCGAGAAAATGTCACAACCTCTATGACACTTTTGCCAGATCCTGGTCTAGCCATTTAAAATTAATCTCATGCTGCTGAGTTCTCACAGCATTTTAGTTCTCTCCTAGAATATAATAATAACAGAAATTTACATATAGGTCTTATCTCTTTATTCTTTAGGCTCCCTCAGACTTGTTCATGTTTTTTTTTTTAATTTTGCTACTCTTTGGTACAGAGTAAGGATTGAATTACACAGCACATTAATTAAGAAAAAGGAGGCAGAAAACAGAAGAGGTAAAACTGATGAGTAGCAGAAACTGAAGAAAACTTGGAAATCTAATGCAAACACTTGGAAATTCAGACCCACACAGGCTGTATTTACCAATGCACCGAAAGACTTTTCTCTCTTTCCTTTGTTGCTGCCTCTCTCTAACATAACATTTTAGACTGTATCCTCTGAACTCTACTTTCAGGAACATAACCTCTTTCTTTTTCCCTAAAATCTAACCAGACTAGAACTCTCTTGGGGGCAACAGTCAGAGGCCAGCACACCAAGTGCCAAAGTTGATTTTGGTTGCAATCAGCCGCCTCACTGAGTAACTACATTCAGTGATCCTACTAAGCCATAAATCCACATTCTCTTAAAAATAATCTCAGTGGCAATGAGCAGACAAGCTTTTCCAATCTCACTTGTTACTCCCCCAAAGTCTTAATAAATATTTTAGATATTAAGTCATTGCAATGTCCTGTTGCTCAATAAAAAAAAAAGCTTATCATACACATTTATTCATTGCTGGTATTTTGAAACAAGACATAAAGATCTTTACATCACAAAGATACAGTTGATTTTATATAAGATGTACTCGAAATAGTTGCATTTAGAAAGAAAACTTGGGAATAGATTCTTTATCAATGTGATTGAATTTCAGTATCACCTACGAGAATTTTAAACTATTTAACATAACCTATGTTAGGTCAAGAAAAGTGCTTCACATTTTTTCCTTCCTGGAATTAACATTTATTTAATGGAATTCTACCTTATGAAACCCCACTTGCATTACTCAGATGTTCAGTCAATGAAATTACTGAATTAATGGGAAAAAATTACCTTCTTAAGATTAGGTCACATGAATTCACAAAACTGGAAGTGGTTACATAATATAGCAGAGTTACATAATAACGTATTGAATGATATTATACTTTAAGATATAATGAGTTTTTAACTAATAGTCTTGTTTTCTGAGCCCAGCCTTCCTGCTTTTTACTTGACTCTCCTTCTCATCTCATTTGTGCCTCCCCCTCTATTCTCAAGTATGTATCCTTTCTTCCTGAATATTTGGCTATGATTACGTAGGCACCATATCAGTTGTTTCCCATAAATAAAAGGGGAAACATACATATATGTATACATTGACACATAAAATAATCTTTTCAAAATATTACATTTTGGAGAAAATTCCAGTGTCGGAAGGATTTCTCTATTGTTTGGTTTTGAGTATTCAAAATGATAAATAAATGTAACTTTCAACTAAATCCATCATTTATATAAACATAGGTGGGTCATTAGACATTGAATTTACTGAAAGTAATTTAGTTTAAAATATTTCTTCATCAGTGAAAATTGAAGTTACTGGACTTGAGTAGATGAAGAAAACATGGACTCCAACAGCTTGAGTCAAAATTGCCAATATTATTTACTGATAAACTAGCATAGAAATTACAATCAGGGCAGTTTATTCCTACCAGAAGAAAATAAGACAGTAGGGTTTTTTGTTTGTTTGTTTTTTCCTGGCAGATAGAACATTTGAGCTCTTGATATGTTTTAAATTTCAGGCAACAAAATTATGTAAATATCCTAAAATTACATAAAATATGAGTAAACACCTATTTTTCTATGAACTATTAGATATACGAAAAGCAAAGATACTCCTTTCTCCTCAATTTATCTATTTAGAAATACTAATAACAATAATAATCATAAGAGAGAGTGGGGAAAATCAAATGTCAAGCCTCACCCAAACAGTAGGTAGGGAAAATGTTAGTATTCCAATTCACAATGAAGCCTTTTACTCCAATGTACATTGGAGTAAATTGGAGTATTTAATACTCCAATGTACACTGGAGTACACTGGAGTACATCAGAGTACATTGGAGTATTTAATACTCCAATGTACACTGGAGTACATCAGAGTATTTAATACTCCACAATACGGCATTCAGTTAATCATAATAGTTTGTAAATTATATAGGTCATTGTATTGCTTTATAGCATGTCTATGCCTTAGTGCCCTAATAAAAGATACTAGTTTTCCTTTGCTTTTATCTAGTGAATTTTGATCATACTAAACTCATAGGTCACAGGTAAATTACTGTATGGTAGTGCTGAGTGGAAATAAATTGAGAAAGAAATAGGTTCAAATCTTACATTAGAATACATTTTTACTTATTAAGAGCCTGGTGAAAGATTTAATGACAAGAATGTTAAATGTAGTGGCTGACAGGAGTGCTGAGCTTACCTTCAAGTTAATTCATTCCTAATGTCAATGTCTTTCATTTCCATACTTAGATATATTAACTATATATTCATCACATGTTTCTAGAAAGGGTTTGAAGTCTTCACTCTGATCTTATAAATCATACAAAATCTTTCCAGATTGGAGCAAATCTAACTGCTAGATTTAGAAATTGCCCTAGTGATTTTAACAAGTTGATATTGAAGATGGTTTTCTTTCTCAAACTTAAATGTATTTATTTTTCATCCAAACTGAGGATTCTGGGGTTTTGGTCAAGGTACTATATTATAAACAGATTGTAATCAAAGATGGAACTGCAGCAGTATCAGGAAAAAATTCTAAAATATTGCTAGTGCATGGGAAATGTGGACCCTGAAGAAGGGCAGGGATCTCACTCTCCTTCCCCTTTGTTCATCCCCTACACCAGCGTTTTAGAATATCTTACATTACAATGATTACGCAGGGTAGCCTACAAGTGAGAGGGGAAAAGGCATGGTACAGATGTATGTACACATTTTCTTTATTTCAATGAGAAGGAATTGGGTGTTGAGGTCGGTTCACAAAGAGGGTTAAGCCTCCAGTCTGTTGTTGTTCTGATACTATGGTGGAGGTTGTTAAATCATCCACCAACAGAGCCACTTCCTGCTTTTCTTCCCCTTATCTCTGAGTCTCTGCTTAGCAGCTTGCTTGAACATTAGTTGTAGAGGCTCCTAAATTTTGAGATCAATTGGTCTATTGCTAAACCCTAAGGAAATCATTGCCTATTACTCCTATGACTTCAAAGCTTAGAATGACCAGTACTCACTAGATAAAAGAAAAATAACTTGAAGAAGCTTATATGTGAACTCCTTGTGGAAAGGGGCCACGTTTAATTAATCTTTGTATCCAAAAATATTACACAGCCTAGCACATAGTGGGTGCTCAAATATGTTTGTAAGCAGGTTGGTGAAACAAACTAGTCAGGAAAGGATAACACAGGAAATACATGGAGAACAACCTAAACATTAATAAGGACCAATTAGTTAAGACAAATACTGGCACGAAATTAAAACCCCTTCAAGCCCTTATTGTTTACATGATGTTTCTTGTATCTATTTTGATTTATTAAGTCTAGTACAATACCTAACACTTCCATACTGAGTACCAATATATGAAGGATTTTATAGACATAATTTCTTTTAATCCTTTAACATTTTTAAATTGTCTTCAGTTTTACAGATAATGATACTAAGGCTCAAAGAAGTGAAGGCTAAATCCCTGGTTATTTGAATCTAAAACCTGGGCTCTTTCCACCAAATTACATTCTCTGCTTTTAAAGTCTCCTTCTTTTAAGGGCAATTTTCCATAAGCTTTTTTACTTTATGTGAATTAAATAACATGGATTGCTGTGTTTCAAATAGCAAACTTTCAAATATTTGCTGAGTTTGATTAATCAAATCCTGAAAAAATAGGAGAGTTTAGGGTAATAGGACGTGGACATAGGGTCGTCTACCAAGAGCCAAAACTGACTCATAAAATCTGTAGATTACATGACTTATCATAAATACACCAAAATAACAGGCTCCCACCTTTCATAGAGACTGGAAAATAAAGAAAGTGACAACTTTCACAAGAGACTTCACTGGATTTAACTCACTATATTATTGGGAAGATTCAAGATAATTTTTAAAATGAAATAAACACTCACCTGCTCATTCCATTTATGTCATAATTTCCCCCAGGTTGTGTCTGTTTTACTGTAATGCCATGGCTCTTGAATTATAACCTGTGTATTTCAACAGCCAATCAGCAGTACTGTACTGTGAAAAGCCTGTGACCCAAGATAAGGAAGTAAATATTTGCTTTGTGAACCACAATCATTGACTACAATAGAATTATATTTACTGACACAGGGAATTTTTAAAAATCTCACATACAAAGCTTAAGAAATTCAGTGATTTTAGATATTTATTAATCATGCTAGAATACTAAGTATAAAATACTTCTATAATTTCATGAAAAAGCCTGCATATCTAATAAATAGTAGAGTAAAAATTCAAATCCATTTCTATTTGAAATAGATTTTATTTTCCACCATAGGTCACTGCTTCTCCTATAGGGACCTCCCATCATTATAAATTCTGAATTACTCAGGTTTTACTGTATTTGATAAACTGGTACCACTGATAATTATAAAATTTTACACTTTCAGCTGGGCGCAGTGGCTCACGCCTGTAATCCAGCACTTTGGGAGGCTGAGGTGGGTGGATTGCTTGAGCCCAGGAGTTCAAGACAAGCAAAACCCCGACTCTACAAATAATACAAAAATTAGCTGGGCGTCGTGGTACACACCCGTAGTCCCAGCTCCTGAGGTGGCAAGATCACCTGAGCCCAGGGAGGTTGAGGCTACAGTGAGCCATGACTGAGCCACTGCACTCCAGCCTGGGTGACAGAGTGAGACTCTGTCTCAAAAAACAAAACAAAAACATTTATACTTTCTAGATAGTTTAATACCTAAGGACTTTATAGATTTTCCAAGCTAGATAATTAAACTTTTGAAACCAAATTTGTCAAAAGTTATAGAACTTAAAAAGTCAAAAACAGGAGCTTACAAGACCACTGAATCATGTGAAACATCGCAGATACAGAGCTCGTTAAGGTAACACATTAAATTCTTACTTTTAACATGTGTAAATTTCACCTAGAGCTTAGTAGTTGAAGTAAGGTATGATTCTAACCTGACATGGTTTTATAATTTAGCTTAACTGACTCATTCTGATGAGAAATCAAATGAATGTCCCTATGATCTCTATGTACTCCCATCTTTCCTTTCAACCCCTTTATCTCAGAAAAACTCAGAAGTTCTTCCATAACATTGGCAACTGGCAGAAACAATCCATGACTATCTGGGAACTCTTCAGACACAAGCTTCTCATAGTAAGGTGTTTGTGAGCAAATTGTTTACTGATTCCGGACTTCTAAAAAGAAGTGTAAAGGTTGGAAAACTCAGGGGTGTAGCAGTATATGATGAACCCCAATACCCTGGCTGATCCAGCTTTTCTGGTTTAGCCACAGTGATCTTTGTCACTGAGCATTTCCTTTCCTTGTTTGCTTCTGCCTTTTAAAAAATTAATATTAGCACTCAAACAAATAAGAAAAATGTACCAGAACAGCAGTGGAAACACAGGCTAAAGACTTGAATGAGCCATCCTCAAAGACAAAAACTGCTTATCAGTATGTCAAAAAGTAATCAGTCTTATTGGTAGCCAAAGAAATAAAAGTTTGAAAAATATTATTTTCACCTATCAGGTTAGCAAAAATTTTTTAAAGAATGGCATTATGTTGGCAAGAACTAGCTGTTCTAAGCATCGTGCCCAAAGGAGAAACTGCAATAGAGATACGCATACAAAATTTAGGCATGAGGATCAAAATCCAAAGATAAAAGAATGGCTAAATAAAGACATTCATAAGGTGAACTATTTTGCAGTCACTAAATCGCATTAAAAATATCAATTTTAATTTCTTGAGAAACAGCAACAAAGGAATGTTAATTTTTTTAGAAATATGAAGTTCTAAAACAGCCATCCCAACCTTTTTGGCACCAGGGACTGGTTTCATGGAAGACAATTTTTCCACGGATGGCAGTGGGGGTGGGGGAATAGTTCTGGAATGAAACTGTTCCACGTCAGCTCATCAGGCATTAGATTCTCATAAGGAGTGCACAACCTCAATTCCTTGCATGCGCAGTTCACAATAGGGGTCACGCTCCTATAAGAATCTAATGCCAGCCGCTGATCAGACAGGAGGAGGAGCTCAGGAGGTAATGCTCACTTACCAGCCACTCACCTCCTGCTGCGCTGCTGGCTTCCCAACAAGTCATGGGCTGGTACCGGTCTGCAGCTCAGGGGTTGGGGACCCCTGTTCTAGAATATGATTCAAATTCTTAAAACAATGGTACATTTATATAAAGGAAATAAACTTGTGGTAAACCATGCTATGTTTTCAATAGCAGTTCTTTAGGTATTGAGATAATTATAAGCACTCAGTACATGCCAAGCACTATGTTCAGTACTTTATATACATCGCATTGTATTTATGCTTGCATCCTGCCTTCATCCCTCTTGTATGTCTGAGGAAACTGAGGCTCAGGACAGATTAGTAACTTGCCTACAGCAATAAAGTTTTTAAAGGGAGGAGCCACAATACAAGCTAAAGCCAGCTTGACCCAAAATTCATGCTCTTCACATCCATATCTGCCTATAGGTAATTTTGTATCATAGGGGATCTAAGATAAGCAAATATAGAGCTTTTATAATTGGGAAACAAATCAGTAATATAAATGTTGTATTAAACACATATATATTCCCAAAACGACAATTCTGAAAATTGCTTCCTCCAAAGATGTAGGACCATAAACACGAGTTTTAGGAGCCCAACTAGTGTACTTGGTAAACAGTGTAAGTGCTGATTTTAAAAATGCAATTCTTACCTTGGAAGACTTTTGCGAGCCATGTCGACCCTGCAAAATTTATTAATTTAGGAAAAATTATTTTACACCTGCCTTTGCCACATACTGTGCCAGGTGCTGGCACAATAGCAGGAATGATCGTCTAAATGAATTTCTTTGGAAGTTAGGAAAGTGTGTCTTTTTTTCAGAGATAAGTGTGGGTAGGGAGAGAAGGAAGGTGGGAGTATCCATCAATCTCACATTGAAAGTCTTGGCTACCTATTGGCTACCTATAGCAAAGGATTATTTTAAGGTTTTCCATAAAAATATATTTGTCTGAGGACCCTTGACACTCCCTTGGAAATGTCATATAATTTTACGCCTCCACAATGCATTCACACTTACACTCTAACTATACCAATCACGTGAAATAAAATGCTTTTAACATCACATAGCATTATTCTCATCCTCTGGGTATATAGTGGTCCTTCGATTTGCCCTCTTTGGTAGTGTAGTATTCTCAGTGTTAAGTAAGCAGAGTTGGAGAGTATCAGAAACAGGATTCTCAGCAGAAATGTGGTTGAATGGACTCCCAGCCCTCTTAGCATCGTACCTCATCATCCATGCCTACCTTCCTTTTCCAGGAAAGCCCATGTATTTTAGCAAACGGACTTCTGACACAAAGGCCATTATCTCTACGGCTTTAGATTAAAAGGTAAATTCTTTCTTAGACTTTACTCTGCAAGTCAACCAGAATTTTGATCAATTCAGATTTAAAATTTTCACTTTTACTTGGCTGTTACAATAAGATCAAACGGGTAAGAATATATATTTCTCCTTTTCTTCAAAGACCGTGGCCTTCGTAGTAGGAAATGTTAAGGAAGGTTTATTATTATTATTATTATTATTTATTATTATGCAAAAGTATAAAATGGTCACAGGAATGATAAGGAACTTAGACCTTAAACATGATGAATTCAAATAAATAAGTACCTCAGAGGAAGAGCCCTACAACCAAAGAGATACCTATTTGAGAAGGAAATGCTGTTTGCCTTAGAATGAACAGGATAGTAAATTAACTCTCCTTGTTAATTCCCTTCCGTGGGGACTAAACGCCAAGGAGTAGTTGCGGAACTATAGCAAAAAGGGTCGAAATCGATCAGCATAACAGACACCTTATGTTATTTGTTCTGTAAATTCGACGGTTTTCTTAATCGTTCAGACTAATTTCAGGAGGAAGGATGAGTGCCCCTGGCTCTGAGATCACGTGTCATTGCCATGGAGATTTATCTTATTTAATAAATAATACCACTCAATCTTTTTGTAATAACAAACACTTCTTTTCTTGTTACCTCAAACTAAATAAACTACTCTCCTATGGTGGCTCTAAGTGCGGGTTTCAAAAGACTATAAAAACTAGTGAATAAATCCAGTCTCCCATGAGTGTGCTAATTACTGTTTTAGTTCATGTTAACAGAAGAAATGGCTTAACAACAGTAACAACTGGAGGAGGTCAAACTTCTCATTCATTTGTATTAAATCACCCTTTCATTAGATAGGAGTGCTATAATGCATATTTCTTGGATAATACTCTCACTACAGAAGACTTCGGAAACAAGTACAATGTACTTTAGATGTTTCACGGTTTGCAAATTATTTCGTACACGCAGCGTCTGGCAGTTGTGAATCGAGGAGGAAAGCATTATTTTCCACTACACTAATAAAAATCAATTCTCACGTCTTCAATTAAATGATTTTCAGAAGGGTTCATCACCCGGAAAACCAGTATGTATGAACGCCGGAAATGCAGATGGCACCCAGCCTCAGAACTGCTTATTCTAGATGGGAACCAAACTAAGATTTCTCTTTATTATTTGTGAAAGCCATCCCACGCTGGAGAGAATCTCGCCGTAAAACAATTTAAGAAAAGAAAGAAATAACTCTGAAGAGTGTGAAGTTCTCCAGACAAATCTTATAGTGACTCTTTTGAAAGAAGCATTTATGGAAAGGTCAGGGGAGGTCAGGAGAGTTATGCCAGGAGCCAGGGTCAATCGTCCCCGGGCGACAGGGGTTCTCCCACGTGAACCGACGTCCCGGGCTCCGGGCGAGGCGCAGGGCTCAGGGCGCAGGGCGGGTCCCGTACGCAGGGCGGGCGCGCGGGCATCTTTGTGGCCAGGAGACCCCGGCTCGCTCTCCCGGAGCCCAGGGACTCCCGAGGCTGGCGCGGGCTGCCCGCGACAAGGTGCCAGCAGCCTCGGGCTCGCGAGGAGCAGCTCCCACCCGCGGCTTCCGAGTCCAGCTCTGTCCCTCCGCCATCCCCTAGTCCTCCGGCATTTATTCAGGGAGACAGGGAGGCAGAGAGAAGAGGAGAAAGCGGCCGTGTCTGCACCCAGCCTCTGCCGCAGCACTCGATGAGGGACAGCAGGGAGGCTGGCGGGGAGGCAGAGATTAAACTATGATTCCATCGATCACGGAAAGACCACCATCACCTACAGCAAAGGAGGCTCCGATGCGCCCACCCGGGCAGCGACTCGCGGTTGGTGGGCGTTCCTCGTCCTCGCCCCCTCGGTGGCTGTGGAATCCACCCCGCGCCGCACACGCCAGGACTCCCTTTCCTTTGACTAAGGGGAGGGGAAGGAACAAAAGAGACCCCCCACCCCCTATACATACATACACACACACACACACACACACACACACACACACACACACCCCTCCGGTATTTTACTGCTGGTCAAAGGATTCATTTTCGCAACCTCTTCTTCGAACACCTTCCCCACCTGAGCAGTGCATTTTCCCAAAGGTAAAGAGAGATAAGGGAGGAAACACAGCACCCGAGGTGATCAGTCGATTGGACACTGTTGATGGCACATTCTCCTCGTTCCCAACCAACCGCACAAAACCCGCAACACCTCGCGTCCCCGCGGGGTCTCCCGCGCCCCTGGCCCGGCCCTCCCGGCCGCCCCCAGCAGGCGCCCCGCTCTCCGCGGGAACTCTGGGACCTGGCCGAGCGTTCCCCGGCGGGCAGGACACTCGCCCGGTTCCCCGCAGCAGCTGAGGGCGGCGAGCGGACCGCGTCCAGGCAGCGACGCGGGATTCAACTTCCCGGACCCGCGGCGCGGCCCCCGCTCCCGCTCAGGGCGCCGCGGCCACAGCTGAGACCCCAGCGCCGCGCAGCCGCCCCCGCCGGGGCATGGGCGGTCGCGCTCTCCGCCCCCTTCTTCCTTCACCTCCCCCCTACCTTGAAAAAAATCCATCCATTGGTGCAAAGCAGACATTTTGATGTCATTTACTTAGCACCGCTTGTTTTGGAGGCAGCGTCTTACCCGGTCGCCTGGAGGTGTGGGCAGCGCGCCGATGGGTCCGGGGGAGCGGGGCTGGGCGGCTCGGTCCTCTAGCGGAGCCGGTTTGCTGCCATCCGCCCAACTTCAGCACCCAGCGGGCGAGGAGAGAGGGAGAGCGGCGAGGATGCAGAGGAGGGGGAGGGGGAGGAGGGAGCGGTGGGCGGGGAGGGAGCGAGAGCCGCTCGGCAGCGCGCATGCGCCTCGCGGGCCGGCGCAGCCCCTCGCCCGGCGCGGCCGGAGGGGCAGCTTCCCAGCCCCTGCGCGCGGCCGCGAGAGTCCCGGCCCCGCCCCCTCCCCGGGCGGCCCCCGGCCCCGCCCGACCTCGCGCGCTCGCCTGGGCGCGGCGCCCACCGTGCGGAGGGGCTCGGCCGGGACTTTCGGCTTCGGTGACGCCCGTCCGGAGCTTCGCGGGAGGCCCGGAGTCCCGAGAGCTTCCCTGGGTGACAGCGGCTCTCCGCCCGGGCCCCTGCAACTCCACTCGCCCGTAGCCCGCGCGCTGCTGTCCTGGGCTGCGCGAGAGCCTTGCACCCAGGAGCCGGCCTGCCAGGCAGAGCAGCCTGCCTGCTCCGGGTCCCGGAGGAAGCATTCCCTGCGTGGGGGTTCAAGGAAGTGTGAAGTTAAGCAAGTTTTGCTTCCCGAAGGACTTTATGAAGCGTCCTTTACTTTATTGACTTCCTCACCCAGAAAGAGGACCTTTTCTCCTAAGAATCAGTGCAGGTGCTCTCTGGCCTAGCCCGTGCCAGCTGCCTCAGGCGCCCGGACCACTCGCTGGAGCAGAGTTTTGAGTGAGAAAAGCCGATGACAAGGCAAGAGTGGAGAATTATTAACGGAGGTGCTGATGCTTGGGGCCTACAGCATCCTTAGGGGACAGCTTGGTAGTTACCAGGTCTGATAATCGTTCTGTGCCCAAGTGGAGCCCAGCTTGGTAGGGAAGGAGCTTGGGATACTTAATGCAACCCGAGCGCTAGATTGCATCTCCTATGATTAGACTAAAGTGTTTGTGTGGAGGAAGTGGAGAAGCAGTGTCTTGCTCTTCAGATACCACATCTGTGGGAAGAGGAGGGAGTTCCTGCAGGAGTGAATGGGCTTTTTTTCTTACACCTAATTAAAACAGATTACTTGTAAATCTGTGTGAGTTCCCCTTGCTTGTGTGTTCATGTAAGCAAGCGTTGTGTTATTTCAGCCTACTGAACTCTCCTGTGCCTCCATCCTCATACACTCACGGGTACTTGAGTTAAATATGTCTCGGGGCCTCCTCCAGGGCCTCCCATGGCTTTGAGTACTAGTGCTCTTCAAAGTGTCTTCATTTTTGTTGGATTTCACAGAAGTATTTGTCTTTGTCTTCCAGGCTGCTATAACAAAATACCATAGACTGGATGGCTTATAAACAACAGAAACTGATTTCTTACAGTTCTGGAGACTGGGAAGTCCAAGATCAAGATGTAGGCAGATTCCTTATTTGGTGAGGGCCCAATTCCGAGCTCATGAACTGCTGACTCCTTGCTGTGTCTTCACGTGGTGGAAGTGAGCAAGGGAGCTCTCTGGGATCTCTTTTATAAGGACACTAGTCCCATTCATGAGGGCTCCACCCTCATGACCTAACCACCTTCCAAAGGTTCCACCTCTTTATATCATCACCTTGAGGGTTAGAATGTGAACATATGAATTTTGGAGAGACAAACACGGCTAGTCCACTGCAGTATTGATTCGCGGTGGATAAAGATAAAAGTTCTTCACCAAAAATGGTTTGAGCAGCATTGAATCCTATATAACTTTCAGATTTATGTCTTCAGTCCTGTCTTGGCCTCACACAGAACTCTTATGTCCTTCACTACCTTTACATCTCCACTTGAGGAATAATTGTCGTAGCTGGTATTTATTGAACAATTACTACATGCTAGGTACAGATCTAAATTCTCCTCATATTTCGTATTCGTTGTTCACAACAACCCTACAAGGTAGATACTATTATTATCATGGTTAACAGGCATCTCAGAAGCAGAACTCCAGATATCCACCCCCTCCAAACCTGTTCCTCCTCAAATTGTTCTACTCTGTTGTTCATTCCAAAAATTTAGAAGTCATCCTTGTTTTGTTGCTTTCTTTCATCCCCACACTCAATTAATTAGTCATGTTTTCTTCACCTCCAAAATATATTTCCAAGTCATCTACTTTGCTCCCACTCTACTGCCATAACCTTAGTCCAAGCTATTGTCATCTCTCACCTGGGCAACCACAAAAGCCCCTATTCTGTCTGCTCATTTCTATCCTCCACAACCCCGAACAACACCCTCCTAATGAGAGGTGACAGCGTGCTGGCAGTCCTCACAGCCCTCGCTCGCTCTGGGCGCCTCCTCTGCCTGGACTCCCACTTTGGCGGCACTTGAGGAACCCTTCAGCCCACCGCTGCACTGTGGGAGCCCCTTTCTGGGCTGGCCAAGGCCAGAGCCGGCTCCCTCAGCTTGCAGGGAGGTGTGGAGGGGGAGGCGCGAGCGGGAACCCGGGCTGCGTGCGGCGCTTGCGGGCCAGCTGGAGTTCCGGGTGGGCGTGGGCATGGCGGGCCCCGCACTCGCACTCGGAGCAGCCGGCCGGCCCTGCTGGCCCCGGGCAATGAGGGGTTTAGCACCCGGGCCAGCGGCTGCGGAGGGTGTACTGGGTCACCCAGCAGTGCCAGCCCACCGGCGCTGCGCTCGATTTCTCACCGGGCCTTAGCTGCCTTCCCGCGGGGCAGGGCTCGGGATCTGCAGCCTGCCATGCCTGAGCCTCCCACCCCCTCCATGGGCTCTCCTGTGGCCCGAGCCTCCCCGACGAGCGCCACCCCCTGCTCCACGGCACCCAGTCCCATCGACCACCCAGGGGTTGAGGAGTGTGGGCGCAGGGCACGGGACTGGCAGGCAGCTCCACCTGCAGCCCCAGTAGGGGATCCACTGGGTGAAGCCAGCTGGGCTCCTGAGTCTGCTGGGGACGTGGAGAACCTTTATGTCTAGCTCAGGGATTGTAAATACACCAATTGGCACTCTGTATCTAGCTCAAGGTTTGTAAACACACCAATCAGCACCCTGTGTCTAGCTCAGGGTTTGTGAATGCACCAATTGACACTCTGTATCTAGCTACTCTGGTAGGGCCTTGGAGAACCTTTGTGTCCACACTCTGTATCTAGTTAATCTAGTGGGGAAGTGGAGAACCTTTGTGTCTAGCTAAGGGATTGTAAACGCACCAATCAGCGCCCTGTCAAAACAGACCACTGGGCTCTACCAATCAGCAGGATGTGGGTGGGGCCAGATAAGAGGAGAAAAGCAGGCTGCTGGAGCCAGCAGTGGTAATCCACTCCGGTCTGCTTCCACACTGTGGAAGCTTTGTTCTTTTGCTCTTTGCAATAAATCTTGCTACTTGCTCACTCTTTGGGTCCACGCTGATTTTATGAGCTGTAACACTCACCGCGAAGGTCTGCAGCTTCACTCCTGAAACCAGCGAGACCACGAGCCCACCCGGAGGAACGAACAACTCCAGACGCGCTGCCTTAAGAGCCGTAACACTCACCGCGAAGGTCTGCAGCTTCACTCCTGAGCCAGCAAGACCATGAACCCCCCAGAAGGAAGAAACTCCGAACACATCCGAACATCAGAAGGAACAAACTCCAGACGCGCTACCTTAAGAGCTGTAACACTCACCGCGAGGGTCCGCGGCTTCATTCTTGAAGTCAGTGAGACCAAGAACCCACCAATTCCGGACACACTAAGAGCTGAAGGATCTTTTAAAAACAATCAGAGGCCGGGCGCGGTGGCTCACGCCTGTAATCCCAGTACTTTGGGAGGCCAAGGCAGGTGGATCACGAGGTCAGGAGATCGAGACCAACCTGGCTAATACAGTGAAACCCTGTCTCTACTCATACAAAAAATTAGGCGGGCATGGTGGCGGGCGCCTATAGTCCCAGCTACTCGGGAGGTTGAGGCAGGAACATGGCGTGAACCCGGGAGGCGGAGTTTGCAGTGAGCCGAGCTGGCGCCACGGCACTCCAGCCTGGGCGACTGAGTGAGACTCTGACTCAAAAAATATAAAAATAAAAAATAAATAAAAACAATCAGGTTGTGTCATACCCTTTATTAACACGCTCAAATGAGTTTTTTTTTTTCATTGCACTTCAAACACAATTTGTAATTCTTAAGACAGCCTGGAAGGTTCTATATAGTATTGTCCCTAACTAGTTATCTTATACCACGCTTCTGTAGATCATAGCTAGTGTGTTTTAGCCATGTAGACCTGCTTATTTGGGTTTCTTGAAGAAATCTAACTTGTAATATTTGCTGTTCTTTCTGTTGGGAATCCTCTGCACCAGATCTTTGCATAGCAGACTCCTTAATATCACATAAGTGTCTCCGGAAATAATCACTTTTCAGAAGGCTTCATCTGACCACCCAATCTAATCTGCCCCAGCGAGTTCTTTTCTGTTGGATCCCCTTATTTCATTGTCTTTAAAACACTTCACTATCTGAATCAGCTTGGATTCATTTGTTTGCTTATTCATTCTCCTCAGCCCCTGCTAAAATAAAGAATCTCAGGAGCTTTGCTTTCACTTTTCAGTGTTTTATCTCTAGTGCCCAGAACAAGATTTGACACATAGTATATGCTTAGTGAATGAAGGATGGATCGAATAAATAACAAACTTAGAAAAAGTGTTCTTTATTGTTTGCTGATGCTTCTTCTTGGATCCTAATTGCCGCCTTTCAGAATCTGTTGCTTTTCAGAAGTGAACAGATAGACCTATCTGCCCAACCTGTCACAGATGGTGCCATGATAGACTACACTGTTTCCTCTGCCTAGCTCATCACACATGGCTGCATGCAGGGGTGCTCCTTTAAACTAGATGATAGGTTAAGGTTCCCAGAACCCACTTTTAAAACAAGCATATTCAATAAAAAAGGGACCCTTCCATAAATTCTTATAATGGCTGTTTGGGCAATTTTTGTATGACAACTTGGCTATTCTGCTATTCATTTAATTGCTTAAGCCAAATGTAACCCCTTGGTGACTTTCTTTCATGGTTGTAGTTTTTTGTGTAATCCCTTATGCATGAGCCAGAATCTGTAATAATAGTATTCTAGGACTGAAAATTTTGCCTACCATCTTAGAGTTGACTAGATGGGTGGAAACAACCACAGCTTTAATGACATTCACCTTGTGGAGTCTGATCACTTGCAGTCCCTGTGTATATCTTGGTGGTATGGTTTGAGTTTGTCCCCTCCAAAACTCGTATTGAAATTTGATCCCCAACTTGGTGGTGTTGGGAAGTGGGGCCTAGCAGGAGGTGTTTGGGTGCTGAGGGTGGATCCCTCATGAATGGCTTGGTGCAGTTCTCCAGGTAGTGAGTGAATTCTCACTTGGAGGAGACTGGAAAAGTTCTCATGGGAATAAACAAGTTCCCTAGAGGGGAGATTCTTACAAAACCAGGATGCTCCTCAGGCCTTGTCTCTTTGCATGTGTCCACTTCCCCTTTGACCTTCTTTGCCCTGTTGTGATGCAGCCTAGAAGCCCTCAGTGGAAGGCAGGGCCATGCCCTTGAATTTCCCAGCCTGTGGAACTGTGAGCTAAATAAACCAGATTACTCAGTCTCAGGTATTCTGTTGTAGCAACACGAAACAGACCAGGACACTTGGTCTAGGGAGTTATCGGCAACCCCACTGACATCAAGTGATGACCAGATCAATAATTCAATTCAGTAAACTTCATTAATATCTACTATATGCCTGGTATTATGTCTTCAAATTTTTTGCAAAAAATGTAAATGTTATATAAAATTATCCTACAGGACTCAGAAATGGATTTCAGTTCATTTTGGCAATGGGGATGCCTTCTCTTTATACAGAATTTCAGAGCTCACTGGGCCAGTCATCATTAAACAGCTATGTGGTAATTATGAAAAGGAGCATTTGATCATGAGCATTTCCCTACCGTAATGAATGTGTTTTTTTTCAAGTAGAGAAATTCTGGACACAGCAGCAGTTTAGGTATAATGGCTTTACAGTAAGGCACGAAGGAGATTTGCAGAGAAGATATTTGCAGACAGAAAATATTGCAAAAGTGCAGACTATCAACATCAAAGTATTTAGTGTACATTTATCCATAATTAGGAATATTTGTCATTATTAGGAGAGCTGGAAATTACCTCAGTGAGTTTGGTACCCTACAAAAGTATTTCCAGGAAGAAACTATGTAGCATTTTAAAATTTCATTCTCTTTTCCTACATGCTTATTTATTTAAAAGAAGCTGTTTTTCCTTTGAAAAGCAGAGGGAAAGGAAATTAATTGTTTGCTTGAATCTAGAAAACCCTGACTGCTCCAGCCAGGCAAACTTCTCCAGAGTGGAATGTGGAAGGATAATTAGAACATGACTGCTTCAGCAGACTTCTTCTATACTTTTAGTAAATAGGACTAAACATGTTTCTCCAACTGATTTTAATCAAACCATTGAGACAGGTTCATCCCAGGGAATTTATTTAGATGGAAAATACTTGTGTTTCTTCATCAGTATTCAAAGAAGAGAAGAGAAAAGAGAAAAAGGAAAGATAGCCTGTTCCCCAAAAGCTAAAAAATGAAATATAGAATTTTATATTTTCTATGTAATGTACTTAATTATGTTTTTCTGTTTTTTCTTTTACTTTTTTTTTTTTTTTTTTTTTTGAGATGTAGTTTCACTCTTGTTGCCCAGGCTGGAGTGCAATGGCGCGATCTTGGCTCACTGCAACGTCCGCCTCCCGGGTTCAAGCAATTCTGCCTCAGCCTCCCGAGTAGCTGGGATTACAGGAGTGCACCACCACGCCTGGCTAATTTTGTATTTTTGTGGAGACGGGGTTTCTCCACGTTGGTCAGGCAGCTCTCGAATTCCTGACTTCAGGTGTTCTGCCCACCTCAGCCTCTGAAAGTGCTGGGATTATAGATGTGAGCCACTGTGCCCGGCCTGTACTTAATTTTGAATAAATCATTAGCTATTAATGTTCCTTTAATTGTTTAACTTACCAACTTTGAACTTAAAAGTCTCACTGTTACTCTTTCAGAATAGTGCTAGTAAATTTATATCTCAAGGTAATTGAGTGAGTCCCTAGAAATAGATATAAACATCTTTATGGGATTTTAAAAATCATTTATGCCCAATTTTGTATATCATATATTCCCACAATATTCCCACAATGGCTTGACAATGTAGAGTTGGTTTGGGGTCACCCTAAATACTTCATAAAAGTATTATTTAGATGGACCCTGCATATTCCCATTCAGCAAACCTATCATATCTATCATATTGTTGGATAACAGTCTTCCTTGGAAAATAAAGCAAAATTATCTTATCTAGAGAACATGACAATGTTTAATTGTTATAGTCAGATTTGCCTAGTATTTCAAATATCTGTTTTAGTCAAGAGACTCAAATAATTTGGAAAAAGGGGATTCACAAGTATCAGGGCCATAGTTCTTGAAGAACCCCCACACTGTTGTTTTCCCTCCAAAATTAGTACTTTGAGAACAATGAATTCACTTGGTGAATAAGCTTGGGTAATAAAAAATTGACTTCTAAATTCATTTCTTAGGATTTGATACATACATTGGCATATTAACATCTCTGAAAAGCCCCTTGATCAAAAAAAGGCACAATGCCTTCTACATACATGCAAATTCTCTCTCTCTCTCACACATACACAT